>NW_026622874.1:56366492-57035692 GCF_023065955.2 Ursus arctos
GCCAGAATTTTAACTCCCTTTTTAAAAACAAATGTTTTATCGTAAAAGGAAATAAGCAGTTAAAAGAGATTTTGGCTGAGTTCATGAAAGAGAATAGGACCGAGTGAGCGAATTGGACAGAGAAACAAAGTTTCAAAAGCCAAAAAATCTGGAGAAAATACCCCCTCTCCCCTTACACTGTTACTGGTATTGTTGTCATATTAGGTAAGGAGCCGAAAAGTTCCTGTTATCTCTGATTCAATGCCTTTTTAGTACAGTCAATAATTAATTATAATCAAATGATTTTATATCTCTTTCACATGCAGTTTATGCAAAGGCAGAAGCATTGTGCAAAGAATATGGAGAAACCAAAGGACCTGGACCAACGGTCAAACCTTCAGGACACTTATTCTTTAGGAAACTTGGAAATCTTGTGAAGAATACCCTAGAGAAATGTCAGAGAGAAAATGGATTTATGTGGGTACAGCTTGGTGTTATTTTAGTAACATTAATACAGTATATGTATTTATAATTATAATGTTTATTTATATTGTGTCCGTAATCTCACAGTTTCTTTTAGTCTCTACCCCCAAGATTTTATGTCAGATTGCATTTAAGTTTAACTCTAATTTTCTCTTTAAATTGGTAATAATGTGCCCTTGTGTTGGACCTGACTTTATCCTGCATCTGATGATGATATATAAAAGCAGATTTTAAAACTAAACGTAAGTTATTAACATATAGCTCACTTATAGTGTCTTAATTTTCCCTTAACTTTGCCTCCCTGCTGTTTCTTCCCCATATGTTATATATAGCTTCTCTCCTCCCTTCGCATATTCATCTCGCTCTGGTTGCACCTGCTTGTAAAGCAGGGAAATGGATTTTCTGTCAATCCTGCCTAGTCCCGTCAAGCAGTTTTCCAGTGGTTAGTCAGCACCGTTCGAACTGTCGATCATCACCTGTGTAGGTCGGGAGAATCAGTTTTGTCCCCGCTTTTATCTCACGTTCTTCCCCTTATATTCTGCATCTGGTCACACTGAGCTCTTCTACTTGCTTAAACACGCCTAGTAGAACTTCCGTCACTTCTTTTGGGAAAGCGTTCCTGAACCACCCCCGCCCCCCAGCATTGGGGTTAATTGCCCCTGTTTCGTGTTCTCACGGTTTACAGCATCTGTTACAGTTCGAGTACGATGCTTTGTTGTTGACAAGTTTTCCTGTTTTGTCTACTCATGCAAGCTACACGAGGCAGGAGAATCTGGTCTTATTCATGATTAAATTGTCTCTCTCCCGCACAGGGCCTTGAACATAGTAGACACTCAAGCCGTTGACGAGTGAATGAATTGCTGTTTAAATTGCTTTTTGCAGTTACTTTCAGAAAATTCCAACAGAAGCTCCCCAACTGGAACTCAAAGCAAATTATGGTCTCGTAGAGCCTGTACCTTTTGAATTTCCTCCTACAAGTGCGCACTGGACACCAGACACACTGGCCGCATTTGACCTCACGAAGAGACCCAAGGATGACAGTGTACGAGATTGGCTTTCTACCGTTCGTTCACAGAAGTTCAAAAGGAGAATTCAGAATGAGCATTTTGCTATTTTTCTCTACTTAGTAGATCTGTACATTTGTCTGAACGTTAGATTAGCTGACTGCCGTGTTTGGTGTAATGTGTGTTGTTGAACTCCCTCAGAGATAGGATCTCTAGGCCTTCATTATCTTTTGATTTTCTATATAATCGAGGTTGTTTTCAAACACAGTTATCTTGCCTTTCTGTAGTTTATCGAGCCTCCTTGAAGAAGAGTGTGGGAGAAGAGGTCTCAAACGCATGGCTTGTCCATGTTTATATTGCTAGAGCAATACTTTTGTTTTTGCTTTAGCATACTGCAGGGTATTTGAAGATTTGATCTCATTTCAACATTCCATGAAGTCATCCAGGGGTAAAATAAGACCGCTTTTATTCATTTATATCTAAGTACATCTAGGTGTACTAAATCAAATAGATTAAGTGGAAAATTTGAGGCTTGTTTGCCAAAAGAGTAGGGTTCTGAAAAAAAGGGAATGGGAATTAATTTGCAGCCATAGCTCTTTCCTTGAAATGTTTTTATGTAATTTCATAATATAATTTTTTAAATATCATTTCCTCCCCATTCTAAAACCATTATTACTTAAAATGACTATCTTTTTATCCTGTTCAGCCTCTAAAATAATGCTGTAGGAGGTAGCCTGTTACTATCATGAGGTATTTTCACACTTAAGAGTTCCTCCTGCACGGATTCATCACTCAGTTTCTCCCTCCTCAGAAAGAGTAAGAGCACATTGGCTTGACGTTTCCCTACCCGGCTAGGGTCTCCTCTTCACTGGAATGTTGCTTTCTGGTTATGTCTTGAGTTGATACGTAACTTCTGGAACAGCTGTGTTAATCTCAGTATTGTGTAATGAATACAGCATCTCTTAAAAGTCTAAGGTGGAAAAGATCTAGTGTTTGTTTTCCAAATCTTGGTTTATGTGTTTAACACTGTGTTTCTTTTCTCCCTAGACCAAACCCAAACCAGAAGAAGTGAAGCCTGTCAAAGAGCCAGATATCAAACCTCAGAAGGACACGGGCTGCTCCATCTCCTAACGCACACTGATCAGTGTGCGCTTTGAGTTTCTCCACCAGTAGATAAGACAAACCATGGAGCTTCCGCTCCTAGTTCTTGCAGTGTTTTCTCTGAAGCCTGTAGAATGATTTAGTACATTCGGAGGGAATCTGCCTTCAGTTTATTTGTTCTTGATTTTTAATGTAGTAGAGATGTTTCATGCTTGTTTCCAGGCTCCTTTTTAATCAGGACAACATGTAAAAGATTTTATTGTGTCTCTGAAGGGCATATTTGGTTGTTGGTTTTTGTCTCCGAACTCTGGGTAGTAATAAGTTTCTGGTTAATATATTATAGGCCCGAATCATGTGGTTTCAGGTCTGTTTTTCTATCTTCACATGCAAAAAGTTTATTTTCCTTTCTCTTATTTGATGCCAGAAGAGTGACAAGAGTTGGTTTTTAACCGAGAGTTGTTTCCCCTTCAGCATTGTGTTGTCACACAGACTTGTTACGTTCGGAGTCTGTTATCTTTCTGGTAGAAAAGTCATTTATCGTTGAAGGTCAGAAAATCTTCATAACAAATCCCTTACATATGTAAGAAGCTATAATTTGTTCAAAAATCAGTGTTTATAGGTATTTCGAGACCATTTAAGAATTTACTCCAGGGGCGCCTGGCTGGCTCAGTGAGGGGAGCACGTGACTCTTGATCTCAGGGTTCTGAGTTCAAGCCCCATGTTGGACATAGAGATAACTCAAATAAATAAATAAATCTTTAAAAAAAAAGGCACATACTCCTATTCTGGTAGCCCTGCACTTTATTTCAGTCTCAGTAAACCTAGTGATTTTCACAAGTACCTTTCCTAATGGGTTTTTTTAGTTAGAGGACAGGACTTTATAGCAGCTCTTAATGAACACCGAATGGAGATTTTTTTTGCAGAAGTGAGATATTGCATGATGTAAAGAAGAAACTTTAAACCTAAACGAGATAGGCTCTCCTGAATTACACTGGTAACTCAACATTTTGGCGACAGTAGTTATGGTAAAACGCCTTTGTTACCTGACTTCAGTGTGCATTGTTTCTATATGGTTTTCTAATACACACGTCCTATCCAGGTTGTATTGCTTTGGGCCAAAGGCCATAACAAAAACTTAAAGAGCAAGCATACGGTATACAAATAGCTTATAATATTTGAAACAGTTTAGCATATACACAAACCTGGGAAATAGTGGATGCATAATACTTTAACAAAAGTCACACATCTGTAGGTGTATCTTTTGATTATTCTTTGGGGTGTTAGCTAATTTTCCTATCGTTAAGTGACGGATTGGTTCACTTAGTATAGAAATAACAATAGTGTGTATTGGGAGTTTACTATGTGCAAGGCCCTCTGCTGAACGCTTAGATAAACCATTGATTCCACACAGCAATAAGTAAATCTGCATAAAGTGTTAAAATAGTAATAAACATTTCATTGAGAAGAGTAAATAGGGGCGCCTAGCTGGCTCGGTTGGCAGGACATAACGACTCTTGATCTCAGCGTCGTGAGTTCGAGCCCCATGTTAGGTGTAGAGGTTACTAAAAGAAATAAAAAGAATGATTATGCCTATCTGAATCAATATTGTGTTCAAACAAATGATTACATCATAGTTTTCACTCTTGAAAATACATAGAATCAGTGAGGGTTTTTTTAAAATATGTGGAAATGCTAATTACCCCTCACTGTATAACGTTTAATATTTGAAGCTGCAGATTCTAATAAGTGGAGTAATAACTGAACATTTAATTTTATTTTGCTGTGTACAGAAAAAATACTTTAATTAAATTTCATGTATTTCGTGTGCTACTGCAGAATCATTGGTTTGCTGTATGCCATTTACTGACAAAACTTGAAGCACTCCTTGATGCCAGCTTGTTGCTCTTGGCCTGTAGGACCTACTTATCTTGGGTACCAGTGCTTAACCTAGTTAACTAAATTTTCACATTGACATTTTGTGAATCATACTACCATATGTGGAATGAAAACATGTCATACGGTCAGTGCTTCTGGAAAATGCAGGAAATACTGGTATTTCTTTAAATCATTGATTGGCAACTTCGACATGAGCAAGTAATAAATATCGTGTTGACTCAGCATAAGTGACGCTTTGTGACTAGAATCCCCTGTTATTTATCATATTCTCTAAAATGGTGTTGGAAATTTTTGGAAGCTAACAGATGTAAAGCAGTTGCATGAAGGCTGTAGAGGGATGTAACTTTGTGTTAACTGTGCATACATTTCATAGTTTAAGCTAGATAATGACACTAACATACTCTGCTAAAAGTGCTGTTTGTATAATGAATTATCTTTTTATTTATGAAAATAAAAGTAATTTTACTTAACGATTTCATTGGGATTTTGTTTTTTTGTTTTTTAAGATTTTATTTATTTGACGGAGAGACAGCCAGCGAGAGAGGGAACACAAGCAGGGGGAGTGGGAGAGGAAGAAGCAGGCTTCCAGCGGAGGAGCCTGATGCGGGGCTCAATCCCAGAATGCCGGGATCACGCCCTGAACCGAAGGCAGACGCTTAATGACTAAGCCACCCAGGCGCCCCGGGATTTTGATTTTTGACAAATATTTTTAGATTTTTTTTTAAACCAGTAACCATTAACGCAACACAAAAACCCTAATTCTTCCCAGGAACGTTTTCCCATGACAGACACACATGCATCGGTTGCTTCACGCCACACGAGTTCATCAAAGATCCAACACTCCTTGACCTTTCTGGTTTCTATTTATGTTTATTGGTGCTTACACCTCTGAAGCTCAAAGTAGGATTTCAGTTGGCCTGTGTCTGCCTCACTCATGTTATCCAGTGCGACGCAGTGGTGTGTTCTGTGGGAAACGGCTGGAGAGTCCTCTGTACTAAACTGTGCTTTGGAAACGAGGTGGCATTTTCAGTGCTATAGAAATGTACTGAGACATAAAACCCCATTCAAAAATCTTACTTTCCAGAGTGTGCTTTAGAAAATACCACATTTTTAATCTCTTAATGTGTGTATAAAAATAAATTTGTAGGCGTCTGGGTGGCTCAGTCAGTTAAGTGACTGCCATCTGCTCAGGTCATGATCCCAGGGGCCTGGGATCAGGATAGATCCCCGCGTCAGGCTCCCTGCTCAGTGGGGAGTCCACTTCCTCTCTCTCTGCTATCCCCCCACCCCCCATTGTGCTCTCTCTCTCAAATAAAATCTTAAAAAAAAAACTTGCAAAGTCATTTGGGTTAGTATAATTTTGTGTCTAAAGACTTGATATTTGAGTCATTTGCTTAGATTTTACATTTTAATTTTATTTTTAAAGATTTTCTTTATTAGAGCACAAGTGGGGGGAGAGGAGCAGAGGGAGAGGGAGAAGCAGACTCTGCACTGAGCCCCATGCCCAGTCTGATCCCAAGACATTGAGATCATGACCTGAGCCGAAGGCAGATGCTTAACCGACTGAGCCACCCAGGCACCCCAACATCTTCATTTTTTTTTTTTAATTTTATTTATTTATTCGACAGAGATAGAAACAGCCAGCAAGAGAGGGATCACAAGCAGGGGAGAGGGAGAGGAAGGAGCAGGCTCCCAGTGGAGGAGCCCGATGTGGGGCTCGATCCCAGAGCACCGGGATCACGCCCTGAGCCGAGAGCAGACACTTAACGACTGCGCCACACAGGCGCCCCCCAACATCTTCACTTTTAAACATGTTTTAGTAGTAAACTAAAGGGACTAAATTAAGGGGAGCCTACTCTGAAGTACTGAACAAGAGTCCACTTATCCAAAAGGCCAGAGCTATCACTTAAATGCAATTCAATATATTTAAAACCTTCGATATGCTTGAGGTAGGTGTGAGTTCATACTGTCATTCAGAGTGCTCCCTAGAGAAAATGTTTGTTCAGCAGTAGATTGAGTTTTATTCTCTAAAAAAATTTTTTTTAAAGTTTTGCTCGTTTATGTAATACCTACACCCACCCAACATGGGTCTTGAACTCATCCGGCCAGGTGCCCCTTGGGTTTTTACTGTCTAGAACTTCTCAACTAGTTTCCCTCAAGCTACTAATCTCAGCCAACTCAGCCTCTCTGTTGGGCAGAGCGTAAGCTGGCTGGAGCTCCCAGGCTGGTCACCTCGAGGATTCCAGAGAATTTCCTACATCCTCTACCACGACATAGAAGAAGTTGAGAAATGCCCTCAGTAGTGTCTCTGTATCCACAGTGATTGGGTGCACAATTGTGCACGGTTCAATACTGAAAATAAAGATACAAAAATCCTGCCAGGTAATGTTCTGTCAGCAATTCTCACGGGGAACAGTGGTTGGTTGATAGACGTGTTCATCTTTGCTCAGCCACATAATTCCTCGCTCCACCCTGCCCTTTCCCCTCTAGGGTGAGTCACGGATTGGAGCCGGCCATTTTCCTCACATGAAATGGCGGGTAGATGCCGGTAGTGAATCCTGCTGTGTGAAGTGGGGCTTTGGCTGTCCAGGCCTGCGTTCAGCAGAGGCTCGATCTTCAGACCCCTCTGGGGAAGGGGGCACAGTGGAGGCTGGGAGTACCTGCCTTGGCTCTGTAAGCTCCTGGAGAGCATCTACCCCCACGGGGCTGCTCTGCTGTGTTTGAACCTGGTTCACCTGAAAACATGTCTCGATTAATGAAAACTGAAAGAACTCGGAAATTTTAGGTATGATGTCTTCCTGAGGTTAAATGCCGAGGTGTGGAACTAGTGTGTTATTTTGTTGGGACAGATTCCAATGCTGTGTGTTCCAGTGAAGGAGTTAATGAAATGATTAACGTGTAAAGGTAATGAGAAAAGTATTAAACAAAAGGCAGCTATTTTAGCATCAGGAATAAAGCCAATTACAAGTCTGTTCTCTCCTTTTTTTCCACTCTATTACATAATCCCTCCCCCCCTACACCTGTTCAAATGATCTAAACAGATGGTTCATTTATTAAACAAATACTGAGTTCCAGCCTCGTCTCGGTGGGGGCGGGAGATAGAGCAGGAAGCACACAGGTAAAGCCCCTCCCACTCTGGCCAGAGGACAGGCTGCAGGAAGCGGAGAGGGAGACAAGTGAAATACAGAGTATGTTCAATGATGGTAAGGACTAAAGAGACCCAATAGCGAGGTAGACTGTTGAGTGGTGGTGGCAGTGGTGAGGGGAACGGGAAGAGGCCTCCAGAGACAGAGTTGCTCAGAGTAGACCGTGTGTGTTAAAACCCTGAAGGAAGTGAGGGAACAAAGTCCGGGGGAGGAAAGCCTAGTCCTGGAACTGCGGGCACAAGGTGCCAGCCTGGAATCTGTGTTCAGGGAATGACAGTGCAAAGGCCAGTGTGTGGAGGGGGAATGAGTGAAGGGGAGAGCAGCACAAAATGAGATCAGACAAGTATTGGGGCCAGATCTACAGCCCTGCCGGCTATTGTAAAGACTTGGGCTTTTCTCCTAGGGGCCAAGCTAACCCCCTGGAGGGTTTTAAGCAGAGGAGTGACTTCAAAAACCCTGGCTGCCTTTTGAGTATAAACAGTAGGGGGCCAGTTAGAAGCCACTACAACAATCCAGGTGAGCGATGATGGCCCAGACCAGTGTGGAGTGGTAGTACGAGGGTTCCAGAAATATCCCAGAGGATTTCCTGATGGACTTATGGGGTGGTGTGAGTAAATGAGAAGAAGCAAGAATGACTCCCAAGCTTCTGGTCTGAACTGGAAGTATAGAACTGCCATTAGTGAAACGGAAAGTCTCCCAGAGGAGGAGATAGGAGTGTGTGTCTAGGGGAGGTCTGTGCAGAAAGATAATGCACTGGAAGTGTGAGCAAAGCTTTAGGTATGTCAGGACTGAGAGGTCTATTAGACATCAAGAAGCGATGTTGGGTTGATGGGAGGATCTATGAATCTGAGATCCAAGGGAAATCTGACCTGGAGGTAACACTGTTGGTTATCAATTTGTGTTTAGATAGTACTTAAAGCCATTGGGCCAAATAAGATCATCAACGAATAGATGAAAACAGAAGAGATCCAATCACTGAGCTCCAAGGTGCTCCAATATTGAAAGGTTAGAGAGATTATATGGTCTGTTAACTATACACTTAGGCACAATCCTTGATAAACTGGATTTGGGGTTTCTAAGAAACAAAAAGTAGAGGTGCTCATAAGAATTAAATGGAGATAAAAAGCATGTCATAGGGAGTATTTGGCCTTCCGAAGCTCACTTGCAAAATATTCATGTCTACATACATGGTGCGAAGTTGGTGGTACTCCCGAGGGTTTTGTAAATAAAAATAAGCAGATTCCAGGGGCGCCTGGGTGGCTCAGTCCGCTAAGCTTCTGTCTTCGGCTCAGGTCATGATCCCAGGGTCCTGGGATCAAGCCCCTCGTGGGGCTCCCTGCTCAGTGGGGAGTCTGCTCATCCCTCTCCCTCTGCCCCTCCCTTGGCTTGTGCTCTCTCTCTCTCTCTCAAATAAATACAATCTTAAAATAAGTAGATTCCACATTCTTCAGTAATTTTGCATAGCACGTCCTAAAAAGCCCATTAGGTGGCAGAAAAACATTCACTAAATCAACTATAAGCTAGGTCTCTTTCTTTGTTTTTCTTTCTCCTCACTCCATCCCTTTGAACCCCCCAGAATTAAAAGATATAAATGCCTATTTAACTCCCAACACTCTTATCATGAAGAACCCAAACCAGTATTTTCTTCAGAGAGCCAACAGGGAGCTAAGATCTGTAATCTCGGTAACAGGTGAGCCAGGTGTGTGGGGGATGGGTACTTCACTTGGTTTGGAAATGTGTGAACTGAGAGATGGTCTTCAGAGGAGTAAAGTACGGTAAGAGAGTGGGACTGTTGGGCCCCATTCTTAAACTTTTTATATTTAAGCTTTTTAGCTTGGAGCAAGGTTGGGGGGGGGGGGAGTCTCAGAAGCAAAAGGTGAAAAGCTCGCTTGAAAAAAAATACACAAGATTTATCTTGGCGCTAGCTTAATGTACACCGAGTTACTAAATCTTTTCCTGCTTCTGTAGGACGCTGGTCCCCAAACTTGCCTGCACAGTGGGATCACCTGGGCAGCTTCAAATATAACTGATGCCCATGTCCCACCATAGAGACTGTGATTTAAGTGGTCTGGGGAGTGGTCTGCCCTTAGAATTTCTTTCTTTCTTTTTTTTTTTTAAAGATTTTATTTATTTATTTGACAGAGACAGAGACAGCCAGTGAGAGAGGGAACACAAGCAGGGAGAGTGGGAGAGGAAGAAACAGGCTCATAGCGGAGGAGCCTGACGTGGGGCTCGATCCCATAACGCCAGGATCACGCCCTGAGCCGAAGGCAGACGCTTAACCACTGTGCCACCCAGGCGCCCCTGCCCTTAGAATTTCTTAAAAGAACCTTAGATGATTCTAATCTGGACAAGTTTAACCGCCACTGGGTTTATGTAATGCCGTGTGTGTAATATCACTGACCTTCCCACAACTCAAACATGTCCCACCCTGTAAGACACACACTAGCACACGTCCACGTCAGCATATCCGAGGGCTCTGTATGGCCTCAGCCGAGTTCCACTGACTTATCATCTCCCGAACAACTTGCAGCCCCAAATTCTGTACTAATTTCAAAGCCAAACGTAACAAATAAAAGCAATGAAAGAAAACGCAGAGGGATAAAGGCAGGTGAGTCGCTTTTTAAAATGTTTCCATTTCCTTTTGACTATTGTTGTAGGATGTGTTTTTTGTCTCATGGCACTGACAAGGTGGTTTTAAACACCCAAGTAAAATGGTTACTTTTTGCTGCCCTTTGGCATCAGAAACTAAGTGGTAACAACCTTTCCTATTTCTTGCTGAGTGATACAGTCACTAGTCAGGCAGGGAAAACCCTGTGTATTGCTCAAGTCTCCTTAGGAGCCCCTGTGCTGGGCGGGTATCACATCACCTGGCTGCAGGTGACAAATTTCAGCCTTGACAGGCCTCGTGCAACTCTTACCTTTGCCAATGACATAAACTCAGCACCCTACCAAGAAGATCTGGTGACTTATTCACAGATACTGAAGGGCATGAAAAATTCTTTTCTATACTCAAGACCTTCCAATTGGACTAAGAATTAAATTTACATGAGACAGATTAATAGGAGAAAAAAATCAAAGTTTTATTACCTGCACACTGAGACCCAATAATGAAACAGACCCAAGAAATGACCAAGGCAGGCAGTTTTTATACTTTTTAGACAGAGAATAAAGCTGTGAAGAATTGAGAGGACAAACTAAACGTTCAGAGCTTTAATTAGTAAGGACTTCTAAACAGACTTTGGGCTGGGAGAGTAAATGAGTAAAAAGTAACGAGAGCTATTTGTACAGTCTTCTTGGCTCTAAATTTCCAAGTCTGGTACCTAGGGAGGGTACCTTTCACACAGATTTCCTGCTTTCAGGGGGACAGAGGAGGGTCTGAGCGTCCTTGCACAGGCTGGCTCTTAAGTAACTTTTATTTAAAATAATCAATATGCCGGGGCGCCTGGTGGCGCAGTTGTTGAGCGTCTGCCTTCGGCTCAGGGCGTGATCCCGGTGCTCTGGGATCGAGCCCCACATCAGGCTCCTCCGCTATGAGCTTGCTTCTTCCTCTCCCACTCCCCCTGCTTGTGTTCCCTCTCTTGCTGGCCGTCTCTGTCAAATAAATAAATAAAATCTTAAAAAATAAATAAATAAAATAAAATAAAATAAAATAAAATAAAATAAAATAATCAATATGCCGAAGTCGCCTATCTTGGGGCAGCCTGCACTTGGCCCTTATGACACATAAATATATGAATATTCATATATACATAAACATATGTATTTCTGGTCTCAGTTGTTGCTGATCTGAAGTCAGCCACTAGTCTGTTACTCCTTTATAAGTAATCTGCCTTCTTTATTGTAAACTAAGATTTTCTGTAATTTCCATGGTCTAGGTTTGATTTATTTTTTAACCTTCTTAATGGTTCTTTATGTTTCCTATATTTGAGGATTTATGTCTTTCTTCAAATATCGAAAATTCATAGTCATTTCCTCTTCAAACACTATGTCCCCTGTTCTATTCACTTCTTCTGAGCTCCCAATCAACATGTATCGAACTTTCTCACCGATTTTTCATCTCAAAACTTTTCTTTCCTGTTAACGGAAGATATACCTCTTTATGCTGTGTTATGAGAGATTTCTTCATAGGATAGGCTTATCCTATGTTGACTCTATATTTCATTTCTAGAATTTCTGTTCGGTTCTTTTTCAAGTCAACCTGTTCCTCTTGGATATTATGTTTTGTTTCCTTTATCCCTTTGAATATATGAAACATACTCATTTTCAAGTTTTGTGTTTTTCTATTATTCCTAACTCTTGGGTGAAGACTCTCCCAATTTTTTCTTCTGCTTACCCTTCCTCAAGATGGTTGGCTTCTTCCCGTGATGTGTAAGTTTTTCCAAGTGCCTTCTTGGCAAGAGTTGTGTTTAGTGGAGATCCAGCGTACCCTGTCTTGCTGACAGATCCCTCCAGGGCGGCTTTGGCTTGCTTCCAACAGAGTTCTGGCTTACGCTGCCTTTAGGTCCCGTAGCTTCACTTCGGGTCCTCAAACCACCGGAGGACTACGAATTTGGCCACACGCAGCATTTGGTACTGGCCTGGGGTTCCAGTATTTTTCAGGTGACTATCTCTACCCATGTTGCCAGGAGATGACAAATTACTTTGCCACTTCTGTAAAGCAGTAGGCAGTTCTTCTAGTCCTTATTTTATGGGTAAGATTGTACCTTATTATCTTGGCTTTACAAGGGTGTTTCACTTGGGCTCCTCACACTCACAGCATCTGTGATGTGGGCTCTCCTCTCCGCATCTGTGTTAAAACTTCAACCCCCAATGCCTATTTCTGAAACCCTCAGGAACCGCGTCAGCTTTAACTCACCCTTAGGACTTGGAGATTTCCTTCTTTTGTGGATACCTAGGCTTCCTTCTTTCTGGTCTCTCTCTCTGCCTTAGTACAGCTTGAGTTAATATTTTTTTATTTGTTTAATCTTGTGTATTTGGAACAGGAAAGAAGTCGTTCACATCAGCTCAGTCTGCCATATTTGCTGATATAATCTTAAAATATATTAAGTACTAATTAAGACAGTAGTGTGCTTACCACATGAGAATAGTGTCTAATACATACGTTATTATGTGATAGGTCCTTAATAATAGCTAGCTTTTACTAGACACTTGCTGTTTGCTAAGAATTGTTCTAATTCTGTGGTGTGTCTTTACTCACAGAATTCTCATTTTAAAATGTTGGTACTATATTCAAACATACACTCAAACTGTATTACTCTTTTTTTATAGATAAGGAAACCAAGGCACAGAGATACTAAGTAAAAGGATTTTTAGAAAAGATTTTATTTATATGTTTGAGAGAGAGAGTGAGTGAGCGAGAGAGAAGCATAAGCCGGGGGGGAGAGGCAGAGGGAAGGGGAGGAGCAGAGTCCCCACTGAGCAGGGATCCTGACATGGGGCTCCATCCCAGCAAGTAATGAATCATGGAACTTTACATCAAAAACTAGGGGTGTACTGTATGGTGACTAACATAATATAATAAAAAATTATTATTAAAAAAAAAAGGACCCCAGAATCATGACCCAAGCCAAAGGCAGACACTTACCAACTAAGTCACCCAGGCACCCCTCTTTGCTCATATTCCAATTGAGTTTTTTTGTCTTTTACTTATTGAATTATAATAGTTCTTTACATATTCTGAAAAGAAATCCTTTACCAGGTATACTTGACAATTTTTTCCTTCTTTGTGCAAAGCCTGCCCTCTTAATCACGACACATATTGCCTCTCATGATTTATTGAAATAACTGGGAAATTTCCATAGGTTAATGGCCTCGTCCTACTATTATTTGTTGGTTTTGTAATTAATAAGGTGTAAGGACACCCTGATGAAAGTTTTGTTTGGAGACTCAAAGTTCACATTTTCACTACTAATTAAATTTTTTCCATTTTGGTACAGAACTGAACAGTCCTTGTTGGATTTGAAGAACTGATGAGGTCACAGCTATGATTACATCTGAAGTCTCTAGCTTTACCATCCACTGAAAATAGCTAGGCACCTCTCAGCTATATAAACACTTCGCAGGGCCACGTGACCTAAGGTGCCCTGCTTTTAACTCCCTAGTTGTTTTATTTTCTTATGGAAAAAGACAATTTCCAGGAGTCAGAATTAGAGAAGAGTGGATCTCCCAAAAGAACGACTCCCAAAAGAATTATCCATTTCATTGATGGAGACATCATGGAAGAATATACCACAGAGGAGGAGGAAGAGGAAGAAAAAAAGGAACAGAAAACAAATTCAACACATGATCCCGTAAGCTTAGGGTATAAATATTAGCGAACATGGGGGCTGGGCGAATGAGAGATTAAGCCAGACAAGGTTTGTAGAAAATATAGTTTTAAGCTAACTCTTTGTTCCCCTTGGTTTGCTTTCTAGATTCGCTTATAGTCAACTCATAATTTTGTTAACTTTGTATTTCTCCTCTATGAGAAAGAAAATGAAATATACCATAAAGCATTTGAAACCTCTACATGAAACACTTTGTATCAGCACTCCTGTTAATAATTACTCTAACTTGATTTTTCTCTCTTTTTTCAGTCTACACTTTCATGGGGGCCCTATCTGTGGTTTTGGGCAGGGCAAATAGCAAGCACCTCATTTTCTAGTAAGTACTGCCCAGGTTATTTATTTATTTATTTATTTATTTATTTATTTATTTTGTCCTAAATACTCAAGGATAGACTTACAGACGCTCAGAGTTAGGGTTTCCAATAGTTTATTCCACTCCACGGCATCCTGGAGAAGGGACGACTCGGTCACTTCTCGATCCTGCTTCAACATTCCCAAAGGCATAGAGCCTCACATCTTTAGGCAGACGCTCCCATCTCTTTCAAACTGTTTTTAGTAAATTCTAGCTTATATTTTGTCTTCTTTTAAAGTTATTCCCACTGATCTTAGTTGTCTTTCTTAAGACCATATAAAACAAGTCTAGATTCCTCTTTCGTAGGACAGAGTGGCAAATATTTGAAGACAATAGCCTTTCTCAAACCCCTGTTGACACTATCTGAATAAACTTTCAAGTATTTTTTAAAAATATTGTTATACGACACAGTTCCAAGTTCCCTCATCATAATCGCTCTGTTATGAATAAGAACTTCATTGACCCTTCCCAGGGACATAGTGGATGGCCTAAGTGGCTATTTATAACAGATGAAATACGAAATTTTAACATTCACCAATTTTCTTTAAAACACAATTGGTGACACCTAATTACTTATTTCCTCCTAATTTGCATATGCTTGTCTGGACAATGGGAAGGAAACAACTTTAAAAATGTGAGAAAATACGAAGTATAGCTCTAGCTCTGAGGAATTGGTCTTCATTCATTCATTAAATAAACATTTATTGAGTGCCAATATGTGTTTGGCACCGTGTGGGTCCCTGGAACGCAAAGACAAATGACAGTCTTTGCTTTCAAGGGACTCAATATTCAAAGGATATGATAGGCCAGTAAACATGCCTATAATTATAATTTGTTGCCACATCACCGGGGTAGAGGGAGCATAGGGACTACCGATTGGGAGACTCAGTAATGCCGATATAGGGAGGCAATATCCTCAGAGTGCTATGAAAGTATGGCTAAGGTCAGTGTGTAGACCATGCAAGTCACTGGGGGTGGGGGAGGGGAAGGAAGTCTTTAAATTACAGTAAAAAGTAATGATGGGGTGATTTAGTCAGATAGTATGAGCCTTAAAGGACTTTCACATCAGGGTAGAGGGTTGCGGATTTGGAACTTAC
Source organism: Ursus arctos (assembly GCF_023065955.2). NCBI lineage: Eukaryota > Metazoa > Chordata > Mammalia > Carnivora > Ursidae > Ursus > Ursus arctos. Next base: position 56,381,880 of record NW_026622874.1, read on the forward strand.
TTTGGGACTGGGTGAGATACTAATCTTGCCTCAACCATAATACATTGGCAGAAAAAATGCCGTCTTCCAGCGTTCTGTGCTTTAGCTAGGGCAAGACTGTTTAAAGAGATGAAATGTTTTGGAGAGAGAAAGCCTTAGGAGACTAGGTCCGGTGACAAAAGCAAAACCCACTACAGTGATATGAAAATGTGAAGGACAACAAGAACTGCAGTGATTTCCACGTTAGGCTTTGACTGAAGACGGCAAGGACAGGAGGCAAGGGGAATCAAGCTGGCTTCCAGGTTCCAAGCAGGACTGCAGCATTCAAGCACATCTGCATGGGGCTTCCAGGTGGCAGTAGAAGCATAAATATGCTAGCACTCAGCACCCTGGACTCCACACGGAAACTCTGGATAGAGCTGACGCCCGGATGAATGTGTAATTAGTGTTTTCAATTGAAAACTCTAGTAGGACATAAACAGGAAAACTTCCCAAGATTTATTCTAATATTTTAGAAACTTCTCTTACACACATGTACCAGGCATGGTGGCAAGCAAACAGATTAAAGAGCTAGAGTATTTTGAAAACCATTTTAATGTGTCATACGAGCAACATCCCAAAAAGAGGAATCAGTCATGGGGATCAGAAAATTGTGTCATGGGGAAGTGGGGTGTCAGACATCCTATAATTTTAAAGGAAAACATTTCTAGGAGACATCTTCAGGAAACCACGATCAATGCTAAAGCTTTATCCCTAAATTTTACAACCAAAGCATCTACGCTGATTGCTCAGGACCAACGCTGACCCTGGGTAGTAAGTATTTTGAAAGTCTCTCCTGACATACCCGTCTGGAAAGGATAGTTTAGACGTCATCCCTCGTGAAGTGAGAAGAGTTAGCAATTCTTTGGAGTCCTAGAATTTTTTGAGAGTCCAGAGCAGTGAAAATCTTTTGTCAGCCTTAAAGTTAAGTGTAGTAATGGACCACCTGCAGGCAAGTTTAAACTCTTGCCCCCTCAATTGACTTTAAGTTATTACCTCAGCTTACCAAGTGCTTGTTCTTCTTTTAGCATGTGAATTCCTTGGTGGAAGATTTGCTACCTTCTTTGGTCTTAATCAACCCAAATATCAGTATGCGTTAAATGAGTACTATAGAACACAACATAAGGTATGTGACATCCTGATGGGGGAAGACCGGTTGCTTCCGCTTCATATAAATTATTCTTCCACCTGGTAATCATGTACAATTTCACTCCATGGTACTTCGTAGTTGCCTTTCTTGTGTGAAGTTCGAATGTCATGAGATGGGTTGTAGAGTTGGTTGAATGTGAAACCTGCGATCACTTAAATAAAGGAGCTTCTTACAGGGCTGTCTCTGCAAGGGGGGGAGTTCAGAGGTACTTGGTTTGCAGTTAAAACTTTTCTGTGTTGCTCTCTATACCAGGAAAGTGACAAGGAAATTGAAGGGAATGGATCAAAGGCCCAGCCAACCAAGGTTCCTAATGAAAAGTGTCACCTGGAGGCTGGGAGCCAAGAGTATGGAACCAGACAACACGACATTGCAGGAAGTGTTCCTCAGCAGAGCGCCTCATCCAGGGAGAGCCTGGCAGCAGATTCCAGCTCATAATGAGCCCCAGGACTGCAGTTCCTCTGAATGTCTATTCCACCCATTGATGACCGTGGCAACAGCACGACAGGTTGTGCTTCTGAGACAGATGTGATCTTACTCTCCTTGTGATTTATTCTCTAGCATCCAGTGATTGTAAGCATTAATGAGAATTATGGATGCTTTCTCAATCTTATAAGCCCCCCAAGTGAACCCCCCTTCAGTGATGCAAGTCTTGCTAGTCAGTTGTGATCTCGTACTGATGTTTGCACAGAAATGTAAATTCCTTATGGAATTTGGTTCTGGTGGGGTTTTTTTGTTTGTTTGTTTGTTTTAAAGATTTTACTCATCCATTTGACAGACAGACAGCCAGTGAGAGAGGGAACACAAGCAGGGGGAGTGGGAGAGGAAGAAGCAGGCTCCCAGCGGAGGAGCCTGATGTGGGGCTCGATCCCAGAACTCCAGGATCACGCCCTGAGCCGAAGGCAGCCACTTAATGACTGAGCCACCCAGGTGTCCCTGGATCTGGCGGTTTTGGACTGAAACTCTTCATCACGGGGCTAGGGTGCAGAAAAGAAGCTCTCTTCCTCAGAAGAAATTTTGGGCATTATGAAGTCTAAATAAGTCCCCTTTCAGAGTTTGATGTGAGGTGTGTGTTTTCCAACAGCCACCTGGCTTAGTTGGGGCTTGCTTTACAACAAGCAAACATTGCTAGTAACTTTGTTACAATCTATCAAAGTCATTGAGAATTGGGTACGTTCTCTCCCACACAATTAGAAAAAATAATCTAAACTTGGGAAAAGTATTTGGAAAAATGGATGATTTTGTTTATTTGTCAGCAAAATTTCAAAACCTGGGAAGATCAAACATGGAAGTCATAGCTAGATATCACAGGTTGTGCTGGCCAGAGGTCGCTGTGAAACAACAGAGAAACACAGGACTTGCAGTAATAAGACCTGAGGTTAAGTCTCAATTCTACCATTTACTAGTTGTGTGATTTTAGGTGTCCAGATTTCTGAGCTCTTGTCCCCTTCTTTGTAAAATAGAGGTGGCATGTATTTGTTCCTCAAGGGTTACTGTTAACAACAATGAGATAATGAATGCAAAAACACTTTTAAAACTGTGAATATTCAATGTTAGTGCTTAATTAATGGCTGTTCTAGACTGTTACCTTGAAAGTCCCAAAGAACCATGTCTTCTGGAATTCACGCCCTGGTACCATCCCATCTATACCGATGCTAGGCTTGGCCACATGACTTGTTTCGGCCAATGAGATAGTAGCAAACGTGACACAAGTGGAGGCTCGATGAGCACTTGCAAATAGGAGCCTGTCCTCTTAGAATCTCCACCTTGTAAAGAAGCTTGGGCTAGACTTCTCAAAAATGAAAGGCCACATGGGAAGAGATTTCCAAGGATGAAAGACTGCCTCGCACATTCCAGTCCCAGCCAAACTCCTCACCAAATGGAGGCACATAAATGAGCTTCTGTTATCCTGTGTGGAGCACGTGAACCCAGTGGCTGAGTCGAGTCAACCCACAGAATCATGAGAAATAACAAATCGTTATTGTTTTAAGTTTTGGAGTGGTTTATTATGCAGTCATATGTAACTGAAATAATAGCTCTAAGAGAACGGGAAGTTGGAATTGATTTGATATGAAATCAAGAAGAAGGCCTGGAGAATAAGGTGTCGTTGGTTGAATACATGAGAATAAAATAGGTTTTCCTGCATAATCGGACAATTCTAAAAGCTCAGGGGCCTGAAACAACAAAAGTTTCTTTCTTTCTCATGAGAAGTCCGCTGTCAGTTCAGGTGGCTTCCCAGAGCATTGGCTCAGTGATGCATACATCTTTGATCTTACGGTTCCTCCATCCTGTGATGCTCTCAGGGTTGCTGAACAGAGATGGAGAGGACAGTTGAGCACCAGCAATCAACGTCTCCCCTAAGAATGAATCATGTCACTTCTGATCACATTTCTTCCACCAAAGCAAGTCACATGGCCACAACTAACTATAAGGGGTGTGAGCCTCTTAAGACAGCTGAGAAGAGGAAACACTTTCTTCTAGTGGCAGTATGGGATAAATGATAGGCTCAAGGGTCAATATGATATTGATTTAATCTCAGCTCTGCTGTCCCTGGTCACCCAATGGCCCTGTGCAAATGGCTCAACTTTGCAATGTTCCTATGTGTAAAACAGATCTGATACAGGCTGCAAATTCAATTTGAACTAGCTTATGCAATAAAAAAAGAATTTTTTGGAGGGATATTGAGGTATCTCAGGGACCCCAAGGGCACATAAATTTTAGTAGGTCTAGAACAAATTCAGTAAACATATACATAAGCAATACTCTCTCCAATTCTCATCTTTCTTACACATGAGGAAGAAAGATCACTCAATAGCTCTTTTATTTTATAATCTTTATTTTTTACTGAGAGATAACTGAACCTATAATATTAGAATAGTGTCAGGTGCACAACCTAATGATTAATGTTGGTATATCTTATGAAATGATCCCCAGAGTTAGTCTGGTTAACATCCACCACACAGTTATAATTTTTTTCTTGTGATGAGAGCTTTTAAGATCTACTCTTTTAGCAACTTTCAAATATACAACGTTATTGACTACATTCATCATGCTGTATCATTCCATCATCATGACTTACTTATTTTATAACTGGAAGTTTGTACCTTTTGACCACCTTCACTCATTTCACCCACCCATCATCCCCCACCTTTGGCAACCACCAATCTGTTTAGCGTATCTGTGAGTTTGGATTTTTGTTGGTCGGTTGGTTTTTAGATTTCACATGTAAGTGCGATTATGTGGTATTTATCTTTCTTTGTCTGACTTATTTCACTTAGCATAATCATGCCCTCAAGGTTTATCCATGTTGTTGCAAATAACAAGATTTCCTTCTTTTTCAAGGCTACAGAGTATTCCACTGTGTGTGTGTGTGTGTGTGTGTGTGTGTATGCCACATTTTCTTTATCCATTCACGCATTGATGGTTCCTTAGGTTGCTTCTGTGTCTTGGCTATGCAAATAGTGCTGTAATAAACATGGTGCCTATATCTTTTTCAGTGAGTGTTTTCATTTTCTTTGGATAAATGCCCGTAAATGGAATTGCTGAATCATGTGGTGGTTCTACTTTAATTCTTGAGAAACCTCCACACGGTTTTCCATAGTAGCAGCACCAATATATTTTGCCACCAAGAATGCACGAATGTTTCCTTTTCTCCACATCCTCACTAACACTCGCTTTTTCTTGTCTTTTTGATATGAGCCACTCTAACAGGAATGAGGTACGATCTCATTGTGGTTTCAATTTGCATTTTCCTGATGATTAGTGATGTCGAGCCGCTTTCCTCTATCTGTTGGCCATGTGTAGATCTTCTTTGGAAAAATGTCTATTCAGATCCTCTTCCCATGTTTTTAATCAGATTCCTTTTTTTTTTGCTATGGAGTTGTATAAGTTCTTTATATATCTTGGGCATTAACCCCTTATAAGCCATATGATTTGCAAATATTTTCTCCCCTTCACGAGGTTGTCTTTTCATTTTGTTGACAATTTTTTTTGCTGAGTAGAAGCTTTTTAGTTTGATGTGGTTCCACTTGTTTACTTTTGCTTTTGTTGTTTTTGCTTTTGGTGTCAAATCAATAGCATTTTGTAACTCACCTGTTCAAGTCTGCCTCTCAGTCCCAATTCCAAACACACAGGACATAGAATCTGATTAGCCCATTTTTGCTCAGGTGACCATCCATCATCATCTTATCAATTGTGACCAGGGAAGTGGAGTCAGGTAGCAGCGACACGAATATAGGACCTACATTCGGGAGAGCAAGATTCTCAGGAGAAGAGGATTAAAGTGAACTAGGCAGACACACCCCGTGACTGTTCTAAGGATAAAATGCGAAAATTGAGGAAAAGCACATGGCTCTAATTACGTACTTAACCCATAATATCAGTTATAATTGTTAATACTGATAAGAATTGTGGGTTGAAGGAGTCTGAATGGTTTATCCCCACAAAGGATTCAGTCTTAGTTCTTCATCTGACAAGCCTTGTTAGTCCAATTTCAAGATAAAGTAAATCTGAGCTTCTGATATGGCAGGAAAAGAGGCTAAGCCCACCAGTTAAGTATTGGTCATTTGTGCCTCGGATGTCAGATCACACTAAAACCCTGTCCCTGCTTTATCTGCTAAGTTGCTTCAAAACAGACCCCATGATGGACTCTTTTTTACCCTTCTACTTTTCCTAAAAATTAACTGTACCATGGAAGATATCCACTTATTGCTGATTCCAGAGAACTAGGCGAGCCAAAGTGTAATATTTGCAGGAGTGAATTTTATCTAGCAAATAGTATATTCTCAATCTATTTTTCTTTTCCTCTGAAAGAATGGAGGTTGCCTTCCCTTAATGTCAGGGACCATATGCAAATCAGTCAAATCTTGAGCTAAATATCCTAAGGAAAGCCAATGGAAACCAATGCCTAGATCTTACCAGACTGCGGCTGCAAGATAAGTTCACATTTCCCTTAATATTAATTCATTCTTTTAATATTAACTGGGCATCTTCCCTGTACCAGTTAATGTTTTAGGTGCTATCAATCAAAGAGACAGAAATCTCTGCACTCCTCTTGGCCTCACGTCCCAGATGGCTAAATTATCAGGGGATCCAGGCTTTGTGTGGCCAGCCTCTCAAGTCGTCCCAACAATCTTCACCTCCTGGTACTCACATCCCATGCAGCCTTTCCCACATTGACCCAGGGATGTCTCTGTGACCAATAGAATATGTCAGAAGTAATGGTGTGACACTTCTGAGATAATTACAAGAGAGACTATGGCTTCTGTTTTGGTCTCTTTCTTAAATCACTCGGGGGAGAGCCAGCTGCTCTATTGTGAGTACCTTCATGCGACCTGTGGACGGGTCCCTTTAGTAAAGAGCTGAAGTCTCGAGCAAACAGCCAGTAAGGAACAGTGGGGTTCTGACAGGCCCAGTTTCTCCCAAGAGCCAACCACAGCATCCCCACTTCTCTGAATTAGGTCCTGGTGGCTACCAGGTCACACACTGGCTGGTATACCCCCTTGCTCAGAGAGCTGCCAGGACCCTATGCACAGCTCCCCCTCCTGAACCAGGACTCCAGCAGCCAGGGCTCCCAGGTGTCTCTGATGAAGGTAACCCCAACCCCAGCCCCGGCAAGACTTTCACGTTCCCCCCAGATCTGCCTTCAGGGACAATAGGCACCATTGGATAGGTTAAGGCTTGGAGTTATTCAGATGCCTTGGGTCCCCCCAAAGCCTGAGCCATTGGTCCTGCTGCTTAGGACAACCACTGAACTGTTCCAGATCTCCAGCGACCACTAGCTAGCAGGCATCCACACAGTGCACACCCCTTCAGCAGACCTTGGGCAGCCAGGCCCTCCAAGCCTTGATGGCATGGCTGGTCTAACCACCTGGATATTCTCCTGGGGTGCCCCCACAACAGGATACAATCCTGAGGCTACAAAGGTGTGAAAGTCAATTTCCTGGTGAAAGTGCTGCTCATGGGGAACCAAGGTTATCAATAAACAAGGGCTCCCAGATGTCTCATTCAAAGACACCTCAGTCCCTCCAAATAAGGCTTTCGCGTTCTCTCCAGCTCTGGCTTCGGAGGGAACAGGAGCCTTTGTGGAGTGCGAGCTCGGACACTGGCAGATGCGTGCTTTTTCCCAAAAGCTCACAACTGTGACTCTGGTCTCCTGAGCCGAATCCTGGTTCAGTACCAGCGCACGGGATGGCCTTTATTACCCCTCGCTCCAGAGCTGTGTGGGAACACCAGGCACAGATCTCTCTTGCACCAGGCCCGCAGGAGCAGGGGCCTCTCCATCAACCAGTGCTCCCAGCTGTCCCTTATCAGACGGTACCCCAACCGGTCAGCTTGGCCCCACCCTGGCACAGCAGTCCAGTGTCCTCCAGCTCTGGCTCCAGGGAGAAAAAGGGCATTTGTGTAGGTTAGGGCCTGGATCGGGAAGAAGCCTTGGACTCCAGCAGCCCAACTGCCATGACCAGGCTTTCTCCTGGTTCCCTGTAACAGGTCCCTGGGTCCCCTGAGCTGCATGCCACATCCATGTGCTAAAGGCACCTGTCAGCTGGCACGGTTTGGTGACTCGGATTTCAGAGATAGATCTGCTCTGACAAAGATTCTGGCCCTTGCTGATGAGAACAGAAGTGGTGAAACAGCAAAAAGTTAAAACCAACCCTGTAGGGAAACTTGGGTGGCTCAGTCGGTTAAGCAACAGGCTCTTGATTTCCACTAGGGTCATGATCTGGGAGTCGGGGGTTCGTTAGATCAAGCCAGCATTGGGTCTGGGATGCTCAGCTGGGAGTCAGCTTGAAATTCTCTCTCCCCCCTCAGCCCCCCATCCCTCTCCCTGCGCTGTCTCTCTTTCTCTCAAATAATAAATCTTAAAAAACAAAAAACAACCCTGTGAACATGCTCATTTTATCATTTTGGTATGGCTACATTCTCCTAGGTTCATTCATTCATTTAGTCAACAAATATTTATATTTACATATTTGAATACATTTGCATTTTATTTAAATATACTTTATTATTTTTTTTCGGAGCAGTTTTAGGTTCACAGAAAAATTGAGCAGAAGGTACAGAGATTTCCTGCATACCTACTGCCCCCGTTATCACCACCCCCCACCAGATGATACCTACATCGGCACATCACTATTCAAAGCCCACTGTTTACGTTAAGATTCACCTTTGTTTTACATTCTGTGGGTTTGCATAAATGTATAAGGACTTGTACCATCATAGTATCATACGGAATGGTTTTATTGCCCTAAAAATCCTCTGTGCTTTTCTTATTCATCCCTTTGCCTCACGAACCCCCGACAACCACTGATCTTTAACTGTCTCCATAGTTTTATCTTTCCCTGAAAATCATGTAGTTGGAATCATATAGTAAGAAGGCTTTCAGATTAACTTCTTTCACTTTCTAATATGCACTTAAATTTCCTCCATGCATTTTCATCGCTTGATAAATCATTTCTTATTAGTGCCGAATAATATTCCATTGTCTAGATTATTTATTATCCATTTATTCATTCACTTCCTGAGGGCATTTTGATTGCTTTCAAGTTTTGGACTCGCTATTCAGCACTCCAAAGGATCATCTTTATATAACAGCACCGTCATTCCATGGGCAAATCGAGACCATACTAAATGCTCATTAAATTAAAATATAGTAACTACAAATTTTGCTTATGAGCAAGGCTTTTTGTTCATTCAATATCTAAATTCCTTTGGCTGAAACTCAAGATAGATTCTCTTACACCAAATTCTTCTTTAATAAATACATATTCCCCCCCCTTTTTTTAAAAAAAAAAGCAGAAACTAAAAACCAACAAAATTTCTAGGAATCGAATATATTGGTATTAAAGAAAAATAAGCTTCAGTAGAAGTATTCAAATAACAGATCAAACACTCAGTGAACCACCATTTCTTGTGTATTGACTGTATACCAGGCACTGTTTTTAGCAGTCAGTCTGTATTACTCAATAATTCTTACAACAGCCCAATGAGGTAGGCACGACTATTATCCCAGTCTTACAGAGATAACTAAAGTAGATTCTGTGTTTTCTCAGGTCTTTTTGTAAGAGTGAAATGAGATTAAAAACAATAGTGTAAGGGGCGCCTGGGTGGCTCAGTTGGTTAAGCGCCTGCCTTGGGCTCAGGTCATGATCTCAGGGTCCTAGGATGGAGCCCCACATCGGGCTCCCTGCTCAGAGGGGAGTCTGAGTCTTCCTCTGCCCCTCCCCCCTGCTTGTGCTCGCTCACCCTCTCTCTCTCTCAAATAATTTTTTTAAATGTTTTTTTATTATATTATGTTAGTCACCATACAGTACATCCCTGGTTCTGATGTAAAGTTTGATGATTCATTAGTTGCACATAACACCCAGTGCACCATGCAATACGTGCCCTCCTTACTACCCATCACCAGCCTATCCCATTCCCCCACCCCCCTCCCCTCTGAGGCCCTCAGTTTGCTTCTCAGAGTCCATAGTCTCTCGTGCTTCGTTCCCCCTTCTGATTAAAAACAATGCCTTATTCTGGTCTTAGGTTTTAAATTCCTTCACCTTTAATCTTCTAAACATGCTTATGGTCTTTCTTCAACACTATTGTTATGTAAAATGTCCTGTTGTGTCTACAGCTTCTCACAGCCCTTGTTTAATTTTTTTTTTCCTAATTAAAAGATTTGCTCACTGCTGTAAAAAAATACATACATACATACATACATACATACATATTCCCAGTTATAGATATTCATATTTTGTATAGTTTCTCTTAAATATGTGTCTATTTTGTATTTGGATTGAAGTTCTTTTTAAATATGTTTTTATCTACCCCATTAGATCAGAAGACTCCAAGGGCTGTGATTTGGATGTTCTCTATTTTTAAACCTCTTTAAAGAGATTTAAAGCCATAAACTTACCTGTGTGCAGAACATTTGTTTACTGACTATATCATTACTGGTTGATTCTGAAATCAGTGTTTGCTAGCGTCCTTGAACCTCAGAAGAAAAGCAGCTGTGGACTTAAGAAAAATTCCTTTATCGGATAAAGAAAGGGGGGGTAATCAGAAGGGGGAATGAAACATGAGAGACTGTGGACTCTGAGAAACAAACTGAGGGCTACAGAGGGGAGGGGGGTGGGGGAATGGGATAGGCCGGTGATGGGTAGTAAGGAGGGCACATATTGCATGGTGCACTGGGTGTTATACGCAACTAATGAATCATCGAGCCTTACATCGAAAACCGGGGATGTACTGTATGGTGACTAACATAATATAATAAAAAATCATTATAAAAAAATAAATAAAAAAAAATAAAGTCAGCATCACCCCTCCAAAAAAAAAAAAAGAAAAATTCCTTTATCGGTGCCACAGAAACAGTTAGAAGCCTGTTGGGTCTGGACAAACTACATCGTAGCTTCCAGTAGGTTTGTGAAGTATGACGGTCTTCAGAGGCGTTTATCTGAGGTTACCAGGCTTAAATCCTCTGACTACGCACAATACGCACCAGTGTTCTTAATTTTATTTTTTATTCTGCAATCACACAAACTTTCCCCTTATTATTTGTTTCCTCAAGCACCGCCCTTCTTATCCTTGCTTGCGAGGGAATGACACAATATGGGATGTCATAGGCATTTCCATCGAAGCTACGCTTAGACTTCTTTTTTTTTTTTTTTTAAGATTTTTATTTATTTATTTGACAGAGATAGAGACAGCCAGCGAGAGAGGGAACACAAGCAGGGGAAGTGGGAGAGGAAGAAGCAGGGTCATAGCGGAGGAGCCTGACGTGGGGCTCGATCCCGTAACACCGGGATCACGCCCTGAGCCGAAGGCAGATGCTTAACCGCTGTGCCACCCAGGCGCCCCTACGCTTAGACTTCTAAATCTGATGTCTGGATCCTGACGGCTACGCTTTTACTGCGATTTCCTCGTGGCTGGGAGGTTTTCACCAGTATAGACTGTGTTTGGTAAACAAGCAGAGGTTTCAGTCCTACTGAGCAGCTGAGAAACATAGGAAAATGACCTTCTGAGTCATTGATAAACTTGTATTCCTGAAACAGAAATGTCTGGTTTTAAAAGTGTTTGAGAACACCATGAAGCATCCTCAGTAAAAGTTGCATGCCACAATTATTTGTTAATGAGGTTAAGGAGAGGTGTACGATGCTTGCATAATAACAGGCCACGTATTTAACTGTGGCTGGCTTTGTTCTTTTTTTTTTTTTTAAAGATTTTATTTTATTTATTCGACAGAGATAGAGACAGCCAGCGAGAGAGGGAACACAAGCATGGGGAGTGGGAGAGGAAGAAGCAGGCTCATAGCGGAGGAGCCTGATGTGGGGCTCGATCCCAGAACGCTGGGATCATGCGCTGAGCCGAAGGCAGATGCTTAACCGCTGTGCCACCCAGGCGCCCCGGCTTTGTTCTTATACTCTGTGTTTCGTCAATCCAAATGCACCCCGCACAGCAGAGAACTGACCCTAAAGAGCTTCCCTCAATTTCAAAATGTGCTTTTTTACATATTTTATAAACGGCCGTATCTTTTCTATCTATAAACTATAAGCTCACTGAAAAATTAAAACAATACAGTAATATATAAAGTGGGAAATAAAATCAAATTCTTGGTTAAAATCCACATATACATGGTTTATAAAAATGGGATTGTAATGTTACGTCATTTCCGCTTAACAATATATTATGAGGGGCGCCTGGGTGGCACAGCGGTTAAGCGTCTGCCTTCGGCTCAGGGCGTGATCCCGGCGTGATGGGATCGAGCCCCACATCAGGCTCCTCGGCTATGAGCCTGCTTCTTCCTCTCCCACTCCCCCTGCTTGTGTTCCCTCTCTCGCTGGCTGTCTCTCTCTCTGTCGAATAAATAAATAAAATCTTTAAAACAAAACAAAACAATATATTCTGAATCTCTTTCTTTATCCCATTAATTTTTTGACTAGGCAATGGCTGTGCACGGTAGAAAATTTAGAAGGTATAGAAAGATACAAGTAAGATACCTGGCTGTCCTCTCTGAAGACAACCGTTGTTACTAATTTTTTGGGTAATGACAGTTCATACATAACTTTGTGTATTCTTTTTGTTCTTTCACAAATTTTAACGTATTCTAAACACTGTGCATTTGTTTTGTCGCTGACTTAATATCACCTAGTTGAAAGTGAGGGGTGAGGGCCGTACCACCCTAGGACTACTGTGGCCAAGTTCCCAGAGAAGCTCAACTTGGGACTTAAAACTTGGTGATTCATTAAAGCTTTGAGATGCAGTTGGTCCGGAAATGTTTAACATCTGAGGAGTGAATCTATTTGGTAATGGCTGAGAAAGACCAGAAAAACTTTGAGATCTGTCTGAGATTTCATTCAAGTTCTAGTTGACGGGATAGATTTAAAGGGACAGGAGTGTAAAGGGACAGCTTCTTCCAACTTTTTACTCTCATAAACAATGCCCAGGTGACTATGCTTTAGGCCACATTTTCACACAAGTGTCTCTTTGGGTAACCCCCTAGGAGTAGATGACTGCATTGATGGGCATTTTTGGAACACATTTTGCCCAAATTCTTTATGCTACAGTTGTACTATGTTGTCTTAGTGCCAAGATTCAGGATGCCCATTTTTCTATATCCTTGCTACCCAGTGTATTATTGAAATTGTTGTCTTAAAAAAAGTACACTTGTATCATCTTAATAAATTTTCATAACTAAACACCCATGTAACCAAAACTCAGATCAAGAAACAATATTACCATTATCCCACGTCCTTCCTTACCACCTACCTAAATAAATTATTACTTTGATGGTTCGGCAACTGATGACTTTCTAGTACCATTATTCCTTCTATATTTATAAGTAGGCTTTCTGTTGTAAGAGGTAAAATGTATTTTTATTTTTTTAATTAAAAAAATTAAAGATTTTATTTATTTGAGAGAGAGAGAGCAAGCACAAGTGGGGCAGAAGGGCAGAGGGAGAGGGAGAAGCAGACTCCCCGCTGAGCAGGGAACCCGATACGGGGCTCTATTCCAGGACCCTGGGATCATGACCTGAGCAAAAGGCAGACCCTCAACCGACTGAGTCACCCAGGAGCCCCATAAATGGTGTTATAAAATATATTTTTATTGTCTATTGACGGTATAAAAATATGGTAAAATTTTTTTGAGTAACTTAAATTTTTGACTGTAAAATCTTGCTAAAATCATGTATTATTTCCAGTAGTTTGAATATTTCTTTGGATTTTCTATGGATACAGTCATATTATCTGAGAATCAGAGTAATTTTTCTCCTTCCCTTCAAATATTTATGTCTTCCGTTTCTTTTTATTGCCTTATTGAACTCACTAGAATCTTAAGTGCAATGTTGAGTTGATATGGGTTAGTGGACACCCTAGTATTGTAAGGCAGCCACTAGTAATGAGTTTTAGTTAGTTGATCTCTAATTTATTTCACCTTATATATATCAGAAGCTTTTTGAACATATGATTAGTGAGCTATGATTAATCCATTTGAATTGTACTGTTTAGTCAGTAGGAGCTGTTTAATTTTTGCCTTACATTTTTATGATTTCAATATAGTAAAAGCTGCTCTTTTTCTATTTTTGTTTTGTTTTGCTTGGTATATCATGGATGATTATTTTAATCGTAATGTTTTGGGCCACTTTGTTTTATTTATTTTATTTTATTTTTTTGGGTGATATGGTGATATATTACCCTTTTTCAAATTTTTATTTAAATTCTAGTTAGTTAACATGCAGTGCAATATTGCTTTCTGGAGCAGAATTCAGTGATTCATCGCTTACATACAACACCCAGGGCTCAACACAACAAATGCCCTCCTTCATACCCATCACCCATTTAGCCCATCCCCCCCCCACGTCCCTCCATCAACCCTCAGTTTGTTCTCTGTTGTTAAGAGTCTCTTATGGTTTGTTTCCCTCTCTCTCTCTTTCTTTTTCCCCTCCCCCTATGTTCGTCTGTTTTGTTTTTATAAATTCCACATAGGAGTGAAATCATATAGTTATTTGTCTTTCTCTGGCTGATTTAGTTCACTTAGCATAATACTCTCTAGCTCCATCCATGTCATTGCAAGTGGCAAGATTTCATTCTTTCTGATGGCTGAATACTATTCCATTGTATATGTGTATCTATACCACATCTTCTTTATACATTCATCAGTCGATGGACATTCAAGTTCTTTCCATAGTTTGACTATTGTTGATAACACTGCTATAAACATCAGGGTGCATATACCCCTTCAAATCAGTATTTTGGTATCCTTTGGGTAAATACCTAGCAGTGCAATTACTGGATTGTAGGGTAGTTCAATCTTTAACTTTTTTTTTTTAAAGATTTTATTTATTTATTTGACAGAGACAGCCAGCAGGGAGGGAACACAAGCAGGGGGAGTGGGAGAGGAAGAAGCAGGCTCCTAGTGGAGGAGCCTGATGTGGGGCTCGATCCCAGAACGCCGGGATCACGCCCTGAGCTGAAGGCAGACGCTTAACAACTGCGCCACCCAGGCGCTCCAATCTTTAACTTTTTGAGGACCCTCCATGCTCTTTTCCAGAGTGGCTGCACCAGCTTGCATTCCCACCAACAGTGCAAGAGGGTTCCCCTTTCTCTGCATTCTCGCCAATACCAGTTGTTTCCTGTGATGTTAATTTTAGCCATTCTGACAGGTATGAGGTGGTATCTCATTGTAGTTTTGATTTGCATTGTCCTGATGATGAGTAATGTTGAGCATCTTTTCATGTGTCTGCTGGTCATCCGGACGTCTTCTTTGGAAAAAGGTCTATGTATGTTTCTGCCCATTTCTTTTTTTTTTTTTTTAATTTTTATTTATTTATCCATTCGACAGAGATAGAGACAGCCAGCGAGAGAGGGAACACAAGCAGGGGGAGTGGGAGAGGAAGAAGCAGGCTCCTAGCGGAGGAGCCTGATGTGGGGCTCGATCCCATAACGCCGGGATCACGCCCTGAGCCGAAGGCAGACGCTTAACCGCTGTGCCACCCAGGCGCCCCTTTCTGCCCATTTCTTAACCGGATTATTTGTTTTTTGGGTATTGAGTTTGTAAAATTCTTTTTTTTTTTTTTTAAGATTTTATTTATTTATTCAACAGAGATAGAGACAGCCAGCGAGAGAGGGAACACAAGCAGGGGGAGTGGGAGAGGAAGAAGCAGGCTCACAGCAGACGAGCCTGATGTGGGGCTCGATCCCACAATGCCGGGATCACGCCCTGAGCCGAAGGCAGACGCTTAACCGCTGTGCCACCCAGGCGCCCCAGAGTTTGTAAAATTCTTAATGGATTTCAGATACTAACCCTTTTTCAGATACATCATTTGCAAATATCTCCTCCCATTCTGTAGGCTGTCTTTTAGTTTTGTTGATTGTTTCCTTTGCTGGGCAGAAGCTTTTTATCTTGATGAAGTCCCAATAGTTCATTTTTGCTTTTGTTTCCCTTGCCTCTGGTGATGTGTCTAGTAAGAAGTTGCTACATAGGCCACTTTGTTTTAAATATATTTCCTTAGATTTTGCATTTTAACCCAATATGAGAGAGTTTTTTAAAAAAAATGTAGAGGTTTAATTCATTTACCTTAATTAATATAATTTCTGTTTCTTGTGTCATCTTGTTATGTTTCCTTTTTCCTGTGTTATAAAATTTTTAAAAAAATTTTCCTCATTTAGTTTATATGCCAAATTTTTTTGGGGGGGGGTGTCAAGAAGTTGTCTATCTTCATTAGGGGCACATTGAAATGTTTCTCAAATATTTTTAACCTGCGTTTTTCTAGAGTCAAGAGTGAAGTTGGACTTTGAAGTCCTTCCTTCACGTTGTAGTCTTTATGCTGTCACTTACCTCACTGTCGGTTGCCTCTCTCAAGGAAAGCCAGGACTTGGGAAGAGAGGAAAGGCCAATAGCAAGAGTGGAAACACTGCTTGGACAGTGAGCGCCATTTTGAGCCATTTTGCTTTGCCTGTAGCTGTCACAGCAGCAGAACTTCTGGCCTCCTGCTGTATTGAGAAGAATGTCTGAAATATGACCTTTACTTCACTGAAGCCCTAACGTTGGCATGGTGTGTCTGTCCTATTATCACAGACTATGGTCATCTTGTCTTTTGTGGGGGTATTTTTGCTTTGAGAGGAAGGGAAAAAGCAGCAATGGCCTAAAAATCAAGTCTAATCCACTAACATGACCTGGAGACTTGAATTAGGCAGTAGGGACCTTACAGTTAGCAAAGAGACTATGAACGAGGCATTTTTATGTTGCTGTGGACACCTAAATATGGTTACAGATAGAAAAGTCCCGCTAAGAGAAACGAATCTTTTTTCTCAAATCATCCTCCCGTGATGGAATGTGGTTAGACTTCAAAGACCCCACAAATTTTGTGAGCTCTCTCAGAAAATGTTAAGGGGATTTTGTAGTTTGGCTCCTAATACATCAACGTTTAATCATTTGATACCAGACTAATGACTTTTTTGCTCATGTTTACACCGACCATTTATTAGAAGCTGCTTTTCTTTTTGATAGTTTTTATTAATTATTAAAGGTACATATTATTAATAGTGTTCAAGTAGACATTTAGTGTGTCAGAGGTCTCGCCAAGAGAGGCCAGCATGCACAGACATCTGGAATGGTTTAATGAGAACCGCCAGGTGCTAGGTAATAAACTTCCAGAGACCTGTGCTAATTCAGGGGTCCTCAAATTTGAATAGTTATTATAAAAATAGAATCACAAGCTCACTTGCCTCAGACTGTAAGCATCTTGAGAGCCGAGGCCGTATCTTATTTATCTTTGTGTCCCAGGGCCAAGGATGGTGTCTGGAATATTGTAAACCTACAATCACAGATATTGAAAAAATTCCATGCTCGAAACTCAACACACTCTAGGATTTGCTGATTGCCTTGTAATGCCAGCTTTTCTAAAATTACAAAAAGCTAGAAATAAGGCCACTGAGATTTAACTGACATTAATTACATTCAGCGGGTTTAAGCTCCAATGTATTTTTAGCTTATTTTTGAAAGGGCCCAGGAACTAATTATCTCTAATATTTATCTCTAGATTTAAGTCCTACCTTTGTAGTTAGCAAACTGTGCTACGGAGAGAAGTTCTATCGGCTGTGAAATCTGTTTCTCTTAATTCCTTCTTTGTCAGCTACCCCTTGAGCTATGAAATATTATGTTACTCCGTCAAAACTGTCAAGCCGTCTTTGTGAAGCTCATGGGATTATGACTGTATACATTTATAGGCAGAGGCTTTACCTCTGCAGGAGAAAGAAAATGACAAGGTACAAGATGAGGTTACCTTCACAGTGGAAAAAGGTAAACAGTTGTCAGCAGTGAAAAGAAATATTCTTGTCACTTTATAAAAATGCCTAGATCATGGCCTTATTTCAAAGCAATTGTGTAGCCTTCCTACCTGTCAGGGAGGATTCGATATTTGCTCATTATACACGGCAGAGAGAGCATTTTAAAGGATGTATCCCAAATTTAACTTCGCTCGGTGGGGTTCACCCTATTTTCATCTGTTTAGTGATCATAATTCTGCTTCTTCTAAAACGCTTATGGTTGGAATTTTTTCTTTTTTCATTCACCAGCTAAATGTTTATCAAGTACATGCTATGTGCTACTTTTTTTTCTAGGTGGCAGGGATAAAAAGAGGAAAAGCCATGGTCTCTGTCCTTTACTGGAGAGCAGGAAACAGCCAGAAGCACCCCCAGGTGCAGTACGAGGGTAATACGGAGGCAGGGGCACCTGGTCTCAGTGGGGAGTTTGCCCATACCTTCGCCTTAGAGAGTCAGTCACCGCTGCTTGGGCAGAACCAATCACTTATCACAATTCAAACTAGAAAATTTGGCAAAATATTCTGAAATTGTTGTCTGTATAAACATCACCTGGCCCCCTCTTCTAGTATTTACGTTTCTTTTTTTTTTTTTTTTAAGATTTTATTTATTTGACAGAGAGAGAGACAGCCAGCGAGAGAGGGAACACAAGCAGGGGGAGTGGGAGAGGAAGAAGCAGGCTCATAGTGGAGCAGGAAGCCTGATGTGGGGCTCGATCCCAGGCACCTGGCGTCAGGCCCTGCGCCGAAGGCAGACGCTTAAGCACTGAGCCACCCAGGCGCCTCTCGTTTTTAGGTTTCTTTAACCTGTAGCACAGAAACAGCCCAGCTCAAAAAGTCATGCTTAAAGAACATGCTTCCAACCTCATATCCTCTGTGGGGTTTGCTCTCAACCCGACATGAGCACAATCTCAACCAGATTGAGCACATGTGGAGATCAAAGTCATCGCTTCCGCCATTTGTAGCCTCTTCCGTGTGTGCGGGTCATCGAGTGAGGGGCGTGCGTGTTACAGAGGAAGCGTGGCTCCAGCCTGACTCCTGACCCTCTGTCTCTGTCCTTTACACATCTGTGTGCACAGGGCCCTGCAGTCCTCCTACACTGTTACCTCCCTGCCTGAATTGGGGGTGTGTGTGGGGGGAGAAGCCCAATATCAGATACAGCTCTGCCCCTCTAACCCTGCAGTACCTCCGGAATTGCCAGGTGTGGAGTCGGGCAGGTCCTGGGCAGGGAGACCAGGCTCCAGCCCTATTTCATCAGTCTCCAGCTCCTGACTTTAGTTTGTTCTCTTTCTCTGTCTCTCTCTCTGTCTCTCTGTCTCTCTCTGTCACACACAATGAGACTAAGAATAGCTGATAAAAAATAATTGGCTTTCCTTGGAAATTACGTAACTTATTTGTTTATATAAAGTCCACACAATCATCTTGTCTCTAGCAAGGACTTTATTGCAAGTATCCACATGGATATTTGCTTTGCCACAGTGTTTCCCCGTAGTCCTGCTATCACGTCTGGTTATTCACTCAGGCTTCTCTAGAGACCTGCCTTTGCACTGAACTGAATACGATGGAAAAGGCAGTTCATAATCCAGAGAATGAGTTTATAGTCATCTCAGAAAATTCTAGGTCTTGTCCCAGTTTTTGTCCATAGGTTTTGCCATTCCTCATCTGCCCTAGATTTTTCTTGAGAGATCACATTCGAAGGCATTAATAGGGCGCATTTCATAATCTTAATTTTGCAAATACAGCTACAAAAGGGACTTTGTTACCTTGTCAAACTGCCTCTGTGACTCACAATTCTGCCACCAGGTGGAAGTAGTGTGCCCGTTTTAGCAACGAAAACAAGTTTCCAGAAAGATTCCTACAATGCCTTTTCTTTTTTTTAATAATGTTTTTTTATTATATTATGTTAGTCACCATACAGTATATTCCTAGTTTTTGATGTAAAGTTCCATGATTCATTACTTGCGTATAACACCCAGTGCACCATGCAATACGTGCCCTCCTTACTACCCATCACCAGCCTATCCCATTCCCCCACCCTCCTCCCCTCTGAAGCCCTCAGTTTGTTTCCCAGAGTCCATAGTCTCTCATGGTACAATGCCTTTTCTACCCACCTGCTGCTCCTTGTTTTTCTCTTTCCATCTCTCTTTCCGATTTGGAACATTCTCAGTTTCACAGTGCACAGACATCCCCATTCTGGGAAAAGAAGGGAGAAAGCCTTTATAGAAATTACTTGACTATGACCATTTGTATTCAGCACACCTACAGAAATATTTATACTTTGGTTTATATTATTTATACATTTGTTTTCAACTTTGCAAAGATTTGTATGTTTAGTTGAACTTGGGGCTGTCCTTACCTGAAAAGATACCAAATAGTTGTATCAAATGAGGTTTTGCTTTTTTTGTTGTTGTTGTTGTTGATTTGCTTGTTTTTTGGTGATGGTGGTAGGGGGTGGGGAGTGAATAGAATGAACTTTGCTAGGGACACCTGGATGGCTCAGTTGGTTAAGCGTCTGCCTTTGGCTCAGGGCATGATTCCAGGGTCCTGGGATTGAGTCCCAGATCAGGCTCCCTGCTCAGCGGGGAGTCTGCTTCTCCCTCTGCTGCTCCCTCTGCTTGTGCTCTCTCTCTCTCTGACAAATAGATAAATAAAATCGTATTTTTAAAAAAATAATAAAACTTTGCTAGAAAGCTAACATCTAAAGTAACTGGAAGGGCATTTTGAAGGTGACCCTAGCAAGAGGGCACATAAGGCGACCACAGAGAAGGGCCAGGGGCTATAAATAAGGGCCAAGGAATAAGTACAGAAGTAAGGACTGATAAGTGGGGAATAAAATGGAGGGGGAGAGTTTGGGGTGATGGCCCAGCGAGTTGGCCCACTGCGAGAGATCAGCAGGAAGTATCCCACTTCCTTTAGGCTTTCTACCACAGGCGCTGCAGAGCCCCGGCTTCCTGAAAAGCCATGATTCATTAAGAAAGGATGCAGTAGCCAGGCTCCCAGACTCTTCTTTCAGCTCATACCCTCCCCGTTGTACTAAGTAATCAAGTGGATTGGGTTCCTGTGGAAATTCAGCATTTCTTGCCCCGGGTGTCTAGTTCACCTTCTCTCAAGCTTTCAAGGCTGGGATTCAGATGAGCAGTAAACAGTGTGTCAGGGAGTGGATGGAACCCTGGATAGATCCACACGGAGACAGAGGGTGGAGAGGTGGAATGCCACGGGGTTAGGAAGGTTCCAGGTGTGTTTTGCCTTCAGGGAGGGATTTGTCTGTTTAAGGAGGGGAGCTAGGTGGTGTTTCCTGCGCAGACGCTCTTTCTTGGTTCCCAGTGCTGAGAACAGTAGACCTGGAATCACTTCTTGTGTGTTGGACTGGATCATAGAGTCTCCAGGTGATAATCGATTATGGAGGTGATGGCGGGGTTCTGGGTGTGAAGAAAGAGTGGGAGAACCCTACTCCTAAAGGAGTGTTCTGGATGAAGTAATTGGTTAGGAGCAAACTGGTCCACACGACAATGATGTCTGGGGGTACCATCAACATGTTCCCAAGCTTTAGACTTTTTAATTACCTAAAGTGTTCCTTATCCACCATCTCATAGATAATGAATTTTTGATTATTTCTTTTATAAATTCCCATATGCTGAAACAAACCAAATTCCCCAAACTGTCCCGTTGCTGGACTAAATTATAGAAGTTTACAAGAAAGTAGGTACTGTATGTCCCAATTCCTGCTGAAAAATAGTTTGGGCATTGACACGCATCAAGAAGGAAGATGACTACACACCAAGTTTCTCAGTGGTTGTCTCTTTCCCCTCATTCGGGGCTCTGCTGAAATGTTCTCCCTTGAGAGTCCTTCCTTGATCAAAGAAGCACCTCACCCCCCAGCCCAGATCACTTTCTATTCCCTTCCCTGGCTTTATTTTTCCTCCTGGTCTTCTCCCTCCTCGGCATGACGTGTATCTGTCTATTTAGGATCTGGAACCCCCTAGGCTATGTAGTTCCAGGAGGGCAGCAACTTCGGCTTTCTTGTTTCCTGCTTTATCTCCAATGCCTCGGACAGTGCCTGGAGCTCAGGAAATGTTTGTTGTATTGACGAATAAATAAAGGGGGGAACGAAGTTGCAGACATGGAGAACTCTGCCAGTACAACGCTTCTTGGGGTTCAGAGTAGGTTCATGCTTCAACTGGTTTTGTCTGCTAAAGATTCTGCTTAAACAGAATGCCTAAGCAAACTAAGGGAAGGATTTTCTGAGAATATAAGGACCTATTCATGCTTTGAAATAGATCCAGCCGGGGTACTAAGCTCTGAGCCACCCACTTAAATGCCAATCAGCTGGGAAAATGGCGGGGGTGGGGGCTGTGATGCCCTGGCGTCATTGCTTGAGCGTGAAGCTGCCTTGTGGCCGACGATACTGGCAGCCAGTGTCCCCACCACCTGCAGCCCTGGAGTTACCGATTCTCTAAGGATTTCCTTCAAGCCTTTGGAAACAGTGACAGTGCAGCTGTGATTCAAACCACAGGATCTACTTGGGGTGTTCCTGGTTCTTAATCCCTCCTTACTGTGGTGCCCTCAGCCAGGCAACCATGTATATCTGTGGGATCACCTCAAACGTGAAGGGATAATAAGGCTTCCTGGCATCTAAAAGACATTATGGAGTCATTAGTTCATGTTTCAAATTGTTTCACAATTATAAGGATCATCATTTTGAAATAAACTCTTTTGAAGATTTCGGGAAAACCAGATGTCAAAAATACTAAGCTTATAACATGTCTTCTTACTCACTTGCTCACTCTCCTCAGGCATGGGCCTGCCCAGTGGGAGATACTCTGTCCGAAGTGTTGGTTGAGTCCCCACAGGATGCAGTTCTCGGTTGGGTGCTGTCTGAGGGGAAAGAGAGGGTGGAGGCTATTTCGTGCCCTATGAAAGAATCCACTTATGCTGAGGGGGTCTCCATGGAGTGGACTAAGCCATTCTCCGCAATGCACACTTCTGATTGTGTGTATTTGTTGAGAGCTTCCGCATACAGTCTGATCGATGATTCATCCTGAAAAGACAGATTCCAGAGTCCGTATCGAGCCCTGGATCTTCAAATGCCTTGGGTAACCTCTTCACCCTATAGGGCCTAAAATATCTAGAGGACCAAGGGTAGCAGAATATTCTGGAGCCTGTCCCAGGACTCATGGCAGGCCCGGATGCATTTGGAATGGAAAAGGTGCTTGTGGACTTTGATCCACATCCTTCGGCATAATAAAAATTCCATTTGTAGTCAGTTCAAAAAATATTTGTTTTTTGACTTTCATAGAACATCAGGGAAATTAACATTTTTAACGGGCATTTTCAGGGCACTAGAGAACCATAGCTCTCAGGAGGCACTTGGTTTCAGAAAACTACGTGGTCCCTCCTCTAAGTGCAAGTCTGGAGAGTTTAAAGACGTTTAAAAGTATTTTCTTTGAGGATTTCTCAGGCTTGGTTTGGATAAGCTTTCGGGCTTATTACATGAGGTCGAGGGGCTTCTGTTGCCGTGCTGTCTCTGCTTTGTGCAAAGATCACGCTCTAACTTCCATTTCTGACCTCCTGGGTTGGGTAGGAATGTAGCAGAAAAAGCATAGTAATTGTAACAGCATCTAACACAAGGCATGGTGCTAAGATGAGGACGCACTTCATTCATTTCATCGTCCTGACTCCTCTGTGGGGTAGGGACTGGCATCCCCGTCTCACAGAGGAGGACGCAGAAACTGGGTGGGTTGGGGCAACTCACCTGACCTCACACAGTAATAAGAAGAAGGACTGGGATTTGAACCTGAGTCCGTTTGACTTTGGAGTGTGAGGCTTTCAGCCACAACGTGGGCGGAGATGCCTCCCACTTTTTTGCTGCCATTTTTTTTGGAATTGAATGTGAAAGAGGAGTTGAGAACTTTATTTAATGAAGGTCTGAGCCAGGGCAGCTGAAAGCTACTTAGGATATATCAAATACTGCGTGGAGTTTTGCTATAACTTCTTTAAATATGAACGCATTACTTTTTTAGATGAATAAAGTCATCAAAAAAGTATACAAAAGAAAGAAATTATGAAAAAATGAGGGATACTAATGACCAGTCACATGGCACAATAGAATTTGTTTTGTCAAAATTATGTTTAAATACTTCTTATTTATGAGTGGGAAATGTTATCTTTTATTTACGATGTCTCTAAACCAGGAGAAGCTGTGTGTACAAACCAGTGCTGTTGTGGCCTGTGTCTTTTTTTCTTTTTTTAACTGAGGTAGAATGGACATAGAACATTATATTACTTTCAGGTGTCCACCTTCATGATTTGATTTCTGCATCTGCTGCGAAATGGTCACAGTAAGCCCTGTTAACATCCGTCACCACACAGAGTTACGAAGTTTTTCCTCTTGTGTGAGAATGTTAAAGGTTTACTCTCTCAGCAGCTTTCATATATAACAGTATTAACTGTAGTCGCCATGTTGTACGTTACATCCCCAACTCACTTGTCTTAGGACTGGAAGTTTGTACCTTTGATCCCCTTCACCCAGGGCTTTTTTTTTTTTTTTCAATGGCATGTGGCTGGTTCTCAGTCAGCCCTTCCTCCCCATTGGCCATTCTGGGCACCTGGGTGGCTCAGATGGTTAAGTGCCTGCCCTCAGCTCAGGTCATGATCCCAGGGTCCTGAGATGCAGCCCCTGCTGGGAGTTCCCCACTCAGTGTAGAGTCTGCTTGAGATTCTCTCTCCCTCTCCTTCTGCCCCCCCACTTCTGCACCCTCCAAATAAATAAATAAATAAACAAATAAATAAATAGATAGATAAAATCTTTAAAAAGTTAGCTGTCCTAATCTAAATCTAAATTTATCATTTTTGGTAAATATTTCTCAACTTTTAACTGCCTTATAAATTGTAATCCTTTATAATAAATTAGTTCCTTTGGGGGCGCCTGGCTGGCTCAGTCGACAGAGCATCTGACTCTTGATCTCAGCGTTGTGAGTTGGAACCCCACATTGGGTATAGAGATCACTTAAATAAATAGGACTTTAAAAAATTAAATTAGCTCATTTGCATTGGAATATATTTCTCAGTTTACCCGAAGGTATTCAACAGGAAGTTACAAGATGAATATTCCTTAGAAACCTTTATGATTTTTTTTTTTTTCAGATTAAGACTCTTTTGGCCACCCTGGATGGAGTAAGCAATGAGTTCTTTTTCTCAATCAGACATTTGCCTGTGTGAAGCAGATTCAAAACCACGTACAATGAAGAATGTTGGCCTCGGAGCAAACTCTCGTTGGGCTTGTGTCTTAGGGCAGGAGAGATGACCTACCTTAGAGACAGCTGCCCCTTTCACACTCAGTTTCACAAAAGGGTGTGAGTCCCATTCTATTACTGTGATCAAAATGGCCATCTTAAAAGTCACTCAGGGGCGCGTGGGTGTCTCAGTCGTTAAGCGTCTGCCTTCGGCTCAGTGCGTGATCCCGGCGTTCTGGGATCGAGCCCCACATCAGGCTCCTCCGCTGGGAGTCTGCTTCTTCCTCTCCCACTCCCCCTGCTTGTGTTCCCTCTCTCGCTGGCTGTCTCTCTGTCACATAAATAAATAAATAAAATCTTTAAAAAAAAAAAAAAAGTTAAACTCAAATTTGCGGCCCAACTGTGGCACATAGATAAATCATTATTGAGAATATGTTTTTCTCTATTTTTTTTTAAATTCTCAAACTTAAAAAGAGCGGAGGGAATAGTACATTGAACACTTGTATACCCTTTCATCTAGATTCACTAGTTGTTAATATTTTGTCCTTTACATTTTCTCTCTTACACATGCACACACACACAGTTCGGGCTGTATCTTTTGAAAACATTGTAGATATCATGATATGTTACTCTTACTTCTACAAAAATCTACTAAAAATAAGAGTATGTATCTTTAAATTTATATATACCATTTATAGTATATAAACTTTATCGTTTAACAATTTTGTGGACGTATTTCCATGTACATGGAGGCTCTCAGAATGTTTGTCAAATGAATTAATGAAGTTTAGTGGCTGCAGACATTTCCACTATATAATTTATTTTTTTTTATTTTAGATTTTTCCAGAGTTTCACTATTATAAATAAAGAAAAACTTTATTTTTTCAAAAGATTTTTCCAACTGCAAAAGTTGCACTCTTTCATTCCCTTTTCAATTGGATCTTCATCAATTATTCCCATTACTGGTGCTCATTGAGCATGCAGACATCTCCCTGGTGCAGCCACTGGGACCTAGAAGCTTCTCGGTAGGTAGTCGCCTATGTTTAATAAGTAGTTAGAAAATTCCATGTCTGTATTAAATTTCAATTCAACAAATATATTTTAAGCAATCCTAAGGTGGAGCAATCTGCTGGGTATATGCGTGCAATAACAAATGAGCAAAATAAAAGTGCAAGAAAGAAAAAAAAATCCAGAAGCTATAATGCCAATGTTTGAATAATTGCATTGTGGGGGAAATAATCATAAAATCTGATGCTCCCAGTGCTTCTGGTCCAGCAATTTTTCAATTTTTTTAAAGATTTATTTATTTATTTATTTGATAGAGAGAGAGAGGGAGAGAGAGAGAGCATGAGCAAGGGTGGGGGGAGGGGCAGAGGGAGAGGGAGAAGCAGACTCCCTGCTGAGCAGGGAGCCGGACTCAGGGTCCTGGAATCAGGACTGGAGCTGAATGCAGACACTTGACCCACTGAACCACCCAGGTGCCCCAATCTTTCCATTTTTATCTTCTTAATTTAGAAGTACAAGTCAGTGCTATTTATCTTGCCAAGGAAAAATGTACTGGGACTATCCACCAAAGGGATCTTTCACTGGAATAGTCCTTGGATAGAACTGACAGCTGTAACTTCAGTTTTTGGGGTTTCTTTTTTAGATTTAACTTTTTTTTTAATTGAGGCATAATTGACATATAACATTGTATTAGTTTCAGGCGTACAAAAATAATGATTTGATATTTGTATATACTGTGAAACGATCACCACCATAATAATCCATCACCTCACATAGTTACAGAATTCTTTTCCTTGTGATGAAAACTTTTAAGATCTACTCTCTTAGCAACTTTCAAATATACAGTTCAGTATTGTTAACTACAGTCACCATGCTGTACATGACATCCCCAGGGCTTATTTATTTTATACCTGGATATTTGCACCTTTTGACCCCTTTCATCCATTTTGCCCACCACCCCCCTGACAACCGCTGACCTACTGTCTGTAACTATGAGCTTCTTTTGTGTTTTTCCTTTTTGTTTGTTTTTAGATTCCACATAGGAATGAGATCACGTGGTATTTGTCTTTCTCTGTCTGACTTATTTCACTGAACATCATGCCCTCAAGGTCTATGGTATTTAACTCCTTTTTTTTTTTTTTAAGATTTTATTTATTTATTCGACAGAGATAGAGAAAGCCAGCGAGAGAGGGAACACAAGCAGGGGGAGTGGGAGAGGAAGAAGCAGGCTCATAGCGGAGGAGCCTGATGTGGGGCTCGATCCCGCAACGCCGAGATCACGCCCTGAGCCGAAGGCAGACGCTTAACCGCTGTGCCACCCAGGCGCCCCTATGGTATTTAACTCTTAATAACATTTTAAAGCATCTCTGTATGTTGAGTTCTGCGGTCGTAGGGCCTATACAATTGTCGCCTGTAGCATGACGTGAGTCTCTTCAGAGACTCCCAACCAGTTTTTCTCCTTGCTGACTTTCCCACTGACTGCTTTATTACTCGGATAAAAATATGCAATGTTTAAATTTACAAAGGTGCCAAGGCATCATATGAATTAAATATTTTTAAGATAAGGGTACTATGAGGAGGCAAAAAGCTTTCAGAATTAAGGACATAAAATAATTTCGTGACTTAAATAGAGTTTGCCTACAAACATATTTTATGGAACAGAATCAATATTCTATTTAAAAATCAATACAAAATATATCTATTTCTTCACCTTTTGTACAAGGATCAGGGTTTTGTCCCTAAAAGGTATTTGTCAAGAGCGAGAGCGTGGGTTCTTCGTGTTGAAGTACTGTGTGTAAGTGAGTTGTTCACAGTTCCTGCTGAATGAAAAGTTGAAACTGAAGACGCTATTAGGAAATCAGAGGAAAGTTACCAGAGTGAGTGACTAGGGGAACAGGAGGTGAAATCATTATGAAATAAACTTGAGAACCCAGGAGCTTAACACTTGGAGGAAAGAGAAAATACAGGGTCACAGAGGAACAACACGAGACACAAAGAAAATCCCCAGACTGGAGAGCCTGAAATTTAACTGAGCAAACCCAGTGGAATCTCTTCCTCTCAGCTCCGGGACTTGAAGGGTCCTGATGGGATCAGGTTATTCAGACCAACTCTTTCCTCTCTCAAAACTCACCGTAGCAAGTTACTCTTGATTCTTGAGTATTTCTGTTTCTCCACGGTCGGTTAAGATAGCACTTGTATCTCCTTCTGGATCATAAGTGGATTACGATCTAGCCGGGAAAGGCTTGAGGAGACGATGTAATTACAGAGGTCACTTTTAGGCTCTATGAGGCTAACATGCTCTGTCAAAGGGACCGGGGGTCATGCAAAATCTCAAGTGTGACCCCAGGGAGGCAAAACAGGCAACATGCAGCTCAGGGCAGTGGTTGGAATTCACGGGGCCCTTCACCAGAAGAATGCTGGCCAAGTCTTGGTAGCTAAGTTGAATGGCATTTCCACAAAGGTATGCGTTTTGGTCTATTTTCTCAGGGAGTCCTACAAAAAGATGGAAGTGGAAGGAAAATGGAGACATAGTCAGGAGAGGTGGAAAGAATGGCAGTGGCTGCTCTGATAAGCCTTTTCCCTGCACGTGCTTTCCCGATTGTGTGTGCACCGTGAGCCAGCTCTCGCTGTCCCAAATGAGCACCAGCACGCCCACCCCACATCAGTGACCGCGAGGCCCAGCTTGCCTGACTGCATCTCCCAAGTCCTTCTGCTCTCTCCACATTCCATGTCTGCATATGGGTTTGCTCTCTGTGTTTTGTATTCATTCAGCTTTGCTCTGTGAACCTGTGTTTTTGTGCTACTCAAGATCATGGGTCCGCCAGCCTTGTCCACTTCTGTGTCTTCAGGGCCTGGTATGCAGCGGGTGTGATGGTTAGTTTAATGCATCACTTTGGCTAGGCTGTGGTGTCCAAGGTCAAACACCAGGCGGATGTTGCTGTGAAGGTATTTTTTTTTTAGATGTGATTAGAATTTAAATCAGTAGACTTTGAGTAAGGAGATCAGTCTTCATTATGTCTGTGGGCCTCATCCAACCAGTTGAAGGCCTTAAGAGGAAAGACTGAGGTCTCCCAAGAAGGAATGAATTCTGCCTCTAGACTGCCTTAAACTCGAGACTACAACATTATCTCTTTCTGGGGTCTCCATGTCTTCCTGCAAATTTCAGACTTGCTAGCCTCCATAATCACGAGCTAATTCTTTACAATAGATTTCTCTTTCTGTCTCTGTCTCTGTGTTTCTTTATATATAGATAGATATCTACCTATATCTATCTGCTTATCTATCTCCTCATGTCCTCTAGGTTCTGTTTCTCTGAACAGAGAACCCTGGCTCATACATACGGTGGACGTTCAAAAAATATTTGTGAGAGGAATAAATAGGAGGGGGAGTGGGGATGTGGCACAATCCTGCTTGTTTCAAACAAACAAATTGTCCAGAGTGTTGGGGCAGGATAGTCAACATTAAGACACCATTTCATGATAATAATTACTGGGGGAACTCATGGATGTATACACTGTGTTTCATAGATGTTCAAAAACTAAGCAGTGGACTAAAAGATATGCAATGGATCCGTGGGCTCTTTGTTGTGTTAAAGGAACCGATTTCTTCTAGAGCATGTCAGCTCACTTCAGCTCTAGTGGAGGATTCCCTTCAAGCTAGGATAGAGACCTCCAAGCCATTAAAAGAGAGGAGCATTTATTACAAATAGGTGAGCTTTGATGCTTTCAGATCACAGTTTTAAAAATTTAATCCAAAATAAGAATAGTGTAAAGATAGAGAAAAATTGCACTTACCTAATTTAAAAAACATTTTATATAAAGCATTTTGGTTTAATGAAGTTGTTAAGGTCTTATGTACGTTATAAATGGATGCTATACTTAATTTCCTACAATTTTTCATATGTTTAAACAAAATTCATTTCCACATTATCAAACAGTGTGCCCACAGTCTTATGCTGTGGGGTTTACTCAAACACCATTCTTTGAAAGGAGGCAAATTAGATATTGAATAATTGGTTTAGATAGAAAGAAAAACTATTATTTAACTTTCATTGATTATAATGGAAGAATTACGATTTAGGAAATTAAATAAGCCTCTAACTTAAGGAGAGTATTGTGCGGCTTAAAAAGAAATTGGAAAAGTGTGCGTGGTTCTACTCTGAGCTCATTTGCCCATTCATTAAAACTCAAGGATTTCCTATCCACTTAGTGAAGGCTGACATTTCATTCCACTTTATTAATAATGTTATAATTGATTTATTTCTTTTTTTTTTAAGATTTTATTTATTTATCTGACAGAGATAGAGACAGCCAGCGAGAGAGGGAAGACAAGCAGGGGGAGTGGGAGAGGAAGAAGCAGGCTCACAGCGGAGGAGCCCGATGTGGGGCTCGATCCCGCAACGCCGGGATCACGCCCTGAGCCGAAGGCAGATGCTTTAACCAATGTGCCACCCAGGCGCCCCTGTTTCTGTGTGTATTCTATATCTTAGTCTATCCTTCATTGCCTAATGTAGGGGTCAGTAAACTTTATTTTTTGTAAAGAGGCTGATAAATATTTTAGGCTTTGTGGGCCATATGGTCTCTGTTGCAACTACTCCGCAGAAAGGAGCCGTGGCCAGTACAGAAACAGATGGGCATGGCTGTGTTCCAATAAAACTTATTTTTATAAAAATAGACAGTGGACTGGGCTGGATTTGGCCTGTGGGACATAGTTTTCTGTCCCTTGGTCTAATCTTTTGTGTCATTTGTTTTATCTTCTGTAGTTAGTCTTCGTCTTATTCAACCAGTATGAGAGTTCAACCCATTTGTATTTATTTTCAAAAGCGATTAAGTTGGACTTTATTTCCATCATTGTGTTTTATGGCTTCCATTTTTTAAGGTATCCATGGTTCTCCTTACTACGCGGACAATGCCGTCTTTGCTTGTCCCTTCTCTGGCCTTTAGAAAGTTGTATACATTGTTTTTGGTTTTATTGGTGCAAGTTTTCGGAAGTATTCTGTAACCTATTCCTGTGTCCAGGTCATCAGGGCTGTTCAAACATGTTCCAGCTCTTGGACTTCCTGGGAAACTGTTCTATCTAATGGTGATAGGATGGCACTTTTCTTCTAGAAAGTCAGATGGGGCCACATGACTGACCTTGGCCAGTAATACGGGAGTCGCGGTGACACATGACACTTTTAGGAGGCGACTGTATAGCGAGTGCACAATTCACCATGTTCTCTCTTTCATGTCTCAACAATTTTGGAAGCTGAGATGAGCAGAGATGGAGTTTCTTCTGCCAGCCTGGGTCCCCGATTGACTGTGACGTGTGGAGTCCTCCTGCGGACCTCGCCACAGCACACATCGAAATAAACATTTGTGATTCTGAGCTGACGAGGCTTGGGGGCTGTTTGAATGGCAGCAAAAGCTGTCATCCTGAGTGAGAAACTCACACCTCGAAATGTGATGCTGCCACGCCGAAAATCTAGGAAAGTGTTAAGGGTCCACGTCAGACGGAGCTGAGACTTTTGGTTAACTGGCCACCTGTGATGACCTGGGATGCATATGATGAAGTGACTTCGAATTCTAAAGAAGGGTCTGCAAACTGTGGCCCACAGGCTGAAATCGGGCCCACTCTCTGTTTTCATGCAGCCTGCAAGCCAAGCCTGGTTTTTACATTTTTATATGATTGAAAAAGAGTCAAAAGAAAAGTACCATTTCACAATATGTGCAAATTATATGCAATTCAGATTTCAGCGCCCATAAATAAAGTTTTCCTGGAACACAGCCGTCCGCATCCATGTCATTACTGTCTACGGCGGCTGCTTTCGAGCCAGAGCAGCGGGGCTGAGCCCTTGCAGCAAGACTGTGGCCTGCAGGGGTGAAAGAGTGGCTCTCTCCACTTCTACACAAAGTTTGCTGTCTCCTGCTTTAGACCTGAGAGAAAGAGGTTGGAAAACAATGTTAGGAATTGTGATGTTGTGATGTATAAGAAATATATATTTGGTTTTCATCCCCTGCGCAGAGCTCCTCAAATCCTTGGCATTTTCTAAGAGAGGACAGCGATAAAGGTATCTTTTGTTATGTTAACGAGGCTACTAGGACCCACATTTTTAAGGATGCGGCTGGTTGCCAGGGGAGCCAACCCTGAATAGAAGGCTGGGACACTCATTTCCACCCCCTAGTTTCCAGAGAGGGTCTGGAGGTTGAAACAGTCAGCAACTGGCCGATGACTTTGCCGACATAAAAATCCAAAGGATGGTGTTCGTCGAGCTTTCAGGTTGTGAACTAGAACCCTCCCACCTGCCACCTGTCTGTCCACAAGGACAGACGCTCCTTTGTACAGGAACGCTTCCTACGTATCTCTTTATCTGGCTGTTGGAACTGCTTTCCGAGTTCTGTGAGCCACTCTAGCAAATTAATCAGACCCAAGGAGTGGGTCTTGGAACCTCTGATTAATAGGCAGTCAGAAGCCCAGACGACTTGGACTTGTGATTGGCATCTGATGTGGGGGCAGTCTTGTGGGACTGAGCCCATGGGAATCTGATGCTATCTCTAAATGGATAGGGTCAGAATTGCATGGAATTGGAGGACACCCCACTGGTGTCAGGGAATTGCTTGCTGTTGTGGGGGGAATCCACACTTTGGAATTGGGGGAGGGTGCAGAAACAGGAGTGTGTGTTGATTGCTCTTGGTTGGTTCAGTACTGTAAGAAAGAAAGAAGCACAAAAAAGAACTGTCCAGTTAGCAAGCAAGAATAAGAGGAATAAAAAGAATTTTAAAAATTTGGGGCTTGCAGGTTTGGAAGAGGCAACGGCTGCTTAATCCAATAAATAAAGTATAAAACTGAGAAGGCCTTTGAGGGACAAAGGCTGATTAAAACTCACTCTTGGGAAGGCGTCAAATTAAGGGTACAGCCATCGCACTCATTGTTAAAACCTTTGAGTGGATTAAAGTGTCAAGGTCCAGCCTTGGCCGTGGTGCTCAGGAAATCCTTTCAGTTGAGCAGAGGAATCTGCAATCCACTCAAGATGGGGTGGGGAAGAGAGAGAAAGAGAAACAGAGGACGTGGGGGTATGTGTGCATGTGGATGGGGGGCAGAGGGGAGCAGCATAGGTGGGGGAAGGCAAAGAAGGACAGCAAGCTGGCTATTGGTGCTTGTCACTGGCAGGAACTGAAGAGATAGCTCAGTTTTTGAGAGTCGTGCTGTCAAAAGAGCCTTCTGCCTGAATGGAATCAGACTGTGACAGTTTGAGACTAAAAATGAGCCTTGGAAGGAAGGCAGAGTCCCTAAAGCGCATTTCAGGTGTGGCCCTGGAGAAGAACGGAACAAGCAGAAATGCCAGGGGGTGGAGCTAGGGGCACAGAACACAGCAAACTTCCAGAAGGTGCCATTAGGGCTAAGGCAGAAACATTTCCACGCCCAGTGGTATCTCGGAATCACCATGGTGTGGTCACAAGTGAAGGGCGGGTGTTGAGCCCTCCTCAGTAAGACTAGGAACTTAGGGGCGCCTGGGTGGCTCAGTCGTTAAGCATCTGCCTTCCGCTCAAGGCCTGAGCCCAGGGTCCTGGGATCAAGCCCCGCATTGGGCTTCCTGCTCTGCTGGGAGCCTGCTTCTTCCTCTCCCACTCCCCCTGCTTGTGTTCCCTCTCTCGCTGGCTGTCTCTCTCTCTCTCTGTCAAATAAATAAATAAAATCTTAACAACAACAACAACAACAACAAAAAAGACTGGAACTTAGCACAAGTGCAGTCTCTCTTCATCTCTATCCCAACTTGTCTTAACAAAATTTAAGATTTTAGATCCAGGTTTCCATTGCTATTTTATTTTCTTAAGTATATTTATTTATCTCTTTTTATTTTATTTATTTATTTGAGAGAAAGAGTGCAGGTGTGAGTGCAAGGTCGGAGAAGGGGGAAGGGGCCGAGGGGGGAAGGAGGGACAAGCAGACCTTGCACTGAGCAGAGCCTGGCTCGGGGCTCAGTCTCACCGTCCTGAGATCATGACCTGAGCCAAAACCAAGAGTTGGATGCTCAACCAACTGAGCCGCCCAGGCACCCCTTAAATATATTTATTTATTTAAGTAATCTCGGTACCCCACATAGGGCTTGAGCTCCCCCGAGACCAAGAGTGTTCTTCTGCCTGAGTCAGCCAGGCGCCCCAACATTGTTATTTTTTTAAAACCATGGTCGTTATGTAACTTGTTTTTCCAGAAAACAACACCGACATTTGTGTTTAGTATGGCACTGGGAACTGAAATAATTATGAGACATTTCTATGTTTAGATGGTTTCAGAGAATAATTCCAGTCTCATATCATGATTTCTCTGTATCCAAGCTCTTAAATTTCTTCAATTCTTTTAGTAATTTCTGCAAGAAGAGTGAGGGAACAGTGACTGGGCAACTGTATTGTTTCAGGGGCAACAGGTAACTCTTAGAGTTCTTGGGTTTTTAATCTCCACACCCAGCAGTGACTCAATGTACAGCCTTAGGCCAGACGGCTTAACATATCTGTTTCATTTCTTGGGGATGAAAGGCTCTTAAAAACTTTCTGACCTCGGAAGGATTTTGTACAAAGTATTATCCGATGTCGAACATTATAACATACATGCAATTACTATTTCTTTGAAACAGACACCATCAAAGATCCGGGATAAGCATAGAGCAAGAAACACATTTCAAAAGTACGTTCCATTTGCATGGAACCCCTCCAGCGTATTTGGGCTCACTGGAACTTGATCGTTCAGGTGTATTTACTGCGAGCTTTGACTGCTGTGAGTTGTGAGGTAGGTGTTAACACGTGTAGAGGCTGGTAGACTAGGGGGTTTTGTTGCCACTCCTGGGCCCACTGGCAGGGCCAGTCTTACAGGATGGTCTGGGACCAAAAAGAATCCCTCTCTAGGTCTTTCAGAGGAAGGTTAAACTAGAGAACACCTCTGTGGCTCACTTAAAGATGGTGCCGAGCTGGCTCTCCCTGGGGGTCTGCTGTCTACCTTTCTATATCTGTCTACGCAACTGCTCCAGGGTGAACGAGCAGAAGCTGTCATTTTTCTAAAAACCCAGACTTTGACATTCTTGGCAGAATTCACTTCCCATGAACATATAAAATGATTTCAGAATTAATCACATGGTTATAGCTGTTACAGGGCCATGGTTCTCAAACTGAGGCCCCCAGATGGCAGCAGCAACATGGCCCTGGGATTTGTTAGAAATACCAATTCTTGGGCCCCACGCTAGACCCACCAAATTATGGGGACAGGATGCAGCAGTTAGCGTTTCACCAGCTCTCTGGAGGAGTCTGATGCACACCGAAATCTGAGAACCATTGTTGAAGGGGATCGTTTTGTCAGTGAGAGGCCAGACCAGAACTACTAAAAAACTGAAAACAAATAAAAGAAAAAAAACCCTTTTCTATGTTTGAAATTACCTTTTTTTTTTTTTTTTTAAAGATTTACTTATTTCTTTGAGAGCCAGAGAGAGCGCACAGGTGCACGAGTAGGGGGGAGGTAGAGAGGGAAAGGAAGAAAGAGGATCTCAAGCAGACTCCATAGCGAGCACGGAGCCCGACGCAGGGCTGGATCTCATGACTCTGACATCACGACCTGGGCCGAAACCCACAGCTGGACTCCTAACCACCTGAGCCACCCAGGTGCCCCTTGAAATTACTTTTACGTGCTTACGTTTGTATGATGGATCTCAGAAGCATGGGCAGGGGTCCGACGTGGGGACAACTGAATTATGTATCAGATGTAAATCTAAATTCCAGCATGGCATTTCTGGATTAATAAATTGAAAAAAACTTATATAAAAATGAAAAATTTGGGGAGGTAGAAAAGCAAAACAAAACAAACAAAACAGACCAAAAAATGGAAAATTTCACTTCACTTACAACCTATAAAAAGAACTTTATATGCAAGCTAAGGAGTTGAGCTTGTTCCATAGGTAAAGAGTGAAATCAGTTTTAAGCAGGGTAATGATGTGACTAGATCTGCCTTTTAGAAATTTAACTCTGGTGGCCCTTTAGGAGATAGTATGATGAGGGGTGGAAACTGAATGCAGGGAGATGGAGGGTAGGGATATGGAAACTTCTGGTTCTGGTCCAGATAAGTCAAGGGAGTGGGGATAGTTGTGGAGGGCAGAAGCTCTTTCATTTCTATCCCCAAAACACCTCTTCTGGCTCATTTCTGTCACCCACTCTTGCATACCCCATGCTAGGTTCATTCCTTGAACATTCTAGCATTCTAGGCTGTTCTGTTCACTCATACATTGCATAATCGATGTCCTCCTCTTTTTCCAGAAATAAACTCTTAGGCATCTTTAGAGATTCAAGTCCATTTTCCTTGTCTCTGTGATTCCCTCCTGGCTTCCCCTTCTCTGAGTTCTTTGCTCTGTCTTCTGTATTCCAGCAGTACTTGTTCATGTATTTGCTATAGACAGATGCGTCCATGGTCAAGTGTTACTTGTATGTTCATGTGGCTACTTTTTCCTATTCAATTTTGAGCTCTTTGAGAATAGAGCAATAAATAAAGCAAGATGAGAAGGATGGGAATTGCTATTGTACATAGTCAAGAAAGATCTCACTTAAAAAAAAACCCACAAAAACCAACCAGGGGTGCCTGGGTGGCTCAGTCGTTTAAGCTACAAATACTGCATGATCTCACTTGTGTGTGGAGTTATGAAAAGTTGAACTCTTAGAAACAGAGAATAGAAGAGTGGTCACCAGGGGCTGGTGGTTGGAGGGAAATGGGGAGATGTTGGTCAAAGGAACAAACATTCAGTTATAAGATGAGGAAGTTCTGGAGGCCTAATGGATGGTATGGTGACTATAGTTAATAATACTGTATGACTAAATTATTAAATATTGTATTGAATATCATATTATTGAAATTTGCTAAGAGGGTAGATCTTAAGTGCTCTCACCTAAAAAATACACGAATCTATGTGAGATGATGGATATGTTAATTACCTTGATTACGGTAATCATTTCACCACGTTTATCTATATTTACTACTTTTTCTCTCCGTCTCTTCTTCACATTCTCCTGAATGTTTTTACAGAATTTTGTATGTTTACTGTAGAATTCCTTCCATGTTTCGATAGTTGTAACGGAACACAAAATTATGTACATTTCCTGACTCCTATTATTCCTGCTTTTTTCCTTGGCATTCTCCATCCCCTAAAATACCCTCAGTAACACCTGACATAGCCCGTGTACAAGTGATCTGTTACCTCGATATCCGTGACTCTGTAGAACGCAACCCTAGAGGAGAAGGTTTCTGATGAAGACGTTGTTCATTGTTAGCTATTCAGGATTGTTTGAAGAGATACATTTTTCTAGCCTATGCTTTCCATGCAAAACCAAGAATTTGCCAATTGCAAACAGCTGACAAACCGTGTGTTTACTATAAAGGGAGGGCCTAGGAGAACTTGGCGTTACGGAGAACATCTGTCATGTTACGGAAATAACTATACACTTCAAAGCAAGTTTCCTACAAGTAACTTCATTTGAAATCTCTGCTGAAGAACCTCCAATTTTGCCCAAATACTTCTGCATGAGAAATTTCGGAGTTATAAGAGAATTTATTGTACTGGTCTCATCTGAACTGAGGGATAAACACTTGGATATGCCCAGCTCTTAATTAGTGTGTGTCACTGTTAGCCTCTCAAGTACTAATGATCACAGGATTATCCTTTAATAACAACTAAGGTGAGAACAAAGAGGAGAAGAGCGGCACAGGTGCTTTTAAGCCAGAATGGCACAGAGGACGAAGGGTGGTCACGGGTAAGGGTGCGAGTCCTCAGGGGCTTGATGATCCGCTCTCTCTGGGTCAGGATGGCTCTCCGGGCCCCAGCCCACTTCCCTGGCCCCCGCAGGCGGTACTGGTAAGGCGTGCACGGTCCAAAGAAAATTTCCATAGCCAGCTTTGGGTCCCACAGGAAGAGTGAGAGCAGGTTGGGTTTCACTCCCATTTCAGAGGCAATCTCATCCATGTAATCCATGTACTGTATCCGGCGTGAGTCACGAGGATTAGTCAGGAATCTGACATCAGAAGGGGGAAAAATTAAAAAAACCTCAAGTCAGATGACAACCCCAATCCCTCTAAGCACAATTTCCTCTAAACATCAGTGGACCTTGTATGAGGGGATAATCCACGGGGCAAAGAATGAATGGCTATTGATAATTTCTCAGTGGTTTCTAACAAAATATTCACACAGGGTATTTTTCACTCTCAAATCCAAGGGTCTTGGATAGTCATGGGTGGGGTTCGGAAGAGTTTTGTCCTACTAATGATATTCGTTTCTGAAATCTTCTGTACTTTGGCCACGCATTTGATTCTCATTCAGGATATAATCTCATTTTGGTACACTGGTGGGAAATATGAATTGTACAGGCCAGTTATTTAGGTATGTGTGACACTAATTTGATTTTCAGTATTACTGAAATGCAGTTCTTGGCTGACCTTAAACCAGCTCCTGGGTAACTGACTAGTCTGAGGATGAACCCTTTGATCGTAGAGAACGAGCTGTGACACTCACACGGTAGATTCTCAACAGGCATTTGTTGCATGGAAAAACATTTCCAACACCAATGGTTGAGAATAATTTTCTATTAAGAAGATTTGGTACAACCTACAAGCCTCTGACTTCATGTCAGAATTTTAATTGGATTCTGTAATGATTTGCCAACTCATTTCTCACATTGATTTATCTTTCCAACTCCTTAGAAGAGTGAACAACCCTTCATTTCGTCTTTGCATTTCATACACTTTGCACCTCTAAGGCTCTGCTATGACATAAATTTATAATTGTATGTTTATATTGCATTACATGAATTTTAAATACAATTCTAAAGTTTCCATGTTGGATTATTCCGTATCCATTCTTCCCACAAATATTCCATACATTTATATTATGCTCAATTAAGAAGAAATGAAAAAGTTGATATTTGAGATCTCATCTAGGCAAATAGACTCGGATTCTATGATGAGAAAAATATAAAGCATATTTGATAGGCAAACAATTCCACCTAAATACTTTCAATTGACTTTCACTAAGAAGCAAGCTTCTTACTCCTTTTCAAATTTTTTCCTCTTCTTTCTTATGTCATCCACCATGACACTCACCGAAGGTAATTTGTTCAACCCTAGGAAAGAAAGAAGATGAGGTTCCACAAGAAATGAATGCCCTGAAAATCAGTTTGGTAGAGAACATCCTGAGTGAGGTAGCCCGAGAGTGGGGGAGATGGACCAAGCAGTTACTCTGGAATGCCCTCCACTCATAGTTTCATCAGATGCACATAGCTTACAGATGCAAAGTCATGTCCTTTCATGACTTTGCATCTTGACTAGCAGACCTCAAAACTCACAAAGAAGAATGGACTCTGAGAGGAGTCGCACTCAATTGACAAGACACAAAGTAGTGTGTGTGTGTCGTCCCATCACCAGAGCATTCGTTCTGGCTGTCCTTTAAGGAGTGAGTTATACTTGTTCATTGATGTTATGAATTAGTTTACAAATATAGATCGTATCTACTCATAGTGACTCGGTGTCTCCTGATTGTTGTCATTGGACAGAGATTTATTCTTAATTTTCCATCTTAACTCATGGAAGGCACCTTCCTATAATTCTTCTTCATTTCTTTGATGAGTGACATCTTACATTTTGAGAAATACAGAATGTTCCAGGAAAATACGGGGAACTTTTTAAAGGAGAAACAAACAAATGAGCAGAATTATTACAATGTGATTGACATCATTTCATAAAGGTAGGTTTTTTTTTTTAAAGATTTCATTTTTAAGCAATCTTTACACCCAATGTGGGGCTCAAACTAACAAGCCTGAGATCAAGATTTGCATGTTCCAGCGACAGAGCCAGCCAGGCACCCCCATAAAGGTAGGTTTTGAATTTGTCTTCATGAGTTCTTTCTCAACCTTCGAATTAATCATATAATAAAGAATAATAATAATTATAACAGCAATGGCTGATCTTCAGTCATTGATTCATTCAGTATTTATCGAATGCTTATAACAGGGTGCTTAATTATTAATTTTTACTGCCCTGCAAAGTATATGTAAATATTCCCATTTTTATAAATGAGGAAACTGTGGCTGTCAGGGAACATGACAAGATCATGCAGGCAGTACATGGAGGGGGTGGGTTTTAATCCAGGTTTATCAAAGCTCTTTATTTCCTATCTATACTCTAGGTTAAGATCTTTCTTCTACTGCCCTCACTTCCTATTCTATATACCAGCCTCAAGTGCTCTAGAGAATTCTTTGCCAACAAGGTATCACTTGATGATAGCTTAAAGTACTGGTTTTTAAATCTTCGTTTTCATACAGGATTCCTGAAAGTTAAATAGCGATCAAAACCCTAAAGTAACACATCTCAAGTGGCACGATTTTGGATTCTGTCAAGGTTTATTTCAAGCTATGTTTTGCAGCGGAAGAGCTTTGCAGTGCCTCTGAATTCACACTATCTGGACGGCCATCTTTTCTAAATATGCGGACGGTCGGCACATAACCTTGAAGACACGAACGGCCCATCGGCTCTGGAGCTCCGATGTGGGAATGGTGGCTCCCACTGGCTGGAGGATGCCAATGAAAGCCAGGGTTGGTTTCTCTAGTCGAGGAGGGAAGACAAATTTAAACATGGAGTGCTGGCTGTCCAGTACTGTTGAATTATTTTCCAAAAAGGGGAAAGAGAACGTATATCCTGTGGCAAAAATAACAACATCAAGGTCCTCTTCTGTGCCATCTTCAAAGATGGCGGATGTCTCCGTGAACTCTCTAACATTTGGTTTTATCAGAACTCCTCCGGATATTATGTGATTAGGTAGATAATCACTGAAAGTAGCTTGATGGCTCAGAAATCTGAAGAATAAAAATTGAAATCCAGGAAAATTAATATGTCTTTTTGGAAAGGAGCTGAGCTCAGAAAATGCAAATACTTTTTAGTTGAGCTAAGAAAAAAAGACTTACATTTTTGTGTTGTAAAATACTTTCTTTACTCTATACTTTTTCTGCATGTTCACCGGATAAACATGCTATATTTATTAGAATGCCAATAACATTTATTTAATGCTTATTAGAAGCAAAGGGAAGATTTTGAAATGTGGTATATAAGTTTATACCAGTGATAATATTGATACCTAACTTCTTGAAAATAATTTTTTGGGGGAGAGATTGTTAAAAGCAATTGGTGGAGGTATTCATACTAGAA
Organism: Ursus arctos; assembly: GCF_023065955.2. NCBI lineage: Eukaryota > Metazoa > Chordata > Mammalia > Carnivora > Ursidae > Ursus > Ursus arctos. The sequence goes on from NW_026622874.1 coordinate 56,422,783, forward strand.
CAGCAAAATCAGATCATATTCTGATTTCCAATTATTTTGAGCACCTACATACTATTTTTATAAATTTTACTGACATTATTTAATACCATGAATAGTCTCCCTGCTTCTACCCCCAACTCCCTACAATTTCTCCTCCACTCAGGAGCAGGAGTGATCCTTTTAAAATGTAGAATTATATCTTGATGGGTTTCTATTTCACTAAAAATGAAATCCAAATCTATGCCCATGCTGTAGCCCTCAAAATCCCTCTGATTTCCACTCAGGTCATGGTCTCAGGGTTTCGAGATTAGCCCTACCTTGGGCTCTGCGCTCAGTGGGGAGTCTGCTTGGAATTCTCTCTCCTTCTGCTCCACCCCCCCCATTCCAGTTGCGCTCTCTCTCTCAAATAAATAAATCTTAAACAAAATAAAAAATAAAAATCCTTCTGTGATCTGGCCCCTGCCTACGTCTCTGAACTAATTTCCAACCACTTCCCCTCTCCCAGTAGTCTGGGTTCCTTGCTCTTCCTTGAATAAATCATGTTCATTCCGGCCTGTGACCTTGGTGCTTCTTCTGCCTAGGATGTGATTCTCATCTTCCTTCAGGTCCCCATTCAAATGCTCTCTCATCATATAAGCATTCCAGAGTGACCCCATCTAAAAAAGATTCTTCTCCTCAACTTACTGTTTCTTCACAGCATGTATTACTCTATGTCATTGCATTATATATTGACGAGTTGTTTTCTCCCCTACTAGACAGGGGGCCCAGTAAGAGCCAGGACTCTACCTGGCCTTGTCCTTCTTCTACTCCCAGTACCCAGAAACCTACTTGATCATAGTAGGAACTCAGAATTATTTATTAAATTTATGTGGGCTGTACACATAGTCAACTTTATGTGTTTCCACATTTATACCTCTCAACAGATAGCTAGATAGGGATTACATTTTACCAACATTAAAAAAAAAGGTAATATTTAACCACACCAGGGTTAAAAGACAGAGGCAAAATTAATTTTTAAAAATCCTAGAACAGGGGTGCCTGTGTGGCTGGGTCGGCTGGGTGTCTGCCTTCAGTTCAGGTCCTGATCCCCGGTATAGGGATGGAGCCCTGCGTCAGCTCCCTGCTCAGCCGGGAGTCTTCTTCTCCCTCTCCCTCTGTCCCTTCCCACCACTCATACTCTCTCCCTCACATGCTCTCGCTCTCTCTCTCTCTCAAATAAATTTAAAAAAAAAATCTTAAAAAATATCCTAGGTTATACCTGTGTTGAGGGAACAAACCATAAACATCATGGTTAAATCGAACATTTAATTTATTCTCTGCCCATCTGTTGATTAAGAATGTAGGGTAAAATTTGTTGAGGACAGCATTAAAATGAGTGAAGAGAACAGTGTCCACAGGCATTCCATAATCCCAGACCCGGTTCCAAATCCATGCACCCCGCCTCGTGCTGAGAAACACCTAGGAGAGAATGCAAATAAATGAAAAATAGATGCCTCGCAATGTAAGACATTCCTTTTCCAGTTATTGCTCATTTGGCTCATGAGAAACGGATAAGAACTCTCTTGCCTTATTCTCAAAGACAGACAGACAGACAGACAGACACAGTGACATACACTCATACAAATGGACACATCTGACTTGTTCACTATAGTTCCAGAGAGCTCCCTGTGCCTTCCTCTGGACCTCACTCACTATCCTTCCTGTGCTTCTCCAAAGCAGTGTTTGATGCCTGCCAGCTCTTACATTGCAAATTCTGGACAAACACAATGATGCAAGAAGACTAGCAATCAACAGATCCGCACACACCATCCACCTGCTAATTATGCTATGACAGAATTAAGAATACTTAGTTAATATGCACCCCTTGAAAAGTAAGTATGGGAGGAATCAGGGTTGGGAGATGTGTCACGTGTCATGTCAGTGAGAAATAAAAGGATTTAAAGTGGTTTTCTGATAGAGTTCATATTGGTAACTGGTGGCTGAGCTGGTGAAGTTTACACACTCTGGTAAAAATAAACCATATGGCAGTCACTAAAGTTTGAAATATTTATTTTTATTCCATTCTCACTTTTTAAATGTATTGCCAAGATGTCTACCAAGAAAACAAATGCGAGGAGGTAATTAACAATGAGGATTGAAGCAGTGTATGGGTACACCTGACATATTTCACACAATGCTAATATCTCAGAGGGCAGTGGGTACAACTCAGGAAAGAGAATTGTAGGAACCAAACCTGTGAAGCTACATGACTGAGCTCAACTGCCAAATCAGCTCCAGAATTCCCAATGCCGACCACAATGATTTTCTTCCCCCGAAATTTCTCCGGACTCTTGTATTCCCAGCTGTGAATATATTGACCTTTGAATCTCTTGATTCCTGTGGGCAAGAAAGTATTGCTCAAGCCGTGGTCGTTATTTCATATTATTTTTTAAAGCCTATTATTGAACTCCAGGTCCATCCTATTTAAACTTCTCCTTTGCTGTTCCACAAATGCTGGGCTGTGAACTGTGTCTGCCCATCATCAGACAGAAGAAATCCTCATACAGTTTTGTTCTAGACCTTAAGTTCCATGCTTACATCCAGACATCTAATTTCTGCCTCCTTTTACTGACCTCTAACCCTGCCAAACCTTCAGAGAAGAGTTCGGCTCCTATCAGTAGTACGTCTTCCTTATGCTTCATCCTTGTTATTTACGACTACTGCTTTGGACCGACTTTCCTGTCTTGCTTTCCCAACACAAGCTTCATCCTTATTGAGATGTTTCATCTCTTCTGGGGCCCAGTACACCCACCCTTCCCATCAGCACTATTCACTCTGCTCTCCTCCTGGGGACAAACGCTCCAACGTCACCCAGGAGGATCTGAGCTAAGAGAATGTAGGGACTTCATATTTTTGCCTAAAAATTTGCTCTGACCTAAACAGAAACCTCATATGGCAAAGTCATAAAAGCTGGTTGATTTTGCAGCATTTCATCTTTTAAACAACACTGGGGTCTGCACATATGGGCTTCATTTGTCCCTCTTGTGATGCTGGACAGCCCTAATCACTCCTGACTGAGGGTCAGTCCTCGCCCTGTTCCTTTCTCCCCACAGAGTCTGATCCCAAACTCCAGCTTTCTTTTGGAAGCAGTTCTTCAATCCTCCCCTAATGAACTCCTGGCATGGATCTAATTGTTCCCAAACGCCATCTTTGCAAGTCCGATCGTCCAATACATTTCTCACTGTGGCTGTTTCGGTATTTCCCCCTCCCCTTGGTCCCACGGCATTTCCTTTCATTTCCTGAAGACAACTTTTTTCCTCATTTTTACAAAACAACAAAGATCTTAAGTGAGTGTCTCAACACCTAAAAGTTACTGTGTGTTCATCCATTCTTCCTCTGTCTCCTTTCCCCAGGAGGAAATATTTCTCTTCTATTCCAAAATGAACCCTTCACCCTGTGGGTCAAAATGCGAGGGGGTTTTGAGGTCAAACAGATGTAGGCACAAATCTCAGCTCTTTCACTTCTAGAGGCATTTGCAATGTGTAAAATGGAAGTGGTTTCACTTAGCTCACAGGAATGGTATAAGGATCCCTTAAAATGTTCTTATAGACTTTCCTTGAGAAATAGCTGTAATGCCCTTCTTTAAGAACCTTTAATCTCAGCCCACCCTCTCCCATTTTTCGTGCACATCTCTTCAACCTTGTTACCTTGTGGCCACCTCAATCTTTCCCCCTCACGCAGGCAGAACCAGCTCTTCCCGCAGTCTTGCCTGTCTCCAGAAAAGGCAACTCAATTGCTCTGACCAACAACACGAGAGTTACCCCGACACCTCTCTATTACATCTCACATCTGGTCCATCCGCGAATTCTATCATCTCTATGTTCACACTATACTCAGGATCCGAGCACTTCATTATGGCTCCACTGCCACCCCCCCCCCCCCATCGAACCTACCATCATTTCTCACCTGCATTTGTGCACGAGCCCCTCCCTGGTCTCCCTGCTTTGACCTTTACCACCTCATTCAACGACTATTCTGAACACAGCCGCTGAAGAGAGTAGAGCACGCCTCTCCTCTGCTGGAAACCTCCTCACAGCTCTTACCTCACTCGAAGTCAAAGCCAGACTGCAAACGATGGCTCACTGTTCACCCTCTGACATCATCTCCTTCCTACCCCTTCCACTCCCACCGCACCGGACCTGTGAGGCACACCCCCACTTCCAGGCCTTCGCACCTGCTCTTCCCTCTACGCAGTGTGCTTTCTCCCGCTATCAGCCTCACCTCCTCCATTCCTTTGGGCATTTGCTCCGATGTCCCTTTCCCGTGGAAACCTGACCTGGCTACTCTATCTGACCTTGCATCGCCACCCCCACCCCTAAAAGCCCTCCCATTTTCCATAGTCATCACCTCCCACGTAGTTATCCGAGTTTTGTCTGTGCCCATCTACTGCATGCAAAGCCCCCAGGGACCGAGGTCTTGCCTGTTTTGTTCTCTGGACAATTGGTGCTGGATAGGTATTGCTTGACTGAATTTGAATGAATGAATATGGGAAGATTTAAATTTCCAACTAACTAACCAATTAATGGATTTCTCTTGACCAATTTTAACCTTCTCTATTTTCTCATACACTGGGAAACAGACACTCATAGTGATGGAAGTAGGGGGAGTCTAGAATTTCCTGAGAACTCCAAAGGAGTCTCAGGTTCAGCCGTTTTTGAGAAGACCAAGTGTATATGCTGTTCCTAGAGATCAACAGGGAGATGGTGTGTGGGTAAAGCATTCCCGCACCATTCGTTATGTGCAAGGTGCTTAAGCTTCCGGATAGTAAACAGTAGCATGGCAGTAGCTTCTGAGATGGGCGCGTGGCTGTTTATCGTCACCATGCTACGCACATATGTATACATTCAGGAATAAAGCTAAATCTTAATATATTTTCTGTCACTTCGGTCCTACTATTTACTTGAAATTATTTTTTTAAGTTTTCATTTATTTAAATAATCTCTACACCCAATGTGGGACTCAAACTCACAACCCTGAGGTCAAGAGTCCCATGCTCTTCCAACTGAGCCAGCCAGGCGTCTCCGTATTTACTCCAAATTATTATCAACACAATACAACTCCCACATTTTGTTTTCTAGTTGTGGAATAATGTAGCATTTTCTCTGAAAATAGCCCAGAACTCGTGGTGGTAGGGTATTAGTAATTTTAATTTTCATTTTAGTAACATTACGTATTATTTGAATGGAGCCTGAAAGAACATGCATTACTTTACAATCAGAAGACATAAAATTTATTTTGAAAATCAGGTGACTTTCAGAATTACAAACTTTCTTCAAAAATAACAATAAGCAGCGATGATAAAACCCCCACATCATCAGTGCCTTAGCGTTCAGTATGACATACCTGGAAAGTTCTGGAGTGGCAGGAAGGGGTCGCTGTACATGCCACTGCACACCATAATCCCATCAAAGACATGGGATTCCTGCTTCCCTGCGGCCTCGACTACGACGTCCCACCGCCCCGTGCAAGAGAAGTCAGAGCGCTTCCTCACGCTGCACACCTTTGACTGGGGATGAGACAAACTTGGACTTGTGGCCTCTCTTTCCAGTGGCTTCCTGTCCCCGAACTTTGGGCCTCAATGAGTAAGGTTGGTTATAACTACTCTCCTTTGGGGCTTCCTGAAAGAATTTCTTTAAAGCTGGTTTCCCTACCAAGGCTTTTTTTAAGTAGAGTTGGAGGCCAGTGTGTCCCCAGCTGCAGTCCTAAATGTAGTCGGTGGGGAGCCAACACCAGGGGCATAGTTGGGCGTTTCACCCAAACCACCAGACTTTTTCCTGAAGGAAGTGAGGAGGGGAGGTCCTGCTGCCTTCACCGGAGATGCTCGTAGAGCTGCCCTCCCGGCCTGAACGGGTGTGACTTACCACCCCTCACTCTGGCCTGGCCCTTGACTCCAGCCAGAGGTTCCCGCGCTCGCGGAGGGTTCCCTGCCTCACTTACCAGAAACCGGATGTGCTTTGTGAGGTCAAAGTGTTGCACGTACATCCGGAGATAGTCCATGATTCTGGAATTGTGCAAGTAGTTGGGGAAGTGATCGGGGAACGGGTAATCACTGTAGGTTGTCATCTCCTTCGAAGTGTTGCTGGTGGCGGATTCATAGATGCTTGGCCTGCCACTCTGAGCCTTCTCCTACCAAGGAAAAAAGGACGCTCCCTGTCTTTTAGCATACAAGAGTAATAGCCAAAAAATCAGTTCCTCTGTTTGTCAAAGTATGAGGCTCCTGGGATGAATTCCTTCAAAGAAAGTAAAGTTGCTTTTCCAGGACCTTCACTAAGAGATAAGATGCCTTGTTGTAAATAGTTTAAAAGAGCAAATAATGTTGTCGGGCAACACAAAGAAAAATATGAAAAGATGGAAAGAACATGAAAAGGACATGAAAAGAAAAATGTGTGTAGAATACCAGATAGTGAAAATAAACAGAGGAAGACGGGGCTGCCACTCTGCCGACAGAGCTCGATGGGGTCAGAGTCCCGGGCAGAGGGCATCCGAGACGTCACGCTGTTTGTAGTGACGGATGCAAGAGAATGCAGAACCTTAGTACGGGAGGCTTTCTTTGTTCTCTATGTTTTCACTGGCGAGTTTTTTCTAATTACAAAAGCAGCACCTGCTTATTATAATTTTGTAGAAAATCATGGAGACGAATATCATTCTTGTTGATCACTTTATTATTTATTTTTTAAAGATTTTATTTATTCGAGAGAGAGAGAGAGCACGAGTGGGGGAGAGGGGCAGAGGGAGAAGCAGACTCCGGGCTCGATCCCAGGACCCTGAGAGCATGGCAGATGCTTCACTGACTGAGCCACCCAGGGGCCCCTTGATGATCACTTTAAATGTTTTGATATATACTCTTCTGGTTTCAGTCTCTCTCTCTCTATTATCTACTTATCTATATGCATACTGACAGGAGATAGTATTTTAGCACTTTACAATGTGTCATGGTTTATAATTATATTATATACTTATATAATAGTACATAATATAATAGGATATAATGATATATAATAAATATAATATATAAGTATATATGTATATATATACATATATATATACTTATATATAAATTATGTAAGTATATAATAGGATATAATGGTATAATATATAATAAAATATAATAGGATATACATACTATTATATAAGTATATAATATAATATAATATGATATAATGGTATAATATATAATAATATATTATATAAAATACAATAATAGCTAATAGCATATAATTATATAATATATATAATATATATCATCATCTATATTTCCTCATTAAATTCTGTGAAGCACATTATCATCCTCATTTTTCAGGTTACAGCAGGAGACCATACAACACACAATATTTGTTATGTGCGTTAGTAGCCATTCTAGATTTTTCTTAAAACTAAGGCCAGATACCTAAGTAATTTAAGACTAAGAAAAAAAAAATACACCATCACTTAAAATAAGCTGTTTTCTCCTAGAAGAGTTTATTAGAATCCTAAAATATAATCATTTTTTTAAAAGATTTTATTTATTCATTTGACAGAGATAGAGACAGCCAGCGAGAGAGGGAACACAGCAGGGGGAGTGGGAGAGGAAGAAGCAGGCTCCCAGCGGAGGAGCCCGATGTGGGGCTCGATCCCAGAACGCCGGGATCACGCCCTGAGCCGAAGGCAGACGCTTAACGACTGAGCCACCCAGGTGCCCCTAAAATATAATCATTTTAACATATGTACACGGAAAACACAATCGGGGAAGAGGTTAATTTTTTTTCTGTATCTTTTGAATATTATTGGTGAAATAAAAAATCAGTAATGCATGTACTATGAATATTCTAGACTCGAAGCCAGGAAATATGGCATCTAATTCCTGCTAAAGTATATCAACTTTAAGAACAGACGACAAAGTGTATGTTTTCTTCTTCAAAATGAAGAGTATTGTTTAATACATTGTATCGAAGCAGTCATATATAAAAACACCCCTTCTGATAAGGTTAGTTTCTGCAAATATAAGCGGTATTTTTTACAAGCGAAAAATTTACGGACATCACTAGTGAAATCAGATGACATGATGTGGTATTTTGTGGCATTTTGATGTGGTCCTTGAGATAGATCATTGCCTGGCTTAGACAGGGAACCTGACATCAAATCATTTCTCCGAATCTACATCTTTACCTGTTAAATACTACCTCACAGAGTTGTTGTGAAGACCAAACAATGCACATAAAATGCTTTAAAAACTTTTACAGGAAATAAACACGTGCATATAGTGTGATAGGATTAGTCGTGGCCGTGTGCACAGGGCGCTGGGGACATCAGGCTCGGAGGCTGGAGAGGCTTTCCTGGAGACCTGTCTGTATTGATCAAGAAACATGGAAACTGGGGCGCCTGGGTGGCACAGAGGTTAAGCGTCTGCCTTCGGCTCAGGGCGTGATCCCAGCGTTATGGGCTCGAGCCCCACATCAGGCTCCTCCGCTATGAGCCTGCTTCTTCCTCTCCCACTCCCCCTGCTTGTGTTCCCTCTCTCGCCGGCTGTCTCTATCTCTGTTGAATAAATAAATAAAATCTTAAAAAAAAAAAAAAAAAAAAAGAAACATGGAAACTACTCTCAATACTTGAAACCGGGAATGTAATGCAGGGAACTGTTCATACAAAAAAATGAAAAACCTGAAAAGCTGACCAGGTGTTGGTGGGACATCCCGGAGATTAGCCAAAGCAGGCAGCCACCACGGCCTATAGGCTGGGTCTAGGCTATTAAGAGCTGGTATATTGCTGTCTTTCTTCCCCAGCCCCCACGGCGATGCTGGGGGCCACGTGGTCTACAGGTTTAACTCCAAGTTGGAGAAGGACCTTAATCACATCTGACCTTGATGCAGGACAGAAACCCTTACTGTGCTAAGCTCTTGAGATTTCAGAGTTTGTCTGTGGGACAGTTAGTGCTAGCTGCCCTCACTGATACATATATATATTATTAGGCTGAAGATAAAAAATCTACAGGTCAAATATTTGCATATATGTGGTAGTTGAAGCCAAGGGTGGTAAGGAAGAATCCTAAGGGACTTGCAAAAAGTAAAGGACCAGAGGACTGAGAATAGAACCACGATCAGCCCCATTTAGAGGCCAAGGGGGAAAATACTGAGTAGGAAAAGCAGAGAAGAAAAGAGTGAAATCACAGAAGCCAGGGCCAAGTGTTTTAAAAAGGACTTGGTTTTTAACCTTTTTAGATCCCCTTGAGAAAGCAAGAACATTTAGCACAGGAAGTCCATCTGATTTGACAAGATGGACTGGTAACAGCAGCGAGAGCTGCTTTCTGGAACGCTGGTATGCCCATCAGGTCACGAGGGTGGAGACACGCCCCAGGGGTGAGACAATGCAGAGACAAGCGCACGCTTCTCCTTCAGGAAGCTAGACCCTGGGAGGAGGAAGGACAGCTGGAGCACATCCTTGCGGGAAGGAAAGATTGGGATTCAAAGTACATATATAGGCACTAATAAAGAGGATTCTTATTAGGCTAGAAGTTGAGGATAAGTTATTGCTGGAATCTTAGCATTCCTATTTCCCAGATATGGAAAAGATGCATAGTCTATTCAAACTTACCTCGTATCTCCACAGTCCTCCAATGTCGTCACTTCCTTCAAAACAGGTGGGTTCTAGTCCCTCCTCCAGACACGTCTTAATGGCGCCCAATCCGCTGACCCCAGCATCAACCACCGCAATTCTTTTTCCTGGCATTGTGTCTTGTATCAGGGAATTTATTAGTAGAAAATCAGATTTTTATTGTCATGCAATTTTTTTTCTATAATGCAAGATTGTTATTTCCCCCCCTAAAATTGCTAGCTAATGCATTTAAGAAACGTCCTACTCAAAGTAGTTATCCAAGTCAAAGGCTCTCTGAGTGACAGAAAACCCTACCTCACACCAGACTTTCTTTCAAGTACAAAGTAGATTGCTTAAAAAAAAAAAAAAGTTTTGACTCCTAAAGTTCCACACACACACACACACACACACACACACACACACACACATTCTCCATACATAGATTTTGCCCAAACTGACTTTTAATTCCTTCTGCTACTACTATCTGCTTGCCAAAACACTCATGTTGGGTTTTGAATTAGGCCAGAGAATCCCTGCTTTTGCCCTGTGGTAGAGTTTGAAGTGGGGGTGGGGAGTGGGGAGAAGAAAACTCCCACAGAGCAGTTCATCAATTAAATATTACTCATCACACTCTTCTTGGGGAAGAGCGCAAGCTACCCAGATAAATGGTCTTTAGAAAAGTACTCCACTGCCTTCATACCAAAGATCAATGTTCTGCCATTCATTCATTCATTCATTCATTCATTCAATAAACACTTACTGGTACCTACTACGTGCCAGATACTACGTTAGTTGAGGAAATACAGTAGAGAACAGATCTGACATAGTTCCTTGAGAACAGCTGGAGAATAAACAAAGAAGGAAATAAGTAGCAAGTGGACGATGATGCGTACTCTGGAGAAAAAGGAAGCAGGGTATTGTTTTCTATAACATGGTCAAGGAAGGGCTCCCTGATGACATTGAAGCGGGAAGTGGGGGACCAAGCCTACTTGTGGGTATCTGAAAGAGAATTCCAAGCAGAGAGACTGATGCAGAAACATGCTGGGCATTTTTGAAGAAAAGCAAGGGGAGCTTTGTGAGTGGGTGCCAGAAGGGGAGCAGGCATAATGAGGTCGGAGAGGAAGTATTAGGCGTCAGTGTCAGAGTCAGGATCGGTCTCAGAGGTCAGAACAGGCAGAGCACTTTCTCAAAGGATGGAGCAGAGAAAATAAACGGACCATATCAACAGGAACTCAGAGATGCCACTTACTGGTGAGTGCCTCCGAGGACACTACCCTCCTCACCCAATCTGCTCTACGAGATTGTTCCATCCTCTGCTATTCAGCTGAACCATAAAGAAATAGAGTCCCCCCCACTTTTCTCTTTTTTAGGAAATGGAGTTTTCTTGGGGTGCCTGGGTGACTCCGTCTTGGAGCCCCTGTGTTGGGCTCCCTGCTCAGTGGGGAGTCTGCTTGTCCCTCTCCCTCTGCCCCTCCCCTGGCTTGTGCTCTCTCTCTGTCAAATAAATAAATAAAATCTTTAATAAAAAAAAAAGGAAATAAAGTTTTCTTAAGAGAGGCCTCCTTAAATATCATCTGGCAATTTTCTCCCTGTATCTTTGCTCTTTACTCTGAATTTCTCTCTGAAGGAGAAACTGAATGGAATTCTGTACTGCATTTTTGGTTTTTTGTTTTTTTGTTTTTTTAAAGATTTTATTTATTTATTTGACAGAGAGAGAGACAGGCAGTGAGAGAGGGAACACAAGTAGGGGGAGTGGGAGAGGGAGAAGCAGGCTCCCAGCAGAGGAGCCTGATGTGGGGCTCGATCCCAGGACCCTGGGGTCACACCCTGAGCTGAAGGCAGACGCTTAACGACTGAGCCACCCAGGCGCCCCGGAATTCTGTACTGCATTTTAACAAGTTTATGTTACAGTGGATTAGAGCAGCTGTTAAAATATGAGACTATATTTAAATCTGGAGTTCCTTGGTAAATTCTTTTAAATTAAGGCTTATTAACATGACCCTGCACCATTAATGTGTTGCTACTGCTTGAAAATGTATCCAGAGGCTATAAGCAATGAGTTTACCCAATGACAGCAGCAAGTACCTAAATAACCCCCCTGAGTATAGCAGTTAATGCATAGGTCTTTCAAGTACTTAGCAGGACTGTAATATCAGCCAACACCCTGGATCACAACGTAGCAGAATGAGTGCATATTAACAACAAAAAAAATCGCTATCAACAGAAATACATGGATAATGAAGATGCATTTATTAATTTGAAAAGTAGGTCCAAATACTCAGTTCCCATTTTTAAATGCCAAGGCTATTACGTTTCACTGGGATATGTACATTTGTTTGAAAAATCACCTCTCAAATGTCAAAAATATCGAGTCAAATACTTTTCTCCTGGGTATTTAAATTCCCTGGCTGTTGAAATAAAAGGCTATTAGCACCTACAATCTGTCTTCAGTGTGCTGTGGGTGCATCCTTGGTCATTTGTATCCTCTCGCACCTCCAGCAGCTCCCCTAAAACTCCAGTGCCCCATCACCTCTGTCTCTTTAGCCCCTCATCTGAAACAAACCCAAATGAAACCTCAGTGGGCCAGATCTCTCTCCATAAGTATAGCCGACGCTGACTCCAGCCTGTCTTCATCCCCGCTGGAAATGGTAATGAGTTGCTCTTCGGATGAAGTCTTGGTCCATTTTTCCTTCCCTTGTGAATATTCCATACTCATTAGCTAGTTTTTTTCTTTTGATTGTGTATATAGAACCCGGGATATTTTTCTAATCATGCAGTTATATGGCATACAACAAAAATTTAAAAATCCCATTAAGCCCCAACGTCTTCAAGGAATAAAGGTCGTAAAACTAACCTGGAGTAGGAAGAAAAATAAAAGCCGATTTGTTCCTGAAATCTCCTGGCACCGAGGTAAAGAAATACGCTCCAGAATCCTGTCTCTTCAGGAGACGACTGGCTTCTCCTTTGCCCTTCCTAACACTGAGGCAGCCCACCAAGGTGAGTTTTATGCGATGACTAATTCGCAAAAACTCCTCCCCTTGTCTCTTGCCTTTCCATCTGGCTTTTAAAGTTGGCGTTCCGGTAAGAAGCTGGCATGTCATCAAAATTTTCTAAACACAGTAATTGTGTTGGTCTCACAAAGTCTAATTAATCAAAGGTACCAAGAAGCCTGGAAGGAACTTCATGAAGACAGTATACAGCTTGGAAATTGATCGATAGTGAAACTTGGAAAACATGAGGAAACATTTCATCGCCTGGGGTGATAATGAATATAAACACATTTCCATTGATGGAGCATTATCACCAAAGCTAGAATAGGGACTGGGAGAGACTGACCAGAAACATATTGTACATAACTTTTTTTTTTTAAAAGATTTTATTTATTTATTTGACAGAGACAGCCAGCGAGACAGGGAACACAAGCAGAGGGAGTGGGAGAGGAAGAAGCAGGCTCCCAGCGGAAGAGCCTGGTGTGGGGCTCGATTCCAGAACACTGGGATCACTCCCTGAGCCAAAGGCAGACGCTTAACGACTGCGCCACCCAGGCGCCCCTGTACATAACTTTTTGTCTATTTCTATTTCTTTAAGGTGAATTCCTACATCAGCAATGGCTGAGTCCCAAGGCATTTGAGGAACAGTTTTTCAGATCTCTGATACGTTGTTTCTTTTTTTTTTCTTTTTTTTTTTTTTTAAAGATTTTATTTATTTATTCGACAGAGATAGAGACAGCCAGAGAGAGAGGGAACACAAGCAGGGGGAGTGGGAGAGGAAGAAGCAGGCTCATAGCAGAGGAGCCCGATGTGGGGCTCGATCCCATAACGCCGGGATCACGCCCTGAGCCGAAGGCAGACGCTTAACCGCTGTGCCACCCAGGCGCCCCCTCTGATACGTTGTTTCTAATAAAGATTTAAGCAGTTTCATGATGATTAAAAATGTTTGAAGATACCCTTTCTCTCCTCCTTGCTAATTACATAAATATTCCATTTTCTTAATGGAATCTGCCATTCTTGGAATATCAGTGAATCTAAACTCCATTCCTATATTTTTGGCCCATTTGTATTTCTTCTTCAGTGAATTTGATGAATATCATTTCTACATTTTTCTACTCTTTTTGTTTAAAGAAATCTTTTAACATTATAAATAGGAGCCATTTTCCTCTCATACATTTTCCAAATATTTTCTCTTGTTTTGTTATTAGCTTTTAAAAATTACATAGATTTTTTTCCCCATTTTTACCAAATGAAATGTATTTTTTCCTTTACAGTTCCTGGCTACTGTGTCACACTCCTAGTCCTCCCTATCTCAAGATTGTAAAATTACTCATCTATATTAATTATGTTTTTTATGGTTTTTAAATTTTTATTTAACTTTTTGATAGTTCCAGAGTTCAATTTTTTTTATTTTTTATTTTATTTATTTATTTTATTTATTTATTTTTTTAGAGAGTGAAAGAGTGTGCACAGGTAAGTGGTGGGGAGGGCGGGGGCAGAGGGAGAGGGAGAATCTTAAGCGGGCTCCACACCAAGCATAGAGCCCGATATGGGGCTCGATCTCACAACCCTGAGATCACGACCTGAGCTGAAATCAAGAGTCAGATGCTTAACTGACTGAACCACCAGAATTCAATTTTGATAGAGTGCAAAGCAACACTTCAATGCGATCCTTTTTTCCAATAATGACCAGGTGCTTCTGCCCATTTTATCAAACAAGACATCCTTCCCATACTATATTGGAAATGCCACTTTTATAATATCCTCAATATTTTTATGTTTTGTTTTAGTGTAGATATTCATTTTCTGCTCTGCTAATACTTCTTTATATTCAGATATCAAAACCACACTATTTAAATATTGTTGCTTTAAAAGATTTTTTATATTTCCCTGTGCAGCCTCCAATTTATTACTCTTCATTTTCAATATTTTCTTGACTTTTTTTTTATCAAATTTACTTTTCTGGATGAAACTTGGATTAATTTTTCACCATTCCTAGAAATAAAATTTAAAGGTAGCAGTTAATTATGGAATAAGTGACATCTTTATAACATGGAACTTCTCCACTCAACAATTGTGTGACCTGGAGGACTGTGGGCATGTTATTTAATCTTTCCTTGTTTATGAAGTGGCAATAATAATACCCAGAACTCTTGTGAGGTCTAAATGAGACACCAAGTGTGGGAAAGGGCCTACCTTTCACAGTATCTGAGAAATAGCAGGTGGTCTTTTATTGGTGATACAGAGCTGTAGTGCCTTGGTAGCTTAATAAAAATAGGGATTTTTAAAGAGATTTTATTCATTTATTCATTAGAGAGAGAGACAGCATGAACAAGGGGAGGAGCAGAGGAAGAGGGACATGCAGGCTCCCCGCTGAGCACAGAGACCAATATGGGGCTCCATCCCACAACCCTGAGATCGTGACCTGAGCTGAAATCAAAAGTTGGTCACTTAACCGACTGAGCCACCCAGGCGCCCCTGAAAATATTGGGTTTTGATCCCTCCCTGGGGCCTTCAGCTTCAGTAACTACAGGGTGAAGCCCAGAGGGATGTTCAACATTTATTCGTTCTAAGTTCCTTACTGATTCTAGGTTTGAAATCCACCCAAATAGGCAATCTTCTAAGTAATAAAAACTAAGTTTGTATCCTATAGTAAAATGTTCTTTACATAGGCTTACAAATTTTATTGTTGATTTCTAGTTACATACCTGATTATTATTGGTAATATTAATTTTTCGATTGTATTTTCAAACTTATTTATTGCTGGCATATCAGCTAACAGTTGTATATGTGTATTATTTATATATTATGTAGGAAACTATATAAATGTTATAATTTTTAATCGTTCATACACACACACATGTAATTTCAATCATTTACCAAACTCTCATTCATTCTAAATATTTCATAGATTCTCATGTCAGTGCAAATAAAGAATGAAAGAATCAAAATGATAATATAATTTAGTTTCTCCCTTTCTGATAAATATTCCTGTATTTTTCTTCTCTCTTACTGAATTGTCTAGAATCTTCAGAACGGGGGTGCATTGGTGGCTCAGTCAGTTAAGCATCTGCCTTCAGCTCAGGTCATGATCCCGGAGGCCCAGGATCAAGTCTCGCATCAGGCTCCCCCCACTCCCGCCCAGCGGGGAGTCTGCTTCTCCCTCTAATCTTCCCTCCTCTCTTGCTCTCTCTCTCTCTCACTCTCTCTCACAAATAAAAATCTTAAACAAAATATGAGAATTTTCAGAACAATTTCCAGCAGACGTGGTTACTGACCACGTTTCTTGTGTGTCTCACCCTTGAGATGATACTGGTTCCTGACCTGAGAAACATAAGCTGTATTATAGTAAGGAAATATTCTTCTCTTTCTAGAAAGCTCTGTGTACATGTGTGTGTATTTAATCAGGACACAGTATTCATTTAATTAAATGCATTCTTGAAGCAATTAAGATAATCATATCGTTTCCTAACTTCATCAATGGCCATAATGGATTATATTAATAGATTTCCCATTTGAATCATATTTGCATTTCTACATTAAATCTTACTTCATCATGATATACTAGTATTAAAAAAATGTTGGATTTTATTTCTTGAACTTTGTTAATGGTTTAAAATCACAACTAATATTGGCCTATTGCTTACTTTTTTTTTCTTTGTCAAGATTATGTTATCTTTATTAGGGTTATGAGGAAGCTTTCATATTTACCTGATATTTGGACAGTTTACATAGTATGGTGATATCTGTATATTGAAAATGAATACCAATTTTTCTGGGCAATCATCTGAGCCCAGTTATTTTTCTGGAGGTAATTTTTATTTTTAAACTTTTTGTTTTGTAGGTTTTATACTTTTTCATGAACAATTAATTATTATTTTCCTTCAAGATTATTCTTTTATATATTTCAGCATTTAAGCTAGTATTATATGTAATCTCATCTTATGCCTTTCTGGTCTCTGTTGATTTGTAACTGGCTCTTTGTTCTTTATTCATTTTGTATGGTGCATTAGCTTTAAAAATTAAATAAAAATTTGGACTAATTGCAAAGCTATGCCAACCAGTTCCCGATGGGATAAGGAGCCGGTATCAGGGTATAAATCAATGTACTGCTACAAGACAGGCTTGCACAACAGCCAAAAGTTAGTGAACGTCAACCAGAAGCTCAAATAAAAATTTGTTCATCATCTTCTTGTTGTAACCCTTCCTTCCCTGCCCCTTGCTCTAACTCCTTTGGTTCAAAACTCTTCTTTGAGATTCAGAAAATGATATGCAGAAATGTCTATGTCTGTAGTTCTTTTTTTTTTTTTTTTTAAAGATTTTATTTATTTATGTGACAGAGACAGCCAGCGAGAGAGGGAACACAGCAGGGGAGTGGGAGAGGAAGAAGCAGGCTCATAGTGGAGGAGCCCAATGTGGGACTCGATCCAGGAACGCCGGGACAACGCCCTGAGCCGAAGGCAGACGCTTAACGACCGCGCTACCCAGGCGCCCCATATGTCTGTAGTTCTAAATCTGAAACCCGTGGCTATTCGAGGTATTTTGGATGGGATTCAGGGGTCCACGGACCTCCTGAGGATGTCTGCAAAGTTATGCACACGTCAATGTGCATTTTTCTGGGGAAAATGTCCAAAGTCTTCGTCTTCCTTAAAGGGATATGAGATGCAAAAATATGAAAAGATTCTTGTCTCTAGTGCACTTACAAAAATCTTAAGAACCCTAAACAACACCAATTTAAATGATCAAAAAAGAAGCTAAAAGATCAAGGCATTTGAGAACTTGTTCCCTTCTCGCAGTGCCTGGGATAATGCTACCACACAGGAGATGACAGTCAATGTTTATTGGCTATTTATTTAGTCAATACTGATAATTGAAGGATGATGTAAAATTGATAGGAAATAAAGTGCCCCCGGGGAAGGGCAGTGCCCCTTGATGAGCTCCAGCGTTCTTGAGGGAGGCCGCTAGACTTCCCAACGAACTTAGGAGCGGTGAGCCTGGGATCTTGACCGTGAGGTCGCTGCACCTGTGCTATTATTGTTACTCTCTGACTGCTTTGCAGAATGAAAGAGCTCCAAACAAATAAAAAGGACCTAACTTACTTTTTTGAGGGCTCCATATAACGCTCTGCAGTTAAGGAAACCCTAGAAATAAAATGGTTATTAACAGATCTAAAACAGAAAGCAAGGGAAGCAAATCCTTGCGTGGGAAGAAAGAAGCAGGCAGAATGCTGACTTAGGGTTGTTTTCAAACATAACCGAGTGGGGACCCCCTAGGTATCACACATACAGTGAAATTCTATCAAAAGGGTTTAGAAATCAAAAGTTTGAGGTCACACAATGAATAAAATGCTGATGTCCACGGGAAAGCCTCCAGCTCTCCTGCTCTAAGAGTTTCATCTTGGCTCATGTTCTTAGTCAGAAACACAATCTTCTGAATCACCTTATCATCTAATCATGGGAGAGGTTCTAAGAACTGAATCCACCCCAGATTCTTTTTTTTTTTTTTAAGATTTTATTTATTTATTCGACAGAGATAGAGACAGCCAGCGAGAGAGGGAACACAAGCAGGGGGAGTGGGAGAGGAAGAAGCAGGCTCCTAGCAGAAGAGCCTGATGTGGGGCTCGATCCCATAACGCCGGGATCATGCCCTGAGCCGAAGGCAGACGCTTAACCGCTGTGCCACCCAGGCGCCCCCACCCCAGATTCTTATAGTTATGTTCTCAGGTGCTGTCTCAAGTTTTGCTTTATAACTGATGCAAAATAGGTTGGAAGGTTTTATAATAAAGTTATCTAATAAAGTTTTGTCTCATATTTCATGGCAATGAATTGTGACATTATAACATATCTTAATAATTTTGTATCAAATCTTATCAGCCCTTTAAAATCATTGCCAATATTTCTTCAGTTAATTAAAACCAATGGGTCTATTTAATGGGCAATGTGATTATTATAATTAATGAAGAACAGACAAGGTAAAATGTCTCTGAACTAGGGGTTTCCTGGTTTTGTGGAATACAGAGAAGGTGAAGTCCCTAAAATCAATAACTTCAATTCCTTTGTGACCTCCTGAAGGGAAAGCAGAAAGGTAAAAACTTACATTTTAGTAATTAATTTACATACACACATATATACACTCCTTTTGACTATAAAGTTATAGATTATAGAAAATCGGTAGTCATAGCATGCATTTTACCTTAAAGACGGCTAAATCCATCTATTAAGTGTTCCAACAGAAAGTAAATACTCAAAACGAAGCAGTTGGAAACATTGCATACAGGAGAAAACATTGAACGACAGGTCAGGAGAATTGCTCCTCTGTTTGTTGCCATTACCTGTGTGAATCTGAGCAATGCCTCTTTTTAAAAAATGTGTAAAGTAGAAATGAAGACATATGAATATGAATTTCACAGAATTCGTGATATGGGTTAGACAAACACCTATACTCAGAGATACTTTCAAAAATGGAACATAACTCGCAAATTCAGTTTTTATTACTTAGAAGATTACCTAGTTCTGTGGTTTTCAAACCTAGGTGAACATTAGAATCACTCAGGAACTTAAAATAAATAAATGCTGAACATCTCCCTGGGCTTTACTAAAGCTGAATGCCCTGGGGAGGGATCAAAACTCAATAGTTTTAGGGGCGCCTGGGTGGCTCAGTCGGTTAAATGACCAACTCTTGATTTCAGCTCAGGTCACAATCTCAGGGTTGTGAGATAGAACCCCATGTTGGGCCCTGTGCTCAGCAGGGAGTCTGCTTGTCCCTATCCCCCTGCTCATGCTGTCTCTCTCTCTAATGAATAAGTGAATAAGATCTTTTTAAAAATCCATATTTTTATGAAGTTACCAAGGCACTACGGCTCTGTATCACCAATAAAAGACCACCTATTTCTCAGATATTTGGAAAGTAGGCACTTCCCACACTTGGTGTCTCATTTAGGCCTCACAAGAGTCCTGGATATTATCATCCCCACTTTATAGACGAGGAAAGATTAAATAACATGCCCACAGTCCTCCTGGTCACACATTGTTGAGCGGCAGAAATCTCATTAGAAACCCAAGACTGAGAGGCGTCAGAATCTTTGCCAGTGGTTTCCAACTTTCAGGTGTCTGTGGCACATTTTAGGATTAGAATTTCTAAAATTACACTTGAAAAGATTAAAGGACTTAAGAAATTGAGACAAGCCATGGCTGGAGTGTAACAGTGGCCTTCTAAGCGGGTCGGTGTCCCTTGGCTGCCCACCTCTAGTGTGACACTGTCGGAGCAGAAGTTTACTGCCTCACTGAACCCCCACGTCACTGGACATGTGATCATCTTTCTTTGGTGCTGACTCCTTATTGCACTGTGCTTTTCATTTTATTTCATTGCTTATTCATGATTTTATTTATTTATTTGCCAGAGAGAGAGAGAGGGCGAGAGAGAGAGAGCGCGTGAACAAGCACACAAGCGGGGGAACAGCAGGCAGAGGTCAGGCTCCCCGCAGAGCAAGGAGCCCGATGTGGGAGTCGATCCCAGGACCCTGGGATCATGACCTGACCCGAAGGCAGACACTTAACGACTGAGCCACCCAGGCATCCCTCATTTCTTTTTTTAAAAAATATTTATTTATTTAAGGGGGGGCAGGGGCAGAAGGAGAGGGAGAGAAATCCTCAAGCAGACTCCCCACCGAGGGCACAGTCCACCGCGGGGCTCATCCCGGGACCCTGAGATCATGACCTCGGACCCTGAGATCGGACCAATATCCAGAGTCCGATGCTCAACCGCCTAAGCCACCCAGGCGCCTGGTGCTTTTCATTTCTAAGCACGTGGAGATTCTCAGTGTCTGTCTGATACTCATCACCCCAACAGTATAGGTTTTTAGTTTGACAGAAATTAATTTTGCACATTGACCAAAATTTGATGCACGCTAAAAGGTTCACAGCCCACGCTTCTTCCACGAAAGCATCCCTCCTACCTATTTAAGACAGGCAGCTTTCGTGTGTGTGTGTGTGTGTGTGTGTGTGTGTGTGTGTGTGAGGGGGCAAGGGAGTGGTGTCAAATTCTTATGCCAAACATAAACTTCTACTTAAGGTGTAATATCGACCTTCTTTCATCCTCATTTAACACGTGCCCTTTTGCTGTATTTGAGCTTCGATATTTTTTCCCCCATTCAGAACACATTTAAGGCATTTCTGCAAAGAGGTGGAATGATCTGCCCATGTGGGATGAGACTCTGGTCTGCTTTAGAAACAGGGCTGCATTCCACACGGTGGCATGTGACAGACTGATGCCCAAGACCTGGGAGCCCTTCCTCCGCGAGGAGAGCCGTGTCCCGAGGCGTACCTTAGGTTAGAGGGGGAGCTCTTTTCTTGCTGTCCCTTTGCCCAGAACTCTGATGGGGCAACCTTTTCTTTAGTCTTCTCTTCTTCTACCTTAACATACAAAGCACGTTTTTTGCTTCCTAGTATCTTTTGCTGTTTTTTAAAAAGATACTTCCAAAAGTTTCCTACTTTTCTTAAAATCGGACTTCAAAACTGTACCGTGTAAGAGATTTCTGTAGCATAGGTGATTATGGTATTTTGTATCGTATGGTAAGTATTAAGTATTTTGATTTAATTTAGGTTGGGGAGAGCTTTACTGAGCATCAACTATGTGCCAAGCATTGTTAATAAGCCCTTTGTAAACATAATCTCATTTAATCCTCACAATGACCCAGTTACAAAAAGCATTATTTCCATTTCATCGACAAGGAAACAGGCTCCAGGGAGATGAATCGTCAAGTAAATGGTCAAACTGGAAAGGAAACCCTTGATTATTTAACTTCAAATTCCGTCCTTGTCACTCTGATTTACCAACCCCTTTCATGATTCGTGTGTTGGTTTTAAATAAACGGCCACAAACTCTTTGCTATTTCTCCTATTGGGGGGGTGGGACCTATGCCTCTTCCCCTTGAATCTGGGTGGGCCTGGGACTCACTTATAACCAATAAAATGCGATGAAAGTGAATGTGTGCTTTCCGAAGCTAGGTCACAAAAAGTGAGGCAAGTCGTATTCCCTGGGACACTCATTTTGGAGGCCTGAGCTTGCATGTGAAAAGTCCAGCTCTGAAGCCACTACACTGTGAAGAAGCCCAGGACGCTTGGAGAAATCACAACTGACAACAGCCTCAACCACCAGACAGCGTGAAGATCCCCCCGGATTTCTAGCCCCCAATTGCCGTGTCTTTCCAGCTGAGGCCTCAGACATCACCAAGCAGAGACTGTCATTTTTACTATGCCGTACCTTTTTTAGTTCTGGACCCACAGACTCTGTAAGCTTAAGATATATCATCTATATCTATATCTATATCTATATCTATATCTATCTATATCTATCTATCTATCCATCTATATCTATATAGTTGTTTGAAACTTATAAGCTTGGTGGTAATTCTTTTCGTGGTAATAGTAACCAGAACAATGGACCACTATATACTGGCCCAGACATGCCTTTCTCCACTTCCTCCATGAAAGTCAGTGTTTGCCCTTCAACAGACAAATGGATAAAGAAGATGTGGTCCATATATACAATGGAATATTACTCAGCCATCAGAAAGGATGATTACCCACCATCGACATGGTTGGAACTGGAGGGGATTATGCTAAGTGAAATAAGTCAAGCAGAGAAAGACAATTATCATATTGTTTCAGTCATTTGTGGAACATAAGAAATAGCAGGGAGATCCGTAGGAGAAGAAAGGGAAGAAGGAAGGGGGGTAAACAGAAGGGGGAATGAACCACGAGAGACTATGGACTCTGGGAAACAAACTGAGGGCTTCAGAGGGGAGGGGGGTGGGGGAATGGGATAGGCCGGTGATGGGTAGTAAGGAGGGCACGTATTGCATGGTGCACTGGGTATTATACGCCAACAAGGAATCATGGAAAACTACATCAAAAACTAATGATGTACTGTATGGTGACTAACATAACATGAAAATGAAATAAAATGAAAAAAAAAGTGTTTCTACTTTAAATTCAAAGTTGCTCGCTCTGTCTACAATAACGTCATCCTTCAGGGTACAGCTTTTGTGTCACCTATTCCACACACCCTTCACTGCCAACTCTCCTTCTTTCCATTGCTGACCTCTACGAGGCCGTATCTCCTCCAGGGTCGGAATGGTTCATCTTTTGTTTCCATATCTCTGGGGTCTAGAATAGTATTAGCACACAATGCACACTCAAGAAAAAATCAGGAGCGAACAGCTTATGAGTAAATAGATGAATTAACTAATAAGAGTATGAATGAATAAGTTGAAAGGGTGGGATGCCATTAGGAAAATACACAGAATCTCATCTCTCTATCAAGCAAATAGGGGAAGAAATAGAATTTTATGAAGAATTTTAAATACAGACATCAGTGTTCAGGTAGCACCCATAAACAATTTAATGTTTGGTGTTAATAATTTAAAACAAATGCCCTGTGGTTAATACCTAATTTAGAGATGTAGTGAAATGTTTACCTTACATATACATAACTTGGATTAAAAGAGTTTAAGGTATCAGTAAATATCTTTTACATGTTGCAAGCAATAATTTTATATTCGCAGAGACAGTTGGATTTTATAATACTGTTTATAAAATGCTTCACCAGAGGAGTACATGGTATAAAGAAGTCAACTGGAAATTACAGAACAAAAGTCTAACACTTCTGCTGCCATCCATGAAGGGTTAAGTGCAATGGGAATTGCCCTTCCACCATAAATAACTAGAACCTGAGAAAGTATATTAAACAGCTATTTTCAGACATTGGGTACCAGATCACTGAGAAAAGGAAACAGATGAGATAACCCTTACCACTGGTCCCACTTACTGTGTAGAGGTGATCCCCAGGCCACAGTACAGGAAGGGGAACCAAAGAGAATCTGCTGGTCTCACTGAGGCGAAGAGATAGAGGTAAGAGTTCAAGATGAGGCAGCTACAGTTTGTAGGCAGAAAGTTAGAGGAGGTTGTCGAGCAGAAAGAGGACTTCAAAGATTTGCCCAGGTGCCCCCTTGAGTCTTTGTCTGAATATTAATCTGCACGTACATGGGATGAAACGCCATTAGGCTGGGGGAGAAAACATAAGAAAGCAATAAGCCAAAAATCCCTGGAGCTAATGCAGGTCTGGGAATAGCTCACAATCCCAATAGCTAGAGTGGAGGGACCCTTGTAATACTTTAGGCATTGGGTGGATTCCCCAGGATGACGTTGCCTTAGTAGTGAGGTCAGTGCTAATCTAACTTAAAAGCAAGCTTTAAAAGAATTAAATTGATCCAAGGTAACTTGCACATAGAACAAAATAAAAAAATTAGTTAAAGAAATGCACTAAAACCCAGTATCCTAATGCATAACATCCAAATGTTCCGTATGCCAAAAAAAATCAGAAAAACTCAGAAGCAGGAAAATATAATTCATAATCAAGAGAAATATAAAAAATTTTTTTGCCAGAAGTTAAAGAGATGATAGAAAGAAAAAATTAAAAGTTACTATTTTAACAAGGCTGCATATACTCAAAAAATGCAAAGGAAAACATAAGCATGAAGAAAGAAATAGAAGGCCAAAAAAAACAACTCAAGCGGTATTCCTAGAAATGAAAACTACAATGAAATGAAAGAATGCATGTTTGAGGTTAAGAACAGAATAGGGGCACTTGGGTGGCTCAGGCTGCTAAGCGGCTGACTCTTGGTTTCAGTTCAGGTCGTGATCTCATGGGTCCGGGGATGGAGCCCAACATCAGGCTTTGCACTCAGCAGGGAGTCTGCTTGAAATTCTCTCCCTCTGAGCCTCCCCCCACTTATGTGTTCTCTCGCTCGAATAAATAAACAAACAAATCTTTAAAAAAAAATAGAATAGATACTATGGGGGAAAAGATCAGTGAATTTGAAGACCTTGTGATAGACCCTATCCAAAATGAGGCAAAGGGAGGAAAAAAAAATCCCCAGGAAAAAATGAGCAGAGCATTAGTGACTTGTAGGAAAACACTCTCACATGGTATGATTGGAGCCTCAGAGGGAGAGAAGAGAGAGGAGAACAGAAAAAAAATAGTTAAAGAAATGATGGCCAGTAACTTTCCAAATTTGAGGACAACTATAAGCTTATAGAACCAAGTAGCTCATTAAACTCCAAGTAGAAGCAACGCAAAGAAAACCACACCTAGGGACGTCCTAATCGAACTGCTGAAAACCGGTGATAAACAAAAGATCTCAAAAGTAGCCAGAGAAGAATGACACATCGTATTCAAGGAACAAAGATAAGGTTGGCAGGAGGCTTCTCAACAGAAATTATATAAGCCAGGGGACAATGGGGGCACATCACCAAAATACTTAGAAAAACATCAACACAGAGTTTTATATCCAGTAAAAATAACTTTCAAACATAAAGCTCAAATTAAGATTTTATCAAACAAAAATGGAAGTTAGCTCTCACCAGCAGATCTTCAGTATAAAAAAAATTTTTTTTTAAGTTTTCTGGGGAAGAAGTAAAATCATACCAGATGAAAGATAAGACGTACAAAAGGAATGAAGAACCTAGAAATGATAAATACGGAGATAAATATAAAAGGTATTTTTGTAATTAAACTATACCTTTAAAAGGTAATAGATGGGTGAAGGCAGAGCCAATAGCAATGTAGTGTGAGGATTAAAACACATGTAGAATAAAATGTCTGGTAAGAGCACAAAGGACAGAGGGGGCAATAAACCATACTGGGCTACATTTGTACAACAAACATTGTTTGAGAGTCCAATAAGTTAGAAATATATTTTGTAAACTCGGGGACAGCCCCTAAAACAAAACAAAACAAAAGAGATCGAACAAAATACTCATAAATATTTTTGACATGTTGCAAGCAATAATTCTATATTGGCCAAAAAAGGCTGGATAAATGTAATAATAGTGCTGAATTTTAAAAAGCTCCAGAGAAGGGAAAAGGTCATATTCAAGACTCAAGTTTCTGGAACGTCTGGGTGGCTCAGTCACTTGAGTGTCTGCCTTCGGTTCAGGTCGTGATCCTGGGGTCCTGGGATCGAGCCCCGCATCGGGTTCTCTGTTAAGTGGGGAGTCTGCTTCTCCCTCTGTCTCCCCCCCACTTGTGCTCTTGCTCTCTCTCTCAAATAAAAAAATAAATAAATAAAATCTTTTTTTTTTTTTTTAAAAAGAATCACGTTCCCACGTTCAGCTTTGGCTTCTAGTGAGGAAGTAAACTCAGTGATGGTCAGAGGCACAAGATTTTGGAGACCCCACCCATTTCTCAATCCCTCCTCTCACACGGAGCTTCCCTAGCAAGTCCGTCATTTGTACATATGGTGTGTAAGTGGTGTGTGTGTGTGTACTCTTCTGCGAGCAGAGTCTCTCGTCTGTTCATTGCTGTGTTCCTGGTGCCTGCACAGTGCCTGGAAGAGTGGGTGCGCAATAGTATTTGCTGATTTACCGACCGGCAGTATCGCAGCCTCTGGAGAAACAGGCAGGTGGAGCCCCGAAGTCAAACTTTGCATCTGGATGAATAAAAATAAAAGATTCCATTTATGGCCTGGTGTTAACCCCAAACCCCTCTCTGATAAAGATCCCGCTTTTTGGTGACCCTGCATTAGAATGCTTACCCAACAGCCCTCAGCTCTGACTTTGAGCATGCCTGATCCTGGCTTCGCAAAACTAACCCGGGTCTTCCATGCACTTGACATCTCTCCTTGGATCCCAGCCAACCTCAGCTCAACAACTATTTCCTTATGCTTCCTCTAAGATTGAAGTGGAAGTATGGGAAAAGATGGACCGGGCAAATATAAGCTGATATGTTTTGAGCCTTCTTAGATTGTCATGCAAAGAATGTACTAAAAAAGAGGCGGTGTCCTGGTCCCTTGTTACTCAGAGTGGACTGAGGACCAGCGGCAACTACATCATCTTGGTGCATCTTAGAAATTCAGATTCTCAGGCCATTCCAGAACTACTGACCCAGGATCTGCATTTAGCAAGGTCCCCATATTAAAACATGACAAGCACTACATTTATTGCTGTTTGAGGCCAGAGGCAATGGGGGCCATTTGTATCCAGAATGGCGAACTCGTAAGTCTCTTGCTTCAGAACTTTCTGGTGGTTTCTCATCTCACCAAGAATAAGTGAGACTCCTTTTTCTGGGCCTTATCAACCTAATTAACAACTTGAACTAAATAATTTCCATGAAAGTCTTATTTTAGCATTCCTCAATTCTCTAAACCTCTGTCCCCGAACCATCCCCAGGTTTTACTCTCTACCTCTGCCCTTTTAAACTTTTCTTCATTGGTTCACCTGTTCTACATGCAATGATTATCGTCTTCTGTGGGCCAGACCCTGGGCTGACCACGGGGGATACATGGTTAAGTAGGACAAGTTCCAGGGCGCCTGGGTGGCTCAGTCGTTAAGTGTCTGCTTTCGGGTCCTGGGATCGAGCCCCGCACGGGCTCCCTGCTCCACTGGGAGCCTGCTTCTTCCTCTCCCACTCCCCCTGCTTGTGTTCCTTTTCTCGCTTGCTGTCTCTCTTTCTGTCAAATAAAGAAATAAAATCTTTAAAAAAAGTAGGACAAGTTCCTGCCCTTTCAACATGAACAAGGGCAAGGACTGTAAGTGAAGAAAGGCAACTCATACATTTCACCACGGTGCTCTCTGGTGTCCCATGTGTCCAAACAGAGGCCAGAGCCCTGAGCGTGTGTTGGAACAGGTGGGAGATGGTGGGGAGGGTGGTGCAGGATGGAGCTGGGGCTTCACTCATCAGCCGAGTGGCCGCACAAATCATGGGAAATGCAGAAGCTGATCTTTTGAGTTTACTGTCTCAGATACCTAAGCTTTGGTTTAGCAGCTGCTGGAATCATGCGAAGGCCCATCCTGCTTCTGCCACAAAAATACTGAGAAGATGGGATTATGTTTTTGAAAAGGCTTAGCTCGCTACAGGTGGAGTCGGCCTGTCTTTCCAGCTTGATGCCTAGGTAGGAGCATGAACAAAAGGATTGCTGGCTAAAGCACTCTTACCCTGCTCACCCACGGGCCACCTTCTGATTGCCCCGAGTGCGCACGGTGTTTGGGGAAGGTCCCAGGAAATCCCCAAGAGCCGGTGATGCAAGGGGAGGACATAAGAATTTCAGGACAACGAAGTAAGACTTTGCCTATCCCTCTGACACATAAAACCTTTGCAACACCCCCAATCTGCAGAGAGATTATTTCCCTAATTATACATTTAAGGGCCTGAGTCACTCAGCCTTCTTGCTGCATAGACAGAATTCCCTTTCCCTAACCGGGGGAAGGTAGTCCTTTGTGTGAGCGAGGACTGTTGGCTTTCCTACTTGTCCCGGAGTTTCTGTTTATGAAAAGTACCTGTCAGCATGGAATGTCTTCTATTTCTCTAAATGGTTTTTTTTCCCCTTTAGGATATTTTCTCCCGCAGTAGGACATAACCTAAGATTTTTTGTTTGGAGAAATAAGCTTTGTTTTTGTTTTAATCCTGTATTTCTTCTGTGGTGGTACAGCATGTACGAATACCATCACATTTATTTTATTAGACGGATGTGGTTATATGTGCACCTAGATGATTCCAGACCTCCAGTTGATTTCTCGGGCGTTCAGAATGATTTGATAACTTATGTAGTTGTATTTGAGGGATGAGACAAACTTAGCGGTCCCCCCTCTCCTCCACCATCTTCATTCCTCTCTGCACCTAGATGATTTCAAAGCCCTTTTGCCTGCATTCTTCATCGGGTTCTTCCAGTCCCTCCTTGAGAAGGGGAAAGCAGGGGAACTAATTCTGCTCTACAGGTAAGAATCTGGTGTTAGAAAGATCCTATGATCAACCCAAGGTTTCGCAGAATTATTCAAGGACTCCATTTGGACATTCGGCAACTCATCTCTAAGGGGGAGGTAATGGCCACCATGGGAGGTTGTGGTGTGAGCACCCATCGGATGATGTCAGCGGCTGCCTGGCCTATAACTGGCACTACTGAGTCAGTGCGCATTCCGAAAAGAAGGTCTCCCACCTCTTTGTGCGGCCCTTATGTTTACTGTCAAGGTGTTGGGTGTGACGTTTTTATCTCTTAGGCACTGAAATGTAGGAGAAAACGAAAAATAAGGTAGAAGGTGGGAGGAAGAGAAAGGGAGGAAGGGGAGGAGGAAAGCAAGGGAAGGTTGGCCGTGGTTAAATATTTCACACATGGTGGCTCTGAATGTTTCAAATACTCGTGTAAAGTGCTGACTTCATCATTCTACAGAGCATTTACGAGATAATATCTAAGAAGCACTTTGAGTGCCTTGGAAAACAGTGTTAGATAAATATAAAATACTGAGAATATAAAAGTGGCAGATAATCTCAGATATACAGGCTGTGCATTAAAAGAAATAAAGCTGCTTTATTCATCACAGTGATCGATGTCAAGTGAGGAAAGCAGAGTTTTTGTTCCTTGGCTGGGCAACCAGTCTGCTTTTCCTAAGGATTAATGTAGCGTAAACATGTCTACCACCAATAAAAGATTCTAGAGAAATATTGCTTTCCTCGTTGAACATGTGGATGAAACATTGCTAATTTGGTCTCAGCAGAAACAATTCAGCTGTATTTAGTGCAGAAACTTGTGTAACTTGAAGTCATTGATAGCAAGTAAAAAATGTTATGATCAAGTAGTTCATCAGGGTGCGAGGTTTAGAGTGTGACCTGATTTTATCTCAGAAGGGTATCTTTGCGGACATGGCTTCGAATATTTCGGACATTATCGTTTGAACCAATTAGCATGGTGATTTCAAAGAACGACAACATAAAGGGCAATCTTTTCTCAATTTCATTAATACTAAAATTCTTATACCAACTTAAAGAAAAGTGTACTATAAGTTTGACCATAAAATACTTTACTATAAAACTGGAAGTCGAACAATAATTTCTTTCCTTTCTCCTGAGAAAATGATGTTGAAAAAAAAGAGCTACGTGTGCAAAGTAACTTTTAGCTGCATTATTTGTAATAGAAAAACATGGAAACAACTTAAATAATTAAAAAAACAGTTAATAAATAATTGCATATTGATAAAATAGGCTATTATACAACCATTAAAATGACAAACATGGTGTTTAGAAAAAGCCGAGAAAATGTTTACAATATGTTTTGAAAAGTGTCAAAGAAAAGTGTGTGTATAATATGACTATGTCCATGTAAAAAAAACCTGTATGTTTATGCACATAAAGTGTGAAGGGAACATGAAGAAATGGAAGTCCTTGTTGCGTATCAGTCAGCGTAAGCCAGGTTATGCTACAGTAACGAGTAATCCCTGTCTATCAGTGACTCACGTCAAATGCTCATACTATGTGATCGGGCTGTGCTCATGGTAAGCACTCAGGGACCCAGGCTGAGAAAGTTTCCATCTTCCCACCTGCTTCCTCAATTATCAAAACCTTGTCAGAGGAAAGATGTGATTGGTACTATATCCTAAAGATTCTATATGGCGGTGAAATATGTGACTTCTACTTACATTTATTTGGTTAAAGCGAGTCATATTGTCATGCCCAACTTCAAAGGGGCAAAGAGGCTAACTCCTACTATGTGATCAAAGAGGGAACCAGGAATATTTGATAAGTGATACTGATGAATCTTACAATGAGATTGATAGAATTATAGATACTTTTCCAAATATTTTACAATGTGAAAGTACATTTTACACTATCATGACCTCAGATTCTACCGAAAGCCAGACTCTGGGAGTTGATGATATATATACTATACTAATCATTCCTTTTAACCAAAAATTCTTTAAAGGGTACGTTTTTAAAATTCAAATATTCTCAATGGACTGAGGTGATAAACATTTTCATCTTAGGAAATAGAATCTGATTTCAAACATTTTCAAAATGTTTCTGGCTTCACATCATTGTAATATGCAATTTATAAATTATATGGAAAAGGAAATTTCAAGAAGGGATTCTGTTATAAATATTTATGTGTTGCTAGAAAAATACATTTTTTGCCTGTGTACACTATAACAATTTCCTTGCTTCAGCAAGTAATCAGCAATAAAGAAAATACATGTCATGCTAGTAGGGTTTTAAATATTCCAGTATATAAACTCCTGAAAAATATCCGTTGAAAAAGAATGAAAGATAGTGTGGTGTACAGCAAAGAACACTGACTTTGGTATCAGTTAGGTTCAAATGTTGAACCACCATTTATGAGTTATTTAACCCTGGGCAATCGGGGCTAATGTCTTCCATTTAAAAAATGAAGAATTCTTCCCCTGTGTATATTGTTGTGAAGTTTATGAAATAACACATGCAAAGCACTTAGAAAAGTGTCTAGCACATGGTAGATAAATAAATGATCATTTGTTTATGTGTTAGCTGAATAATGGGCAATTACAATTACATAATAATCCTGCCATACACTAAGGGGAGTAGATATCTTTCAAATTCCTCTCTGTTAGGAATAAATATGTAGAGATATTTCGCCAAAGCAACCATGATCTGATTGTTCTTACTGAATGGAGATACTGTTCAAGCAGAACTCCATGAGATGCCTGTATTTTTTTTTTTAAGATTTTATTTATTTATTTGACAGAGATAGAGACAGCCAGCGAGAGAGGGAACACAAGCAGGGGGAGTGGGAGAGGAAGAAGCAGGCTCATAGCGGAGGAGCCTGATGTGGGGCTCGATCCCAGAACGCTGGGATCACGCCCTGAGCCGAAGGCAGACGCTTAACCGCTGTGCCACCCAGGCGCCCCTAAGATGCCTGTATTTTAATGGATGCTCAACCAGCATGGGATGCTTGCCGTTGCCGGGGACAGTGCCATGCGTGTAGGGAGCCCTGAATATGTAACAACAGAGGAAGGCAATGCCAGAGGTCAAACCTCCTCTTAGGGACCTGTGATGGGTCAGTTCCTCTCTGGGAGCAAGCCACGTGAGAGGAATGAAGCCATCCAAAGGCAGCGGGGTTGGCCTTGGGAAGTAGAGGGACACATAGGTCCCTGTAACCTCTGCGCCATTCTGTCCTGTTAATAGGGTATTCAGGAACACGGACATGGTCAGGCTGGCTCAGACAAACTGGAACCGTGTTGCCTTAAGAGCTTGGCATGTGTTCTCATGGACTGCCGGTGGCTTTCCTGGGTTTGAGAATCCCCTCTCTCTGGGTCAGGCTGGCTCTGTGGGCTCCGTCCCATTTCCCCAGTCCCTGCTGGCGGTACTCATGTGAGGTGCATGACCCAAGGAAAACTTCCAAAGCTCAATCGGGATCGGTGATGAAGAGAGACAGCAAAGTGGGTCCCATTCCTGCCAGAGAGGCAATGTTATCCACATGGTTTGTCATCCTTCTGAAACCCGTGCAGAGGGTTCTGAGATATATGAACATGGACCATACGGTATTCAGTGACTGTGCAGAGAGACTAGAAACTGTTCCACGACTTTGCAGCTTCTGGGGCCATACTTGATCTTGGGATGCTCAGTGCCTCCTTCCTTTTGCACAGACAAGTGTTACCTTCAGAATGAGGCTTGAGTCCCTCCCCTTGTGACCACCCGAGTACTCCCCACCTCTCCCCACCCAGGCTCCTGCCCTCACTGATTCCTTACCATGGCCTGTCTGCACTGTGTGTGTTGTCCAGCACTATCCCTTATGTACCTGGAGTCTTGTGTTCTCAATGATGCTGTAAATCGCCTGTTAGCAGGGACCAGAGCTTGGGGACCTTTTTACAGCCTACGTATGTTTCAGCACATCTTTAGGTGCGAAGTGGACATTTACTTAACTATTTCCTGCAATTAACTAAGAGTTCATTTGGCGCATCTGGCTGCAGAAGAGTGAATTTGGCTTTCTTTCTACCCTGTTCTAAAGGCTGAGGCTATTTTACATCTTATTTTTTTAAAGATTTTATTTATTTATTTGAGAGAGAGAGAGGGAGCACAAGCCAGGGAAAGGGGCAGAGGGAGGGGGACAAGCAGACTCCCCGCTGAGCAGGGAGCCCAATGCAGGGCTTGATCCTAGGACTCCAAGATTACAACCTGAGCCGACTCAGGTGCCCAGCTATTTTCCCTCTTTATTTTATTTTAAAGATTTTATTTTTAAGTAATCTCTACACCCAACGGCTTGAACTCACAACCCTAAGATCAAGAGCCACTGGCTCTTCTGGCTGAGCCAGCCAGGCTTCCCTATTTACCTTCTTTATTAAACCTGAATACAGACTTGCATAGAAGTCTCCCAAAGGTGACAAAAGGAACCTAGGAAATATCTAGTAGCCTTAGGTCTTTTCCTGATTAGAGCATTCGAATGATTCCTGCCACTTCCAAAATTTCTCCTGGGACACATTTGTGGCCTTAGCTTGTGTGAAGATTCATTTCTTCTGTTGGCAAACATGTAATTACTGTCGGCTGGCAGATCTTTGTGGGTGGGGATTCTATTATTGCCACTTTTATCCCATCTGACTAGCATAGTTTCCGATGCACTGTAGGCCCTCAGATATTTGTTTCATAAGTGAATTTCTGCTTTGTTTCTCTTATTTCCACATTGCAAAGTATTTTCTCTTGGCTTAGAAGATAACCAAATTATACCTGAACATTAAAAGGAAGATAGAGTGAGTGTAAGAGTCAGCAATAATGAGCTTCCAATCTTTCCTTTGAAAGGTCCTGGAAGCTGCTTCTCTGATCTTAGAAGTTGTGTTTAAAATCTGACTCAGAGATTTGCTTTCCTTTGACCCCACCTCCCTAAGCCCATAAATGCTGTTTTCCGTAATTGTCTGCTGGGAAAGGCCCCTACCTTCTCTCCAAAGCCTCTCTTCTCCAGATGGTGTCAGCCATCACATCCTTGAAGGAGGACAACATGTTTAGTCTTATGAAAGGATACATGGGGGGCACCTGGGTGGCTCAGTTGGTTAAGCGTCCACCTTCAGCTCAGGTCAAGATCCCAGGGTCCTGGGATCAAGCCCCATGTTGGGCTCCCAGCTCAGAAGGGAGTCTGCTTCTCTCTCTCCCCCTGCTTGTGCTCCCTCTGTCCCTGTCTCTCTCTCTGTCTGTCAAATCAATCAATCAATCAATCAATCAATCAATCTTTTAAAGAAAGGATATATAGTACAGGGAAGGGTCTAGGGAAAGATAGAGCATGGTTTGGGAAAGTAAAAAAAAAAAAGTGGGACTTTGGTGCTGAGCTTCTTCAAAACTGATCGAAAGGACCTGAGAGAGGACTTCTAGAAAGAAAGCACCCACCTGACTTTTCTTCTTGCCATAGAAATGGGAGTTAACCAGAACTGGTGAAAAAAAGCATGTTTTCCCTTCTCTGTTCCTCCATTAATGTTGGTTCTGTAGAATAGACAGAAAAAGAATCAAGGAGAAATTTTTGTTCCAGAAAGAATTTGAATAAACATTTTAAACGGAACTCATACCACTGGTACAAGGCTGGTGCTGGCTGCTGATTCTGGCTCCTTTTGTCCTGTGGGTAGAGCTCAGAAAGCAGGGACAAGGATGGGGAAGTCTTTCACACCTGTAACATTCATATGAATGGATTTCTCCCACTTTTCTTTTTCAGGCCTTTATGAATTCCCCCAAAAGAAAGAAAGAGAGAGACGGAGAGAGGGATGGAGGAAGGAAGGAGGGAAGAGAGGAAGTAGGAAAGAGGAGAAAGAGGAAGAGAGAGAAAGTAAGGAAGGAAAAAGGGACACTTGGGTGGCTCAGTTGGTTAAGCACCCAACTCTTGATTTCAGCTCAGGTCTTGATCTCAGGGTTGTGAGTTCAAGCCCTGTGTTGGGCTTCATGCTGGGCATGGAGCCTAATTTAAAAAGAGAGAGAGAGAGGGTGAGAGAGAAAAATCTGTCGTTGTTACTTTAAGCTAAATAAAATTTGGCTGGAAAATGAAATTATTTTAAAAGAAAATATTAGTGAATAGTAATATTGATTGTAATCGACCAGTCCTTTAATTTAAACTGGATTGATTTTCATATCCCTTTGGTTCAGGGTGTCTACCAACAGCAAAGAAACTACAGAATTATTCTACCACTGTGCTCTCACCTTTGTTTTTATTTTTTTCAAGATTTTATTTATTTATTTATTTGAGAGAGAGAGAGCGCGCAAGCAGGGGGAGGAGCAGAGGGAGAGGGATAAGCAGACTCCAAGCTGAGCACAGCGCCACCACAACCCTGAGATCATGACCCGAGCCGAAATCAAGTTGGCTTAACTGACTGAGCCACCCAGGCGCCCATATTCTCTCACTTTTAACTAGTGCCTTTGGAGTTCGTGGTTGGTATGACCATTCCCACCGGCTGGTTTAAGCCAATGAAAGCCAAAGCTAATTTTTCCAAACGCAGTGGGAATATACCATGCTACAGGGATATTTGGTCATCGGTGATATTCTCAGAATCTCCAAAGACAGGAAATGAGAAGGTATATTCTGTAGTGAAGATGATGACATCAGTATTCTCCACGGTGCTACTGTCTTCAAAAATGATGGCTGTTTGCATGAATTCTTTCACACTGGATTTGACCATTATTTTGCCATGAATGTTTTGATTGGGAAGGCTGTCAATGAAGTTCACTTGCGAGTTTCGAAATCCGTAAAACCAGGGAAGATGATTCATCTTAGTCTTTGTTTCCCTCCACGTATTCATTCACTTATCCATTTACTCATTCCAGGAACTTTACTGGGTATTCTTTTTCTGACTTCTGTGTCCACAGATGAGATCAAGATGTTCTTTGGGAAAGGTCACGACTCTAAGGTTATGCTTTTCCTCGTCTCTTCCTCGACAAGGCCATTATCATACTAAGAAGCCAGTAAAAAGCCAGGAAAACATGTCAAACACAGCTATTTACATGAGTACAAGACAGAGGTGAAGGTCACGGCCAGAATGCGAGGGTCCCATTCTTGGCTTTGATCTTGGTTCTCAACTCTGATCAAGTCCCACCTCTCCTTCTCTCTCTACGGTGATGCCTCAGCTCTTGCCAAGTGGTGAGATCATCAGCTGAACTTCACACGGTGGTGATGACTGTGTACGTAGAGCAAAGCTTCATTTATCCGGCACTGTCATGTAAACAGAATTTTGAGGACACTGAAATTTACACAAGTAAGGAAATCCTTATTTGAATTTAATTCCTTTACTTTTTTACTTTGTGTTTTGACAAAGACATTTCTAAAATTTATCACACTCTTGTCTCTTTTTTTGAACCATGTGGAACGAACATAACTTAACCTGCTTTTATTACCCATTCTCATCATTAAGCACCTTAATTACTGCCCAAATGCTATAATGAGGTTTTAATGTCTCCTCCCTGTGCTGGTCATTATTACAGCTCTTGTCACTGAGACTGTAGCCAGCAGTATTTCCCCTTCTCATTTGTTGCTCTGGCCTGACAAACCAGACAACCCATGGTTAGAATTATCTGTAAAATTAAGGGTCAATAAATTCAGAGGGATTATTTCCAATCCTGTCTCATTAGTGAAGGGTATGGGTTGTAATGTATATAAGCTTGTTTTTTTGTCCTTTCCAGTATTTATAATCACATCCGCTGAGACAAATGCACCCTAGAGGGTAACATAAATACCTTTTCTGAGTCTTGGGACCCTAGTCTGCATGATTGCAAACTTGAATTTAATTTATCCTCTGCCCAGTTATCATCACAGATGCCATCATGGTCTTGCTGACACGTCATTAAAGCAAATGAAAAGGAGAATGTCCATGGGGTAGCCTTTGTCCTATACACGGTTCAATATTCAAACCCCTCATCTGGTTTTTAGAAACATCTGGAATAAAGTAGGAGTGTGTGCAAAGTGGGGTAGTCGGGGCAGTTGTGGGGTACAACAAAGAACATAGGAGTTACCTGGTCTCTTTGGTAAAGAGAGAAACATAGGTCTACTCCACGGGGTAAAGGTGTGTAGGACTGGAAATGAGGCAAGAGCCAGAGTCCCTCCCCACACTTCAGTGCCTCCTCCTGCTGGCTCTTTGGAGCATGAGTGGGCCACTTCATTGTTTGGGGACCCTGCTGAGGACTTGGCCTGTGCTCACAAAAGACAACTCTTCTTGCCCAGACTCTAGTGTGTGTTCTTAAAAAAAAAAAAGAAAAGACTCAGTAAATCAAGATTTCACAACCTTTGCATAGTGTAACTATGTGTTTCCTGATCATAGACGGCTTCTCAAAATCAAGGGCTTTTGCCTTGTACGTATCAAGCGCCCCAGCGGCTCCTGGGCACTCTCCTCTTCTGGGTCTCCTGAGCTCTGCCAGACTCCAGCCCGGGATTGGCACGGGCATTTTCTCTTGGCCAGAGCCCCCAAATCCCACACCTTGCAAAGGGCTGGGGATCAGCTTTCCTAATTTTTACTCCTTGGCTCAGCCCTGGTGTCCTCATTAGTTCTCTGATGTCAGCTATTTATTTCCATGTGCACGAATCCTAAATATATGTCTCTACATAAAGTGTTAGTTCTTATTAAAGCATAGCGACAACAAAAAACGAAACACAACAACTTGATCCTTTTTCTTTTTGATTAGTTCTTTTATCCTCAGGTTGAAAATGCGGCAAATCAATGAACAAGGTGATATAAATTTTATCACTAGCCATTTTTTTCCCCCTAATTTCCTGTCCGCCTTTCTACTAGCTGGTACTCTCTGAACCTCAATTTTCTTGGCTCTAAAATAAAGGGGGTTAAACTAAATAATTTCTTAAGGCCTCCCTGGTTCTAAAATGCTATGGTACCTATTACATGCCTTTACCTCATTTAACTGGTCAAAAAAAACTCCTTTAAAATATTGTTTTGTGCCAGTCTCAGCCTATTGAAGGAAATGCTACTGGCTGAGAATGCCTGGGGGCCCTCACCTGGGCCCCAGTGAGTTTCCTACAGACACGTCCCCTTTCCAAACCAATGTTATA
Source organism: Ursus arctos (assembly GCF_023065955.2). Taxonomy (NCBI): domain Eukaryota; kingdom Metazoa; phylum Chordata; class Mammalia; order Carnivora; family Ursidae; genus Ursus; species Ursus arctos. Next base: position 56,460,175 of record NW_026622874.1, read on the forward strand.
ACTGGACCAATCCTTGTAGTTCTAATGACTGCAAAATGCCAGTTAGTAACAACCATCAGGAAACTTTGAAAAAATAAAGGTTTAAAACTTAGAAGACCTGGAAATTACACAACACACTTAGGATCATGCAGTGAGATCACAGGTAGAGGGGGGGGGGGGAGAGCTCACCGGCCGAGGGGTTCTGCTTTTATTGGGGTTGAGGGTGGGGACCTAAGGTTTCGAGGGTTTACTCTCTATTGGTGACCCTAAATCTTGGGGATTCAAAGTATGAGAAAGAGAAAAGACAAGTGGCCCAAATGGTCAGTTAGCAAAATCAGCCAAGATCTCTGAAACAAAGAACATCGGCGCGGAGAGGCAGCCTGACTCTTTACGGAGCTGTGCGGCTGGCAATGTGCTTGTCCCAGATAACCTGGGACATGGATGCCCCCTTGAAATAGCCGCCTTGCCGCCTGCATCTCAAAAAGAGAAAAAAACCGTCAGGGCTTATACTATGAATGTGAAATTTTGTTTATCATATCATTTTTCTGACTTTTTGTCCTCTCTACATTGGATACTTTTAAAAATAGAAAATACTTTAAACAGACAAGAAAGCAAATGAACTCATGCAACAGCTACAAAAGTATCATGTATGGTGATACATATATGCACCTGGCACTTGGGGGGGACCAATTAATACCGTTGGAATGAATGAATGATCTGAACCACAGAGATGACATTGTTGTTCGTAAACATCTGTGATTCCCCCAGGATGGCCAGCAGAGGGCGAGCTTGGACATTGACAAAACTCACCATTGGTTTAGATGGGTTACCTCGGTGTGTGGGCTCCCCTCAGTGAACAACTGGATTATTGTGCAATGGCTTAGCACATTTCTGACAACTGCTCTATTTGCACTCTGTTAACCGTACTAAATAAGCACAACTACGCGTGTGTACAAGTGTTCACAGACCTCCAAGTGGGAGGCATGTGAAGTAACTATTCGGAAAACTTGCAATATTTCAGTCACTTATCTAGATCATTCTGAACCCTCTAAATCTTCTTTGCAGGTTGTAGATACCTTTCTACACCATGCCTGTCAGGACAAAAGAGTGATGATCTGAATTAATTATCCAAGTTGCTGGATTTTATTTCACCAGTGCTTCACTCTCTCTCTCTCTCATGGTTAAAAAAAAGCTATGAAATGTGAAAGACTGTCCCCTATATACACACATACCCAATCCTTGTCTCCAGAGGAAGCCACTGTTAAGTGTTTTGTATCTTCCTAAAACAGCATATACATGTACGATCATAGGTATATAGTTTCTTTCTATAAATGGGGTCACAAATGCACATGGTCCCACAATTAGATTTTTTTCAGTGAATATCTTTTGATATCTGCATATATAATTGTGCTTCAATCCTTCTGAACCATGTAATCTACAATATGGATGTATTAACTACCAGAGATCTTGACAAAGATCTTGACAAAGGGCAAAAGGCCAGTTTCTGGTCATGACTACTCAGTATCCATTGGGCCCAGCCAACAAACTCAAATCCCCCACCGCCTTTTGCCCATAGAAACGTGTTCTTAGTGGAAAGCCATACACACAAGCCTTGAATCTTGGTAACCCTTGGTTTGGGCATCAGCACAGGCAAGTGGAGAATCCCTAAGCCAACAAGACACAACTCTAAGAAACCAGACCTGCTTACGACGTGGCTGAGCTCCACAGCCAGGTCAGCTCCAGCATTCCATTGCCAATCATGGGAATTCCCTTTCCCATCAACCCCTTTGGACCCTTGCGGTCTTTGCTATGGAAACACTGCGGAAGCAGTCATTGAAAATAGCAGTTTAGATTCAGGAAACACAAAGCTTACATCAGTTCCTCCATAGTAGTATAGTAAGCTTTTATAGTAAGCTTTCTAGTTTCATGGTGAGCCTCCTTTGAAACTAAAATCTATGTAGTTTCATGTTCGACTTCTCCATTGGTCCTTCTAGGATCCACAAATATCAATTGATGTTAACAGAAATTTGATTTGCCATAGCATACACATGAAGTTATTTTATAGACATTTTTACAGAGCAAATTTATTTTGGCGATATCTAAATTCATACAGTGAGCGACATTTTTTCTATGATTACCACAATGGACTCTCAAAATTGGAAAATCAGATCGTCTGGTCCGATCTTACGTTATATATTACTACAGCCTTGCTATGCAAAATGTGATCTGCAGACCAGCAGCAGCCTCACCTGGGGATTCTGTCAAAGGCAAGTCCACGGGTCCCACTCCAGAAGCACTGAATCAGAATCTCAGGAAGCCGGAACCAGCAATCTGGTTTTTTAAGTTTCCCAGTGATTCCTACCACATGAGAAGATGAGAACCACTGATCTGAAAACCCCTCACTAATGGTCATGAGTTTCAGCTTAAATATCTCCTGACTTGGGAAACTCACTATTTCACAAAGCAGACCATTTCATTTTGGGATATGAAAATCCCTTCTTGGCACGTGCACCCCAATGTTCATAGCAGCAATGTCCACAATAGCCAAACTGTGGAAGGAGCCGGGATGCTCTTCAACAGATGAATGGATAAAGAAGATGTGGTCCATATATACAACGGAATATTACTCCACCATCAGGAAGGATGGATACCCACCATTTGCATCAACATGGATGGAACTGGAGAGGATTATGCTAAGTGAAATAAGTCAAGTAGAGAAAAACAATATCATATGGTTTCACTCATATGTGGAACGTAAGGAATAGTGCAGAGGACCACAGAGGAAGGAAGGGAAAACTGAATGGGAAGAAATCAGAAAGGGAGACAAACCATGAGACACTCTGGACTCCGGGAACCAAACTGAGGGTTACAGAAGGGAGGGGGGTGGGGGGATAGGGTAGCCGGGTGATGGGTATTAAGGAGGGCACGAGTGGTGATGAGCATTGGGTGTTATATGCAACTAATGAATCGCTGAACACTACATCAAAAACTAATGATGTGCTACAGGTTGGCTAATTCAACATAAAAAAATAAAGAGAATACATTAAAAAAAAAAGAAAATCCCTTCTTGGGGGAAATCCCTTCTTATTTTGAGCCAAGGCCACCTCCCTTGAAGTTCTTCCTAACAGCTCTTGTCCTGCCCCACAAGAACACACACAACAACGACTCCATTGTTCAACGGAGTTCATATCGCAGTCAAACACGGTGATCGTACTCCTCTCCTGCCCTAACATGTGTGTGCCAGCCTAAATCGTGTCAGTGGTTTGTAAACGTCCGCCATGCTGTGTTTGCCTGACTCTTCACTATCCTGGTTGTTCTCCTCTAATTATGTTCTGTTTTGTCGCCATTCCTCTTGGAGTGGGCACTGGAGCAGAGCAGAGCCGTGCGGTGTGGTCTGACCACGCAGGGTGAAGAAGACGGCTCTCTTCTGTTGAAACCTAAGTGACATTGTCTTGGGCTTAGACATTCCGATTAGAACAGGCTTTTTCTTTTATAAAATGTAAAACCTATGGAAGTCAGGTTTTCCTCTAATTGTATTATTTGGGTTAATGACTTACTGTTGGTCATTATCAAGAGAATTTTAAAGAGGACAAGAGAGAGACGGTTGAATACCAACTCTGTAACCAACATCTAGGTTAGGTGTTCTCACAAAGGCCGCCTATGAAGAATTGATTATTAATCTCTTTTTATATCAGGAAACTGGGGCTCTGAGACTTGCCCAGCTGAGGGTTCCAGTCTGCTCTTCCAGGGCCCTTGTCCTTGCCTTAGGGCTGCCCCCTCACCACCACCCAGCTTGTGTGCCCACAGCACGTCTGGGACACCCGGCCTGGCACTGCACACTTGCTGCCTGGTACTGTAACGATCTTCCATGGCTTCTGTCCTTTGCCATAAACTCTGATGGCCAGGAACCAGTCCTGTTTCTCTCTCTATTCCCCGCAGGGAGCTGTTCCAGCTCACAGTAGGTTCTTGGTTTACCTGTGTTAAGTTGTAGATTGGATGTGTACTGCCTCCCATCCCAAGAACATTGTGACTTGGAATCTCCAGAGTCCTTCCACGTTGTCACAATGTTCAAAGTGGGGGTGGGGTGGACTCCAGCCCTTCGTCCAAGCAGCACTTGATGGCCCCCAGACCACTGATCCCAGCACCCATCACTGCTGCTCTCTCCATTCCCATCTCCCCCTGGAGGAACAAAATACACCATTTCCAGCGCTGCAAATCCAGGTAAATGAGGATGAATTGCCATTCAGTGAAGATACCTCCACATTGTGAAGATCTCTAACAGCTCATTTTTTTCCAGATATAACCCAATGCGCTAGAATTTTGGTTTCTTCTTTCCTTCCCAGGCTTTCCCGATGGAATTAGCGACAATCAGTCCCATTTGGTTCCTAAGTCATTACTGACCATCAGGGAGAATGTGGACCCGGACAATATATTAGGACCCAGATGTTTTCATCTCTCCTTTATCTCTAGTCAAGTGGGTTACAGGCTCTCTGTGCCATCATCTCAGGGAACAATAAGCCAGAGGTTTGAGAAATGCAGAAGTTGCTATTTGTCTTGAAAGTCTCAGGGCCAGATGAAGGTCAGGGATTGTATTAGATGGATGGAGGTCTCTGTGACGTGTCCTGTATAAGCAACCACCCTGATCTGCATGGACACAAGCAGGCTAAAGAATGTCATTTGTGAGGGGCACCTGGATGGCTCAGTGGTTATGCGTCAGCTCTTGGTTTCAGCCCGGGTCATGATCTCAGGGTCATGAGATCAAGCCCCCAGTTGGGCTCCATGCTCAGTGGGGTGTCTGCTTGAGATGCTCTCTCTTCTTCTACCCCACCCCACCCCGCCCTCTCTCTCTATAAAAGTAAATACATAAATCTTAAAAAAAAAAAAAAAAAAAAAAGAATACTCTTTGTGGGACTCATGCTGCATGAGTGACCTCAGGAACCTGGTTAGTGACAATAGCTATCCTCCGGGTCAGAACAGGCCCTTCTGGTCTGGACACTAAGAGCTACAAATTTTGCCTTGCATCCCCTCGGGCTCCAGGCCGGGCTGGCCCCCCAGGATGGAATCCAGGAGGGGAGGCAAACACACCTAGCCCAGGCTCCTTGAATATGTAAAGACATGATAACATAGGAATACGGCTCGCTCTGCAATGCAGGTAGGTGAACAAATGTTCAACCTCAGACCCCATCCTTTGCCCTATAAATACGGCGCTTCATGGCAGTCTGCCCTGTGGAGAGGATGCCCTGCCCAGGTCTCTCCATCAGGACTCCAGCCTGGCTGTCTCCACAGGGCTTCCCGTGCTGATGAGGTTGGATGTCCTAAGTACCTGATTTGATGTAACTTGGTCTTATTCTCCTTTGCTGCTTACTATTGCCCTCATCTATGCATAGGTTTTCCTTTTCTTCTTTCTGTTCCTATTAGATCTTTTAACATCGATAAAGTGCTTTTCCCTTTCGAAACTGAGAATATGGCTGCTGTGAATCTTTTCTTTTAGAACAGGGATTAAAGGAAGAAACAAACCGGAGGCAGAGAGGGGCCTCCTCTGGAATGCACAGGTCCCACCTGCTTCCAGAACCAAGCCATTATCTCCAGGCCCTGCTCTGCCCGGTCTTGACCCTCCCCCACAACCATGTTTTAATGGCAGTGCCTCTGAACTTGCCCAGGCTGTGGCTATTTTTGAAAACATATGCGGAACCATTCTCCCAGCCACCTGACATTGTTCAAAGCTTAGTTGTCTTCCTAGCACTTGGTAACACTTTATTTTCAATATGGCCCTGGGGATAAAGTAGGTCGGGGAAGTACTAGTATGATCCCACTTTCCTGATGAGGAAAGTCACAACTAGTTAAGAGTCGTCCTTTGTTCAAAGTCTGCACATGGTAGAGAAGCCAGGCTACATACATGGGCTGACTGACTGCCCGTCAGCTGCTCTTCGCGGCATTCTCTGGGGACTGCACACAATATTTCACCATGCCTACCCACCCACACTGCCTTCTGGGGCATTCATGGCTGGACCCCCTGTAGTCCCAAACAGTCATGCTCTGGACAGCATGTCTTTGCCAGCCCTGCTCTCAGCTTCCTGGACTGAGGAAGCCCCTGATCCTTCCAAAGTTAGTACTGAGGGGGAGAGATCAGAGGGGGTAACATACGAAGAGCTGCCATGTTACTGAGGAGGCTAAGGCCGGCTCTATGGGCCATGGATAAGGTAACACAAGGATGTCACCCAGCAGAGAGAGACAGAGAGGAGACAAGACAGAAGCGGAAGGTAATGGCCCAGCCCTTGAGAAGGAAATAGACCATCTATTTCCTATTTTCTAAAATGGCTGTTACTCTGGCTGTCTGTACTCCTGAAATAACCCCATTTTCTTAAGTTTGCTGTGTTGTGTGCAATGACTTAAGGCTAACCTGAGTCCCGGTGAGGTCAGAGCACTGAGCCCTGAGCCCTGAGCCCTTCCTACAAAGAGTGTTGACTGAACAAGTCAGATGCCACGACCCGTGGGGCGTCGCCAAAACAGAAGCGGGGAATCCATGCAGGAAACAGCCTGAAGTCTTGGGTCCTTTCTTCTTCATACACCTCTCGGGGTTATTTCTTTGAACTATTACATAGTCCCTTGATTCTTTTAGGGAGAAGTTTAATTAAAGTTCTAACCAGTTGTTCATGCCCCTTGCTCATGTAACACTTTGTTTATTTCTGTACAAGAAATTAAGATGTTAAGTTGTGATCTATATATGTATTTGTCTCTCCACCAGACTGTGACTTCCAGAACAGAAGAGACTAGCTTGTCTTTGCATATCCTTTGTCTAATACCGCACCTTGCATGCCATAGGGATCCGATAAATACGCAAACAATGAAGCATGAATAAAGTACCAAAGACAGGTTTACCTCAGTAAATGGTGTGAAAATATACCCTGAACAAAAGAATAAATAATGTGGAAACTTATGACTGACCTAAAGTCAAATTCCCTCTCCCCATCCCATTAAAACAACAGCACAAGCAAACAGGATATAGCATAATAATTACATTTCATATCTTCTTTCGGTGGAACCTCAAGGCAGAATTATTGTACACTTTCCACGTCCTGTCGTAGTAAAACGCCACCACTGGCTGGCTGGGTTATGGCCATGCTTCCGGAGCCTTCCCAGCGCTTGGCCCAGGTGCTGTGCCCTCTGAATCATGAACACAGCCTGCTCCCACAACTGACTTCCCTTTATGGAGTGCTTTCTGCAAAGGTAGTCAGCTTTCCAGAAAATAGCTGCAGGCATTTCTCCCCGAAGGGCCAGAGGCATGGTGGAAGTGATCATTTACCGAGAAATAGGGACTCTTTTGATCAGAAAAGCATGGGCACCAGCCCCCTGGAATCAGCTTGGTGTTAAATTTCTAGGAATTTTGCAAGCCGATTTTTAAACACAGTCATTAGGCAAATTTATGTAAACTTACAACTAAATGCATTTCGTTAAAAATTGAAGACAATAAAAATGCAAAACCTATCACTTCCCAATTATTTTGCTGCGTGTCACTGTTCCCCATCCTCGAGTGGTTATCTATGGACACACTGTTATTTGGATGGTGGAACCAGGACATAATGAGGCGCGATTGTGCCCCTTCTCCCAGCTCCGCATTCGGGGATATCGTTTGGTAGCTGAGACTGGCCTTAGTGGGAGTATTTCCACCTTAGAAATCAGCAAACGCTACCAATCAGGGCTATTCCTGCCTCCCCAATCCTGTTGTTAATCACTGGCCAGCACACCCCCGAGGTGCCCTGGAATAAACCTTTTTTGGTTTGAGCCTTGCCTCGCAACGAGAACTGAACGTTCAAACAAGGACAGTGCCTTAGAACACGCATGAGAACATTGTTGAGAACATCTGCTCAGCAATCGCTAATCCCCCCGAAAGAAAGAGTCCCATAAAATTGTTGGAACTTAGGCTCCCTTGCTTCACTTCATGAAAGCCACCCTGTGTAGACCGTCACTCTCCCTGGGAAGCACTCCTCCAGGGAACCAAACGCTAGAAAGAGATGATGTCTCAACTGCATTTTCATACGCTGACTGCAAACCTTTAATGAAAAAGGCAGAAAAAGTACATTAAAAGCCTCGTATTGATCCATCAGGCTTTTTATGATCACAGACACAGAAGCGGAGTGGTAAAGCAGAGGCCATTATCTTGCTGTGATAACAGCAGGACAAATAAACAGGAAAACATTAAAAAAAAAAAAAAAGAAAGCGTAAGTATGCGCTTTCGTAAGCAGATTGCAAAGAAGTCACCACCCTTGGGACTTTATCATTCATCAAGGTAGTAAAAAAGTCACAGTGATTTCAACTGGTGGTGGATGAGGGGACAGCCTACAGATCAGATACCTTGCAACCCAATGTAACTGTGCACACGCAATTCTCTTGGCTTCATTTGCATGTTTTGAATTCAAATTAAACCAAGAAATCATTGCTAGAAATTTACGAGGTAATAAGATTGTTTTTCACCCAAAGGTAGGTCACAGTCCAATGTATTAAGCTGATGTAGTTTCGGGATATCGGTGAGGTTCAGTGGGGTGGAGTCCGGAGCCGACGACCAAGACAGAATTCTTGGGACATCTTCGGTGCAAAAAGGTGATTTTATTAAAGCACGGGGACGGGACGCAGGGGCAGAAAGAGCGGCTGCCCCAGAGCTGTGAGGGGTGGCTGATTATATACTATGGGGTTGGGGGAGGTAAAGAAAGGGAGGTTTCAAAAGGATTTTCATATGTTAAAGAAGATTCACAGGATACCAGCAGCCTTGCCATTGTCCAGTTAAGGTTGTTTTCCCTCTAGCAAGACATTAGCATCAAGATGGTTGGGGGCTTGCTGGAGGAACATTACATTTTGCCCGCTTCAAGTATCTGTCAATGGGCTGCAGACTATACGGACATTGAATTGTATCTACATTTCTTTCTGGCAGCTAGGCCCTTAATAGAAATGCTTTGTTCTTGTAAATTGCTAAGGCATTTGTAAAACTGAGGGAGGCCCACGTCCTGTAGGATTGTGATCTCCTTAAGCTAACTCTTTGTTTTTCGTTCAGCCAGGAGTGTCGGAGGAATGCCACAGACATCCTTTGGTGGGAGTTGTGGGGTGTCAGCGTCTGCTTTGTCTTCAGCCAGCCTTTTGCTCCCTCATCAAAGCCACAGATTTTTTTTTTCCTGTCTAGAAGACTGTATTAGGAAGATGTATGTTAAAAGAGGACAGTAAATACTTGCTTAAAAAAAGACAATACTATAGTAATGAAAAGTGACACTTCCGCAGGCGCTGTGTTAGATCTGCTCATAGTTACTGAGTCAGACAGGTTCCTGTAGTTTCTTCCTGTTTGTAACTTTACTAGGGGTTCTAGACACTCACTTCTGCAGCTATGAAGCTCAAAAAAAAAAAAAAAAAAAGCAGTCGTGTGTATTTCTTTGCAGATAGCAAGTATTGTTTTGTTGAATCAGGTTGCTCGATTTTCGTTGGAACCTTTTTCCTGTGAGTTATTGTCGAAGCCGCTCACAAAACATTTATGAGCAAATAAGTTCACTAATTCAGGTTAAAAGGAAAAAGAAATCAATTTGTTAAAAGGCCAGCTGTGGCAAAAAAGATGCAAATCCTCTTACAACTTAAAAGGAAGCACACCGATCACTTTGTGTTTCTAGGTTTTTACCTTGCTTTGGGGGCAGCCCAGGAGAAAGATTTTGTGTGAGCTGTGGGGTGGCTTCTGGACTAATCTGTGTCTTCAATGAAGCCATGAAAAGTTATTTTCTATTTGGCCCCCCACCTGATACTATTTCTGTCCTCATTTCAGGAAAGAAGAGTGACTCTTCCTCATCTCGACTTTGGAACAATATTTGCACAGAAATGTGTCTTGTCCGGTGAACCCCAGTCTTAGCCAGTGTGATATTTTTACACAGGGCAAAAATTTCTACTGTGAAAGCATCTCTAGAAAAATCAAGGTAATTCCCTCAGGGGCTCCTGGGTGGCTCAAGCGTCTGCCTTCCACTCAGGTCATGATCCCAGCATTCTGGGATCCAGTCCCACATCGGGCTCTCTGCTCCGAGGGAAACCTGCTTCTCTCTCCCTCTCCCCAGCTTGTGTTCCCTCTCTCGCTGCCTCTCCCTGTCAAATAAATAAATAAAATCTTAAAAAAAAAAAAAGATAATTCCCTCAGTAAATAAAACCGTATCAGAGCCCCTTCCCACCATGTGAAACCGGCCTTCAATTCATCGGGATGTGTAGTTATATATATTTGTGAATGAATGAAGATACAAGGCAAAACACACATTCACAGGAACCCAGAAAATTTCCAGGCACCTTAGTGAGGAAGTTTGCTGGCTTCTAACTGGTCACCTGCTGTCTGTTTCTCTACATCTAGAGGCCAGAATGACCTTTGGGAGATGACTCATGTCATTGCCCTGCTCAGAAACCCTTTGACGGCTCCCCGTGGCCTAGAGAACAAAGTTATAAGGCTATAACATGGCATTCAAGGCCCCCCAAGATTTGATTCCAGCTTTCTGGCTTTCCAGCCCTTGCAATCATCCACAGGTGACTTGTGGCACTCTCTGGGAACTGGGGACTGTGTTAAGCACCTCAAATCCATTAAATCGTTTCTATCTCACGAGAACCCTATGAAGTCAATGCTGTTATTATCACTTTTTTACAGAAAAGGAAACCGAGTCTCAAAAAGATTAAATGACTGTCCTGAGGTCCCACAGAGGTCAGGGATAGAGCTTGGCTGAGGCTTTCTTGCGGAGGTGTCCGTGCTCTGACCACCACCATTCACCGCCTTGCGTTCTAGAGACCCACTGGGTCCGCTCTGCTCTTACTCAAGCTGTTGCTTTGGTTTGGACGTGCCATTTCTCCCACAATGTCTACGCCCTCCTTCAGAATCCCTGTCAAATGCTCCTGTGTCCCACACAGAAGTGGTCCCTAATCCCTGCCTGCCCCACTACCCTTGGGGGTTTCCCTCCCTCATTTCCTCTTTGTGCTTCTTAAAGCATTTCACGTTTCACTCCTCTGCTCAAAAAAAGTCTGTTGTTTTTCAGTCCTTGAGGGCAGAGCCTGTCAACTCTTTATACAAATTGCTCACAAACTCCTGCCGTAGAGTCTTGTAACTAGTCTATGTTCAATAGATTTTGTTGAGTTTAATTGAACATGGCTGCTTCCGGAAAAACCCTTCCTACCTACAGGTGGTTACATTGAAGGAACAGCAGGGGGCAGCACATTTAGTAAAAATCTGAGACAGAGGTTGAAGACCAAGGGGATACACTGCCTGGGGCTGGGAGGCAGTGCAGTTTAATGAAAAAGGATGTTTTTAGTTGGACCATCTGGGTTCCAATCCTGATTCCTCCTAGCTGAGTGGCCTTTGGCACATTCTTTAATTTCCCTTAAAGTCAGTAGGGTCATTAATAAAACTTGGATGCGAATGCCCTACGGGGACATCCTAAGAGCTGGGGACTGGCACACACGTGATCCCATTTTAGATAAACTACAGCTATTATTATTAAGTACTTGTTTAGTGTCTGGTAACGTGTTTAATGCTTCTATATGTCTCTTATTTTCCCTTCCACTTGCTCCCCACCCACACCATCTTCTCTACCTCACTGAAGTAGCATCATTATCTCCCCAAGTGCTTCACCCAAAACTGGAAGGCTTCCTTGATTCCTTTCCTTCTTTCATCAACCAACACAATGGCAGGTTATATGGACTCTGCCTCTCACAGTATGTAATGTCTATTTATTTCTCTTTATCACTCTTGCCATCATTCTAGCCCAAAGCACCATTATGTCTTGTCTGGCTTTCTGCGATGGCCTCGAAACAGGTCTCAATGTTTCCACTTTGACCCTTCAACCCATTGTCCACACCGTATCTCGTCACCTTTACAAAATGTAAATTGGATTACACAGCACCCTGCTTGAAACCACCCAATGGCTTCCCACCATCCTTAGACTAAAACCCAGCCCCTGCACGACCTGGCCCCTGCTACCCCTCTGACCCTTCACAGTGCTTTCCTCCTCCTTCTTTGCAGCCTACTTGCTCTTTGGCTGTTCCTCCATCATGGTGGGCTCATTCCCAATTTCAAGAGCCGCCTGGCTTTCCTAAATTCCTTAAAAACACTTTCACACGAGCTTTTTCCAGTGCCTGGAATGCTTTTCCTTCTAGAATTTACATAGGCATCTCCTAGTCATTCAACTTTTTTTTTTTTTTTTTTTTTTTAAGAGAGAGCATGTGCATGAGGGGTATGGGGAAGGGCAGAGAGAAAAGGAGAGAATCTTCAGCAGGCTCCATGCCCAGTGCAGAGCCCAATGCAGGGCTCAATCTTTCGACTCTGAGATCATTATCTGAGCTGAAATCAAGAATCGGACACAACTGACTGAACCACCCAGGCGCCCCTAGTCATTCAACTCTTAACTTAAATGTCACTCTCTAACATACTGTATGTATATAATTTGTGTATAGAACACACACACAGACGCACACACACCCTTTTTTGTTTGCTTGCCAAGTCAAATTTAAGTTTTGTGAGATCAGGAACCTTGTTTTTCTTGTTGAAAAGTATATCCTTAGTTGCAGGGGAAACTATTACTTGAGACGTGGCAGAGGCTAAAAATATGTCTATTGAATAAATGAATATTAATATTAATATAAAAAATAACAAAGATGAATAAGAATCCACATTAGCATATAGCAATGATAAAATAGTCATATTTATATGTTGAACAAATATTTATTAAGTACCTGCTGTGTACCAGGTGTTGTATGTAGTAGGGAATCAAAAGTGAGGTATAATCCCTCAGGGAGCTTATGGTCGGCTATGTTTTTATTTAAGCAACTAGGACTTTTTTTTAAAAGATTTATTTATTTATTTTAGAGAGAGTGCAAACGAGGGGAGGAGCAGAGGGGAGGGAGAGAGAGAATCCTCAAGCAGACTCCCCACTGAGATTGGACCCTGACATGGGTCTCGATCTCATGACCCTGAGATCACAACCTGAGCCAAAATCAAGAGTCAGATGCTTAACTGACTGAGCCACCCGGGTGCCCCTAGGATTTTTTAATAACGAGATAAAGTGCATTCTCTTTGTTACTCTTTCATTTCTTCACCTCTCTGGTCTTTATTGCCCATACAGCCTAGTGAGCAGGTGGGCAGTTTAACAGGATCAATGTAGCCTTTGCACTTTGAGAGCCCTGGTTCAAACCCCAATCTTTCCCCAGCCAGCTGCATGTATGCAAACGATGTATAAGCCTCTTTGGCTCTCCTTCCTATGTTTATAAGAAAAAAGATAACGACACCCCTCTTGTAGGTCCTTTGATACTTAAATATTTAAAAGATGCTATAAAGCACTTTTTCCTGCCCCTTTTTTACTTAGTCGATTTTCCAGATACCGGATATTTGATCCTGTGATTTCCTCTGGATAGAAACCATGGCTGAAATACGGTTGTATCGTCTCAAAAATCCCGTTTTTGAGTAGCATGGCAGCCTAATGGTTAAGTGTGCAGGGCCTGAGGGATGGACTACCCCTGTTGGATTCTCAGATGTGTAAATATGGACAAAATGCTTAATTTCCCAATGCCTCAGTTTCCCTTCAGTGAAGGATGAGAGTAAGTACCTACTCCTAGGATTGCTGTGAGCATTATATGAGCTATTACACTTGATGCCTTTCAAATAGGTGTTTAAAGCATACAAAAAGCACTCAACAAAGATGAGCTACTGTTTTGGTTATTCATTGCTGAATTAACAAACCACTCAATCTTCATGACATAAAGCAACAACCATTTTATTATGCTCCTGGCTTCTGTGGGTCAGGAACTTGGAAAATGGATAGTGGGGACAGCTTATCTCTACTCTGCAATGTCTGAAGCCTCAACTGGGCAGGCTCTGAGCCTGGGGGTGACTCTACGGCTGGAGGCTGGGATCATCCGATGGCTTCTTCACTGCATCGTTCTGGGGCTTGATGCTGGCTATTGGCTGGGAACTCAACACAGTCCGTTGGTTCAAACACCTATATGGGGCCTCTCCATGTGGCTACGTGGTTTCTCTCAGCATGGTGGCTGGCCTTCATGAGTCAGCATCCCAAAAGACAGGGATTGAAAGTGGCAAGTTTCTTAAGACCTTGGCCTGGAAACTGGCCCAGCTTCACTTCCTTTGTACTCTTGTGGTCAAAGCAGTCACAAGGTCCTCCCAGGTTCAAGGGGAGAGGACATAGACCTCACCACCTGATGGGAGGAATGTCAGTGCCATATTGTGGTAAGAGGACATGGGGGAGGGTGTATCGTGCTGGTCATCTTTGGAAACTACCACAGTTACTGTTATTATTAATATTATGCTCTAATAGCTATTAAAAAACAAAACAAAACACTTTAGCTCTAAGAAATGCCCTCTCCAGGAACCAAAAGTTGAGATAAGAGAAGTGAGAAGAGGAGAGGGAGGTAGGCATTAGCCTTTCACAGACCATCACAACTTAGACATTTTAGTCTAACGCACTTGCTTAACAGATGATAGCACGTGGCTAAGAGATGTGAAGTGACTTGCCCCAGATCATGCAGTTGGAAGAAGCACCAGGATATTTTCATTTCCAATACACCAAACACCTGGAAAAGTAACCAAACAAAAGTAGTTGAGAGGGGTATAGATGGTGAAGAGAGAAAGCAAGAAGTAGAGAAGGTCATAGAGAGGAAATGAAAAAAAAAAAAGGCAAATAGAGAGTTGCCAACAATATCCTCTGTTTCAGACCACACTCTTCTTTGGATGCACTTGATTTTAAACTACGAGCTTCTGGGAAACCTCAAGCCCTGGAATGTTGTTGGCAAAACCCCTTGGGTCTTTGGGATGACTTCCATTCCTTCCTAACCCTGAGAATAGAGTCCAGGCTGAAGAGGTAAGTGGAGAGTGGAAATGTACAATTGTTACTATAGCAGATGTTTCTTCATGCTGTTACTTCCTGTTATCTTGCTTTCCTGGTTGCCTGGAATAGGCTTCCACGTCTCATCATCAAACTCTCTAAATGTAGCCCCTACCCCACCCTCCAAGCAGACTTTTCCCCATGCCCCCACTGTTGTCTTGGCCACCTAGTGGGCATCTGCTTTGGGATTCTGTTCGGTCTGGTGTTTGGTCTCAGATTAGGGCTCTAAGCCCTTGGGAACAGAGTCCATTTTGAGGTCTGGGGTTTGCAGAGCCCCCATGTGTGGTCAAGACAACATTTATGGGGTATCTCCAGGCTGGTCCATCACTGACTGACTCCCGTCACTTCACGCTGCCCTGTCCCATCATAGAGAAGAACCCTGCTCTAAAAGCAACCAGAGACTTCCACTTTTCTTTTAAACTCACTTCAGTATGAAAATACCAACCTTCCTACTGGAGAAGCTTCCCTTACAGCCAGCTCCCATGTCCAGTTATTAATTAATAAGAGGCATCCTATTTCTCCTTCTTGACTCAGTAGGTCCAGAGATCAACAGCTGTAAGAGTTAATGTAAGAGACACTCGTATAACTAATAGAGCACACAACCCCTCTTTCTTCTCCAAAATAATTGTCCAAAATTTCGTATTTCTATTAGTTTGTCAAGCATTTACCAAGCATTTCTTATATGCTAGGTTCACTGGTAATACAAATATGAATAAAGTGCAATCTCTGCCCTCATAGATTTTGTAGTCTAGTGCAGGGATTATGAGCTTAGAATCCATGGACTGTGAACCCCCCAAAATACATGCAAGGCTTTGGGGGTGTACGTACATTTTTCTGAGTGTAGGGTAAATCCCTTTTACCAGATTCTAATCAGGGGCCATGACACAGAAGATGAAGAACCCCTGAGATATGGAGTCACAAGCAAGTGTCACATTCATGATCACAGACAGGGAGGGGTAGAGTTACTATGAGTAGTTCCTATGCGTAGTCACTATATGTGGTCTCATTAGAGAAGTCAGCACCCAGTCCTGGTGGGCCTGGATAGGGTGGGTGCCTGATGTAGAAAAGACCTCTCTGACCACTGGGTTGGGGAAGGAGGCTGGTTGCAGATGGAGGTGTTACTTTGAAAACGCTGCCTCAGGAGGGGTCCTCTCACTGTTACTTAATGCACTTTGGTGACCTCTTCTTCATATTTCCCACAGCTTTATCATTTTCGTTATTATTCTCAGGACCCATTTCAGCTTCCTCATGTGCCTCTTCATCTATAAGCCCAGACCAAACAGGGCTGCCTGGTGGGTTGCAAAACACAAGCACGTGATGTGCTCCTGAAGGACACTTTTCTTGGCCTCAATCTGGCACAGTTTGGCCCAAAAGACCATAAGTTAATTTTACCAATGATTTGCATAGAACTTGCACACTCATTCTAAGATCACCCTACAGTAAAAATGTATTACTGTCTTGTAAAGTTTGCCATTCTTTGGAGTTTCTTCCACTGCTGGTACATATAAAATCATGTATAATAAATATGTGTATATGACATAATATCAGATGTGATATGATATATATACACATATATAGTATTATTCAAACAAGTCATTTTTTATCAGGAGTGGAAAATAGAAAAAGAGAATTTGGAGGAAAGCAAAGGGTGAGCATTAAGGGCCTCCAGTAATCAATTTTGTAACATGAATTATATCTTATTGAGTCTTATTACCAAGAAAGAACAACTCATAGTTTTTCCAAGCCAAGAAGATCATAGCAAAACATTGTAACAGATGGTCCTCAGGTTAGGTCAAATTATTTCGCTTTTTTCCAAAGGCTACCGAAATACTCACCAAGCAGACAGGTAAAATGTGACATCTAGAATAAGAGCAGATGACAGGGAGTTCCTCTGCATGGAGATAGTGGGTATTTTGGAAGGAGTTACATTAAAGAAAGCACCTGATCAAACATACTATTCTGTCAGTAGGACAGCAGAGTCTAAAAATAATTTTAGCTCTTCTTCTTTTTTTTTTTTTTTGAGAGAGAGCGAGAGAGCACGCACATGCTCGGGTAGAGGGTGGAGGGGCAGAGGGTATGGGAGAGAGAGAATCTTAAGCAGGCTTCATGCCCAGCGTGGAGCCCAATGTGGGGCTTGATCTCACGACCTTTAGATCATGACCTGTTAGCTCTTACTTCTTAAACATACAGTTTTAATGATTCCATAACCTTTGTCACATACTCAGAAATTAACTTCATTAGAATATATTTAAGTCATCAAGCACGTACTGAATACTTGTGATTAGCAAGGTGCTGTGCTTAGCTCTGCAGAGGATACAACTCCAAATGAGAAATGGTCCTTCCCTTATGGAAGTTACAGAATGATGAGACAGACCCCTACTTATGAGCAACTATAACCCAAGGGCTGAGACTATTAAATGCTGTAATAGAAAAAAAAAGAATCAAAATACAAGGGAAGCAGAAATGAAGGAGGGTGTGTGTGGACTTGGAAAGGTCTCATGAAGGGGGCAGAACCTGAGCTGGGCTAGGAAGGGGTAGGTTGTCACCAAGCAAAGAAGGGAACAAGGTCACTTCAGGCCCAGCATGTGGCAAGAGGCAGAGAGAAGGAAATGATAAAATATGTCCTGGGAACAGCAAGGGGCCAGTTTGATTAGAACAAGTATCTCGAGGGGGCGTAGAAAGCAATACATCTAGAAAATTATGGTAAAGCAAGAATTTTAAATACATACTAAGGAACTTCAACTTTTCCATAGGTATCTGCTATGGTTTGGGGTGAGGGAAGGAGTGTTGTGGAACATAACTAATAGCAAGAAAATTCAGAAATCAGAGACAGACCCCTTTGGAGATGACTACAAGTCCAAGCAAGTGGAAACCAAGCACTGGCCAAAGATACACACACGAGACTGGACCAAGAAGAACATCTAGGAAGACAAGGGGCATTGGCAAAGTAACGGTCTCCAAATAAACTAGTTTGAATTACCCTCAAAGACCTTCTGGCATGAATCTCCATATAGAGGATAGAAAAAAACCACAATAGAGATGGTTCTCTATATCAGGAGCTCAGCACACGTAGACTGTGACCACAGCAGTCCAGCGGCATTGCATTTAATCACAGGAGCCAGTTTGATGGGCAAGGAGGGCTCCACAGAAGCTGCTCTGAAATTGGGAAGGATAAGGTTAATCAAGTAGATTATCCACTGTGATCCCAGTTGATGAATCTCCTCTTCATGGAAAATAACTGTATCTAAAAATGTCATCTGATTGTAGAGCCTTTTAAGTAAACCCTGTTTCAAAGTTTGGTGCTTGCTTCAACAATTACTTGTGAATTCAAGAGATTGCTATAATGAAGGTCAACAACCCAGCTTCAAATCTCACCAACTAAGAGCATAACCCCAAACAGCTACTTACATCTGATAATCATCACTTCCTTCCTCTGTAATGTGTTGTCTGCAATACCCACCACCTTTAATTATCATGAGGATCGGAGGAGACAATATATGCCGAAACGCCTGGAACAGAGAAGTGTGGCAATACTGGTTTTCTGGCTTTTTGTTTGCTTGCCTTTTAAGGATCCTGCATTCAAGTGGCATACGCCAACCCGTTCAGTTCTATGCTTGGACATGTGTGCTGCTGTTGTTGGATTCTAAGAGAGTGGCTACATGATTATGCTTTCCACGTGAGGGATTCCCCCCTCACGACTGCTCCATCCAAAGTTGGCAAGTTACAAGAGGGCAGAGTCAGAATATTATTTAGAATTGATTCGGTCCACCACTTTATCCACCTCTCACTTGTTCATTCTGAATGCCAGGACTCTTTGCCCCAGTCTGCCCAGGTGTGCATCCTGAGATCCTGAGTTCGGAGGGGCCAGAGCTGCCTGGTGGGCGAGATCCTCTGAGCAGGAGAGAACATGGCAAAGGGGCCGTGGTGAGGGTCCCGCAATCATGAAGCAGCAGAGGGGAGTATTCCGAGCAGAATGGGAACCACCCACGAGGGGCAGAAAACTCACTTCTCACTTGCAAAGGCTGGCCTGCTTCTAACAAAGGGCAGGGGGCACATTGGAAGAGAAGGAGTGGCCTGGCAGGTCTTCCATGCGGAGGGAAAACAAGCAGCAGGGTTGAATAGATCTAGGTGTACTTTTTTTTCCTTCCAGAAAATAAATCCAGAACTAGAGAATGAAGATGTCTGGTCATGTGCTTCCTTGTCTGTGGCTGTTGGTCAGGCTGCTATTGGAGTTACATTAAGTATAATCAACCTCTCTGACGAATCAGCTAACCAAGAGAAGGGTCTCGCACCTGACAGTGGGTTTCCTTGGCTCCTCTTCTCAATGGCTGTAATAAAGTTCTTGCAGCTTGCATCAATCAGAAGAGCAGAATGAGGACCGTTGTAAGGAAAACAAGGAAATTCACAAACTGCTCTGATTTTTAGGGGCAGGTATACATGTGAGATCTAACAAAACTCCCTATCACCTCTAAAAGAGGCGGCACAGCCTGGAGGTTAATTCTACAACTAGCCTACCTGGGTTCACATTCCCAGCTCTATCGCTTACTAGCTGTGTGACCTCTGACAAGTTGTTTCCTCTTTCTGTGCCTTGGTCTCCCCATCTGTAAAACAGAGGTGATAATAATATTACATGGATGTAAGAGGATTTGTTGTGACAAAGAAAAGAGTTAGCGAGCATAAGATATTCAGTGCATGGGATCTGCTATGGACGCAGGATAAAGAAGGATGTGTGATGATGATCCCCAAACCTTAGTTTACTACAACCACTTCACACTATAAAAAATTTTAACCAGCACTTCAAGAAAGTCGTTGTCTCTTGGGGCACCTGGGTGGCTCAGTCAGCTAAGTGTCTGGCTCTTGATTTCAGCTCAGGTCATGATCTCAGGGTTGTGAGATTGAGTCCTGAGTTGGGCTCTGTGCTGGGCATGGAGCCTGCTTAAGACTCTCTCTCCCTCTCACTCTGCCTCTCCCCTTGCTCTCTTTCTCTCAAAAAAAAAAAAAAAAAAGAAAGAAAGAAAGAAAAGAAAAAAGAAAAGAAAAGAAAAGAGGTTGACTCTCCTGTCTCTAGAGACAGTTGTTGAACAAAAAGAAGGAAAATGGGAGAAGACATGGGAAGGGAAGGGAAGATATCAGACAGCCTAAATAATTACCCTCTAGAAAATCCCAGATGGCCTCATCACCTCCCTGGAGTTCTGTGGATGACACCTCATGTGACTGGTGATGAAAGCCAAGAGCATGATTAAGGAAGAGATTCCAGGCTCCCTGCTTCACACGTTCTGCAGAGACAGCCCCATGGCTATCAGTTCACAAGTAACAGAGGAGCGGGCTTGAGGAGTGAGCGCCAATCCCGGCTCATCCTCTGTCTATAAGCACTAGATTCCAAAGCAAAATGGCGTCTTCCAAAACAAAAATGGGTACTTTTGTGAGCTCTGACTTAACCAAACAAACCACCTATAAATGCGATAAATAATAAAAGGCAACTGGAAAGGTAGAAGCAGATTTTGCACCATGAGACACAGCCTCCTTGTCCACTGAGCTGCCAGTAACCTGGTCACGCCTGTGAGGGGTGAAGGAGTATATAGAACTTTTTATAACATGCATCGTTCATTCATTTTATCAATACCACCCCCTCTTCTAAGCGGCTACTATGCCCTGCACGTATTAGGTGCTTATGCTGAAGAATCTCACAGTTCAGGGGGCTGCTCAGCAGAGAAAATGCTGCTTTCTGTGGGCAAACACGATGTCACCTAGAAGTCACAGCTCTTCTACTTCTAGAATTCTAGATAAGTGACCCAAGCAGACATCTATGTCTATAAAATGAGAAAAGACAGCACTAGTTGTTAGCAATAGTTACTGGGCTGGCACGAAGAATCATTTTCATGATCATTAAAAAAATATTTATAACTCCAGAAATATTCACAGATAAATATTCTTTGTAACTTTCTCATTGACTCTGTACATAGCCACTACTTTTCCAGCCACAGCTAAGACCACGTTTTTATCCACCAAAGTCACATTGTCGAGGCCTTTTAGCCTGGTTCCGAAGCCGTGTGTACATTTGCTATTTAATTTAAATGAAGCTTCTCTCTACAGAGAGCCCTTTGTCCTTGCTGAAGCAGCCCACCCTTGGGGAGCTCTGTCAGTGATGCTGTGGAGTGTGATTCTGTCCTGGTCCAAAAGGCCTCGAACAAAGAGCCAGAGTGCATTTCAGTCTCATTCAGTCTTCATTCAAGCTCTGCGTTTCCTACAGGAAGTCCCTCGGATTTCTTCCGGAGCATCCCATTCTACCCCGGAAGCCAAAAGCTGGAACACAATTCTATTTAAGGTTTGTCATGTACTAAATTCTGTAAGGAATATTAAAGATGAATCTATTCTTTCAAGGCTGGCCCAAGTCTACTTTTCCCTCTAGACATTAGTCCCACGTCATGTCCCAAGCAGACATTTTGTGTGAGTAGTGTACTCTCTTTACTGCCCTTTCTCTTTTGTTTCTTCGTTTTTCTGACCACAAAAGCAGTTGAGAGACAGCATGTAAGGACAGTTCACTTCATGTGCTTTGGAAGCAGCCTCTTCGAAAATTCTGTCACTTCCCACCTGCGCAGGGTGGCAAGTTACCTGTGAACTGGGGATTAGAGTGTTGATATGATAATTAAGTGAGATAATGCATTTTTTGCACTTGGCACTCAGGTTGACAATCATGGTACAAGCCGAGAAATACAGAGAAGAGAAGAGAAATGAAAATCGCCCATAATGCTACCACCCCAGGGATGAATTACTGTCAGGATTTTGGCATATGCCCTTCCTTTATCAAGATATGCCCAGAGGTCCAGATGTCTTAGAAATGTTGCCCAACGCTATAGTTATATAATTTGCTTTTTTCCCCATGTATTATATAATAAGACTAGCTGCAAACTGTCAGATGAGTTTTACCTAACTTTGAGTCCTCCAAGATTATCAGATGTTTTATTTCCATTCATTATTATAAATGATGCAGCAATGGATGTCTTTACACGTAACAACCTTTGTGTGCCAGTGGTTGTGTGTGGGTGTGTGTGTGTGTGTGTGTGTGTGCTAGTTTTTTTTGGGGGGGGTATAGTGGCTTTGAGGACAGACCTGGGTTCAAGTCCTGACTCTATGACCCACTAGCTATGTGACCTTGAGCAAGCAACCTAACTTTTCTGAGCCTCAGTCCAGTTACCTGTAAAACAGCGATAATCAGAGTATCTACTCATAGGCATGTTGAAAGGATTGAATTGATAATCCATGTAATGTGCTTCGCAAAATGCCTGACACGTACACAACGGGCTCTCAATAAACAGGACTCACTGTATTTTTTTTTTATAAGGGAAACTACTAGCCTAAAGTTTGGAAGGGACTTGGGTGCATACATGGGATATCTTCATGGGAAATTTGGGAGTTTCTATATAAAAAGGTTAAACTGAGCCCACAGTGTCCAGATCTCTGACTGGGGTTGGTGTAAGCAGGACCCTGAAATACTGTGGGTACCTGTCACCTTCTCGTCTTATCTTGTGGCATCACCGAATGGAAGCATGTCCGGGGGGTCAGGCAGAAATGTTGGAAAGGGAATCCCTTGTTATTGTGGCTATCCCCTGGTGTGTTTGCCTGGAACGTAAGTAGGAGGGCGCCTGGGGGCTCCACAGAAACCGTACTCGCCCTGTGTTCCGGGAGGGGCGCACCAGCTCTGCTCAAAGCCCGATTCGGAGGCTCTGGAAGGAAACAGCAGGGCAGCGCCTTCGTTCCCTGGAGTCAGGCTCAGGAATGGAAAAGCTGAGAAGAGATGCTTCTGCGGGTGGGGCAGGTGGAGCAGGGGTTCCCCCTGGAGAAGTAGAGGCTGGGAGGCTGAAGGCAAGGAGGTCACTCTGCAGGATTTGGCTGTGGCGGTGGTGAGGACAGTGGGGCATATACAGGTGTGTGGAAGCCAACCTGCCCTGCTCTTCACCTTGTCTTCGCCAGCCCACTAAAGAAGACCATCTTCCACTCAGCTGCTCGGGCCCCCATTCTCCACATTCAGTCTGTCAAAGAGCGCTGTTGCCTCTCTCTCCAAAATATATCTGGAGCCCACATCTCTCTTCATCTTCACTGTTGTAATCCCGGTTCAAGCCCCCAGCCTGTCACCCAAGGGCTTCAAAAGCCCTGGACAGGCCTCCCTGCCTCCACCCTTACCCTCTCTCTCTCCCAGCTGCGTGGTCCTCATGGCTGCCAGAATAATCTTTCCAAAGCATAAACCAAACCCTGTGACTCTCCTACTTAGATCCCGCCAGTGACTCTCACTGGAACGAGAGTGATGTTCGAACCCCTAACCCTGGCTTGCAATCACACCATCCGAGCCCCGCCTCTCTGGCCTTGCCTTCCCCCCAGTGCTAGGGTCCCGCTGCCTTACTTCTCTCTCTCCTTCCCATGATAGGACCTTTGCAGTCACTGCTCCCTCTGATTGGAAGGCTCCTTCCCCTGATCTCCAGGATAGGTATTCCTTCTTGGACATAAGATTTCAGCTCTATGTCACCTCCGAGAGGCCTTATCTGATTACCCAAACCGAAGTATCCACCAAGCCATCCCCTTTTATATTCCTTCATTTTGATTCACTGATACCACTTGTCATAATCTGGTATTTTTCTCATTTAGTTTTTGTTTGTTTTCTGTCTCCTTCCACCAGAATAGTGGCCTTGAAAGCAGGGACCCTTCCACTACCCTGTTCACTGCTGAATCCTCAGACCCGAGAACAGTTCCTGGCATATAGTAGGCACTCTACAAACATTTGCTGAATACAGGAGCTACTGCTGGTGACATCTCGGTCAGATTTTGCCAAAGGTTTGCCTCTGTGTTGGTGTGGTCTGGAAATTCTCTTCTCTGCATCCTAGTGTTGTCCTCTTGCATCCCTCATGTCTATGCCAGTCTGTGTCAGTCTCGTATCAGGTTTGATAGACCAAGGGCAGAAAGTTCTCTTTCTGTCCATAATTACTCAAAGATAGGCTTTATATCTCATTATGCCAATAATCCACACTTTCTTGGCTCTAGAAGTTTCTATTTCTATTGCCATACATACATCTACATGTAAGGAGACATGGCTCTTCTTTGATGCCAAGTGTTATGCTCTGGGCTCATGCAGGAGGGCAATCTTATAAGGGTGCCTGGTTGTTCTAAGCTGAAGTTTTTATAAATAGCTGAAGTTTTTATAAATAGTTTCCACTAATTATTTGGAAATTCCCTATGTGTGGTTATGTTTGAGGTCATCTTGTTAATTGCTGATGGGATTGAAATAGTCTACATGCTCACATTTTCTGTCTATCATATCCACTCCTCAAGGGAGATTGTTTGATCGGTCACATGCACCCAAAGATGGAAAGTGCTGGCTAACTCCAGGAGCAGAGAGTTTCCTTTCACTGGAGAGTCCCCACTAGAAAGAGAGTAATGGAGTAGGTTTTATACCATGAAGTAAAAGACCAAAGTAGGCCCCCTGATGTTTCCTCCCCACTCTGGAATCCTGCATTTTTCCCCCCATGAATAGAGTTGCTTTCATAATCAGATCCGTGAAGTCTTTTTGGTTGCTTGTTTTTCAAGGAAAATTCTAGAGTCATCGTGGAAGATGGTTTGGAGAATGGTGTCACCATTTTCATGGGGACAAGTGAGAGGCTCTTTTGATAGCACAAATGTGGGTATGAACACTGAACTTCCAGAGTACTAGCAGGGATTCAGCCACCCCAAGGTTAGCCGGTTGTTAGTGGAAAGGATTTTCAGCCAATGCTCTTCTTGGGAATTCAGTACGGTTAGTGGGAAGAAGATTGCTTCTTGTATGAAAGTAAAGCTGTGGTGCACGTATCTGCGGTGCGTGCATTTGGAGGTGCCCCTTTCTTGTCTGTACCCCTTGTAACTGGATCCTGCCTTTGTGAGACAGCTGCCTATGGTGCGTGATCCAGTCTCTGGCTGTGGAATAGAGCCAGGCCAGGTGTTCGTACAGATCCAATCTCAGGACTCTGGCTATATTAGCATTATTCTCTATGCAGCTAAGTTAAATAGATGTTTGCTGAACCAAAGAATGCTAAATGAGGAGAAAGTGTGTCTCCACAGCAGAACAACACACAAGAAGTAAAGCTTCCAATTACCACTGTGGGACTCCAGGCAAATTTCTTCTCCCTTGCATGCGTCATTATCCAGTTATCAACACAATATTTTTTGCGCCTTTTCTGTACGAGAACTATGCTAGACATCCTCAGATGTCAGGTTGGCAAGCAGATCAAAGACGCTGTTGATAGACACACCAGAAATCATGTAGAAACAGTGTGGGGTTCTATAGTTTCTATTTTTAAGAAGTCAAAGAAGAGAGAAGATGACAGTGGGTATTCATTTTAATTCAACAAATGTTTATCCAACACCTACTACAGTCAACGAGCTGGGCACCATTGAGGGTGCTACGCACAGGGAGAGATAAACGAAGCTTAATAATGCAGGGATCTGTCCCCCCAGAACTAGTTGAGGAAATAATCATAGAAACAATTAAGGTTGAAATGAGTGTTATCATACTAATTGTTATGTGTTATTCATTCTAGCTGAGGGGGTCACGGAGAAATCTGAAGGATGTGTTAGAGCAAGAGGAGGCAGCCCGAGGTCTAGGACACCTGCCCAGTTTGGCCCCATCTCCATTCTGAAGGATGAGTATAGCTCTCCTTTTCTGTGGTAGGGTATGTACCAGCCTAGGGATACAATGTGAAGAAAATAGACCCAATCCCTCCCCTGATGTACCTCATCACTTAGTAGTCAATATCACATCAATAAAATAATTGCACTTACAAGCACACAATGGAAACATGGATACCATATTTCTATTTGCCCTTATCAATAAACCAGTTTCTCGCCTTGCACCCACCCTATGGCCCAGGGGAAGAGAACAAAACTGAAAGCTCCTTGCCAGTGAGAAGAATGTGACATAGGGCAATCTCGCTAGACAGGAAGACAGTGGAAAAGCCATATTATTCAGCTGAGTTGATTATAGAGAGAAGAGGGAGACAGAGTGTGAACTGGTTAGACATGCACTGCTAGCTTTCCTCCACTCAAACGAGAACCTGAAAGGAAATGTGGTAGAAACATCAGAGAGGGGGACATTAGGAGCATGGGAAATCTTAGCAGATAGTTAATGACATGCTTCTCTGAGTATAAAGCTCGGAGAAGTTCCACTGAGGTCATTTCCAGCACAGCAAAGGAGGACGGAGTAGCACGTGCAGAGGTAATGCTGATGTTGAAAGTTTCACATACCCTAATGAGAGGATATGAAGATGCTAAGACATCCCCAAATCATTACTGATTCAATCAGGATACGTTAGATTATTGCTTTGGAATGAATTGTGGTCCCCCAAGATTTGTGTGTTGAAGCCCACATGGTATTTGGAGAAGCGACCCTTGGGAGATGACTGGGCTTCAGTGAATTCATGAGGATGGGGTCCTCATGATGGGATTAGCGCCCTCATAAGAAGAGACACCAGAGAGCTTGCTCTGCTTCTCTCTGCCATGTGAAGGCACAGAGAGAAGGTGGCCCTCTGCCAGGAAATGCATCAGCCAGCACCTTGATCTTGGACTTCGCAGCCTCTGGAACTGTGAGGAGATAAATTTCTCTTGCTTCAGCTACTCAGTCTCTGTTTTGTCATGGCAGTCCGAGCAGACTAATCCAGTTATTTTGCTATAATAAACAACTCCCCCAGTCTCCGAGGCTTAATGCCACAAAGATATATTTCTTGCTTGTGCAAAGGTAGCTGCAGTACTAGACAATTCTACAGGCCAACTGCCCTCCATGAGAAGACAACGGTCGGGGGCTTTTAACTGGCTGCCCCACCATGTCAGCCTGGGAAGCCACTGAAAGTCGAACCAGTTCTGAAGACAGCTCCCTAGCAGAGGCTGTTCTGGGATGGACTTCAGTTGATGTAAGGTTTCAGAAGGACAAGTATAGTCTGCAATGGGTAAAATGTTTACACATCCCAATGACCAAAGTGAGCCTCTGTCTCTCCAGTGAGCTTTTTTCCCTGAGAGGAGTAGATGGTAGAATATCTCTCCTCTCTCTCATTTACTGTCATGAATTTCTCTGCTGCTTTCCCCTGATAATCTAGAGAGAATCAAATCAGAGACAGTCCGATAAATATTTCTCCTTCTTTCTGCTTCCAGTGCCCAAGTGGGTATGTAGGTCTCCTAAAAAGAACCAAAATCTCTTATTAAGATTTATATGTTATCTACATACCCAATAATTGTTGCAATTCTGCAAATTGGATTACAAAATAATTATAAACACCAAATGTGGTTCAAATTGCCTTTTACAGTTTCAGGCAAGTGAGAAGATGGTGTTAATTTGCTGCACTATTGCTCAGTGCATCTCTGGGGCCATTAAAATAAATGTTACATCACAACAGCACACAGCATCCTGAAACAGGGACTTCATGGCCATGAAACTTTCAAAGAATATCACTTAGCGATTACATCACATAAGCCTCGCTTCAAGTCTCTGCAGTCATTGAGACCGGGAGGCCTGTGTTAATGGATGTTTGGGCCGTCAAGGGAAAAACATGACTCCAAGAATATAGATTCCCGAATTCCCATTACTACGCGTTGGCCCAGTGTCTGCTCTCTAATAAGCAGAATTAAAGACAAAAGAGACCTTTTCTTTTCCCTGGGACTATGGAGTTTAAAATTAAAATTCAAACTTTAATATTGATGAATGACCCTTGGTGGAAATCGAGCAGAAGGATTAAGATTACAATTTCCTGGGGCTTGCCTTTTCTCTAAGCGATAATCAGATTTTCCCCCCGGGAAGTGACGGAGACAGAAGCGATGGTGGAGGAGTTAGCGCCTGGTAGGAAAAGCACGCATAATTCGAAGGGTCCTTCTTTATTTGGCTGGCATTTTACAGTTTATACATTACTTTCATATCCCTCACGAGGGTCTCAAAAATGTGAAGTAAGGTAGAAGACTTTTCCCTGTTTTTCCAAGGGGGAGACTAGAGCCCAGTGGAGTGAAGTCACTGACCCAGGATCACACGACTCATCAGATCTCCCGCTGCCCCAGCCGTGTTCTTGCCATGATATGACCTCTCTTGTGTCTCACGCAGGTGCTGTGGAAGGATTCTGTTTCTAGCAGTGGTTTCAAAAACACATGAGTGAGAGGCCACTCAACTCATGGGATTAAATTCAAAAGACTGCGTATGTTTCCTTAAGATCCTCGGCTCTCCTGGCCATGCCTCGAAGAGAAAAACAAAGGGTCTGATGAATATCATAAAAAGCCAGTGGTCGGTTTGGGGGGTGAAGCTTACGGGTAAGCTTTGGAAGGAATATTACAGGGGTGATGACATCTGCGATGTTTTCCCAAGTCAGGTACGTTTGAGATCATGACTTCATATAGAAAAAGAACTTTCTAATCATTTTCTCCTTCTTCTTAAAAAAGAATTATCATGAGCTCTTCATTAGGAGTATCTTCTGGTGAATTAACCATTTCCAAAGTGACCTTTGAAGGACTCTGGTGGCTGCTTTTGTGAAATCCAATAGGGTCACAAAGTTCCCAACGACATACTTGGTTCTGATTTTCATGCAAAAGTAGCTGCGTCTAGGACCTGGGCTCAAAAAGAAGGAATGACCTGTGTTTTTTCTGGCCTAATGCTTGGACTCTGAAAAAATGTGTTGAAAGAATCCTTCTTTTAGAGATATACTTTTTAGAAATAAATTTTTGAGACAGTCCATGTCCTTGGTCATACTAGAATTAAAAGTGCGGAGATGCCCAGGTCAGCTGTGGGCTCAGAGGCTACGTTGCAGAATCTGTGGGTTGATGCAAGGCCCCTGCAGAGAGGAGACCAGAAGTCTTGTTTCCAAGGGCTGATGCTTCAGCTTTTGGCCACTGATAATCGCTGTTAGATACAAGTCATTTTTTTGGATGTAGATTAGGTGTTGGAGAAAGCAGAAATCTTGGGGACGGGGAAGAAGAGCAGTCGCTGTCCTTGGTAGGCAATGGCTAAGGGATATTGACACAGATTTGGAGAGAGGACGAAGACAGCAAAATGGAGAGGGAAGGGACTCTGTCCCAGCAGGAGTCATCCCCAGCCAGCCTGGCTCTCTAGGTGCCTCTTCCTCTCCAACTCACACCCAAGCCTAGTATCTAATTTGGCTCATCAGTATGCTGTCATCATTAACATCATCCGCACTATCAAGCTTCAAATGTTGATAAAAATAAATTGCTGCTCGTAAGTCAGCTTTGTTAACACATTAGGAAGCCAGGGGGGAAGCTTTTAGCCTGTTTGCCATATGTCAGCGACAGCCGCCAAAAAAAGCCCTTGGCTCAGGCTCTGAGGCCTAGAGAAACCCTGGTGGGCCGAAGACATCAGAACAGAGCACGGAGTTCAACGACAAATCCCAAATCTTCCCTTTGAACTTCCTATTTCCTTTTTGTATGATTTTCCTCTCCATGTGCACCAGCCTCTCAGTTCTCTTCCTCTGGCAGTGATGATGATGATGATGATGATGATGATGATGAAGAAGATGGTAGAGGCACTTAAATATAACTCAGTGTCCACCTGACACTGCAACATGTCCATGTAACTAACACCAGATTCAACCAAAAACATTACCGGCACCCAGGAGCCAATCCCTTGCTCCCCGTGGGTCACGAGAACCCCCACGCTGGCCACCATTTTACTCCGCACAACACAGGCCAAGTCTGTCTCATGTGTGCTTTATAAAAATTGCATTCTACAGCATGTATGTTTTGGGTCTGGCTTTTTTCTCTCAACACCAGGTTTCTGCGATGTGTTGCTTTATGTGGTTGTTGGTTATTCATTCTCAGTGCTCTACAAGGTTTCATTGTGTGACTACACCACAATGTGTTTACCCTTTCTGATGTTGATGAGTATTTGGCTGATTTCCATTTCTTCCCTTTTTGGGGGGCTATTATACAAAGTACTGCTATGAGGATTCTTGAGTATTTTTTGGCAAAAATACACACACATTGCTTTTGGTTTATACTTCCGGTGGAACTGCTGGGTCACTGGGGATGCATGTACTCAACCTAAGTAGATGCTTCCAGTTTTCCAGAACGAAGACACTGTTTTACATTAACATCAGCACTACCGAGAGCTCATTTGCTTCCCAGCCTCCCAACACTTAGGGTCTTTGATTTTAGCCATTCCGGTGGATGTGCTCTGTTTAGGTCTTTTGCCCACATTTCTATTGAATTGACTATTTTTTTTCCCTTACTCATTTGTAGGTGTTCTTTATCTGGTCTGATATGAGCCCTTTGTCAGATGTAAGTATTATAAATATTTCTTCCATCCCATGGGCCGATGTTTCACTATCTTAATGGAGTCCTTTGACGAAATAAAAATTTTTATAATACTTTACTGAGAACTTACTACTGAGAGGCTTTAAACATATCACTCAGCTCTCCAGAGAAAGACACAGACTCTGCCTAGATCCGCCTGGAGAAGGGGAAGACAGTGACTAGTAGTTAAGATAGGATAGCAAATAATAATAATAATGATAATAATACCTATCCTAGACTGATTGCCTATTACATGTCTAGACATTATGATACATACATCGTAAAAGTTAAAACTTAACAACATCTCTATGAGATGAAAGCATTATTATCAACCTCATTTTCAGACAGGAGACTGTGGCACAGAAATGTAAAGTGACTTTGAACCCAGTGCAGGCTGTTTTAAACTTCTGCTCTTTACCATGTCTAAGCTCAGTCTAAAGCCTAAAATTAATAATATATTCTATTTAATAAGGACCTAGTCTAGCTAAATATGGCCCTAAAAGGTTTCCAGATCAGAAGGAGGAGGCAAGGCATTTGGGGAACAGTGAACAATTGTGGGAGGCAGTTTGACCTCGTGCTTAATTTTAGGCAAGATCCCTTAGCTGAGGACATGGGTTTGAGAGGGATTCATGAGAGCTGTAGGCCCCTAGCATTCCCAGCAGCTGGGAAAACAAGGGCTTTGGTCCTGGTGGGGGAGGTTACTGGGGGGCTGCTCCACACTCATGAGAGTCCACTTTTTCTCTTGTCCATATTCCCTTGCTTCATATATTAAGTTCTAAGGAAAGTTCCACCAGGATTTCATTGGGCCCCTTCTGATAGAAACTTTTAAGAGGAAGGTTGGTGTCATAAACCACAACCCCTGACACCACAGTTGTTCCTGAAACTACGATCTGCATTCATCATCTTCCTCTTCCATGCATCCCCCCATCCCCTTTTAGAGACCTGTCATCCTCAATTTGTACCTCTGTTATTGAGTAGGGTTTACCTGGTCTAGTAACCCAGACCCTTATCCATTTCTGTCCATGAGCAGGTGACCCAGCTTCAAAATCCCATAGTAGAGTTTCTCAGGCTGCTCCTGGTACCAACCATTTGGAGGTTAGGTTCTCTGAGAAGTAGGGTTCTGGGATGGAGCCGAGCACACAGGAAAATACTCTTGCAATGAACACACGTGTGGGAGTCGAGGAAGCATCATGGGCAAAGGGAGAAGTTGAACTGCAAAGCAGTTGCAACAAAGTCCTTAGCCAACCCTACAGGAAGTTGGATGGTCCTTCAAAGTCGTCCCCACATCAACCCGTCATTGGATGTGGCCTGGCCCCAGTGGACACAGCTCTCTTCATCTGAGAGCTGCTGATCAACATTTGCAAGTGCTTCAGTGCTGGAGGGAGTGACCTGGGCAGACCACCCACCCTGACGTCCACTATAAAGATTAATGCCTTAGCTCTGAGTTGCCGCAATCCAGAAGAATAACATTTGCATTGGAAATTGTTGGGTGGCATTGGGAAGAGCAGACTTCTGGAAGGGATTTGGGGCTTACGCAGGTGGAGAAATACTTCTTTACTACGAGATCTCATCAGTTATTCATCAAGATGTCAGTAATTATAAGATGTATTCCAATTTCATTAAAAATTAATATGTTACTAAAGAAATAAAAAATATCATTATGAAACACAATGTCACATGTAAGAAGCATCTCAAGTTCAGAGTTGGGATGTGAATAAATGTGAATAAAATCCCCTCCATCTTAGAATTGATGATATATGGTAAGTGTTAACGTGCATCCTCTCCTCGAACATATACACACACACAAGCACACACAAGAAAATGCGGTGTTTCCCATGGTCTTAGTGGATGTTGCCAAAATGGCAGTAAAGAAGGAAAGGAAGGCTTGTGGGCATCGCCATTCCCAGTCAAGGGGCCCAGATAAAGCAGCAGTCATGTGCTATCCTACATCGCACCTTGTATCTAGATGTGTGTGGGTCAGGCAGCACACACATCCCATTGGGTGACCAGCGGTTGTTGTCCACAGGAAGGAAAAAAAGCATTCAGGGAAAATATTCAGGCCAGAGGAGACCACACCTGCCCACTCAAGAACCCTGCTCCGCTCCAAGGTGGTCGTGTCTGTATTTGGCCATTTGCCTCTCACATACTTTAACCCTGGGACAGCAACAAGGAGAAAGGGAGCCTTCATTCTTCCCCTTAACCCATCCCATTTTCCCTGTCACCACTAATGCCATGAAGACCAGCACAGGGAAGAAATAAAGAGAATATTCAGGATGGATGAAGTTCACCACTTCAAAACAAGGCACGGTCCATTCTCAGCCCACTCACATGGCAGGCTCTACCCTCCCACCCCCACCCACTCACTGTACAGCCAACAGTTCTTTCTCCAACCATCCAAACAGCTCTTGCAACGTGGCTTCCTTCATGGAACCTTTTACAATGACCTGAAACAGGAGTGACCTCCTGGGTCTCTTCCTGCCTGAACTCCCGCAGAGGACTCTTCACTCACATTTCCCACTTACATGCACTTACATCTTCACCCGAACAGTTATGGACTTTTTTTATCGTAGCATTTGCCTGGGGTTTGCCTTGGGCGGATCACACACCTGCTGACACGTGATCATGGTGTCCCTTTCCCACACTGTCACCAACACAGAGAAAGAACTGCGTGGCGCAAAGCCCAACGCGGACAGGGAGCCTCTCTCCAGTCACAGCAGCTGCTGGTGGTGAAGAGTCCCGGACAGGAGATGTACAGTGAGGTCTCCAAGTAATCGCAAGAGGTGGATTCTAGATAAGGCAGTAGGGTTTTCCCAGCAGCCCTGAAAGGTGGGGGGACGTTCTGCTTAGGGTTGCTCAGATAGTTCAGAGATGTGGGGAGAACGCGAGAGCATCTGTCTTTATCAGGCACTAGAGGGCGCCATAGTCTTGAGTGACTGAGTCTCTCCAGGAAGTGTTTTGTCTCTAAGCCTCCTCATCTTGAAGCCCCAAGAAGGGGAAGTCCCAAAAGCCTAACGTCCCAGAGTTGCACTGGACATTAGGACATCAGCATTATGCGCTATCAGATGGACTATTCCAAACGTGCAATGTACCAGGATGTATGTCACTGCTGGAGATTTTCAAAGGCAATATCCCCGTGATTTTAAAAAATACCTATCTTTAACAATGATAATACCTACCTATTTGCATACTGTTTACTCTGTGCCAGGCACTGTTGTAAGTACTTTGTATGCATTAGCATATTCAATCCCCCCAATAACCCTAAAAGTTTACGTATAATGTACACATGGAGAAACAGAGGGAAAAATGTGCAGAGATTTGCCCAAGATCACGCAGCTAGTAAGTGGAGGGGCCAGGATTCAAATCCAGGAATCCATCCTGGAGACCTACTCATAGTGATTATAGTCAACAATACTGACTATAGTAACAATAATGGTGGCTCTTGAACAACACCCATTTGAATTGCACGAGTCCAACTCTAGGAGGTACAGTATGGTATTATAAATGTATTTTTTCTTCCTTATGATTTTCTTTCTTTTTTAAAAAAAGATTTTATTTATTTGAGAGACAGAGAGAGGGAGCGCGCGGGCAGGAACGGGGGGAGGGGCAGAGGGAGAGTGAGAAGCAGACTCCCCGCTGAGCAGGGAGCCTGATGTAGGACTCGCTCCTGGGACCCTGGGATCATGACCCAAGCTGAAAGTAGACACTTAACCTACTGAACCACCCAGGAGCCCCTTCCTTATGATTTTCTTAATACCATTTCTTTTCTCTAGCCTACTTTGTTGTAAGAATACATATAATATATATGACCTATAAAGTATGTATTAATTGACTATGTTATTGGGAAGGCTTCCAGTGAATGATAGGCTATTAGTTCAGTTTGGCGGGAGTCGAAAGTTATATGTGGATTTTTGTGTGGGGGCTGGCAATCAAACCCCTACATTATTCAAGGGTCAACTATTAGATTAAGATGCAACATATAGTGATTATACAATTCTAAACTTCAAAGTTGCTGGGACACTAGATCTTGTTCTCACCACAGGAAGGAAGGAATAATTATGTGACATGACAGAGGTGTTCACTATGCTGTAGCGGGAATCATCTTGCGGTATACAAATATATCAGATCAACACGTCGTACACCTTAAACGTTCACAATGTAATATGTCAATTATATCTCACTGTAAAAAAAGCAAATCTTCAAACCCAGCTTCGGAGTCTGGACCATCTACCCCATTCTACATGTCAACACAGGCACTATGCACTCAACTGCCACATTTCTTGTCAGAAGTAAAAATAAATTTCCGCCAGCTCCCCTTGGTTAAGCAACCGCTATGTCAACACTCCTTCTGACCAAAACTCTTTCCGAGCACTCCCTGAATCCAGCCCCTCTCCTTCACCTCCGCCCGAGACTTCCTGACCATGAGGTGGAATTTTAACTGACTGCACCAGCCTCAGCGACAGCTTCCCGTTTTTGTTCTTGTTTTAGTTTTGAGAGGGGGGAGGGGCAGAGAGAGAGAATCTCAAGCGGACGCCACGCTCAGCTCAAAGCCCAGATGCAGGGCTTGATCCCAGGACCCTGAGATCACAACCTGAGCAGAAACTAAGTCTGATGCTTAACTGACTGAGCCACCCACGTGCCCTTGACAGCTTCTGACTGCCATGCTTCTAAACACAACTGGTAAAATCTCTCTTGGATTTCCACAAACTATTGGTTCACATATCTTTAACTCCTGCTCTAAAGCAGTGGGGAAGGAAACCCAGTGAAAGTGACAAATTCTATTCAATGACAGCATTACACTTGAACTAATTAACTTCACAAAATTCTCGCCTTGCCTACATGGAATATTAAAGAAAGAATTAGATTTTAAATGAATCAGACATCATAATGTCCTGGATTTTTTTGTTTACCAAAAGATAGCATATTTAAATGTCTTCCTTCCTGTCTTATGTTGTTCATGAGGATTTATTAAATGGATCCACAATTAAATGAACTTGGATTGAATCTAAACTTGATTCCCTTTTTGATGCTACCACTAGCACCTCACTGTGGGACCTCACCCCAGAGTTTCCTCTCTGTGGAGCAAGAGAGAGCTTCTTCTACCTAAGAGATCATTGCTGGAAAAGTTGTGGGTAAATTAGACTTTGGCAAATTTAATGCCATATTCAGTGCATTTGGAGGGAATCTTTCTATTGCAAGGAGTATTATGGTTATAAAAGGAGGAAGACTTATTTTATTCTTATCGTTTGGTTCCAATTTATACATATGGGATTTTTCGATGGTGTTTGGGCCAAGTCACATCGCTGCAGGCACCCGGGCTCTGAGAACACCCAATTATTTCTGAGACCAGGGATATATGACAAAGTATGACAACTGCTAGATCTAGGGAATGTGGCAGAGTCAGAATGCTTGGGTTCCAGTCCCGACTCCAGTTCTGGTCAAGCTGTGAGAGCTTGGGCCAGTTACTTAACCCTTCTGTGCCTTAGTTTCCTCGTCAACGAAATGGGGGTAATCACAGTACCCACTTCATAACAGTGGAGCGGTTATAAGAACTGAAAGAGTTACCACATCCATAGCATTTTTAACCACACTGGTGTTGACTACACGCTCGGTAAATATACGTGTCATTAGTTAAGTGCATTTTATTCTAACCACCACCGCTATTCCCAATAGTGTCTAATTGTCCTGGGGGAGCAGGGGTGGGGGAACTAAAGTTTTTGCTCTTAGAAGTACAAGCAGAATCTGGAATGAAAGGAAAGCAGCTCTCTCGGAGTTCTTGTGTCTAACATCGTCACAGCCAGGTACCCAGCTGTGGCTCGGAACTCAAGCGAGAGCTAGTAAAGCAAAGCAAGAGAGAATGTTCAGTAACAACAGCAGGTTCCAACTGTTGCTTCTGAGGGGTAAGGCCATTCTAGAAATGCTTGAAAAAGAAGTCCCGCTGTTTGTACCCAAGCATTATTTGGCAGCCAGATCTCCCTTCGGGGTCCAAACACCAGATGTATTTGTACACGAGCCACCCCCAACCTGTGCAGTCTAATCAGGTGGTCTGTGGTCTTCAATCCTGCTTAATGGAAGCCAGCCGGCACCCGTGCATCCCCTTTAGTCGACCGAAAAGCCTGGGGGGTGGTAGAAAGGGATAGAGAGAACCGCTGAAGTCATGAGTCACACGGCTGTGGGTTATTTTCCTGACACCAAAGTGAGAGAACCCCAAGAAGATCACTTGTTGAAATCGTGGGTACCTGTGAGAAGGGGGAAGAAAAGAAAGAGAAGGGTAAACATGAAGATAGGGCAGGGTGGGTAGAGCAGGCTGTGCTCCCCTCGTTGGTCACGTGCAGACGTTGCCTAAGGAGCAAGGTTAGGAATCTCGCTGTCATCCCAACGGAAGAAGAGAGCCGAGCTGCAGCTGAGGCAGCCCCAGCAGCAAGAACTGCAGGAAGTTCTTGGAAGACACTGGATCAGAGTTTGCAGAGCTAAGGGGTGGGGAGCCCCTTACCCGCCCCACTCCCAAAGGACTGCATCCAAGCCTGCCTCACACAGGGCTTTCGGGGACAGTCAGTGAGACTCAGAGAAGAAGCAGCAGTCGAAAGAGGACTCTGACAGGTGGCTGTCAAGGGCAGACTGGGTGCACAGGAAAGAGTATTCAGAAGTTACTTGAACTTCGAAATTAATATTCCATTTATTAAAAAATCCAGCTCTTTCTGTAGCTTTTAAATTCAGCTTACAGATCTTATTGTTCTATTTATAGTTCTAGCAATCACGAACAATAGCTTTTTAAGGGGCCTTTGATTAGCATTAGGTCTCATTTACAAACTGAGTTTAACTTCTTCAAATATGTTAAGTTGCGTGTATACATTAAATTATTAAATATACTTAATTTCCCTTTTAAGTTCCCCAGATGTTTGACTTAACAAAAAAGCGTCTTCCCTATGTGTGTGAAGAACACAGATCTAATCAACTAAACTTATAAAAAGATAAAACTTAAGACTTCTTAAATGCTCTAATGCAAATATTAATACCTAATAAGACTTCTAGTTCAAATTAATTACTCAATTAACCACTTTGAATTAGAATCACAAGATTGACCTGCTACTCTTTTTTTTTAAAGATTTTATTTTATTTTTATTTTTTTTAAGATTTTATTTATTTATTTGACAGAGAGAGACATAGCCAGCGAGAGAGGGAACATAAGCAGGGAGAGTGGGGGAGGAAGAAGCAAGATGCCAGCAGAGCAAGAAGCCCACTGCGGATCACACCCTGGGCTGAAGGCAGACGCTTAACAACTGAGCCACCCAGGTACCCCTAAAGATTTTATTTTTAAGTCATCTCTACACCCAGCCAGCCGGGCATCCCTGACCTTCTTCTCTTACAGGCCAGATTCTCTTAAACAATGCAAATAGCTGCAATACAAATACGTATAGATTCCTTACAAACATATTATACTAGGGGTTTAATTTTCATGAACATTTGAATACTTAATTGTCAATGTTCTCAAGGCTAAAAATGTGCTTCCTCACTTGATAATTCAGTTGTCCAACAACTTAGGAAGATACCTTCTCCGTCGTTAAGATGGAAGATAATCAGGTTTCAGGACAAAAACACATAACCGTCTGAGCCCCAGCATCCAGGGCCCAGGCCACTGAGATGTGTCTGAATTCCCCCTCCACCCAACCTCCCACCCCAGCTGCTTCTGTACTTGACTATATTTGTACTTATTTAGCCCTTAAGATACTTGTATGCACTCCTGCCTAGTTCTTCTTCTTAGGCCACAAAACTCTTAACATCTGTAAGAGCTCATCAAATGGGCTAATTAATTGATATCCAGTTGAATTCTGGATATCTCTTACAGTTTGGTCTGTCCCTAAACTCACCACCTCCAAGATCATTCCAGGTACAGTGGCCAGCAACCTAGGAGGACCCTTGCCCTCTCTCCTATTCCTGCCTCTCAATCCCAATCCCCATTAAGCTGAAACTAGGAGAGGAAGGAGAGGGAGAGAGATCCCTCCCACCAGATTGTTGGGACTGCAGGTCGGAATGGAGCTGGAGCGAGGGATGGGCCTCTTAAATTGAACTGACCTAGTCTTCATTATAACTGAAAATGCATGGAAAACTATGGGGTTTGCCTGAGGGATCAGTAAAGGGAGGGAAAGGGGGACTGAGCACAGGCGAGTTGGAGACAGTGACTAGAAACAATCATGTTTGATGTTCATATGTCTTGAGATCAAATTGTTCAACAAACATGCAGCATTTGAGCAAAGACAGCTTACTTTTTATGAAGCCTTAAGAAGTGTCTGGCTCTGATTGTTTCTGACCCTTGTTGGAATGTGTGGCCCCTTGGGGCACCGGGGGGGACTCAGTGAGTTAAGCGTCTGCCTGCGGCTCAGGTCACAATCCCAGGGTCCTGGGATGGAGCCCCGTGTCCATCGGGCTCCCTGCTCAGCGGAGAGCCTGCTAGCCTGCTTCTCCATCACCTTCTCCCTCTGCCCTTCCCCCTCGCTCCTGCTCTCTCTCTCTTTCTCTCAAAATAAATAAAACCTTTAAAAAAAAAAAGTGTGGACCCTTTATCTTCCACGTTGTCTTTGAGTCCCAGTTGCTAATTCTGGAGCAAAAAGAAAAATCCCCGTTAGCACCCCATTATGCTCATCTTCTGAGTGATTTCTGTCCAGAATTCGTAGTGTCTCGTGTCATCTTCAGGTCATCCTCGTGTCTTCATGCGGCTTCACCCTCATGGCCTTGTTTTCATGTCTGGGGTCCCTGATGAGTCCACCGTATTTCTCAACTGCTGAACAAAGATTCGTAAACTATCTTGGATGTAGGTCTCTTGCCAGGGCCTCTGAGAAGAGGGAAGCTGCCATCATGCCTTCCCCTTTCCAAGAGCTTACTTTCACATTTCCTATTTAGTTGCTTTGGAGAGAGCAGGCACCACGATGAGAAAACCAGCTGGCCGGAATGTGGACGAACCACCGAGGCCCAGGGCTGAAGGCTGCTTTTACGATCCCTGCCCCAGGCTCTGAGGCCAGAGTAGGCCCTCTCCAGGCTCTAGGCGCAAGTGAAGCCCCACCATCCCACTACAGCTGTGCATCCAAAGTGAGGGACACACTCAGGCAGGGAACCAACGTGAGGAGCTCAGGAGAGGAAATTAAAATCCTTTGGTTGTAGTGAATTAAGTCATTGCAGCACTCAGAGGCAGCCATTCATATCATCCAGGAAGCCCTGAATAAATGTTTCAGTAATGAGGCATGCAGAAAAGAGCTTGTCACCCTGTGATAGTCTTTCAGCAAAGAGTTTGATTTAAGGTTGGTATCAGAGCATGAACCATGTTAAAATACAATTACAAAAGAAACTGGAATTTCATTAGTGAATTTTCAAGGAACAGCTTGGAACTGAGGAGGCTGGTGAGAGCCGATAGGTGTTGGCAGAGAGGCAAGGGGGAGTAGAAGAGGTGCTGAGTGATGGGAGAAGCCACTTGGTCCTCTGGGGCCACACTGGGAGGGGAGGTGGAGACGCTGGCCTTCAGGGAGAGGGAGAGAGAAGATGACTTCCTCCTTTGAGTTGAGATTCGTGACCCTCCAGGGGATCTGGAACTTCCGCCTCCTACAAGAGTGACCAGCAGAATATCTGCAACCCTGGGTCCCCTGTGTTCCCACCACCTCCTACTTCTCTGTTAATAGGACCCCGATTGGCTGAAGAAAATCCCATTTCTGGGGAGTTGGGGTCGAAGAGAATTGGACGACTGGAAGATGAAGTCCCAGACGTACCATTTACTCTCAGCGTGACCACAAAGGTACCAGTAATTTATTAGCATGTCATGAAATCTCCTGAATTTTCATTTTCCGCCCATAATACAGAGGAACCAGGCACGTAGCAGGTACTCAGGGAACAATACAAGGCTGATCATCTCTTGGTTCTCAGTGGGAAGATTAAATCAGTGGTCATGAAAGTGGGGAGTACATACCGCCCAAGTGTGCAAGATGCCCCATAGGGGTGTGAGAAGATAATATTAGAATTTCCATTAATATGTACTTTTTATCTAAAACAAATAAAAACAAAAAGGAGTTTTACTCATTTTTACTTGATATATTAACAGCACTGTCTACTGACCTAGGCTTAGGGAAGTGGCTAACACTCATAGTAAGCATTATAGATGGTCTTCTTATAATTATATACTTTGTGTGTGTGCTGGGGGGGTGAGCACAAAATTACTTTTTTCTTTTTAAACGTTTTTAAAAATATTTTATTTATTTATGTGTGAGAGAGATAGAGCACAAGCAGGAGGAGGGGCAGTGGAAGAGGGAGAAGCAGGCTCCCCGCTGAGCAGGGAGCCCTACAGGGGTCTGGATCCCAGGACCCCGGGATCATGCCCTGAGCCCAAGCCCCTCAAAATTACTTTTTTAAAAAAAGATTTTATTTATTTATTTGACAGAGAGAGAGAGCGTGCGCGCGAGGGAGCACAAGCAGGGGCCGTGGAAGAGGGAGAGGGAGAATCAGTCTCCCCGCTGATCAGCGTGTCCGAAAGAGCGAAAGAATGAAATAAGGGGAGATCTCATTTGGACTGGGGTATCCAGAGCGGACACTCAGCGTTTATTCAGAGAGACTTCTGCCTACCTCTCTCTTCACTCACCAGCCAGAACTTCTCAGCTGTGATCTCTACGGGGCAGAGGCCCAGCTCTGCGTCATTCTCCTAGTCTGAAAGCAGCCTGGGGATTTCTATTCCTTTGGAAAGCATGAGAGGCAGTTGCTTTCCTTTGGGAACAGAGGACTTCTTCCACATGTCACTCCCTGCCCCTCCCCTCAGGCCCTAGTGGTGAGGGGGGCAGTTAGCTCATGGGTTTAGCCCCACATGGATGAGTGTCTTTCAACACACAGCTTTGTACTAGGTGATCTGATGGAAGCTCAGAATCAGACAGGATTTCAGATGCTGGCCAAGATGAAGATGGCATTAGCCCTCCATAGCTCCACAGCCCACTGATTACAGTGAAAAACTCTAAACACAGTTCAAAAACCCAACTGCTTGAGGACTTTGAAAAGTTCACATTAGCAGGCACATTGGGTTGGGTTGTTAAAAGGTGAAGAATAACCAGAAAGGGGAGAGCTTTGAGAATATCTGTCTGCTTTTGTCTCTCAGCTTTGAGCCAGGGCAGCCCCATTGTAGATCTGGGCAGCAAAAGCTGTAAGAGAAAACAACACATCACAAGGTGTGGTATGTGTCTAAAGCAGTGCTTATGGGGAAATTTAAAGCATTAAATAGTTACATAGAAAAGAAGAAAAGTCTCAAATTATATAAGCGTATACTTGAAAAAAGCAGAAAAAAAAAGGAGGGAAATAATAGAGACAAAAGCAGCAATCAATGAAACTGAAATGAGAAGACCAACAGAAAGTATCAATGAAACCAAACACTAGTTCTTAAAAAGATGAATAACATTGATAAATTTCTAGCCACGCTACCCAAGAAAAAAAGACAGCACAGATTATCAATATCGGGAATGAAAGGGAGGACATCACTACAGATCCCATGTATATTAAAAGGATAATATGGAAAGATTATGACAACTTTATACCCATAACTTTGAAACCTTAGCTGAAACAAAGCAATTAGTTGAAAGATATAAAACTCATTCAAAATAAATAATCTGAATAATTCCCCCTCTATTAAAGAAATTGAATTTGTAGTTAAACCTTTCCAACAAAGAAACTCCAGGCCTAGGTGGCTTACTCAGTGAATTCTACCAAACATTTAGGAAAGATATTATACCAATGCCATATAATAGTTTCCAGAAATTTGAAGAAGTGAGAAATTTTGCAACTCCTATTATGAGGCCGGTGTTATACTAACATCAAAACCAGACAAAAATATTTTAAGAAAAGAAAGTACAGGTGAATATATCTCATGACCTGGCGCATACAAGCAAGACCCTCACCACGACAGTATCAAAGCAATTCCAGTGATAAATGAAGGATAATATGTCATGACCAAGTGGAATTTACCCCAGGAAAGTAAAACTGGTTCAGCTTTCAAAAAACCAAGCAATGTGATGGGGCGCCTGGGTGGCTCAGTCGGTTAAGCGTCTGCCTTTAGCTTAGGTCATGATCTTGGGGTCCTGGGATCAAACCCCATATTGGGCTCCTTG
The DNA here is from genome assembly GCF_023065955.2 of Ursus arctos. Classification (NCBI taxonomy): domain Eukaryota; kingdom Metazoa; phylum Chordata; class Mammalia; order Carnivora; family Ursidae; genus Ursus; species Ursus arctos. The sequence continues at coordinate 56,502,461 of NW_026622874.1, forward strand.
CTCAGCGGGGAGTCTGCTTCTCCCTCTTCCTCTGCCACTTCCCCTGCTTGTGCTCTCTCTCTGTCAAATAAATAAATAAATAATCTTTAAAAAAATATCAAGCAATGTGGTCCACCACATTAAGAGACTAAGGAAGAAAAATCATATGATTATCTCAGTAGAGGGAGAAAAAACATTTGACAAAATATATTGTCTGTTTATAATAAAAACTCTCCATGAACTAGGAGTGGAAGTAAAACTTACTGAACTTGATAAATGAAATCTATAAAACACACCTACAACTAAAATAGTATATGACGATGAAAGGCTGACTGCTTTCTCCCTAAGATCAGAAGCAAGGAAAACGTGTCTGGCTCTTACGATTCCTAGAAAGGCCTACAGATTGAAAAAGAAGAATTAAAACTCTCTACTTATAGATCACAGGATTAGATACACAGAAAATCCCGAGTGATACACCAAAACACTCTTAGATTTAATAAAGGAGGTCAGCAGGATCGCAGAATACAAGACCAACATACAATAATCAGTAGTATTTCTATGTACCAACAACAAACATGTGGAAACAGAAATAAAAACACAATGCCAATTGTAATCACTCCAAAAACAATGAAATTCTTAGGCATAATTGAACAAAACATGTACAGAGTCTGTGTGCTAAAAATGACAAAATACTGATAAAAAAATCATGAAGACCTGGGTAAACAGAGAGATACGCTTCCTGCCTTTTATCAGAGTCTTTTTCCATGTTTGCCTCCCTCCCTCCACTTGGGGTGCATTGAAGGTGAAGAGGGTAGAAGGGGGAGACACAGGGGCCTCTAGCAATAACCTGTGTCTGTTTCCATCAGTGACAATTTACGTTAGATTCCACTGATCTTGTTCTTCCCACCCTAAACCATTCGTGAGCTCACACACATGGTACTGATAGCCTTTTCTAGTTAATGTTTCTGGAATTCATTAATTTAGCAAATACTTACTGGGCATCTACCAGGAATGGTACACAATGCTTTGGATACAGAAAAACAGACACGATGCCTCTCAAAAGACCCAATAATTTTTTTTTTAGAGCCTACTGCAAAAGATCTCATCTCATGACCTCAATAGAGATCAACAGAACAAACCCCAGTTTAGATAGGTACAGGTGAAAAAGAGTGTTTTCTAGAAACATTAGCCAAAATCTCTGCTTCCTTTGGAGGTTAATACATTTAGCAAAAATATCACAGCCGTTTCCTTCTATACTGACTCGGAGACCTGTGGATTTGCTGTTCCTTCCTTAACTAGCTTCCCATGGGTATTCAGGGTCTGGTGGGTCTGTCTCTGCAGTCCCCTGAGAACCCATACACAGACTGGGGCAGGTCAGCTCAAGAATATGCTGGCTCGTTCTTTACCTACCAATCAAATGATACTCCAAGGACATCATGGGAACACAGGCATCTTGGAACAAACGCTGAGCCAAAATGTTACCCAGACCCAGCTCAGACTCCGTAGGATAGGAGACAAGGAGGATCAATTAGATCTTGACTCAAAACTTCCCATCTCTTATCTCCTCTGTGATTTGGTCCAGTTCTGTATGCCCACTGGAACCTCAAATTCCTTTCTAAGATGGGGATTTAAAACCAAACCAAACCAAACCAAACACTTACTTTCATGGGGATATGAGAACACTGAATAGATGAAACACCAATCAGAGTTGTAGAGCGTATCATATGAACTCGAGAAAGGTTAGATTTCTCCCTCCCACACCCAGCTTTTCAGATACGGACGAGCTACTCTGGGACTCCTCGCCAAGTTCAGAGAGGTCCGAGCTTCCCCTGAAAGGTCCAGGGAGACCTTGCACCTCCAAAATTTCTCCTCAATCAGACCAGTTTAGATACAAACCTACAAATCTCATCTTACTCATTTCAACCCACCCCTCTCTTCGGCCCACGTGAGTTCCCAGCGTCCTGCCCTCCCTGGTCTCCTGACTTCTCTAGCCAGGCATTCAGTACATGACATTCCAGGCCAGCACCAGTATGGCTGCCATATGCATGCCAAGGCTTTCCACCTACCTCAGGGATGGCTCTAGGCCTGGGGTGGGGACCGCCTTCCAAGTTGCAGCAAGTTATATGGTAAAATATGGTGCCCGTAAATTCAGTTAGTCTCCAAGTGGAAGGAAAGACAAGGCCATCAAGCTTTTGGACTTAACTTCACATGTGATGTTGTAGTAACTGTTCCTTGAAATAAATAAAAAAGCTACGGGCCCCAAAGAGTTGTCCTCACGCTGTATCCCAGCCCTAACTGGGTGAATTGTACCTTCTTTGTGTCCCACAGGCTCATTCTGGGAATCTATGGATCATTGCACTAAACTCCCTAGATCCTAGGTCTGTTCATGGGCTGTGTCACCCAGCCTGTGTCACCCAGAAGAGTGTGAGTCCTTCTTGGCTAGGACAACACCTTATGTGTTCAGTAGCCAGCACGTACATGTCATGGGTACCCCACAGATGTTTGTTAAAGGACTGAAATAGTCCCCCCAGATGAATGAGAATCTCCTCCTCTGTAAGTGTGTCGTCTAAACATTGCACCCCTGTGCTCACGGGCCCAGCATTTCCCCATGGCGCGATACATGGATGAGGCGGCCTGAATAACTCTACAGAATCAAGTAGCTGCCTTCTGGGCTTTTCTCTTAAATGCAGCCTGCTATCAAGGCTGTTAATACTGTTTCCCTGGGTGTACCACGAGGACGCCAAGCTTTATTAGTCTAAGGTGTTTGCTTCGTGTAACAACTAGCTTTTTAATGAGCTTGTTTATCTCACCATCTTGGATGCTAATATCGTTGAGGGTGAAGCGTGCTGATTGACTGCTACCGAGCAAAGACGAGAATCTCCAAGGAGAGCATCAAATGCGTGCTCTATGTGAACAATTAGTCAACAACGAAGTTCTCTTTCCAAAGAAAAAAAGAAAACAGAGGAAAAGGAGAAGAAAGAAAGGGAAAGGTATGGCTTTAAGAGGAGCAATAGAATAGGAGGTTGAGAGTTGCTCCGATTTTCTTCTCTGAGCTTCTGCCAGGGTCTAACTAAATCGATTCTCTCAAAGTCGGCCTTGCAGGTTGAGCTCAGGGGTCTGCCGGGCTGCGGCCTCACCTCTGAGCCACCCACTCTCCGGGGGCAAATGCACTCTGAACGCAAAGGCAAGGTGGAAGGTTGAACCTTCCAGCCTTATCAGCGCTTCCCTTGCTACGCTGTAATGGGAGTTTTCACCACAGGAGTCTGGGTCCTGAAATGCAGCACTTCCCTCAGAGAATGGCTACTATCTGTGCTGGCTGCCCCCGCCCACGTGCCTCCCCTCTGCCCCGCTCCGCTGCCCCCCACAGGCCACCTCTGCACCGCCTGGCCCAGGCTCCCTGGCCTGTGGCTTCTGCTGGATCTGGCCACCAGTCAGCTTCGGGGGATCGGAGGGGTGGAAAGACAGAGAGGGGCCAGGCTTTCCTGCCTCCCCGCTGCCTGCTCCCAGGGCTGCGGCTCCTCTGGGCCGCCCTGCCTCCCGGCTGCCTTTCCAGCTCCAGGGACACCAGCTCTTTGAGTCCTCGGGGACGTGGCTGCCTCCCTCGGTGGCTAATCTCTGGATGCCTCACCTTATCTTGTGTGTCGCTTGAACCCTGCCCACACCTCTTTAAATAGTCCTTCCATTCAAAATTCTTATTTTGAGTCATCTGGGATGAATACCTACACAACTTACTGTCTGGAATCAAAGACGTGGCCCACTGTCCAGACAAGAAAGCTGAGACTCAGAGGCTCAGTCACTTATCCAAGGTCACAAAGGCTTCTTCCAAGGGGAAAAAAAAAGAAAGCGTATTGGAAAAATAACACATCGATCTAGGAAACTAAAAAACTCCAATCATTCTCTGTCCTCTTTTCTCTCAAAGCCCTTGAGCAGATAAGAAGCGCTGGGAACAAAGCACAGAAGGAGAGATGGCACTGCCGCGTGTCCTCCATTGTGACAGGCAGGGAGGCAGGGTGTGGGTTACAGATGCAGCCATTTAGAAGAATCATCTGTATGAGAATGACCTCGTTTTTTTGCCCCCCGAAGATCTTTGAAGCAACATCATCAGCTGGGGGATGGTGGCAGGGATTGGAGGGGAAAAAGGAAGGTATAAGATAGTAATCTCAGAGAGTAGGAAGCGGAATTTGTACATTTAGGAAAACATAGTTGGATTGTCTGGCCAGTGCACAGTATTCTTCTGAGATTTATAGTCATAAATCGGAGGAAGTTGAGCAGAGTTGTACGTGTATTTTTCTTCTCTTTCTGCTTCTTTCCTTCCTCCCTCTCCCCTCCCCTCCCTCCCTTCCTCCCTCCTTTCCTTCCTTCCTTCCTCCCTCCTTACTTCCCTCCCTCCCTCCATTCCTCCCTCCATTCCTCCCTCCTTCCCTCCTCCTCTTCTTCCCTTCCTTTTAATAATGCTCAGCTTCTCCAGTGTGGGCACAGAGTAGATGTGGAACTTTGCCAGCTGATTAGCATAGGGGATGGGGAGAGAAGTTTTAAAGGAATGGCAGCAGCACTAGCATATGGAATTCAGGTGAAGAGGAAATGAATACATGAAGGTAAGATCAATGGAAAACCTCGTATGGTCAATGGATTGATGATCTTACTGGGATCGAAGATTAATACTTGAGTAAATTAGCTGAAAAGATAGAACTTTGTGCTCGAAGTCAAGATTTTGGATGTCCTTGTTATCCCCCATGTCTTATTCCTGTTTTTCTCCTTAGCATTCAGCGCAGTGCTTGGCATATAGCCAGCAGTACTAGAATGAAGTTTGCAAAAGTAGATGAATTGTCAGTCTCAGGAGAAGCTAAGATGTGGAAGGGGAACGACAGTTTGTCTCTGCTATCTATTTATTTAATAAGGATATTGCCTTTCTCCTTCCCGTGTCCAATCTCCCTCCCTCTCCCCCACCGTCCCAACCCCCACGCACGCGTGCGCGTACACAGACACACACACAAGCACAAGCAGTACTCCAGTGACACTGATCTGCTTTCAACTTCCCTGAACCTCTGACCTCTGCTGTCTTGTTTCAACCTGCCCTGTTGGGCCTAAAATGCTGTCCCCCTGCCCCTTGATCTGCCTGCGGTAAGGTCCCATTGCATTTTCTCAGTGAAAGTTTTCTGAAGTCCTTCAGCCAAAATAGCAACGCTTCCCCATCCCAATGCCCCATCATTGGTGCCTTTGTTACAGTGTTTGCCTCCTTTTGCCATGATGACCTACTTTAGTCGTCTTTGCTACTTGACCGTAAGATCCTTGAGGGGAGTGTCCAAGTCTGATTCGGTTTTCTGCGGTTGTGGAGTCCATAGCAGAAACTCCATCAACCTTTGCTGAATAAATAAATGAAGAAATGGAGTTCTCCAAAGAAAGGCACCATCTAAGCAAATGATAAGTTAACCAGGTCCAGGCTTAGGGTAAAGGAGACAACACAGCTAATGAATAGTGAGCTGCTCTTGAGCTCAGAGAATCAAAGCAAATCCATTTATTTATCAGCGGAGATGAAAACAGAAATTACTGACTTGAAGAATCCTTCTATTAGGTTAGCATTTCCATGATGACAGGATAGAAAAAGTCATGGCCCTCTGCTCCTCTATGTTCCACCAGCTGCTTCTAGACCTCTGGCCATGACTGATCTATGAGTGCTGGCTTGATATATGAAGGTTGATAAAACAACAATAATGACAGCTAACACTTGTATGATGTTTAATTATTAGGTGCTTTTCACACTGTCCCACTTATTTCCCACCATGCTGTGAAGTTTTATTTATAATGCCCATTTTTATAGGCAAACAGACTGAGGTAGAAAGGGATTGTGTTATTTGTCTGAGGATACACAGCTAGTCGATTGGCAAAGTAAAATCTTAATTTCAAATCATTTGAATGCAAATCTCATACCCTTTTGATTTTTAAAAAAGATTTATTTATTTGAGAGAGAGAGAGAGAGCATGTGAACAGGAGGAGGGGCAAAGGGAGAGAGATAATCTCAAGCAGACTCCTTGCTGAATGTGGAGCCCAGTGTGGGGCTCTACCTCCTGACCCTGAGATCATGACCTGAGCTGAAACCAAGAGTTTGATGCTTAACTGACTGAGCCACTCAGACACCCCTCATACTCTTTTGATTTTATTATTTCCTAAAGAATCTCTAAGACTACACAGAAAGGTGGATCTTGCCCTGAATTTCATGCCAGAGCATCAGAAAATGGCTACCCACAGGAGCTGGGTTGACACAAAGCCCGAGAACCCAGGCATCTTGTCTCTCAATTCAGAGCATCCTCCACCAAAACCCAGCACTCCCCTGGGCGGTAAGAAATGGAAACCCAACCATCTTTCCATTCTCAATATTCTGTTCTTCATTAGCAAAAGGACGCATACCCCGGGTTATGGGCTAATCCACTAAAAATGGGCTTAATTTGGGAAACTATCACTTCCACAGAGAAAGTGGCCCTACTCAAGGAAAATTGGTCACATAAAAGAGATCCTTAGGAGAGAATCCTTCTGAGGTCAGAGGGGAGGGGATATCCCAGCTTCTTGAGTCTGGAGAGTCATGGGGGTGAGAGCCTTAGTTTAGAAGTCTTACATGGGGTAGGATCAAAGACATTTAAAAAGAAAAAGGATGGGGGCAAAGAGAGCCTTGAAAATCCTGCAGCAATTTTTTTTTTTTAAAGGAAGCATGGTCTCGTGTGAAGAAGAAAAAGAAAACAGATAGATGTAAAACTTCATTTTCAGGAGGCAGACCCCTGCACATAAAGAAGTAAAACCAGGAAGTTCACTCAGTGTCTCCTACATCTATAAAATGGGATGTGACTGTCTTTCCCTGCCTAACTGAGGGATTATTTTCAGGATCCAACAGAATCATATGGTAATCTTAATGTATTAAAGGCAACCAAAGATTGCCTGGGGACCACTAGTCGCCATCTGTGCAATGGGTCCCTGCCCCTGATTAATGTGATGGTGTCCCTCCAACCAAGGACCCAAGAATATTCTCAAGAATGTAGGTGATTCTACAAAAAGTTTTAAATTTTGCATTTATATCTTGATGGTAATCTAAAGATATATTAATTTAAGCATTTAAAAAAAGTTTTTTCTGAAGAAAACCTCATGACCTAATCCTGCCCCTTGATCTCCATGTTCACATGTGTAGGTGTGTGTGTGATGGCTTTCCTGGTTCCTCCTCCTCTCCTTGACTTCTCAAAGTGGGAGTGTCCCTGTCCTCACACTGTTGGTGCCTCTGACTTTGCTCCTTGGTCTTCTTCTCTTCTTCATTTATATTCACTCCCTTAGTGATCTCACCCAATCGTGTGGCTTTAACTCTCATATATAAGCTGACAACCCTCAAATGTAAAACTCTGGCCCAGGCCTCTTTCCTGAACATCAGTGGACTGCCTACTCAATATTTCTACTTGGATGTTGGGTGGGATGGCCACATATCCTGGTTGGGCTGGGTCAGTCCTGGATGATTTTTTTTAAAGATTTTATTCATTTGAGAGAGACAGAGAGAGTCCATGCCTGAGAAAGACCATGACTCAGGGTAGGAAGGGCAGAGGGAGAGGGAGAAGCAGACTCCCCTCTGAGCAGGGGAGCCACCAGGTGCCCTTGTCCTAGATGAAGCTTGTTGTTCCGGCATGATCATTAATATTGTCTCCTTTCTCCTCCATACTCGAAAGTATCCTCGTTTGGACAATAAATTGTATGACCACCCTGCCAATGGACTGCCCATGCTGAGCTGAACTCCTGATCTCCACAAAACTTCCCTGCCCACTAGTCTCCCTATTTCAGGCAAGGGAGGGCAGCTCGATCCATCTGGTTGCTCAAGCCAAAGCCTCTGAGCTCCTCTCTTCTCTTACATTGCACATTTAAACCAAAGGGAGATCCTTCCACTCTTCAACACACAGGCAGACACTGACCACTCATTCTCCCTCTGCTGTGGCCATGCCCGTCTGAACCACCGTGATCCTTCTCCCACATCACTGCAGAAGGCTTCCACTCCAGCCTCCCACCCCATTCATAGCCCAACGTCGACACAAAGCCAGCGTGGTAGAAATGAAGGGCAAGTCAGGTCATGTCATGCCTCAGCTCAAGTCCTCCAATGAGATCCCATTTCTCTCTGAGTAAAAGCCAGAGTCCTTCCAATGGCCCATGTGGGCTACAAGATCTGACTTTCGTATGTCTCTGACCACTACTGTCCCCTATTGCTCACGCCCATCTGGCACTGCCCGCCTCCTTACCAGGCACGTGCACACTCAGGCCTGGCTTTTTCCTCTCTCTGGCTACTCCTCACCTCTTGCAAGTCTTTGCTCAAATTCAACTTTCTCAATGAGCCTAATGGCACCACTCTGTTAAAAACTGCAACACCCGGGGCGCCTGGGTGGCACAGCGGTTAAGCGTCTGCCTTCGGCTCAGGGCGTGATCCCGGCGTTATGGGATCGAGCCCTACATCAGGCTCCTCCGCTATGAGCCTGCTTCTTCCTCTCCCACTCCCCCTGCTTGTGTTCCCTCTCTCGCTGGCTGTCTCTATCTCTGTCGAATGAATAAATAAAATCTTTAAAAAAAAAAAAAAACTGCAACACCCATGGGGCACCTGGGTGGCTCAGTCGGTGAGGCGTCTACTTTTGGCTTAGGTCATCGTGATCCCAAGTGCTGGGATTGAGCCCCGCATCAGGCTCCTTGTTCAGCGGGGAGTCTGCTTCTCCTTCTGACTCTGCCCCTGGCTTGTGTTCTCTCTCTCTCTCAAATGAATAAATAAAATCTTAAAAAAAAAACCAACCGCAACACCCAGCAATATCCCTTCTCCTGACTCCCTAACTCACGTACCTTGTCTTTTTTCCCTTCGTAGCACTTATGAATTGCTCACACATGATATACTTTACACATTAATTCACCTTCTTGCTTATCATCTTCCCATTAGAGTGTAAGCTCCGCAAGGGTAGGGTCATTTTTTCCCCCGTTTTGTTTGGTGATGTAGTCTGATCACTAGAACAGTCCCTGGAACACAGTAGGTACTCAGTAAATCGATTTTGAATGAATTCATTTTGGTGACAATAATATTTTATTTGTCCTCACCTGAGAAGAAAATAATTTGGCAAGATATATTATAAAACTAATGTCTTTCTATCAAACGGGAAGTGTATGATGTCATAGGGTATGTGTTTCACACTGGTTTGAATCTTAAAACGTAGTGAAAAAAAGGTGTCACCACATGGCCAATGAGAGCACCAGTGGGGTGGGCTCAGGATGGTCCCTTAGCACTCGGTCCTTTAGTCACACTTACATAATAATTATTACTAATAGTAACATCAGTCACATTAGTTTCACAAACCAACACCATCCATCACATTAAATTAATGCCCATTTGAATTGTGTTGTATCTTAGCTTCATTTAGATTTAATTAATAGACTTGCTTTGGTTTTATAATTCAATAGGAACTAATAAGTATAAGGAGTGTATAGCTGCTTTCATGTCTAGTTGTTATTGAAGTTAAAACACTTGCAAAATAATAATGTGAGTTAGTCCCATGGATCTGCAGAAGGTTTTCTTCCTCTAAAAAAGACCTACATAGTATTGATTTTTAGAAAAAGTTGGATCTAGAACATGAACTTTTTAGGGCTTCATGGATCAGAGTGACCGCAACCCTTCCTCTTGTCCAGATGTGCGGCAGGCTCGACGCACCGGTCCTTCGCTCTCCCAGGGGAGCCCAGCTCGTTACCACTCTTGGTGGTACCACTCTTGCAGCTCAGTGATTTCCATCATTAGCCCCTCAAATGCCATTAAATGCCCACCCTGTGCCAGGCAGCGATCCAGGTGCTGGCCACGTGAGCATGAAGATGATGGGGTTCTGCTTCTTTGAGCCATTCAACACCGTTGTCAGCACCATCTAATTCCTGATGCGTAAACAGCGTTCTGTACATCAGGGAATGAGCCAACGCGCCTCTGCTCTCCCAGGCCAGAATGTCAGATGCTGAAACTCCCAGAGAGGAACTGAATTGTGCAAGGTCACGTGGCTAATAACGTCGGAAGCCAGAACTCAAGGTCCAATGTGTAACCCTTCACTCTTAAAATTCTAGCTTCTGCTTGCTCCCGGTCGTGTACACACAGCCACGCTTATGTGTTGGAGGAAAGTCACATTACAGATCAGGAGGATGAATGCTGGGCTCCTTTCCTTCTAACAGCATCACCTGACAGGTGGCGCCAAGCCTGCATTCTTGCCGCGGGATCTAATCTGCTGCGCCTCTCGGCCAGAAGCGCCCGTCTGCCGTCTGGACGGAGGGTGTCGCTCAGCACCTCAGCGCATCCCACCAGATCCGTTTCTTCCTGGCTTTGGCTCATGCCACCCCTTGCCCCCAGGAAAGCCCTGTGAGAGCCGGGGGACCGATTTCACTTGGACGGAGCGGTTTCAGCGTCTGCAACAGTAGCGAGCGACCCTTCCCCAGAGTCAGGTGAGGTCTTGTCCTATCTCCGCATCTCAGGCGGTTCACAATGTCTACATAGACTGCTTCTCCTTTGGTGTTTCTCGCCTATCGGTGCACCTGTTAAAAACAGCTAAAAATGGACACTTCACTCACATCTGCATTGGATGTGGTTTTTTTTTTTTTTTTCTGAATAATGCTTTGCGTCCAGATAGCACTTTTCTCCCAGAGCTTTCTCAGACAAGTTATCTTCATCCTCATTTACTAGATGGGAAAATGGATGAGTAGGGAAGTGCTTTGTCTGACAATAATACACCGAGTCAGGGCGGAATTTCCCAGGAACCGTGGTGTAAGCAAAACCCATCCATCCCAAGTGCAAGTTCAGAAGAGAGCGCACCCGGCGTGGGGCTACCCATCATGAGGTGTGCAGGAACGACAAGAAATAACAATGTCTGGCTGCCGTTGGCTGGCATGTGTTAGTTGCCCGATAAACGTTTGTATGTAACAGGTGGGCAAAACACTGTCACGTTCACTATCTCATGACTGCTCTGTGTGAAAGTGGAACAGGTCTTCTCAATTCATAGAGAAAACACGGAGGGGCCAGCAGAAAGGTTTCTATCTACAAAACCATGACACTTAGTATTTATCCCATTGCCCTATCAGTCGTGTTGTTGGGATAACAGTCTCCTCAGCAGTGAATGGTAATACTAATAATACTGTTTCGGGAGTTTTGATGAAAATTAGAGATGATCTCTGTAAAGGATCCAGCATAATGCCTGGCTCAGAATAGAGGACTTTTTAATTTAAGAGCCCCTTATATTCAGCAGGGGAAATGAAGTGTGTGGAGTGATGCAGACGGAGCCCGTCGCACAGAACTCATAAATGGCATTGGTGGCCCGTAGCAGGGGCAGCTGAGGGCAACAGGAAGGCGGGGAGGGGAATGCCGTTACAGCCAGGCTTGGGCCAAATGGGGCATCCTCGGGCGTCCTCCCCTTTGGTGCTCCCTCCAACTGACATCTATCACTCTGCAATTCCTTCTATGGTAAACGGGCCCTTCTGTGGTCCACGCTGTTCCTGAGGTTTACATTAGCTCCCCACATCCCTCTTCACACCTCACTCGACCGTCAGCAAGTGACCCTTGGGCTTGGTCTGGTCACCCACTAGGCTGACATCGCAGTGGGCTGATGAGGCTGGGGACCCTCAGGAACCATTCTAGCAGGAAGGGATCCCAGGGTCACTCAGCGTCCAGCAGGAGCTGCGTTCGTGTTGGGACTATAAAGATAGTGGAGATACCGTGGCTAGCCTTGAGGAGAAAGATGAGTAAATCAATATCCAAGTGTAACTTCTTACTGCAGATGATTGGGACTGACAAATCATTGTGGAAGAGATGATTTGGATTCACTCTCACGAGCTACTATGAATGAGTTCAGATTTTGTTCTGTTTTACAAGGGATATCTAACTCGATCCTGACAACAACCCTGGAATTATATTCCTCATTTAGAGTTGAGGACTCTGAGGCTTGGTGAGGCTGGGTAGCTTATCCAAGGTTGGACAGTTGGCTAGCAGCAAAACAGAGAGCTAGACCCCCAACCATCCCCTCTTCCTATTATGCTATTCCTGGAGAGACAGGTAGTTTCAGGCCCAAGAGCACAGCTTGAATGGAGGGACTTGTGATAATTTTTTAAAAAAAGATGTATTTATTTATTTGAGAGAGAAAAAGAGAGAGAGAGGGAGGGGCAGGGAGAGAGAGGGAATCTCAAGCAGACTCCCCGCTGAGCGTGGAGCCCGGTGCGGGGCTTGATCTCACGACCCTGAGATCATGACCTGAGCTGAAACCAAGAATCAGCCACTTAACCGACTGAGCCCCTCAGGCACCCCTTGTAATAATCTTAGTAATGAACTTGGGAAGCTTTTTATGCATTCTCATCCATGCTTCTTTGCATTCCGCTACTCCTTCCTTAGCCGGCACACAGACCCTCTGCTCCCTGAGCCTCTGCCATCAGAACTCCCAAGAGCACCGGCTCTGGAGTCACATAGCCTGGACACAAATCTCAGCTCACCACTTACTGAGGCAGCAGGTCACTTTACTCACCGTGTGCCTCAGTTTCCTCATCTGAGAAACAAAACAGGACTTTCCTCACAAGTTACTGTGGAGACGCAATCATTTCCTAATAGAAAACTCCTTACACAATGTCTGACAAGTATTGCAATAATTATTATTATTACTATCTGCAGGGCTCCCACGCTCAGGCACACTCATGATCTCACTAGTCCCCGAGCACGTCTGCGCTGACCATCCCCAGGCCTTCTGCTCAGGGTTCCCTTCAACCAAACTGCCCTTCAGTCTGTCTCAGACTTTTATTTATTGTTATCACATGTCATGGTACCCTGCACACAGTAAGTCCTCAATAACTGTGGTTGAATTAAACATATGTTAATACTACTAAATATATGGTAAACGAGAGTTTATCCAAAACTCGATTAACCATGCAAAAATCAGAATTTCTTATAGTGTTAGCAGATTGACTGCAAGATGCTGAAATGTTTTCTGAATCAAAGAAAATTTAAATTATGCTCCATCTAGTGAGAACATGGTGTGTTATCTTATATTCTAACCCTTTGAACATTAGTAAGCAAATGACAAAATGTATGGCTTTCATCCCCCATCTTCTCTGCCAAAGAGGAAGCTAACTAGAATTAGTAGTGATAATATCACTTTGAGTTTGAACTTATAATTAACAATGATAACACTCGCATTTGAATTTGAGCTTTTCAAAACGGTCCCCCAGACATCAACTTTCATCCTTTCAAATTTCTCGGCAGCACGGGCTCAGATGACTTCAGGGCAGAGCTGAGCTGAGGAGGAAGGCAGCCGCTTGGGGCATCATCCACAGCAAGAACTGAAACACCAGAAAATTAAAACGGAAAGTTCAGGGTCCCACAGCCCTCCCAGAACACTGGAAGGAGCCTGCCTGGGTCCCCTTCCACCAAAGAAGACAGCGCCCTCCAGTGGAAAGGATAAACATTCTTCTTGGCATTGACCTCTGTCTTGTGAAGTTTCTGATACGTGATCTAAGGTTTCACTAGACAACATTCCCCCTTTTTCAGGATAGCCTTGGGAGGCTGGAAGAGTACCAGTCCTTACCACCTCTGCTCCTGAGACAGCTCTGAGAGAATGCTGGTGCGCCTACAGGGTGGGGCCAGCACACCGCCTCCATCCTGCCTCTGGAAGTTGACTGAGGAGGGACACCACCATGTTGGGGAAGTAGCCTGGGCCATGGCACTCAACTCACTCGGAAAGTCTCCAACAGTGCATCAGCCAGCCGATGTAATGCCCCTCCTCTTCAACTTTTAACTTCAAGAAGCAAGAGTCAGTCCGTGCCTCCTTAAAGTCACCTTCAGCACAAAAAAAAAGAATCTTAAATCTATTGGAACTGCCACAATCCAACAATCTTTGGCCACAAATGTGTTTCGTTAAAATATGTGTCTCTAGGGGCGCTTGGGTGGCTCAGGCAGTTGGGCTTCGACTCTCAGTTTTGGCTCAGGTTATGATGTCATGGGTGCTGAGCAGGGAGTCAGCTTCACTCCTTTCCTTCTCCCTCTGCCTCTCCTCGGCACCCCCACCTACACATGTGTGCCTACTCTCTCTCAAATAAATAAACAAATCTTTAACAAATAAAATAAAATGTGTGTATCCATCCTGCATACTTGTTACAGATCAAACACTCTGCTCACCTCTAGGGCGGGGGTGGGAGAGAGGAGATGCTTATATCCTGATGGAGAAGATGGGTGGGTACACACATCATCCATGAGAGAAATGCACAGAAAGAAATGGGAAATGTGGCATATGTATGTAACTGTTCAAACCCGATGTTCCAATTCGACACCAATGCGAAGGGGTGGGGAAGACTGCTTAGAAAGAAATCCTACCCTCTCCGCTGTCCAGGCTGAGAGTAGGTTCTGGGCAGGGAGGAGAAACTGGGGATTGCACGGAGCCATCATATGCTGGCTAGAGCCCAGGAAGCAGCAGGGCCTGGCCCAGGACCAGCCCCATCCTTTCTGACCTATGGAGGGGAGCTCTGTACTGGCACTGGGACCCACTGAAGGATGCATTTCATTTTTGTTTCAGGAGCAATGTCCGTCTGATGGCTGGAAGAGAGAGGGGAAGCCAATACAGCGTTCTCTTTGTACTCACTCCTCCCTAGGAAGAGGACATTGGGAAGGAAATGCATTGCTGTAGTTGTTTCTCTTGGGAAATACCCCATAGGTGGGCCCTGCCTTAGCAGAGAACAAGGTCGCAGAAGCCACAGGTCTGAACTCCATCTCATAGGACCTGGGCTTCCTAAGATAACTATTTTGCTCGTCCTATAAATGGTGTCCACTTCCTTCCCTCCTGCACCAGGATAAATGCCTGCCTGCTTCTCTGGGTGCCTCTCTCAGAAGTCATGACGACCAGAAAGCGGGCTTAGGGGAACAGGGGAAGAGGGGCACAGGAGAGAAAGGAATGTGTACAGCAGTGGACAGCCCCTGTGCTTTCTGAGTTGGAAGAATCTTTGGCAGCTTCCGCTTGATCAGAATTATCCCCGGGATTCTAGCCATAGCTAGAACTCGCTGTGCTGGAAGGATTTTAGGATGTTTGATGGAGTCACTGTGTTCCATGCACCATGATTTCCGCTTGGTGCAGGTCTGCGGCAAAAGCACCTAAGAAAACTGTACTGCTAAACACAGGGCATGACTGCAAGAGGCACTCAGCTGATATGCTGACACGCGCCAGCTCCACGGGCTGTAAAATGTGCCGCTCTTCGGCCACACTGCGTGGTTATTGTCCCAAGATCAATGTCGTGGGCAAGGGGAGTCATATTCCCACCAGCAATTCCGGGCAGCTTGCAGGTAGGGAAACTTGTAAGAGGCAAAGGAGGTTATGTGCAACCATTACAAAGTGCTAGTGACAGTCCTCCCAGGTGGTAACCATCACTTTCCAGCACTTACAAACCTTTTACCCTGTTTGGGGAAGTCTCGATGACTCCCAGGGCTGCAGCCCGGGAAAGTACTGAGAATGATTTCTTTTTTATTTGCCCATGGATTTTTTTTTTATTCAACCAGTAATTGTTGAGTCTCTTACGTATTAAGGAGCATTCTAGATACTGTAACCACAAAGAAAATAAGACCTGGTGTCTTAACTCGGGGCATTGCTGTATTAGTGGGGGGAGATGGAACATGGTGTAAATAATAACTCTAACAAATTGAGATGCTCACAGGTGTATGGAGCCCTCCCTGCTTTATCTCCATAGTCACAACAAGTCTGTGAGGTAGGCAGGAACATATTACTGTGTTGGAGTCCATCAGGCAAAGACCACTGGGAAGACACTTGCAGTGAGTAAAGTGGGTTACTATTTGCTACAGCAAGGAAAACTATGTACCCCGGGGGCCCCTGGGGTGTCTCCACAGAGAGGAGTCAGGAAAAAGGTCCTTTCTAAGGTCTTGGGAGCTCAAGTGACTCATAAGATGGGCTTGGCAGGAATCAACGAGAAAGTTGCTGGAACACTCTACCGTCTTGTACTGGGAACACACAGCTCTGTACAGAGTCACCATAAGATCAGTGTGTCTGTGGTCTGAACTTGGAACCCACGGGTCTGAAGAGATCGGTGTTAAAGGAGTTGAAGCTTGGTAGCTTGTGATGAACATCACGGTTCCGATTTGGAACATTCGTCTGTTTTGCCAAATCAGAGTGCAGTCCGTTTTGACAAATCGTGGTTTCTTTTCCAATTCTCGGTACCCTCCCTCCACAGTCCAGCTGCCAGAGGGGAGCTTTTTCTCTCTATCAGGTGTTATGATCATTCTACCAGTGAAGATACTAAGAAGCAGAACTCAATGAAACTACATCATCAGAAATCTCTGCAGAGGCCCAGCCAGACCCAGCTCTCCTCACTTTCACTGGGGCACACAGATGACTTTGGCCCCAGCAATCTGTTCTTTTTTTTTTTTTTTTTTTAAGATTTATTTATTTATTTATTTGACAGAGACAGCCAGCGAGAGAGGGAACACAAGCAGGGGGAGTGGGAGAGGAAGAAGCAGGCTACTAGCAGAGGAGCCTGATGTGGGGCTCGATCCCGAAACGCCAGGATCACGCCCTGAGCCGAAGGCAGACGCTTAACGACTGCGCCACCCAGGCGCTCCCCAGCAATCGGTTCTAACCATAGCTTCTCTCTTGCTTTCTATTTGCATGGCTTTCCCTCTTGTCTGCCCTACTGCATGAGGGGCGACCCGCCTTACGTGTAGCATAGCAAAGGAGAACGAACAGTCCAGCTTCAAAATCTGGGTCCATCTTTCTTGGATGAGTGGACTGAGGCAGGCTACCAACCTCTCTGTACCAGGGTATTTCCTCGACTTTATAATGGAAATAATATTAGTATCTCCCTTGTAGGGTTATGTGAGGATTTTTCTTAAAGATTTTATTTATTTATTTGAATGAGAGAGAGCGAGAGAGATCATGAGCAGGGGCGAAGGGCAGAGGGAGAAGCAGGCTCCCCATTGAGGAGGGAGCCCCATGGCAGAGGCTCCGTCCCAGGACCCGGGGATCATGACACTACCTGAAGAAGGCAGACACTTACCTGACTGAGCCACCCAGGTGCCCCTGTTGTGAGGATTAAATGAGATAATATACCCAGTGCTTAGAGGAGTGCCAGACGGATAGAAAGTCCCTGACTGAAAAATTATGATTGTTTTCTCTTTGTCCACTCAACCCCCAGTCCGGTGCCTTGCAAACTGACGGCTGGGGTAGACAGCAGCCCTCCTCAACTTTGTACTTGAGATCTGGAGATCTTGTTAAAATGCAGATTCTCATTCTGCCGGTTGGAGGTGGGACCTGAGATTCTGCGTTTCTCAGGAGTTCCTGGGACCCCACTTTGAACCGGAAGTGGTTCTCAGCATCCGCACTTCCTGAAATGTTGAAATGTGAATGCTTGGCCTACCTTTCCCAGATGTCTGTGTCAAACATTCTAGGTTTGAATAAGATTTGTTGGTGATTCTGATGCTCGCCAATGTCTCGGAGCCGCTGGTGTGGAGGGGAGTAACTGGCTGTAGTCAGAAGTCTTGGGCCGTGTTCTGGACTTGCCTTTGATTGATCTGTGGCCTTGGGCAAGCCTAATAGCCTCTCACAGAAGCCATTCATTCTCCTAAACCCAGAACGTGACTGTGAATGACCGGAGGTTGAAACAGGGCTCCCGAGTATACTCCTTCTCCACTGCTTCTGTAAAATGGGACAAAGTACATCACCTTGCTCCCCAGGCTGTTGTAAGGTCCTGATCAGATAGTGTAAAAACCTTTGAAAACTATCAGATAATACATAATTATGAAGTGCTCAAAATACACGACTATCTAATGATTAAATGCAGACGTGAAGTACCATGGGTGTAACTAACATACCTTTGGAAAGCCCAGAAAGTTTCTCTGCAAAGAGCCATTTGTAACTAGCAATGAATACAGATTTCCTTCCTGGCTGTAGACTTTTTCCTTCCGGAGTGGATGTCTGATCATGATTGCTTCCTGAAGATGTAGGCTATTTTATTTTGGCACTATTAATAGATCGATGAGAAAAACAACTGTGCAGGTAAAATACCCCATTCATTCCCGGGTGCAAGTACCTTGTATTTTTCATATTTCCCCACCTTTTAAACTCTGTTACATGGCTGGGAATTTGCTGAGACACCCAAAGTTGACAGAGGCCGCCATTCTTACCTTAATATCTGGCCCTTCCGACACACTGGGTATTTATGTGTGAAGCTTTTTATCTGGTTCTATCAACACACTCACCAGCTGGGACTGTCTATAATTAGGCGAACCTACTCGTGAATATGACTCAGTCACTCCCACCTCAATCAGGAAATATTAATTGAGAAGGCTAAGGGGAGTTTTATTTTTTGTTTGTATGCTCAGCAAATCCCCCCCGAAATTTAATAACTATTACTAAATGCCTCTTTTTAAAAAAATATTTTATTTATTTATCTGAGAGAAAGAGAGAGCGAGTGAGAGAGCACAAGCAGGGGGAGCAGCAGAGGGAGAGGGGGAAGCAGACTCCCCGCTGAGCAGGGAGCTGGATGCGGAGCTCCACCCCAGGACCCTGGGATCGTGACCTGAGCCAAAGGCAGACGCTTCACCGCATGAGACACCCAGGCGCCCCTTACTGAATGCCTCTTAAGTCCAAGACACAATACTTTCTGTACGCCTTCCCCTGGCCACAAACCCACCTGTGCAAACCCAAAGTATGTGTCTCCCGGCCAAACCACACGTCTCGTATTAGACTAATTTTCAAATATAGCCATCCCACGTAACCTTAACTAACCAACCCAAAACAAAGAATCCCAGCAGAGGCAGAATATCGTGGTGTAAACGAGCTTGAATCCATCAACAGGAGACCCGCTACTAACCAGCTCCATGAATTTCCCCCTGAGAGGGCCATTTGACCACAAAGCCTCATTTCCATTTTCTGCCAAGTGTGAATGTTGAGAGGGTCTTATAATGTCTCCTCCATTTCTCACATTCTGTGGGGTGCTCCTTTAGACGCCCCGGGGGGATGTGGCTATGCACGCTCCTATGGCACTTTCCCACGTACCCGTTACCCTGACTCCTCCTCCTATCACCTGCACCGCGTGCAAACGTCTTGAAGGCAGATGCTACAGCCATGCTGCTTTTGAAATACCCTCCACGGGACACAGCCTCAGGGAGCTCTCCCTTTCTAAAGCTGGCACCTGGCAAACTGTCTCTTTCCATTTCTAACAGGAAATGGAAACCCAAGAAACCAACATTCGCTCCTGCTAAGCATCTGTGTTGCCTTATGGCTGATCTCACTAGTCTGACGGCTCTGTGGTATAGACCCCTCGTGAGCTGAGAAAGACTCTGAGAAGTGTCCTGCCACCATTTTCAGAGAAAAGCTACCATCCCACAGACTGTCCTCAAGTAAAGAAAACAGGAGAGGAAGGAGCGCTGAGCCCCATCTCTTCAGTGACAGAGCTGGTTGTTGGTGACAGCACTCACGTCAACATTAGCGCCTGTATGTGCAATCACAGCATGTATGTCTGTCACAGAAAGTCCCATGTAGCCTCCTTCCCTTTAGGAGGAAACCAAAGCCCTGAGACAGGAGGAGATATGTCCAAGGTCATCCATCTGCTTAGGGACATGGTATTTAAGATCTACCCTTTCCCAGTACTCTGAGAGTTTGCATTCCAAGTACAGAGAGAAAATGTGGCAGTACCAGACATTGGTGGCCAAGACAGCTGTTCGGAGAGCTTTCCTCCAAGATATCTCTGTCAGGAAGCGAATGCATCATGTTACAAGGTTGAGAGTATAGAAACATTAGCAGACACAGACAGTGAACTTGGATGGGGACAAGTGCCGTGGAGAACACCCAGGGAAAACTGCCCAAACAGAATACGCTGCAGAAATATTACACACAATAGAATATTCTGACTTGTTATGTACACACCCGGCAGAGAAATATTATAGTCTTAGGGGTCCAGAAGCGGAGCATGAGTCAGCAGCACGACGATATTGTTTAATAAAGCAAGAATGGAATTCGGAAGCAAACAGAGGCATAGAACATTATACTCAGCACATTTGAGTGTTCTCGCTCTTTTTTATTATTCTCTAATTGTATCTTGTGTCTAAGTCTTGTCTCCCCAATGAGATTAAAGGCTCCCGAAGGACAGAGGCTAGTTTTGATTTTTCCCTTGTATCTTTTTACCACGCGCACGAGAATATATGGAAAGAGTGGTGGGGGAGGGAGGGAGAGAGTTTGAAATCTTAAGAGAAAGCCGGTGATGTTCTGAGATTCTATAATTCCAGAAGGAATTTGCTCATAAGACACAGACATGGAAAAATGGGGTGTAAAACCAATATTAAAAGTTTGTTTAACATAAGCTTGCATAAGAGTTGAGAGAAGAGACAGTGACAGTAGCAGCTGTCCTTCCCTTAGTTCCTGTTCAGCTACATTGAACACCCATGATCTGTAATCCTCCCAGTGACTCTGTAGGCAGGTTTTAGTAGCCCCATCTCACAGCTAAGAAAACTAAGACTCAGGAAACGTACCCCTGCTCATGATCATAAAACCACTAAGGGACTGAGTTAGAATTAGAACCCAGGGCTGCCCGGCTCTGAATTCCAAGGCCTTCCCATAGGCCGGTATGTCATCCAGAGAATGGAAAACATGTGTGTCCTCTCTCTGCTGGGACCGAGAAACAGCCCTCACACAGCAAGACGACGTCCCGCCATGTGGGGGTGACACCTTGCCAGCCAGGAGAGTGTCCTGGAGAGGGTCAGCAGCTCGGCCTCACAGTTGTGGAGGTTGTGATGTGAGCATGTGGGATCCGGTGCAGAAAAAGCCACAGTGGCTGGGACTCGGCCACCTCTACCTGACGTGCAAGAGTCAGAAGAAGGTGCCCTGGAGAGGTCTAGCTCCGTGTCTGTTGGGGTCCCTTCTGTGTCCTTTCTCTGACTCATCCCGCTGCTCTCTGTGATGGACCTCAGTCACTGCCCTTCTTGTTGTAATGAAATAAGAGACCTTACAGCAAGCGCCCCCTCTGTAAGTTGCAGAGAGAAACAAGTAAGGAAAGATTGCCTGTCACAGCAAAAACAGTGGAAAGAAAAAGAACAAAATGCGAAGTATTGGACTTGTTGTTTTCTTGTTCCTTCCCCTATAATCCTCTGAATTTTCCACGTTTTCAAAATAAAAATGCTCCTTTCATAACTAGATGAAATATGACACACATTTAAAATAAAGATGGAAAAATAATACACAAACGTAGAAATAAATACCCACGAGAGGTTTCTAGGAAAACACGGACAATGGTTATTTCTTTTCAATTACCACCTGTTCTAGTGCTCCCCACTGGTGAGTGATCCTCCTAATTTGATTCTGGCCTTGTGATTGGAAACATCTTTCTCCCATGCCATAAATTAAAGCCAACAAGCAAACATAAAGAAAAACATTTTTTACAGATTTATTATATTATTTATTTTAGAGAGAGAAAAAGAGAGCTAGGGGGAAGGGGAGGGGGAGAGGGAAAATCTCAAGCAGACTCCCCGCTGATGTGCAGCCCAACGAGGGGCTCCATCTCATGACCCTGAGATCATGACCTGAGCTGAAACCAAGAGCTGATGCTTAACTGACTGCACCACCCAGATGCCCCAAGAAAAAAATTTGTTTTTAAATGTCAACAAAGTGCATGAGAGGTAAGGTTGACTAACATAGCAGTAGCCTTTGGAATCCAGAAACAGGCAGTATGCCAAGTGGTGATCAGAGAGATAGCGAGTCAGGCAAAGGTGCTTCCTCCCCCCGGAATGTGAGCCGGGCTGGCTAGGACGTCAGCACACCCAGGAGAGCAGTCTCGGGTTCCATTTTTCGGTGATGCTGGCAAGTCCGGGGCAGAAGAGTCGCACCTCTACACTGTTAACACAAAGCAGAGAACAACGCTCCAGGCAACAAGAGAGGCAGTGACCGCCAAACAGCAGAGTCTAGACTCCCCTCCTTTCCCCATTTCTCAGTTATGCGAATCTGGTCTGGGAAGGATCTTTTCGGGTGCAACCAATTTCTCCTTCAACCCCAAATTCCTGGAAGATGTTCTAGAGAAATTTAGCAGATGCTCCTTACAACCAAGAGATCTGAGGGAAGGGTGAAGAGGCAGCTCTGATTGGTTCTCTGAGATGGAAGGGTCACAGGCCATGAAATCATGGACAAGTGTCACTGAACAGAATCTTAGCGTGGAACCTAAAAAGGGCAGATTCTGATGCTGTGGGTCTGCGATGGGACAGAGATTCTGCCTCCAGAAGAGGTTGGTGATGCTGGTCTGAGGCCCACAGTTTGAGCAGCAAGGTACTGGAGATCATCTGGTTCTCAGATGGTACATTTCTTCTTGAGTGTCCATCTTTGATGAAGACGGATTGACTGTGGAGGTAGAGCCGGTTTGGAGATCGTGAAGAATGTGAAGCAGCCTTCAAGACCCAGAGACAAAGTTCAGTAATCAGTTAGCCATGCCCGGTATGAACGACAAAGGGCCAGTTTCATGATCCTTGAGCTATTTCTGTTCCTCATTCCTAGAAAAGTTGACACAGACATTTTCCTGCAATAAATATGCTTCACCCGGATATTTTCTGGAAGGCTAGCTAGAGGTGGCTGTGGTGTTATGAAGAAAGAACGCATCTTGGAGTCAGAAGTCCTGGATATGGCTCCCAGTTTATCTTTCTGAGTCTCTCTGGGCCTCAGTTTCTTCTTCTGTAAAGTTAGGATAATAAATCCTCACCAGAAGGGTGTTAGGTAGATTCCATTTAATTAGAGACTGGGTAAACTCCATGGAACTACACAAATAACACTTGCTATTTTATGTGTTTTTGACAGTCTAGCCCGAGAGACGGAGCACGGACAGGCAAAAGGCCTTAATGATGTTGTTACCTTAAAAGACTATGGGGTGAACTAGGTCTTTGATTGTTAAAGAGATTCCAACAGCCAGTTGAGGAGCTGGGTGGAAATGATCCGTGCAAACTTGCAAGAAGCTCATACGGAGCTCGGACATGAAAGAAAGGAGGGACGCCGATGGGTAGGAGGGAATCACAAATTGCTTATGGGGTCTAAGTCACTCTTTTTCTCAGCTCTAAAATGGAGATTAAAATAAAACCTCACAGAGCTCTTGAGGATTAGATGAGATGATGTATTTACAAGCATAACTCAGCGTCTTACGCACAGTAAGTCCTCACTGCTTGATTTTTTTTCTAACCCTGTTTTTTTTTAAATTATTTAAACAGGTAATATAAACTCGTGATTCCAAAACCAAACCAATGTAATAAAGCGTATATGGGCAAGTATTGCTCTCACCTCTCTTCCCTTCCAGCAGATCTCGCTTTCTCCGTAGGTGGCTATTCTTAGCAACTTACGTATCTGTTCAGTGTTCCGTTATGCAGATACAAGCCAGTACAAATATCTATTCTGATTGCCCCCTTTCCTACCCAAAATGCAACGTAGGATATACACTATTCCACACTGGAGTTTTTCATTTTCTTCTTTTTCATAGACAGAGAACCTTTTCTGGTGTTTTTAGAGCTGAATAGTAGTTTACCATGTGGGCTTACATAGTTCATTGATCCAGTGTCCCAGTTATGGGAACCTGGAGGTCTTCTTACAAACACGCTGCAACAAATCTCTTCTGAATACCCATCATTTTGCCTGTATGTACTTAAATGTATAGGTTCAATTCCCAGAAGGGGAGTAAATGCACTTGTAATTTTGATAAAACTACATTACATTCCCATCCGTCTTGCCAACAGAGTGCGCGGTCATCATCTGAATGTTGATACCACATTTACCACTTACTCCACAAAATCTTTTGTTGATCAGATCTATTTCTGAGCTTTCTGGTTTGTGTTATGGTCTCTGTTTGTCTATTCAGGTATCATGATCGCTCTGTTTTTATTACTGAGATTGTACAACATACATTATTATCCACAGGAGCTGATTCCTCTTCATCACTCTTTGTTTTCAGATTTTTTCTGACTATCCTTGCTTGTTTATTTTTCCATACTAACTTGAGAATCAACTTGTCCCACTCTGGGGAAGGAGAAGGGGGAGGTCTTTGTTATTTCTCTCTCTTTCTTTTTTTTTTTGAATTAAATCAAATTAAATTTATAAATGGAGGAGAACTGACTTCTTTAGGATGCTCGGTCTTCCCATGCAAGAGCAGAGTGCGTCTTTCCATTTGCTGAGTTCTACTTTTGTGTTGTGACATTACTGAGCACGTTGCACATTGAGTAACTGACAAGCTAAAAGGCAAGAGGACGTGGGGCGCCTGGGTGGCACAGCGGTTAAGCGTCTGCCTTCGGCTCAGGGCGTGATCCCGGCGTTCTGGGATCGAGCCCCACATCAGGCTCCTCCGCTGGGAGCCTGCTTCTTCCTCTCCCACACCCCCTGCTTGTGTTCCCTTTCTCGCTGGCTGTCTCTCTGTCACATAAATAAATAAAATCTTAAAAAAAATAAAATAAAAGGCAAGAGGACAAAGGCTAACAAGTTATGATGGCAAAAAGCAAACATATTAACCTGTCCAAAAGCAAAGGAGCCAAAACTCTGAATACTGGGCAAAGTGGTGCGAGGCAGGATTAAGTCAGGAAGGAAAAAGTGGGAGGAAAAATCACTTTATTCATTATTAGTGCTTTCTATTGGTTGTCTCATCAAATTCTCATTTCACAGATCATAACAATGTAATGATGAGACCTCTCCCCTGGGATTATTTTATCCAAGAGAGAACACACGCAGCGTACCTGGCGTACCTGGCGTGGTATGAGCCGCAGAGGAAGGACTCCACACATGCTGGAGATTTTAACGCTGCTGGCGATGGGGGAGGGGGAGGACCAGTCGCAGCTGCCCAGGAAACAATGTGCCCGAGTTCTTACACACCCGTAATTCAAACACAGGTCAGCCAGTTTCTGAAGCCTGTGTTCTTTTCACTGTACCATTCTGCCTCTAGGGGAGTTAATTTAATTCAGTTCAATAAGTATTTATTAAGTATCTGCTAAAAACAACTTGAATATTATGTTCCATTCCAGAGGTCACACTGGTGAAGGCTCATTCATTTAAAGATAATAGAAGCAAGTTCAACCTCTCTTACGTAGAAAATGTCTACAGGAAGTATTTATAAGCTAATATAAGCAGTTATGGAAAGGGCTAGAATCAGATTGGCCTCAAGAATGGCCAGCTTCATAGGTTTGGAAGCTGTGAGGTTGAGCTCCTCCTTCTCTCTCTCTCCCTGTGTGTCTCTCTCTCTTCCCTCTTGCTCTGGTTTGGTTCCCTGGCCTGTCCCTTCTCTGTCTCTGCTTCTCGGTGCTTTCTGCTTTCAGACCGGCTGTCCCGGGGGGGGCGGGCTCACATCCCTGCTTCAGGCTTACATCCTCACATCAAACTCTTTGGTCCGGCTCCAGTCAGAGAACGTCCCAGGAACGCTGGATTGCCCAGGCTTGGGCCCCCTTCTCAGGGCTCTGGCCAGAGGGCTAGCATGGGGATTGGCCGCCCCCAACTGAATCATATGGCTGGAGAGGAGGAAGGGGGGCTGTCTACTTGAGGACCTCTTGGGAGGCTCTTCCCAAGAATATGGGAGCTTTGGGCAGACAGCACAGCAAATGACAATGACACAAGTAAATTACACTGCAGCCACCCGGCTGGGCTATCATGCAGCCCTTTCAAAGCACGTTTAGTTGGAATGCGATGTAATACTGTAGGAAATGTTTATGCCGAGAGAATCGATGAAGAAAAGCAGAAAAGCCAGCTGGATGAACACAGCTCTGCGAGAGCCAGAAACAAGAACCCGCCCGTAAAGACGAAATAAAGAACTAAGGCACCGAAAGTGAACACGGCTCGTCTCTGCGTGGTGTGACCGTTAGTGATTTTTTCTCCCACCTACATTCTTTGTTTTATTGTGGTTTCTGTTGTGGTAGCAGTTTACATTTGGCCCTAAAACGTTTCTTTCTCGTTAAATTGTTTATTTCATGTTTATCAAAGTAGTGTCCCTTACCGCCCACCTGTGCCCACCAACTACCCTGAGTGCCCTGTGCAGACACATCACAGGAACTCTCATACTGTTTCTTCTAAATAACATTTTAATTAATTTACTTATAATTCTATGTCTGGTTTACACAGTTTGGACAGCATCTGTTTCTTCATTTCCTTTCCTAGTATTTGAAGATTTAACTCTTTAAAGTCATCCAAACATACTAATGAGCACGTCCTTTCCCCCATTGCCCTTAAATAATTACATGGAAATGCTTATCTAAGGAAGTAGAGGGAGATATTAGTCTGATGATGTCAAGGCAGTTTACTGGCAGACCAAGCATCACTCCTCTTTCTTGCTTTACTCACTTCCTTTGCTATAAAACACCTTCGAGTAGATCCTTAAAGCATGTGTAGGGGTAAATATGTAGTCTTTATAGATCTAAAAATGTCTTTTACCCTCATCCTTGATGAATAGTTTGACTAGATATAGAATTTCCGATCGAAAGCTGCTGAAGGGAGTCACCCAGTGACGTCCAGAATCCAGCATTCCTATTGAGAATTCCAGTGCTATCCTTGACTTTGGGACCCACAGTTTTCCTCTTTAGAAGACTCTCTTTATCTCTAATGCTCTAAAATTTCAAAATCATATGTCCTCTCCCCCCATGTATTATGTTGGCACTTAATGAGCCCCTTCAAACTGGAGACACCTGCCCTTCAATTCTGAGAAATTTCTGTATTTGTCAGATAATTTCCTTCCATTTTTCTCTGCCCTCTCCTCTGGAAATCTTATGAGAATAGGAAACATTTTGGGCCAATCTTATCAGTTTACTCATTCTTTCCTGCTGTTGCCCATTTCTTTCATGTTTTATAATATAATCTGGAAGATTTCCAAGGGCCTTTCCACTCCTTAAAATTTTTTTATTACAATATTTTTAATTTCTAGAAGCTCTAACTGCTTTTCTGTTCTTTTATCATAGCATTCTGTATTTGGCTTGTGATTACAGTATCTTATCTTTATGAAAATATTCTGTGGTTTTGTTTGTTGAAATCTCTCTGTTCCCTGGAGAACTATGTATTTTCTCCAGGAGGGTTCTTTTTTTCTCGTTTGTTTCTTTGCTGTTTCCTGCCCCCTCCTTTACATTTAAAGCTTTCCTCAAATATCGATGATCTTTTACTCTTTGTTCATATTTAATTTGGGGTAGAGGTGATTGTCAACTGTTGAGCTTCTGAATAAGGTGACCAAGGGGTGAGATAGGCTTTTCACTGGGGGACTCTCAAACGTCAGTGTATAGAAGTTTTTTCTCCCGGGAAGAATTCTTCAATTTCCTGCCTAGGGACAGTGAGCAGAAGATAAGGAGGCAGGGTTCAGCACGTTCTGGGGAGGAAGAGGAAGTGGTCCTGAGGATCCCATGGTTCAGTACGAGACTCACTCTTTCCCTTTTTAGCCTCCACCTGTCCCCTTAGGATCTCCCCCTTTCTGGGGGAGGGGTAGATGGCGAGGAGACATGTAGTCACCTGGCTGGACATGGTGGGAAGGGAATTTGGGGGGAGGTCTGATCTGTTTGCAAAACAGGTCACAGCCATTTGTCTCCTCTTAGGCACCCCAAAAGCTTAGCCTTTACTGTGTTCAGTCTTTCTGGGGTATCTGTTGGGTGAGTGGGTCTCCTTTTCCCCAGATCGCTCTACAGACGCTAGAGGATAACTTCTCCACTCTGCTTGGGTGATGAGTTCTCCTCCATTTGCTCTCCATGTATGAAACTCGTTGATTTCTGCTCTTTTTATCCTTCCAGGTTAATTCCTTTAAAAAATCACTTCACAATCACTTTGGTGGACTTTCTGCAGAGGATAAAACAAATTCAGTCCATTTACCTGATTAATGTGAAGTATCACTTTCTTTGTTTTAAAATGAGCATATACTGTGTTTATACTGGAGAAAATACACTTCAGTTATTTTAAGTGGATAATTTAAAATCAAGAAGGGGAAAGAAAGTCCAAAAACTAGATAGAAAATGGACAAAAGAATTGACATAAGGTTCACATGTAATGTTTACAAATGATCCTTAAACATGAAAAGATGCCCAATTTTACTCATTACAGGAGAACTGCAATTAAAACTACATCTAGATACCATTTTCCCACCATCTTCTCACCAAAAACATCTCACCAACGTATAAGAGAATAACAACTGTTGGCAAGGAGATGGATTAACTGGAACCCTCATATATCGCTAGTAGGAATGTACAATTTATAAAATCTTATAAAATGCTTTGGCAGTCTCTTAAAAAATGTTAAATATAAATGTACCACAAGACCCCAGTAATTCTACTCATAGGAATCTACCCAAGGAAATAGAAATATGTCTGTACAACAACTTATATGTGAGTGCTCATAGCAGCATTATTCATAATAGCCCAGAAGAGGGAACAAACCAAATGTCCATCAACTGATGAACGGACAAACCAGATGCGATATGCCCGTGCACAGCAATACTCTTTGACAATAAAAAGGAATGAAGTACTGGGGCGCTGGGTGACTCAGTCAGTTAAGCATCTGCCTTCGGCTCAGGTTATGATCCCAGGGTCCTGGGATCCAGCCCTGCATCGGGCCCCCTGATCAGCTGGGAGCCTGCTTCTCCCCCTGCTCCTCCCCCCCCCCCGCCCCCGCTCATGCTCTCTCTAATAAATAAATAAAATCTTAAAAAAAAAAAAGGAACAAAGTACTGATAAATGCTACAATGTGGATGGACCTCAAAAACGTTATGCCAAGTGAAAGAATCCAGACACAATAAGCCACGTACTAATATGATTCCATTTATGTGAAATTTCCAAAAAAGGTCAAGTGTATAGAGATAAAAGGTAGATTACTCCTTGGCTATGGCAGGGAGTGGGAATGGAAAGTGACTGAATACAGGCAGCAGTTACTTTTCAGGGTGATGGAAATGTTGTAAAACGAGATTGTGGCAAGAGTTGCACAACACGGAACATTAACTTAAAATCATTGACTCGTGCATATAAAACAGGTGAATTCTATGGTATGTAAATTAGATGTCAATAAAGCATGAAAGGAAGGAAGGCAGGGAGGGAGGGAGGGAGGATAAAAGCCCTCAGTTTGAGCACAGTAGAAAGCCAAGAATCCAACCACAAAAGTCATTGCAGATCTAAAGTTTCTGGCTTGAGAAGAAACAAAGAACTAAACAGAAAGAAAAAAAAGTGTTAAATATGCAAACTCCAAGTTGGTTTCAGAGAGGAGAGTGGCTTGGGTTTTTCTTGCTTCGGTCCCCAGGGAATGGATTTATTTAAAATAAAATATAATACAAAATCATGTTTGGCTAAATTATAGCAACACAGTAGAACATGCATAATTCGGATTAAAGCAGCCCCAGTGTGAGTCAGATGACAAACCCTGGGAATTATTATGCTGGCAAATAAAAGAGATGAATGGTCCTTTTCATTCATTTTGAAATAGATCACACACTAACTCCCAGGGAACTAAATGAAATTTTAGAGCTGATTATTGCAATCCACCTGTGTTGAAGGTACCGTGTAATCAGAGCTGATTTGACTTTGCCCCCTCTTTGGGGGAGAGGTGTTGAGAAAACTGATAAGCCCACTTTGCCTTGAAATATTATAACTGAAAAAAAAATGCAGGAAGTTATTTAGCAATCTAAAGGACAGAAAATCTTCTGGAAAGCTTAGACTCTGCTGAGAATCTGATAGACTGATGCTTATCGCGGCACAACCAGAGGAAATCACCCTGCTGGCCAGTTCCCACCACTTTCACAGGTAGCTCACAGCATGACAGAGTCTCTCCAAGACCCTCTTAGGAAGGATGTCACCATCCAATTTTTCCTGTTCCGTTAAAATCAGAACTTTTTCTTTAGCTTCTCAGATGCACTGAATGGCATCAGTAGTTAAGACCAGGACGTCTGGTGTCTGATGACTGGATTCTCCGCAGCTGTAGTCCTTACCAACTGCATGACCTCGGGGCAGCTACTGCCCTTCCAGTCTCTTCATCTATAACACGGGGATGGCAACAGTCGCTCCTCCTCATCGGGGTGGTCATCGAGGTTCAGTGAGATAATACAGGCAAAGCGTGTGGACAAGGCTAGACCTGGCGCCTAGTAGGGATTCAGAAATAGACAGAGGCTGGGATTTCTCCCAGAAGAAAAACAGTAAGGGGTGGCTAATAGTTATCACTCCCTACTGCGTGACAGACATTGTATGCTAGGCACACAGTGGCCATTTAATCGTCTTGACAAGTCACGGAGGTGTTTCGGTCCCCATCTTCAGAGGAGAAAACTGAGGCTCAAGGGAGTTAAGCGATTCGCCGGAGCTCACCAAGTAAGTACGATTCAGGGATTTGACGCCAGGTCTCTTTTAGACCAAGTGCTAGCCTAGCTCTTAAAAATAGAATAAAAATCTAGTCATCAGCCCCTCTACGAGCAGCCCCACCTGACCTCGCAGAACTCTAGTATGAGAATTTAATCCAATAATGTAAGATATTTTGTGCGGGCCCTTTGATGAATAAAGCAGCGGAGAATACAATGATGAGCGGACGTGGACCCATGACCTCAATTCCGAGTATCTGAGGGCGTTGCAGGAAAGAGGCGTGTAAACACATCATGTGTGGATGAGGCAGAACAGAAAAATGTGCTAAAGAGAAGCACAAGAAAGGGCCGTGGGAGCACAGAGGAGGAAGCAATTAATTCTGGCAGAGCGATAAGGGGGGACCTTGGGGAGAAGCTGCGAATGAGCTGTGCCTGGAAACCGGCATGGATTTTTGGTCGTGGAGGAAGTAACAGGCATTCGGGGCCTAACAAAGGTGAGGAGCGAACGTCCTGCGTGTTTGGGGATCACGCAGGTGGTGGGTGAAGGAGACTGCAGGCTACACGGACGAATGTACGAGAAAACGAGGCCGGAAAGCTGGTGGGGCTTAGGGTAGCTCACAGGGCCCCTGAATGCCTGTTGAAAAGATTGAGTTTTATTAAGAGGTCAACAGGGAGCCCCTGAAAGTTTTATGAAGACAACGCTAGCAGCTGCCTGGAGGATGGCAGGTAAGGCAGATGGAGGAGGCCGGAGAGATGCCAGCGGAGGAGAGGCTGCAAGACAACGGTGCCCATGCGCTTCCCTGCAGCGCTGTTCCCAACAGTCCCCAGCGCGAACCTCTGTGCGCATCGCAGACTAAACCTTCTTTTCTGGGCTTCCTCGACAGAAGACGCTGGGGAGGGAGTGGGAGATGAGGGCTGGTGCCTCCCGCCTGTCTAATTGCCTTCAGGGCAGGGACTGCCTAGCTGTTTTTCAGAACGTGGTTACTCCACAGAGGACGCCAGGTGGGGGCAGCTCTGAGACTCCTGCCCTTTCAACCCGAGCCGCAGCCCACAGTCGAATGTGAGGACAGGGGCACCACTGTGTCCTCAACCTAACACCGTGTCTGGGCACACAAGGGGTACCCAGTATTTGTTAAACGAGTGAATGGATGGGTGGAATTACTTTTGAGATTTTATTTGGAAACAAAGACTTGGTGGAAAGAGGAAGAAGGTGAAGGAGAGGAGAAAGCAGAAGGTTTGAAGTGCTTCCTCCAAATGAAAATATTTGCCAACTTTCCAGGGATCCCCTGATAGTTTTTAGTGAACCGGGAGGAAGGCCTTTGTTGTATAGGATCTAAATATTTTATTCCAGAGCATAAGCCCTTTTTTCTCTCCCCCACTCTTGGTAGAGAGGAAGGAGAAATCATCACAATAACCCTTTGCTTGGTGGAGGTGATTTATAAACTCGCTTCTTGTCATTGTTATGGCTGTTGTCTTTATCAGACTACTCGGCAGAGCGTGATTGTACTCCACGAGCATGATCATTTCCTCCAGGAAAAGATGCAAGGAGGGTGGTGGGGTGGGAGGTTCCCAGGAGGCCAACCCAATGTAGAAATCAAGACAGCAGGGTGTATTGCAAAGAGCGCTGCCTGAGAAGCTGGTTCAACCTGCTGTCCAGATCAATCCACTTCGCCTATCTGACCTTGACTAATTTACTTAACTTTTCTAAACATCTGTTTCCTCTACTATTAAGTGAGGATATTAAATAATGCCTACTTTGTTTGATTGTCTTGGAGAATGAAGCTAAGCTATGCCCAGCACATAGAGGTGCTAAATAAACGGTAACCGTTATTCTAATGAGCGATGACGCAATACACAGAATGGTCTTATCTTCTCCCATCAAAATTAATTTAAAATTTTCTTGAAAAATAACAAGTGATTTAAAATGGGGACAAATGTCCTACACACACACACAATTCGTAAACTCAACATCTAGAAGAAATCTAGGTTGTCTTAGAACACTTAAGAATCATTATTTGGGGGGCGCCTGGGTGGCACAGCGGTTAAAGCGTCTGCCTTCGGCTCAGGGCGTGGTCCCAGCGTTATGGGATCGAGCCCCACATCAGGCTCCTCCGCTAAGAGCCTGCTTCTTCCTCTCCCACTCCCCCTGCTTGTGTTCCCTCTCTCGCTGGCTGTCTCTATCTCTGTCGAATAAATAAATAAAATCTTTAAAAAAAAAAAAAAAGAATCATTATTTGGCAGTGCCCAAGGAAACCTAGAATGTAGGGATTGAAAATGAAGATGGAAATCCTGCAGCAGGTGGGTTCCTAATTTTAGCCTCTGGAGATATATTACCATAACAGCCTCAGTACCCAAACTCGAAAGGAGGGCTGAGGAATGTTGAAGTCATGGCATCGTTCATTCCCTCATTCATTCGAGTACTTATCCAGTGCCAGCCTGATGAACGGCTGCCCCTGAAAAGTGACAGGCCCCCCAGGAAGAAGAGAGCCCAGCTACCATGGGCACCTCTGACTAGTTCAAACAAAGGAGAAATTGTGGACAATGAGGAAGCATCTAAAGCAGCCAACATTCTAGGTAAAATTGTTAAACTCTGGCAGTCAGGACCCTTTTCTCTTCCTGCTCTTTTTGTGGCATTCTGTGGTAGATCGAATATGGGGCCCCATTCTCTACCCCTCCGTGCCTCCACGGCCCCTGTCAGCGTCCTCTCAAGCAGACACAAGCGTGGCAGAAACTTGAGAAGCACTTGGAAGCAAAGGCTTCCCATCTCAAGATAGGAGAAGAACTGCTCAGACGGGGACCAGGAGGAAGATGACATGTGACAAAGTTGGCTCGAGTGGATCCCCCTGTGAATTAGCCCGACCCAACTTGACATAGTCACCCAGCCAAGTGCAGCCAAGATCAGCCAACATGCAGATCAATGAGGATAAATGACTGTTGTCCTATAAATTTGAGGGCAGTTAGTCACACACCATGTTCGTGGCCATAGCTAACATACACACACGACCACTCCCTGAAGAGAAATTCTGCTCTGCAGAAAAATACCTGAAATGCATTCAAATTAAAGCTTGACACATGTCTGCTAAAGCTTAAAAAATAACCTCACATAAAAGCCACACATTTAAACTGGGAACAATGACTTTCGTTAGGACAGTGACTTTCTCTACATGTGTGTGTGAAGGATGCCAGGAGCGGTATGCAGCACAGAATGCTCTCCTCAAAGGGACTCTTTCCTAGAATCCCAACGTGAAAAACTGATTTTTAAAATCCAGAAATTTGCCTGAAGATGAGATATCCTCTCCTGGCCCCTAAGGCACATTCCCCAAACCCTAGAGCAGTATGAGGACAGTCGTAAAGTTATAAGCCTAGGTGAGATTTTTATTTTAATTTTTTAAAAACATTGTATTTATTTATTTGTCAGAGAGAGAGAGAGAGAGAGTGAGCGCACAAGCAGGGGGAGCCACAGGCAGAGGGAGAAGCAGGCTTCCCACTGAGCAGGGAGCCTGATGCGGGGCTGGATCCCAGGACCCTGGGATCATGACCTGAGCTGAAGACAGATGCTTAACCGACTGAGCCACCCAGGCGCCCCTATTTTAATTTTTAATGGTAGAAGAATCACCAACTCTGATTGGACTATGCAGAATGAGGCTTTAGATGGTCTTTAGGTCTGAATCTTCTGGACGTACCACCTGGACTGCAAGGAACATGGGAGCAGGGGTTGCTGGTTCTCAAGAGACCTTACACAGTAAATCTATGGTGATGGGTTATTAATTAAAACAGAGCTGGCGAGTTTATATATAGTTATAAGGAGCAAGTTCAAGTTCAGTCTTCAAGCCCCCTTATTCTACAGTTGATTAAGGGATTGAGTGAATAAACACTATTTCTTGTAACAAGCATGTTTTATAAGATTTTGTAACAAACTTCACGGCTAAAAGTTATATCCCTAGTGGTTAAACAAAAACTTTGTAGATAAAACTTAGTAGTTGCTGTTCCTTTACCTCTTCCCCTTCCTCTTTGTTTTTTCCTTTCCATTTCCCCCCAGATTCAGTCCTAACGCTCTGGATGCCACTCAGTGGAGCAGAGCAAGGTAGGCGTTGGTGCTAGACCATAAGGGGTCGACTTCAGAGATCTGGAGTGGGGTGTCAATCTCAAACAGGTGTCACGCAGGGGAGTGTCCCGGCATGGGGTGTGGAAGCCCACATAGGGTGAGAAGGGCATTCATGCATGGGGATAGCCTGCCACGAGGGATCAGAACCCAAAAAGAAAGAGGAGGACATCAGTGCAGAAGGGCAGCCTCGCATGGAGTGGCAGGGCTTGAGTATGGTGACAAGGGCACCCATGCCTGGAGGAGGCTGGCCGTATGCAGGTTGTCAGAAGGTGGCCTGGTGTGAAAGTTTGAAACCATTGAGAACAGTGTCCAGAGACTTGGCTTAGGGGTTCAGAGCCGAAGTAGGATGGGAAGCCGTCTACATGAAGGGCAAGGGAACGGTCTAGTGTTGAAGTCCAGAGTGTCCATGTGGTGGGGGAGGGGCCAGCATGTGGAATCAGAGCCCAGGCAGGGAAGGGGGCCTCCAGGAAGATGGGCATCTGGCATGGAGTGTCAGAACCCACAACAAGCGAGGAAGGCATCTCTATGCTTGGGAGCTGCACAGCAAAGGCGAGATGAGGCCAATATCCATGTAGGGAGGGGGCTGGCATGGGGTGTCATAGCCCCCAAATAGTGAGAAGGATGTCCGAAGAGGGGTAGTCTGGCACAGGGTCTCAGAACTCGAATGGGGTGAAAGGAACATCTTTACGGAAAGGGGGGCGGCAGAATTGGAAAACCGATATAAGAAGGGAATTGATGACGTAAGTAGGTATATTACAGGTCATGGGAGTCAGGTTTTCATGTGGAGGTGAAAGGAAGGAATAACAGGTACTGGAAGGAAGAAAACTAGAATCAGCTCAATAGTGTTTGATGGGAATTAGAGTTATCAGGATGAACTCAAGTATTTTAATTAATGGAAATATTTATAGAAATAAATATGAAAGTAAATGTGTAAATAAAAGTATATATTAACATACATATATCCCCTCGATCTGTCCTCAGAAAAGCCCTGGGATCAGTGATACCCCAATTGCAATGAATACACCTGGTACCCAGAACCTGACTTCTTCTTCTTTTTTTTTTTTTTATAAGCAGGCTCCATGCCCAGCATGGAGCCAAACGTGGGGCTTGAACTTATGACCCTGAGCTGAAATCAGAGTGAGACCTGAGCTGAAATCAAGAGTCAGATGTTTAACCGACTGAGCCACTCAGGCACCCTCCCAGAACTTGACTTCTAAAAACCGTTCTCAACCAAAAGGAACCAGAACAATGAAGACATGACAAAAGGATACAGAAACCTGCTTGAAGGGATTTGCACCAAATTGAGGACAATTTGAAGATCAAAATAAAGATGGGTAGTGGTGGATTATAACTGGTTGAATCCCATCGACTTCCGCGAGCACATACAGATATAAATAAATAGATACTTGGAAAGATGATAAGAAATGAGATATTTACATGGTTTCGTAGTTTCTCCCTACAAAATGCTTGATAAGTTAAAAAGGGGGAAAGCATTACTTCTCAGTGGAGAAGTCTGGCAGACACTACCTTAATCAATGATGAAAGTAGCTCACTAACAATGGAATAAATAAGAATCGTGTGCCACTGGAGGGGAAGATACAATATGAAGAACACAGCATCACTTCCGTGATATTCCTGCCAAGGACACGTAACCTGAATCTAGGTGTGAAGAATCATCAAACCTAAATTGAAGGTCATGCTACAATTAGTTTATTTCTTCAAAAATTTAAGGAGCTGAACGTCAAGAAAAGGCTAAAGAACTGTTCTAGACAGAAGGCTAAAAGACAGTGTGTAATTCTGAACTGGACCCTTTCTCTGTAAATGACATTACTGAGCAACTGGGAATCGGAGGGCTAGATGGTAATATATTAATGTTAATTTCCTTATTTTGATGATTGAATTAAGGTTTTATAGAGTATGTTCATTTGTGGGAAATACTAGAGTAACTGGATGTGATGGGGCAACAGATTAACAATTTCCTTTCAAACGGTTCAGGTAGGAAATGTTCTTTATTTTTGTGTAATTTGTGTTTCAAAATAAGAAACATTAAAACAGAACTTCATAGTTAAATATTATGGGGAATCTCCTCCTGCATATCGGTAAAAGTTAACCAGAGGTGTTAAAATCATGATAACATCAGTGAAACGAAGACCCTCACCCTACTGGCTTTTGGCAAGTGTCTTTCAGTGGTTTTTTTGTTCCCTGTGCTTCCCTGATCACGAGAGTGTAAACATCTCCTACGTGCCCTTGTCCATATCACTAAGATATCACTCTATGTCTTCATATCTCTAACAAACAAAACAAACAGACGAAACAAAACCGAAACAGACTCACTCCTAGATCCAGGAAACAAGCTGTTTGTTACCAGAGTGGGGAGGGGCTCAGGGGCTGGCAAGAGAGGTGAAAGAGATTAAGAGGTGCAAACTTCCAGTTATAAAATAAATAACTTATGGGGATATAATGTGCAGCATAGGGAATACAGTCAATAATATTGTAACAACATTGTATGGTGACAGATGGTAACCAGACTCACCATGGGGATCATTTCCTAACGAATAAAAGTATTGAATGCTGTGATATACACCTAACACTAATAGAATATCATATGTCAATTGCACTTCAAGAAAGCCAACACAGCACTTAAAATTCTTTTTAAAAAAAGGTTGATTTATTTATTTTAGAGAGAGTTGGGGGTTGGAGGGGCAGAGGGAGAGGGAGAGACACTTAGGCAGACTCCATGCTGAGCGTGGAGCTGGAGGCGGGGCTGGATCCCACAACCCTGAGATCAGACCTGAGCCAGAACCAAGAGTCAGGCCCTTAACCAACTGTGCCACCCAGGCGCCCCTTAAAATTCTTTTTGTTGATGTCTCCCCAAGATTATGTGGTTGGGGGAGGCACAGGAAGCAGGCTGCTGATTTGTAAAGTCATTGTGATTCCTAAGAAGTTCAGAGTGAAGAGTAGGGCTGGTGCCCTGGAGTTGGGAGGGAGGCATTGCAAGGGAACCAAGGGCAGGAGGCAAGTTCGGGGCCCTGGCCGCTACTGGAGGGGCTCAGCTGGGCCTCCCTTTTGCACAGAGTCCAGGGTGAGATGCTGACCGGGCTGAGCTGCTTCCAAGAATCGCACTGGGCCAAAGTGCCCTCTGTGTTGAAGATACATTTGAAATAAATTAAATGTTGAAATAACCATTTCTTTTGGACAGAAAGAACCATATAATGTACCCTAGTCCAGTTTGGTGCCATCTTCCAGGAAGCCTGAAGTCAGAGTTATAGCCAGCAAGCCCTCCCATCACCTGGCCTTGTCCCTTCTTGAGGCAGAGAAGAGCCAGAAGACAGCACCTCGAATTCCCCCCAGTTCCTGCTCCCCTCTTCTCCACCCAGTAGATTTTCTGCATGTATGCCTCCTTCTTTGCTGCCACGTTGTCTCGTATCTGCCTATATGTGGCCTAGTGGCCCCTGCTTTTCCACATTTAAATTTCTCCCTTTTGCTAAACTGAATGAATTTTTTTCACTTGCCTTTTCTATAGTTTTATGATATTACCATGTTCTCCTTGAATTGTTTTACCTTGACTTTTACCTGTCCACACTACTTGATGGATGGTTTCGGTCCCCCTTCCTAGGGCTCCTCCTCCTTACTCTCCCTAAGGCTTTATTCCCGTCTCCTTGTCTTGCTCCATCCAGACCCCAAGCACACTTTGGTCCCTAAGGGATCTACAGGTGGATTCCATGTGATCTGTGTATCCCCGAAATTATATGTAGAAATTTGGATTTATGTGCAATTTTCTGATGAAAATAGCTTTCCTCCTATTCTCTAAGGGGTCCATGAGCACACAAAGTTAAGAACTCTAGAATGTGCGGATGCCCCACTATCTAGATCTTCAGGTCAGGCTCCTTGCCGAGCTCCAGACCCATCCATCCAACAGCATCTCTAAAGCAACATGCCCCAAATGGAACTCATTCTCTTCTTACCCAGCACCCTCCCAGCTCCCCTTATCTCAATGAGCAGCACTATCGTCGGCTCAGTTGTCCCAGTAGAACATCTTATACCACCTTGGACTCTTCCCTCTCTCTCTCTCTCTCACCACCCCCATGTCCAATCAACTCCAGGGCTCAACATTTCTCTCTCCTCATTTCCTCTTCCATCGATCTGCTTCTCCGTATCCCTTAGACATAAGATCATGTCTCTCCTGGCTCTGAGCCCCTACAGCAGCCTCCTGTGGCCCTGCCACCAGGTTTGCCCCTCTGAACCCGTAGCACATACAACCAGAGTGATCTTTCTAAAATGCAAATATGCTCATTTCCCTGCCTCTGCTTACAACTCTTCAAAGTAGTACTTTCTCATAAGATAAAGCCTAAACGTCCTACTGTGATATACATCACAGAATAACATGGCCTGGGCACCGCTCCATCTCCCATCCCTTCATCACCCTCACCATTTTGCGCTCTATGGCCCAGTCATGCTGAGCCATTTATAGATTCCTAAAAGGTGCCGTCATGTTGCTAGATTCTGGGACCTCATACAAATTTTTTAAATGTCTTTATTTTATACTAATTTTTTAAAAAGTAGGCTCCATGCCCAACATGGGGCTCGAACTCACGTCCTGAGATCAAGAGTCGCATGCTCTACCAACTGAGCCAGCCAGGCACCCCACTTCACACATTTAAATGCCCCAGGACCTCCTGGAACTCTGCCTTCACACCCAGTGCCTAGAACATCGATAGGCTGTGGTGGTTTATCCCGCATCACCTTGGCTAAGCTGGAATTATCTTCCCCAGACCTCGTCTCTGTAGGGTTCCAGGTTAGAGTTGGTCAAAAGAGAACTTACACAACATTTGCAAAACAGAAGCAGCAGCAGCCATTTTGCTCCAAAGGTTATCATGAGACGGACGTAGAGGTGTGGATGGAGCCCAGTGTGCCCTGCTCTTCCCCCCAACTTCCATCCTGCCAACCAATGGCAACTCAGGCCCACCATCGGGCTATGAGTTCACAGATACAAGAAGATAGCCTTCCAGAGACACCAGCCCCCTCACGTCCCACTGCATGAGCTGGCTGAGCCTAGCATCGAGATTTCTCTGCAACTCTGACATGTCCATTCACATGGGGAACCCCAGAAGGGCTGATGAATAACTTTTCTCTGGACTTCCAAATCTCCTTTCCAGACCTTTACCTCCCCATGCTTTTCCACATGTGTGCAGAAGCGAATCCTCTAGGAAGTTCCTCGTTCCCTAATCAGCAGAGTGGCTCTGCTTCTCTGACTGGACCCTCGATTTTGTTGACTAGCTAGCTTGGGTACATTCTGCAGTTTTCCTCCCTGCAGGGAAGCTTCTCTCACTCCAGGGCTGTAAGGGTCTCCGTGAGGAGGAAGAATTCAGAGACTCCTCGTGGCTGACCTCCTGTGCTTACCCTGCAAGATGCCCTCCCTCAGCTCCACCCCAAGCAAGGAAAACCCGACCTCTGGTTCTTGGTGCTCTTTAAAGGAGAGGATCTGGGTGACCACTTGGACTCCTTCCGCTCTCCTGAAATTGCCCTGCAGGCAGCTTGTCACTCCCTGGGAACTTCCCACACCTCTACCCTGCAGGCTGGGGAAAGAAGAGACATGGCTGCCCTGGAGACCATCTTCTTGTCTAAAACTACCCTGGGGAGATACACTTCCGGTCCAGGCGGGTTCCCAGAATATTGCTTTGGGGAAGATTTGGCCAGCACCTAACCTCCCTGTGGTGAAGACAAGGTATCCACTAGGAGCTGGGGAGGGTCCTGCCCCCAAGCCAAGATGGGGTTCTTCAACCCTGGAGGCGAGCCTTAGCCACACCCGCCCTGCACAGAGCCGGAGGCTCTGCCCATTCCCACCACAGAGGCCCGGCTCTGTGCCCTCTAATACCCCAATGCCGGCTCTGCCGAGGGAGTAAGTAACTCCATCCACCCCTCCAGAAGCATCTCTGCTTGCTTGTGAAGCTCCCCCCTCCATGGTGGCTTGCACAGTTGGTACCCACTCTGCCACCACGCTCTGTGAAGACGCTGTTGGAGATCCTGAGCTCCTTGAGGGGTGGGGCCATGTCTGAAGGCCCCTTATTTTCCTCCCAGCTCTGGGGAAGGAGATAGGTCAAAGATGTTAGAGAATAAAAACCAGAAGACTCAGTTGGAACCTGGCTGCCAGGTGGGATGCTGGAATAGAAACAGAAAGGGTAAAACAGCAGGGAATCCTGAAACCATTAAGTGAGGTCTGGAGACATTTGAGTATGCTGCTTCTTTATGAAAGCAGCTGTTCTGTATGATTTGGCTGTCCACTGGGTATTTTTGAAAAATGAATAATAGACTTCGGGAAGGAGTGAAAATGTAGGCAGAAGGAGGAAAAAGAAGGAAGGAACGTGGAGGCAGAGAGGGGCCAAGTACTTCTTGGTAATGGAAAATCTGGTCATGTTCTCTGCACTCTATACCTCATGCCAGGGACTTAGGCATCCATTTCTACAAAATCCAGAACGACGCCCTGCCAAAGAGATAGCACTGATGTGGATATTTCAGAAAGGGCATGGCTTGTGTGGAGTGCATTTGCAGAGCTGCTGGGGCCCCCAGAGCCATACAGATCATTCACCTTGGGTGCCCGCTATGCACCCAACACTGTGACGTAGGGAGCGATATGACCCTGGACATAGGGAGTGATAAGAAGGATCCCACTTGAGCTTCACTCTTAGGCTTTATTTTCCCGTGCCACCTCCCTCACCCCCACCAAGAGCACTGTTCAGGAGAGACATTTTACATACCCATTATGCAGAAAAGTGAACTCAGGCCTGGAGAGATTTGTGACTTGACTAAGGTCAGCGAGAAAGTGAATGGAGTTGGGACCACTCTCTATGCATGAATCAAAGACGCTGGCTTTGATTTCATATAGATTCAGACATAGAGGCTATGGATATAGGCATACGGAAATACATATATGTATACACCTGCCGTCCTATCCACCACCCGTCCTCAGGCTTGGGCAGCACGATAGTAATCATGTGGGGGTATCTCCTGCATTTCAGTGCCTCCTTTTAGGCTAAGCAGAGATGCTTGCAGATCGCAAATGGACTATGTCTGTGAGGCATTCGCTTTGTCAATAGGAGGCTGCCCCGTATGGCCTGGATTTGTCCCACTTTATCCTGTGCTGGTTGTATGATGCCAGCCAGACACTCCTGTTACCTCACATGCCCTACACCTCACTTCTCAGGCAGATTAGCATGTGCTCCCTAAACAGAAGTCAGCCTGCGTTTTGGGGGCCTCTCTTCAGATTAATTTTTCAGAAGCACTTTGTACAAATGTTGTGACTGCCCCTAACTCTCCACGTTGTAGTGCAGGGCTTGAAGCCTCTGTCCCGATGATCCAGGAGCTCCTTCGGGGTGGCATCTCTGTCTGCCTTGTTTGCCAGTAGATCCCAAGTGTGAACCCCTCACCTGACCAGGTGCAGGTGCTCAATGAAACACTGATAAATGCATGTGGGTGGGTGGAGTTCCTAAAGGGCCAGGAATTTGCCCACCTGTGTCTTTCCCTCCCTGTGAATGTCTCCTTGTTCAGGGTCAGCCAGCAGTCCCAGAGAACAGTAACTTTACACATCTCACTGATGAAAAAATCTTTTTTTTTTTTTTTTTTTTGCCAGGAAGTCTTTGTCTCCTGGGGATTTTTCTTCTCAACTTGATGTTGACTGGCTACCCCTGTTATTGGTGTATTTCCTGAGATCATCATTCTAGAAGAGAAAGAACAATGCTTCTCAATGGAAAACCGGTCTGGCAGAGACTTTGGGTTTAATCAGAACCGCATAGAGGTAAAGTTATTACAACCATCCCTTACGTCATTTTTCCCATCTCTAAAATAGGTTAATTCTTATCTACCCTCAGACAGTGCACCGAGTCTACGATTTCAGTTTTGTCATTTTAAACTAGGTTTGACGGCTGTGTGCACACAAATCCTTTATTTCCCCATCATAGCATTGTGATGCCTTCATTGTCTCTCACCAGCAGCAATGAGCCCCTCGGGTTCTAGGATCCCAGAAAAAGCTCAAAATTAATATTTAAGGTGGAGTGCTCTAGTAAAAAGCGTATCAATATTGAAACCAGACAGAATCCGCTGCAATAGAAAAATCTGGAAACAATACTTTAAAATTCCATGCAGCCCTGTCTTAAAATGAGTATTTCACAACATGGAAGAATATTCACGGTATTTGTTGAGCAAGAAAAAAAAAACCAAAACCAAAAGAAAAAAACAAGTCATGGGATACTATGTCTAGTGTGAGCCCATCTTTGAAAAGAAAGAAAGAAAAAAAAAAAGAAACAGAAAATCCCATATGTTACCTAAATATATCATAGAGAAAAGTTCAGAAGTTTACATATTAAACTGTCAAATTGGAGAGATCAGTTTTCAGCTTTCTATATTTTTTTGTATTCTTGAATTGTATAAAGTATGTATAATTTTTAAGCATATAATTAAAAATGAAAAAAAAAAGTTTTTGGAAAAAGAGTATGTGGACGAGTAAATGCCATAGAATTTTGCAAGTCGGCAAGTTCAAAGGCAAAGTGCTTCCATCAAAGAGAAGAGCTGACAGCCGAGGCCTATTTGCAAAGAATGGCAGCCCTTTAGGGACAGCCAGAGACCAAGACCTGGCCCCCGGCTCCCTGGGTCCAATAATGAAAATCGGTAGAGTGTTTTGAGTGCCGCCACACGCTGGGAACTGTGCTAAGTACGTTTGAACATCATTTCGTTTCGTTGTCATGGCAATCCTATAAGCTAACAATGCTAGCAGAGGCCACACTTGGAAAGTGAAACCTAGTTGAAATCAATTAAAAGAAAGCTCCCTTTGGCAGAAGGTGAGCAAGCAGTGGCTCCCCTAGGAGATGATTTCCGATGGAGACTTGGCAAATCCCTCAAGGCAATCAAGGTGCCAGGGGCATGTTCAGGTGATGGGCGGGTTCCCACAGACACGGAGAGCCAAATCAATAATGTTGTAAACCGAGGGAAGGGTGTGGGCTGCATGATGAATGAAAGAGAGAGGCGGGCAGGATGGGTTTATCCAGGTCTATCCACAAGCGGGAAGGCCTAATACTGACAGACAGGGGCGATGTGGTCGCTCACTGGAAGGGGAGCAGTGACGGATATTAAAACTAATTACACTATCGTTTATATTCAGATGGGAATCACATTAACTCTATTAT
Organism: Ursus arctos; assembly: GCF_023065955.2. Classification (NCBI taxonomy): domain Eukaryota; kingdom Metazoa; phylum Chordata; class Mammalia; order Carnivora; family Ursidae; genus Ursus; species Ursus arctos. Next base: position 56,546,009 of record NW_026622874.1, read on the forward strand.
TGCATTTTCTGAACACCTACTGTATGTCAGGCCCTATAGATGCTAGAATGCTTTAACAGATTTTTAAATTTAACCTCTAAAATAACCCTATGCCATAGAACTGTTATCATCCATATTTTATGATGGGAAAATCAGTCCCTTGAGAATTTTTGAAGCTAGTCAGTCTGGTAAGTGAGGGATGCAGGATTTGAGGGCAGGCTTGTCTGCCTCAGGAGCCCTGGTCTGAGCCATTCTACTCCCCCCCCACACTTTTTTAAAGATTTTATTTATTTATTTATTTATTTATTTGAGAGAGAGAGAGTGAGCAAGAGAGACAGAGAGAGCAAAAGCCAGGGGGAGAAAAAGAGGAGAGGGAGAAGCAGACTCCCCACTGAGCAGGAAGCCAGATGTGGGACTCAGTCCCAGGACCCTGGGATCACGACCTGAGCTGAAGGCAGCCGCTTTACCAACTGAGCCACCCAAGTGCCCCTGAGCCACTCTGCTCTCCTGCCTCCCTACCCTGCTCATCCCTCCACAGATAGGAAATCAGCTGACTCTTCTTTCTCACCTGGCATAAATCTTAGTCTCCTGGATGACTAGGAGATTGCTTGACTCAGCAGGAAACACTGGACTGGAGGATTTACAGACAGAAAGATGCTTCTCAGCCCTTGTCTCATTTTGTTGCCACAGATTTCCCCAGGTCAGCCTCATTCTCATGCTTGTCCCCCCTGCAGATTCCAACTCACACAGCTGGAGGGACAGAAATGGCTCACGATTCCAGTCCCATATCAAAGTGTGTGCACGTGCCTGGAAATGAGCGTTAAGTGCTATACAAAAGCAGCCCATTACTCTGGAAGGAACCACCATTACTCAGCAATCTGACAGCAGTGCTGATGAGCCACCTGCACACACACTGGACCAAAGGCTCATTTGCTGAATGTCCACAAAACTCTTAGAGCTCCTAGTACCCCCAGGAGTCACTGAAGAAAGAGGCTGACAGGTACTTTACGGACGGTTGTGGTGGTGGGGTTGCAGTTAGGAGCAAGGAGGGGGTAAGAAGATTCTGAATCCACACATAGCGAAACTAGAAGGGCCTTGGGGAGCGTCTGAGCTGGTGGTTCTCAGCGTCAGGGACAGGCCTGCCTACATTGAAATCACCAGGCAACAGCTGAAAAAGCCAGTTCCTGGGTCCCTCCATCGGGGGATTTGGAATCAGTAGGTCTGGATGGGTCTCTGGAATCTGTATTTTTAACATGCCACCCAGGCTCTTCTAATGCACAACCGGGTTTGGAAAATGCTCGTCTCATCTAAACCTCCCATACTACAAAGGAGTCTGCCGCCTGCCAAAATGATGAGTAGGACTTAGAAAAGTAACCCGCAGATTAAGGAGCACTTGTCTGATCAAAATATTGCCCACAGCCAAGGCATTAGCATAAATATTCCCCACATCACCAGAAAAGAATGTTCACGTGACGGACATGGGGACACATGCGGGAAGAAAAGCCAGCTGCCCCGAATTCATGCTCCTGCCACGTTTCAAGGCTCCCAGCACAAGAGACAGAGGCTAGAAATCAACTCTGTCAATTTGCAGGGGCAGAAGTGACTCCTGCCAATTTATTTGAATGTCCTCCGTACTGAACTACAGACTGTTTCTGCGTGCTCGTCAAACACCTCTAGCTCTTGTTTGGTACAAATGGGGGAAAGCCTTTTTTGGTTGCCATGGTACCGCCACAGTAAAAGCTGTTTTCAAGTGTTAGATGTTCTGAAATGACAGGCTCTGTTTCGAGAAACGAGGCTGCTGAAGAGGTCAGTATAAATCGCCAACCTCCGTGTATCAACGGGCGGTCGTGAATCAGTGCTGTCGCTACCCCAGGAATTTATTCCTGAGACATAGGTTCTGACCGTCTATCCCAAGCCTGGGTCCTGAGTCCCTAGGAGGACGGTTCTTTTATGGCCAGGCACCGACTGAGAGGCCGCAGCCCGTCGTGACACCTGCCGCTGCCTGCTGTGCTCGTATCCTGAGCGAAGGCTGTTTGTGGGCACTCTCGGATGGAGGGGGGACATTCGTGGGCCTGGGTCATGGAGGAAATGCTGGTCCCGCGGAAAATAACCGAGCGTTCATGTCCTTCCTTTGTTTGTTTGTTCCCTTGCTTGGGTGCATGTCCCCCTCTCTGAAATTGAAGACAAATTAACTCCACGCCTGCATTGCTGGGACAGGATGGATAGAGAGCACTTACACTCTAACACCTGCATTCCAGGCACAAACCCGAGGCAGACTAGCTTTTCAGCCTCATTTCTATTCTTAGCCTTGTACACTCATTAAGTGCGGGACGCCCATGTGTGCCTTCCTCTCTGTATTGTCAACTCCTCGAGGACAGAGGTCACAGTTTGCCTGTGTCGACATCTACCACAGTGTCTGGCACGTACGAAGTATTCATTAGTATGAGTTTGGTGTTCATATATTAAATTAAACGAAAGAGGCGTGTGTGTATATGTATACGTGTGCTTTGGGTGATATGGACCTTGCTTCCAGGACAGTGAGAATGGAAAAGAAGAGAAATCTTAAAGCTGTTTTAGAGGCATCTCCAAACGTAGTTGTTAGCAAACTTAGGGTGACTTCATAAGCCCCTAAGAGTTCATTGAAACGACAGATGTTACGTCCCCACGCCTGGAGTTTCTCATTCAGCTGGGCTGGGGAAAGACCCAGGAATCTTTTGAAGGCAGGTTCCTGGGGCCATTCTGATGCCCATGAAAGAACCTAGTAGATGAAGATGGAAGCGTGAAGGATATCTGAGCATTGGTGATTCTACCTGTAAGTCATTTAAAGCACGTGTCCGGAGTGCAAAGCTGCACGTATGAAACCATTAAGGCATGAAGAGAACACAATAGAAAAATGTACAGAGCATGACGCAAAGCAATCTGTCCAATGCCAAAATCCAAGAGTCAAACACGAAGTACCCTTGGATTCTCAGACAGCATCAGGGAAGATTTCACGGCAGAGTAAGACTTGAAATGGAAACACGTATTGAAGAGCGAGGAGAGCTTTCTGGCAGAGAGGGAGGGGGCACAGCAGAACAGTGAGTTCCTTGTCACCACCATAGTTTGAAATTCCGGAGGGTTAATGAGCAACATTGCAAGCTGGCGAGGATACAGAATAGATGGGGATGATACAGAGGGTAGATGTACCTGACCTAGAATAGATGTGAATGATAGAGTTCATTCTAGAATAAATGCAAATGATATAGGTATAGGATAGATGGAGCTATCAAGCTTCAGATGCAAAGAGAAGCAGCTACGATGCACTTTCCTTACCTTCCTGACTCTGCCTTTAAAGACACACTTGGGGATGCACAGAGAGTTCCTTTCAAACGAACGTCAGATGAATGGAGGCAGGAGCATGAGAAAAATAGGGAGAAACCTGCACGGCTTTGTAAATAAAACATCTGCTCTCGAGGGGTTAATCAATCCTTAGTGCTTAGGAGGATCGAAGGGAGCAAGGTAAGAATCTGCTGTGTCAGTAAAAGCTTACAGAGGAAGATAAGGATGGGGGGGGGGGGACCGGGCCCAGGAGGGATTAGAACAATAAGGGTTTTTTGGTACATCTGCCCCAGCAGAGAAGGAAAGAACAGTGCAGAGGTAAACCCGCTGACAAATGGGAGGCGTGTTAAATAAACAATTAGTACACAGTGAGCCACATGCTGAGCTCCGTTCACAGAGAAAAGGAAAGACAGGTAGCCGTTGACAATTAAGAGCGACTGTGATATGATCAGAAAGCTGTAGGGGGCAGCGGCTGCCAGAAAGGGGTCGGGGCTTGGGCAGCTGGGATGCGGGCAAATTAACAGGGCCCCTGATTCCCAGAGATCCCAGGGAATCCGTAATGAACCTGGACCTGCCAGGGCTGACTCATCAGAGGGAACAGCAGGGTGGGGCCCCAGGAGGCTGCAGAGAGCAAAAGCACAGCTCCAAATTTCTCAAGAGGCCGGGGAAATTGGTGGCCACACCAGGAAATAATAGCATCAGGCTGTATCTGTGGGAGCGCATCGGCCATGGCAGATAGATGTAGGTACATTCTACTTGCAAGTTAATGCAGTCTAAAGTAAGGCTGGTCTGTTTAAAGAGAGGCATAAAGAAATACATAGGTAGGATAAGTGCCCCCGTCATAAAGTTGGTATGTTTATATAACTGGACTAGAGCGATGACAAACTAGAACAAGTCCTCTATCAGAACTCCCAGGGCTAAGTTCTATTTCCCGTTATTATTACTTGCATCACTGAAAACACTTACCTTTAATTGATCTATGCCAGGCACTAGTGCCAAGTACTTGACATATAATAAGCTCATTTAACCCTCAGATCATCCTGATGGTGTAAGTTTGTTCTCATTTGACAGGTAAGAAAACTGAAGCTCAAGGAGATTAAGGAAATGATCTGAACTCAGATCACTAGTGTGCGGGGGAGGAAGGACAGCCCGACCTGTCTGCTGCTGAGCAAGCCCCACGCCCTCTGCCAGCTCACAGTGGAGCCCGGACCAGCCCCTTCCCCTCCTCTAGATTTGGGCTTTTCGTCTGTGGAGTGGGGTGGGGTGGAGTGTCACTAGATGGTGCTTAATGGTGGATGGGTGGCATCTAGGGTAGAAAGAACAAAGGCTTAGAATTTGAATAGAGCTGAGTTTAGATGCCGCCGGCATCAGGACACTGGATGACCTATCAGAGCCTCATCTAAAGAAATTCACATCTAACTCACTTACTACGGAGGGACTCAGTGTGTTATCCCAGTAGGTGCCCAGTAGCGTTCACGGTCTGCTATTTTATTCTACCTGTAAACCAACCTGATCATAATTACATGAAAACCAAAAGATAAAACCGTAATTCCTGAAAGATTTTAGAAAAATCTTCTAAAAATTAATGTCATAAGTTAAATTTATTGAAAAATTATTAGTTTCTAAATGTGTGATATAGTGTGAGATGTTATAATAATAAATTAGTTCAAGGGGCGCGTTCAGTCTTTGATCTTCCATAATTTAGAAAGAAAAGTTATAAAGGTTTTATTCCCTTAAGTCACTCAAAATTGAATTCTGAATCTAACAGCAGATTCCGGAGCCTCTGAGGATAATGAGGAAATTATCTTCTAAAGGGAATCTGTTTTCAATGAAGTTAAATATCTCGTTATCCAGTCACTTCCAATAAATGGAGTGAGTTCATGTAATCGAAATATTTGGGGAAATTTATGCCATTTTGTCCTAAGACAATGAACTTCTATTTTTTTTTTTAAGCTGCAGAGCACATTTATCTTTGTAACTTCTTCCCCCTCCCAATTTTAAATCTTTTATTAGTCATCTTTTACTTCAAGAGAGCAAACTAAGTCACAAATTGAATTTAAGTCGTTTTTGATGTCCTTTATTACACTTGATTTGGTCCAAATCAGTCCTCCCTTAATCAGTCGTTGTGGAATCCCTACAAGGAGACAAACAGGAAGTGCCAGATGGTTGAATTGGAACAAAACCCAAACTTCATTCCCCCACCAAGAGCGTAGAAATGAAGGAAATATACCAGTACCGAGACGGACTGACATCTTCCACTCCCTACTGATAAAGGAGTCTTCGAGAATAATGATGGCAGCTGATCGTCACTGAGCACGTACCATGGAGGAGTTTTTCTAAGATTTAAGATTCAGAGTGCTCAAATGCATCGGCACATTTGATGCTCGGAGCAACCCTGTGAAGCAAGTGGTAACTCTTAGGCTCGTTGTATAGCTCAGGAGGGGGAAGCACAGAGAGGTAAGCACCTTCGTGGGCTTCAACCTTCCATCTGTGGCAGAGGAGGATTTTAAGCCAGGCAGTCCTGCTCTGGAACTCATGCTTTCAGCCGCTGCACCACACCTGCGCCCCCTCCTCAGTGCCCAGGGCTAGCTCCTGTCCTGGCTCGGCCAAGAATGATGCGAGGCATCGTTGTAAAGGTCCCCTCCGAGATTTTACTTACCGCTTTGTAATATGTTTTTATCGATGCTCATGCATCCCCTATTGCTGCTCACAAGCATCGGACGTGCCCCCATTCCCTGGACCCTCATGACATAAGCAGGGACAAACGCTATTGATTCCGGATGAAGAAATAGGTTCAGAGAGATGAAACGACTTCCCAGCATCACCTAGCTTAGCAGTAGCACAGAGAGGATTGAAATCCAGAAATTCTGAGTCCCAGTCCAGTGCTCCTTCTGCTCTATCTAGCAGCCTTCCCTGAGGCGGAAAATCAAACCCTGGAACCTGCTGGTGGTTATGCAGCTACCAGGAGCCCTAAATCATGGTGCTTCTGGGACAGCAAGACTGATACTCATTGAGCACTCATTTTGTGCCAGCAATTATGTAAAGCATTTTATTTTATTAATCTCTTTCTCTTTTTTAAAGATTTACTTATTTGAGAGAGAGAGTGTGCACATGAGCAGGGGGGAGGGACAGTGGGAGAGGCAGACCCCCCGTTGAGCAGGGAGCAGGACATGGAGCTCGATCCCAGGACCCTGAGATCATGACCTGAGTCAAAGTCAGATGCTCAACTGACTGAGCCACCCAGGTGCCCCATTTTATTAATCTCTTTTAAGCTGCCCGCTCACCCATAGAATATGAGTCCAGTGAACACTCGTATTTAAAAATGGAGGCAATTGAAGCTCGGGTGGATAAAGCAACTCATCTCACGCCACACAACTCCCGAGTGATGTCGGACTCACATAACCCAAGGTGGGCCTGGTACGTGAACGCACGTCCATCTGACTGCAAGATTAACGTTCTTCAGCACTCAGCCTCCTGCCGGCAGACGTGTCGCTCTTCTCCAGGACTTAGAGCACTGCTGGCGGTGGTCTGTTTCCAGCACAGACTGGCCACGCTGGATTAGTTATCTGTCGATGTGTGACGACAAAACCCCCACAAACTTAGCAGCTAGAGCACCACGCATTTATTGTCTCACACTTTCTGTGGGTCAGAAATCTGGATACAGAGTGGCTGGGTCCTTAGCAAGGTTGCAGTCAAGGTTGCACAGGACTGTGGTCTCATCTCAATGCATGATTAAGGAAAGAGCCATTTTCAAGTTCACATGGCTGCTGGCAGGATTCAGATCCTTCTGGGGTATAGGACTGAGGCCCTCTGCTTCTTGCCAGCTGTTGAGCCATGGCTACTCTCAGTTCCTAGATGGTTTTTGGCTAGAATCCATCCTCGGTTCCTTGCCACATGGGCCTCTAGCGCATGGTCTCTTGCTTCAACAAACACAACAAGGGTCTCCTAGCATGACAATTTGCAATATTAGGTAACATAATCTTGGAAATAGCATCCTGTCATCTTTGCCGTATTATTTTTGTGGAAGCAAGTCATAGGTCCTGCCCCGCTCAAAAAGGGAATCACACGAGGAGTGAGTACCAGAGCCAGAGATCATTGGGACCACCCCAGAGCCTGGCTAGGACCCATCCCTTCTGGAGGCCAAGCACACAAGTCTGCTAAGAAGAACGCTTCTAGTTTGATGGTGCTCCCCTCTCTTCATAAGAAACCTTGAAAAAGCAAACAAGAAAGAGAATGTCTGCCTCGTGGATGAAATTAGGAGACAGTAACCCAAACCACAATATAGACGTGAGTTCCCAAATTATAGGAAAGGTCTCACAGGGGTGCATGAGGGCCTGAGAGAGCCTGCCCAGGGCTTTCGATTTTTGGCAAAGCCAGCGGAAAAGAGCTCGGCAAACACGGGCACAGCATGAGGGGCCAACCACAGTGTGGCAGTAGGATTTTCCATAGATTCTTTTTGGTACAAAGCCTTGAGAAGCTGGAAAGGTGGAGCTAAAAGAGGAATCACACAGACTTGCCATGTTTGCAAGAAGCAGTCTACCAGGATGGCAGGAGGAAAGAGAGACGCTAAATTGGGAGTATCCTGCTGTGCCAACCTAGTTTGGCGGGAGGAAAGCGGTCACGCTGACACCGTGCTGTCAGAAGGGAGACGCCTGCAGCCTGGAGGGAGCTCTGGTCCTCCCAGCCCAAAACCTTCTGCCAACAGTGGCCCAGAAAGGACCCCACTAACTCAAAGATGATTGTGAACTTAAAGAAGTAATTACAAGACTGTAAGGAACTACAAGGAGGAAGAAAAAAAAGGATAAAGGCAATAGGAAAAGTAAAAGCAGTTGAAAACGCTTGTACAAGAAAGCTCTTGTCCTACAGCAGAGGAAAAATCTGATAAAAACACAAAAATAATGATAGTGAAGTGATCGCCTCCATAAAAACAAGACTTCAGAGCAGAGATGGAGAAGTTGGGAGGAGACATGGCAAGAAACAGAATTGGATGAAATATGATCTGGCAAAGGAAAAAAAAAGTAAAATCGATCGCAAAAGGAAAACCAAATAGAAAGTACCACAAATGTGAAAAAAAAAAACCCTTGAAAACAGAGCAAGGACATGACGAGCAGGACAGAGAAACAGCAAACAAAATGGATTGGAAATTTTTAAAAATGAAATCAGAGTACATAAAATGCTTAAAGAGGAACAGAGAGACCAAAAATGACAGATCCACATAATTTGTGGCCAAAAGAATGCAATCCATATAGAGGGACAGAAAAAGCTATAGTTAAAGAGATAATTAATAAGACTTTACAATAATTAAAGAAATTTGGGTTCCACATATTGAAAAAACAAACTGTCCCATGACCAACAGCAGGGATAATGTGATAAAGTGACAAGACTTCAAGGATAAGAAATATTTTGGGCAGCCAGACAAGAAGATTGTATCACCTAAACAGAATAAGATGGGTGAATGAAGAGCAGACTAAGTGATAAATGGTCTAAGCAATGGAAAAACAAACAAACAAACAAAACAGGTATGCAATAAATACTTTCAAAGTCCTTGAGGAATAACACGACCCAGGAATTTTATACTCTGATAAAATTGTTCAAATAGAAAGCCAGCACGGAATCTCTTATGAACATTCTAGAACTCAGAGAATACTTACCTTGAGTCCTTCTGAAGGAATGTATGAAAAATTAAGAAATAAATGGGAAAACTGGCCCAAAAGTCAGCTATGAGCAGTGCATTCTTAACTTTAAGTTAGAGTCCCAACCAGATACGGACATCAGAGTTACAGAACAGCCTGAAATGTCCCAAACCCTGACAATTGCAGGCATGAAACAACTACCAAGTTTAGGAGGCGAAGTGAGGACAAATGGTGCAAGATAATGTAAGAATTGATTACTTTATCTTTTGTAGTTAGAAGCTGCTAAACCAAGCCATAGATATATAAGTATATGGAAAATCGGAAGTTAAATACTAAGAAAAATTATATAGTCGATGGAAATTGGATGATGTGGAAGAGGGAGGGAAAGAGGAGAAACAGGAAGTCCTATAATGCTATTTATTCATTAAAGATAATCAAGATACTATTGCAGACATAGAAGATTGGTGTCTTATATGAAGTATAGATATAAAAGTGAATGCTAGAACAAAACGTATGCAACTCTAATACATACATTTATATATAACATTTATATTTGTGAAGAGAACTCTTCTGTGTCACCTTGGCTGGGCCATGGTGCCCAGATATTTGGTCAAACATTATCCTGGGTGTTTCTGCGAAGGTCTTTTTGAGATGAGATTAACATTTACATTGGTAGACTTTGAAGAAAGCAGATTACCCTCCAAAATGTGGGTGGGTCTCATCCAATCAGTTGAAGACCTTTAATGGAACAAAAATTGACCTCCCCTGACCAAGAAGGAATTTGGCCAGCAGGCAGCCCTTGGACTCTGGCTGTGTCTCCAGCCTCCCTGTGCCCTGCAGATTTGGGATTTGCCAAACCTCCACAATCACATGAGCTGATTCCTTAAAATAAGTCTCCTTTTCTTTGTTTCCCTGGACAGCCCTGACTAAAATAATTGTGTGTGTGTGTGTGTGTGTGTGTGTGTGTGTGTGTGTAAAATTTTAGAGTTATATGAGTCATATATAATACAAAATTGTAACATATGTACAACTGTGGTGAAAACTGAGACTACCATTTTTCTCAAGATCCCAAGAAATGTTTTTAAAAGGTCACTGTTTGTTAGGCCCAAAGAAAGTCTCCATACGTTCCAAAATGTAGATGAGGATAGTCAATATTTTCTGATTACAATGCAATAGATTAGAAGTCAATTAGCAGAACTGGGAAAAACAAGAAAGCCTTTCTCTTATACAATTCTTAGTTCAAAGAAGAAAAGCGAAATCACATTTCATCAATAAAATAACAATAATTAAAACACTGTCAGAATCTGAGTAGTGCTCAGCAAATATACACTTACACTAATTAACAAGAAGAAATATTAGACTTACATAATATTTTAATGATAAAGAAAATATACCTTAAAAGTGATGTTAATAAATATGAAATAATAAAAATAAAGTATCTTAATCAAGAGGGTAAAGAAAGGGGGCACCTGGGTGGCTCAGTCGGTTAAGTGTCTGCCTTGGGCTCAGGTCATGATCCCAGGGTCCTAAGATCAAGCCCTGTATCAGGCTCCCTGCTCAGCGGGGAGCCTGCTTCTCCCTCCTCCTTCTGCCCCTCTCCCCTGCTCATGCTCTCTTTCTCTCTCAAATAAATAAATAAATAAATAAAATATTGTAAAAAAATTTTAAAAAGAAGGTAAAGAACAATAAAATGTTTAAAAAGCATAAAGAAGAAAATATTATAGATATTAATAATTTAGATTAATAATTTAAAAAAATGAACTGCTTGACCTCATTCATAAAAGAAATTAAGATTGAAACAATGTTTTCCTTTTTTACCAATTAGATGATAGGTCAGAATGTTTGAAAAAGTTATGTTGGCAACAACGCAGAGAAGCAGGCACAACCGTGCAAAGTCGCAGGTACAGAGCTGGTGGGAATGTAAGCGGTGAAAATTTCTATTGAAAGTGTTTGGGCAAAATCTATCAAAATTATAAAGCATATGTCCTTTTATGCAGCAATTCCCCTGTTAGGACTTTATCCCATATATACCAGCACATGTGTGAATGATATGTACACAGTTATTCCTGACAGCATTGTTTGTAAAAGCAACCTGTTGGAAACTAACTATTCATACAGAACTCTCAAAAGAATTATGATGCATTTTTATAATTCAATACTATATGGATATTAAAGAAAGCCATGAGACTGCTCAGTATGGATTGACATGAACTAATCTCCAGGATACCATATACTGTTAAATGAAGAAGATCAGAGCGTAAAAGAGTCCGTTCATTTGCATTTTTAGAGAACAAGAAGCATATACACACGTTTTTACATATGCATAGACAATGACCAGCAGGACTCCGGAGGAATGGGTAATGGCCATCACCTTGGGAGAAGGAAAGTAGGCAGGGGCTGCAAGAATGGGAGATAATCCCACCTTTCACCATCACCCTTTTTGAGTATTTTTACTTTCGTGCCACTGACGTATTATTTGCTGAAAAAAAGTTGCCAAAGGGAGCTCCAGGGTGACTCCGTCACTTAAGTGCCCAACTCTTGATCTCAACTCAAGTCTTGGTCTTGTGGGTTCACACCCCACATTGGGCTCCATGCTGGGTATGGAGCCTACTTAAAAAATTTTTTTTCCAAATAAATAAATAAATAAATAAATAAATAAATAAATAAATGCCGATGTGTTATGAGGAAGGAAACGGATATGAGTGCTGGAGAAGGGATTTGAGTTCTAAGCAAGACGCTCCGAGTTATTTACCACCACTCCTCCCTGCCCCATCTATCTTGCCCCACTGCTGCCGGTCAACAGCCATTGCTCTGATTCTTGAGGATTTAAAATCAGTTTCGTATAGTTTTGGGATAAGCCAATTGGTCAGCTCTGTGGGTGTTTAACCTAAGCCCCATCAGTTCTGAGGCTGGTAGCGTATTACTGACCCTGTTAATACCAAGGATCTATAGGGATAAGGAGACATCACTGAGCAGCTGAGGAGGGGATGTGAGAATGGGTGGGTCCGAGGAGCTGCTGCAGACAGGTTTTGAGAGACTGCTCAGCAGGCTGCTCCCATCCTCACAGAAGAAGGGCATGCCCCCTATTTCTCACCCTTCCCACTGAGATAAGCCACACTTCAATAGACGGAAGTAAGCAAGTCCGCACCCAAGGACTAAAGCAACGTCCTTTCTCTAGGGCAGTACACATCACTTATTTGGGTTTTGCCTGTTCCAAGATCCATTGTCTCCTGATATCCAATTTGCCATGTGCCCTAAGCTTATTTGGGGCTCGATGGGACATAAATTAGTGCAAGGTAGCCGAATCTCCACACCGGCCCAAACAGGACATCAGTCAATCTTAATAACCTCACTCGTGATCAGAAGGAGCAAGCTTAATGTGCACCAAGACGGGAGGGGTGTGCATTTGTTAAAAAGCCCTCTGCTTTTTTTCCTCACATTATTAGCACCCAAACCTTGCTTGCTTTTTTCTTTCTTTTTTGATGGAATTTAAACCCAGAACTGTTAACCACTTTTTCTTTTCTTTCAGAGCTGTCATCAGCTTCAATAAAGAGACCATGATTTCCACCGAGCAGAGAGACTTGCAGGTGCAGGGAGACAACTAGGTTGGCGAGGAATAGGTTTTCCTATATACACTGTGTTTTGTTTGCCTGTTTCTCAGACCCAGGAGAAGGTATACCCCTGAGCTGGTGTTGCAGAAAATGTAAAATAAGTTCATCCTCCCCTCCTACGGCATAAAATACTTACTAAACACATACTAAGCCCCGGCAGGTGAAAGAGAGGAGGCCTCTGGCACTAAATAAATGAAAGGCTCATCCCTGGCCACCAAGAATTTACAGTCTCGTGGGTAAGATGTAAAGAGCACACGTAAAAAGAACCAGAGAAGACGTGAATTTGCACTTGATGCTTAATTGACTTGACACGTCCACGTTCAAAGGCTGACAGGTTTCTGAGCGCTCAGGCGCTGCTGGAAGAGTCTCTAGGAGCGGTTTGGTGCCAAGGGGACCATTGCAAATGCATGAGCTTCCTCAGCCAGGCTGCAACGCAGTTTTCAAGAAGAGCTCGCGTTCCCTTGAAACCCAGAGTGAAAGGGGAAGCCAAGACCATTGAGAGCAATGGATTGTCTGCCATTGTGCTGGGCGGTCGCTAGTACCTACTAGCCACAGGCCCCCTCAGGGGTGGAAAGGTGCTTTCAGATCAGGGTGTCAAAAATGGGGAAAATGAAGGTCAAGCCTAGTCTGTACTTTCCTTCACCATTCATTTGGATTTCTGAGAACTGAAACCCGCAAGGACGGGAGTTTGATCTTTCTTCCTGCGTAACACAAAGCATAAGATTCCCCACTTCTGGAGGCAAAGGAGGGAGACGGCAAAGGCAAAGGCTGGGCTGGGCTGGGGTCTTTGTGGAAGACTGTCTCGGAAGGGGTGGGAGTTTGAGCTGAAGCCACAAGGTAAGAAGAGAGGCCTGGGAAGGGCCCTGGTGGCAAGCAGGCTGTGTGACCCAGCCTCTGGAGCCTGGGATGCACCTGACCGGGAAGGAAAGTCGAAGAGGGTCCGAGGCAGCCGTTTGTCCTGGGGAGGGTGTTGACGGGTCCCCTCGGTTAGAGGCCAGCTCTGGAGCCACCCGTCAGGACCCCTGCACTGCCTCTACCTGCAGAGCTCATTTCCATGTTGAATTCTGAATGTCCGAGTGGTTGGCAGCCACTAGTAAGCATCTGGAACCCAAGGCCTCAAGTCAGACGGAGCAGAGTCAGAGTTTCTACAACACTCCAGCTCCGTGTTGTTGACAGGTTACCCAGTTCTTCTCTGGCCTTTATTTTTTTTTAAGATTTTATTTATTTATTTATTTGTTTGTTTGTTTATTAAAAGGTTTTGTTTATTTATTTTGACAGAGACAGCCAGTGAGAGAGGGAACACAAGCAGGGGGAGTGGGAGAGGAAGAAGCAGGCTCCCAGCGGAGGAGCCTGATGTGGGGCTCGATCCCAGAACGCCAGGATCACGCCCTGAGCCGAAGGCAGATGCTTAATGACTGAGCCACCCAGGCGCCCCTTAAGATTTTATTTTTAAGTGGGGCACCTGAGTGGCTCAATTGGCTAAGCAGCCAACTCGATTTCGGCACAAGTCATGATCTCAGGGTCATGAAATCGAGCCCCACGTTGGGCTCCACACTCAGCAGGGAGTCTGCTTGAGGATTCTCTCTCTCCCTTTGCCCCTCCCCCCGCTTACACTCTCTGGCTCTCAAATAACTAAATAAACAAATCTTTGAAAAAATTTTAAAACATGTTAATTTTAAGAAATCTCTATACACAACATGGGGCTCGAACTCACAACCCCGAGATCAAGAGTCACATGCTCCACCAACTGAGCTGGCTGGATGCCCTGTTTCTGGTCTTTAAAAAAAAATGTTAATATCTAGCTTGCAGCATTTTTGTATTATTCAGGTATAATTTATGAAAGGGGTATGACACCTCGCAGGAGCCCCAGAATGGCAGTCACTACTACTGTATCAGGTTAATGTGCTCCTCGAGAAAAGATAGGGAAGAGAAAACAGACTCTCCATACGCTAACTGGCACTGCTCACCCAAGGAAGGAGACTGATGCCTGGTATGTGCCCAGGGGCCTGATACTCAAATACTGGACTAGTAAATAGGCTCTATTTGCCAGTTTGGGTATTTCTTTGCACATAATTTTATTATCATCTTAAAGGTCATTAGTAAATTATGGGATTATCTTTCAGGGTTTGTATTTCACACATCTTAAAATTTAAATTCATGCAAATGAGAAAGAAACTCTTATATTGGACTATGTAACTTGACTTTTGCTTTGAACAGTGTTCAGTTTAGTCATAACTCTGGTCTCTCCCTAATAGTCAAATCAGAGTTTCTTTTTTCTTTTTCTTTTTTTTTTTTTTAAGATTTATTTATTTATTTGAGAGAGAGAGTGCAGTGGGAGGGGCAAAGGGGGAGGGAGAGAGAGAATCCCCACTGAGCGGGGAGCCCGATGTGGGGCTCAATCCCAGGATCCGGAGATCATGACCTGAGCCAAAGCCAAGAGTCAGCTGCTTAACTGGCTGAGCCACTCAGGCGCCCCCCAAATCAGAGTTTCTAATGGTCTCTGCCACCAGAATGTTGCTAGCTTCCTAAAGCTTCACAGGGTGCCTGCTGTTGGCCAGGAGCCCATGCTTGGAGCTGGGGCGGGTGGGGGGGGGTACTTCTGAAACCAACAGGTGCAAGATGCTCCTTGCAAGTGACAAGTATCCCCAGCCTAGAGGCTGGTGGCCTGCAAAGTTGGCCTAGGGCCTTGCTAGCTTTAGCTTAGGACAAAACAAGTGTAACACTTGAGTTTCTGTATCCCGAAGGGTTTAAGAGCACTTCTAAACTACAAATTAACCCAACAGCTCAGAGCTGCCCTGTGACTGTTGTGGGCCCTAAGCACCCTGGTTTTCATGGGCACCTACTTCATAAAAAATCATATTAAATTATGTTCTATGCATTGGTATAAAGATGAATACATTAATACTGTATATTAAAATATTTTCTTTGACCTAAGACTTCATTTTTTCTGATTTTTTTTTTAAAGATTTTATTTATTTATTCGACAGAGATAGAGACAGCCAGTGAGAGAGGGAACACAAGCAGGGGGAGTGCGAGAGGAAGAAGCAGGCTCACGGCAGAGGAGCCTGATGTGGGGCTCGATCCCAGGACTCCGGGATCACGCCCTGAGCCAAAGGCAGACGCCTAACTGCTGTGCCACCCAGGCGCCCCGATTTTTTCTGACTTTTAAACAAGATTTTGTTTATTTTAGAGAGAGAGAGAGAGAGTGAGTGTGTGTGTGTGTGTGTGTGTGTGTGTGCCTGCAAGCATGGGGAGGGGCAGAGAGAGAGAGAGAATCCCAAGCAGACTCTGCACTGAGTGCAGAGCCTGATGCAGGACTTGATCTCACAACCCTGAGATCATGACCTGAGCTGAAATCAAGAGCCCGATGCTTAACCGACTGAGCCACCCAGGTGCCCCTCTTTTATTTCTGATTTAAAAAGAAATTAAAACAGTTCTGTGGGACTTAGCCACTGTGCTTGCCTGTACTTACTGGGTAATTTGACCCTGATGGGGTAAGAATTAAATTAAAAGGTACTGGTGGGGAAGAAAGAACTGGAAATGTGAAAAAAAAATCAACATTACTGAGGACCACAGAGCGGTAAGATAAAGCAGCAAATAAGTGAGCCATATTTTGTCAAGGTCCCCAAATACAGTCTCTCTTTTCAGAGGTCAAAATCTCCAGGTCTTAGAATTTGCTCATTTTACATTCAGGCTGATTACAGTTTAATGCAAAGCACCACGGTGATCACTTTTCAGGAACAAATGTTTTTCTGATTACTTTGCATTTGTGTATCTAAAACTGGTATTTCGTGAATGCTAACGGCTGCAATTTGAGTTTCCAGTTGAATTGTCAAGTAGTGACTTTGTTCTCTCAATTGTAAACTTTCATGTAATGTCCTCAGTTTCTTCAGCATTTCCACTTTCCAGTAATCTTGAAGTATGTTTAGAAGCTGTCATTCCCCACCAGCAGACCTGGAAAGGGTTCCGCAAAGAACTAGAATTATGGAAAAACCCACAAAGCGCTGTCAGAAATTTCTCTCTTGGGGCGCCTGGGTAGCGCAGTGGTTAAGCATCTGCCTTCGGCTCAGGGCATGATCCCGGCATTCTGGGATCGAGCCCCACATCAGGCTCCTCCGCTATGAGCCTGCTTCTTCCTCTCCCATCCCCCCTGCTTGTGTTCCCTCTCTCACCGGCTGTCTCTCTCTGTCAAATAAATAAATAAAATCTTTAAAAAAAAAAAAGAAATTTCTCTCTTTACCTGTTTTTAGACCTATGTTCACCTAGCCTGAGATGTGAATACAAGCAACACATGTGGTCCTTTCGCCTGCCAGACAGCCACCAGGATCTCCCTGGAAATAGTCAGCAAACCCGCAATGTAGGCGCCCATCCACCCAGCCACTCCAAGGTGGATGGAGGGCTACCATCTGAGGTACTCTTTGTCATTGGGTTGAAAAGGTAAATTATTTTTCTAATGATCTCAGCACTAATGTGCAACAGTCACCTCCCCCCCCATTACTCCTACAGGGAAGGAAGACACGTTTCTAACATGCATTAGTGCTATAGTTTCTACCTCATATGAAATGGTGCTCCTGCCCTGTGCTGTTCACTTCAATGTCAGGGCACCTGAATTGTTTTCCCGTTTGTAGGGACGAAGTTACACTGACTTAGCCCCTATCTTTTAACCTGTTCCCACTCTTGTCACCTATTGCTTTGGGATTGTTTTCCTCTAAGGAGAAGGGCTGATATTTATTGAGCACTTACTTAGTGCTTAGCTTGGTTCTTTCCCATGCCTCCTCTCATTTAATCCTCACACTTCTCAAAGGTGAAAGTAATAGTCCTTGACAGATGAGGAAACTGAGGCTCAGAGAGGCAAAGAAATTGACAGAACTCAACAATGGAAAGTAGGAAAGACAAAACGTACCGGACAATTAAGGATATGATTTTATTTAGGCTATTGCAATAAGGACGATGTTTATTACTGAAGAACAACTGAAAGAAAAGGAAGGGGGCCTAGGGTTTGTAGAAGCGGATAAGCAAGAGAGTCATCTGTGAGACTTAGAGGGTTCATGAGGGAGGATGGAGATGGATCTTGGAATGTGCAAGGGTAGGGTGGTCCTTTGTGGTTAGCTGCTCCCGGGACACAAAATGGTGGTGGATTTCTTAACTGTCACCACTTCCTGGGAGCACGAGGCCCAGAAATAGTTCAACATTGTCAGTTCCCCTCATTTGTTCAAGACAAATAGCATTCCTTTCTGAACAACTCAAAGGTGATCATAAACCTCCTGAGAAGGTGATATAGGATCTAAGAAAGTCTCAGGAGGAGTCTTGTTAGTGTCGTTCCTATAAAACCAGCTGAACTACTTGGTGAGAAGTGGTGACAGAGATCAGTTGTTTTGGGGTTCCAGAGACTAGACATCTTAAAAGAAGGATTCCTAAAATGAAAAAGGGCATAATTAACATTAAGGTAAAGAGCCAGAAGTTGAATTCTGAGCATAAGTCGTCCAATACATTCCAAGAGGTTGGTGGAAGAAGTTCTTGGTTATTCAGCACTACTCTGAGTTTCCTGAAGCTCTCCAGTTTGGATGTTGATGTCCATGCTGATGTCACCCACTATGTTGGTTATCTCCTATAAAAGAGCATATGTGACCCAACATTTTGCTGGACAACTTAGTGGTGCAGACGCAGCTTGTCCAAGGAGAGTTCTGGCCCATGAAAGGTTTGGCTGTGGTGGTGAGCCTTTGGAAAACTTATGTCAGGTTTCTGGGATCCAGCTTACAGGGCTTCTTCAGATCCTAGGGGAAAGGGCAAGTGGCCATCTAGAGTCTTGATAGGGATCTGGGCAGTCACGTTTTAGTTCTGAGTGACTAAGTCAGGTGGGAGGGAGAAAAATTGGAAAAGTTTGTTTGGAGAATTATGTCAGATATTGAAGAAAACTAAAAGGATTAAACATTTTGGTAAAGGTTGACAATTTGGTCAAGGTAACAAAATTCAGTCTACCTTTGGTACATGGGTTTTTCGGGGGGGCAATTAAATCTCTACCCACACAAGACAAAATCTGCATATTTACCACTTGCGATTTTCAAAAGTAAAAGATTTGGTAAGTGTTCATGTAGGAATAACACAAGTGACAACGGAGTTGGTTTCTGTGCAAAACAAGATAAAATATCTATGAATATAATGATTAATGTTATTTTCAATTTGTGGATATTATGTATAATTATAAAAATGGATAAACAAAATCTTTATAAAGAGAAAACATCATACTTAACATATTATAATTCTAAGGCATAATATACCACAAAGATATCAAGCATATAGGTAGGAAACACCAAGAATATATCATAGGGTTTTTTGTTTTTAGTTTTTTTGTTTTTTAAAGATTTTATTTATTTATTTAACAGAGAGAGAGGCAGCCAGCGAGAGAGGGAACACAGGCAGGGGGAGTGGGAGAGGAAGAAGCAGGCTCCCAGTGGAGGAGCCTGATGTGGGGCTCAATCCCAGGACTCTGGAATCACACCCTGAGCCAAAGGCAGACGCTTAATGACTGAGCCTCCCAGGCGCCCCTATCATGGGGTTTTATTAAGGTTTAGCATTAATAAAATCCCATAGGTAAGTGACGTTTATAAAACTCCATAGATAGTAAAAGTCCACTGAAAAACTACAGCCCTAGAAGATTCTAGATTTAAATTAAAGAAATAAAGTTGCAACAAAGGTAACATTTTAAAAAATTACTAAAATATGACTAATGTTACACTGCTGTCTAATATAAGGCAAAGCATTACCAGGACTTTGATAAATCCGGAATATTGTAGACAGGTAGGGCATGACAAATCTCTAGGGACCTCCCAAATGACATACAATTCTGAAATATTTGTATTAATAACATTACCCATACAAATTTAACCTAGGGAAGGCTAAGCATCTCTTCTGATTTGACAACTCTTTGCTTGCAATTCAACAGTAATAACATATCAAATAAGCATTATTTCTAGCACCTCTCGTTTTACAAGGTGAAAGAAAGAATCCTCTGTAATTTTCCAAGGACCCTCTGGGAAATCTCAAGACAGTTTTAGGTGCAAAAGATATCACTTAAAATTGGACTTTGGAAAAACAAAAAGCAAAAGTTGTTAAGAGATCTGAACACCTAAGACAGGAATTAGATCATGGGTAACTGCAACACAGCATTTTGCTTCTCATTTCAAAGCAACAATAAAACATAAAAATAAATATGGAAGCTAGTATCATTGTAAAGAAACTTAGCTCCTTCTTAAGTGAGAAGCCTTTGTTTTCTTAAACTTTAAGGACATAATAAAAGCCAACATAAAAATATAGAAGGTGATTCTGTTAAAATACAGTATCTTTGCTATCTAGGCAGATTACACAGAAGGTAAAGAATAACATTTTAAAACCTCATATTAAGAGCAGACCAATGATCCGATAAAATTTTGTCATTTTAACAGAAATAAAAACAAACTCTAGTTTTGCATCAGCATAACTGAATCTTATACATCTGCCCACCAAATCTTATGAGCTTTGACCACAACAAATAAAAGTTCCTTTCCACAAATTTCTGTAAGATTTTATATCCATTTCGATTTGGTCCTCCTCTTCCTTCTTTCTCGTTCTGGAACCATCAGTCATTTTAGTTTAGGACAAAACTACTCTCATTCTTCATTAGCAAAAACCCATCCTGTCTACCTTGCACACAAAATTGTTTCTCTCTGTCATCTCATTCACATATGCCGATAATAAGTTTAACTACGGTAACTTGTATTCCACAGAAAAAATTAGAAGGCTGATAACTGTGAACAATCTATCACATACCAGCCTTTGCAGATTAGCAAAGCTCACGACTTCCTACAGCCATACACATCCTTTATAGTACAGTGTCTCAAAGTGGCAAAAAATGAGCATGCTCATTAACAAAGCCAAAATATACAGCTTCCCTGCAGCATATAAAAATAAGGGGCAAATGTATATAAAGCCAAAATTATGAGTAGTAATGTTTCAGTACTCTATCTTACTTAGACATGATGTACATATCCAATGAATATTCATTAATTAACTCAATTTAGTAGAAGTGCAAGGTTTTATGTTGCCTAAAGATTTTGGAAATTATCTTCAAGCTTATATACTACAAAACATAATTATTGTTGAGATAAAGTTGCAGAATAATGATTCGCTTTGGCTACATGCAATTTTATATTTTTCATAATCTTAAACATGAAGTAGAAGTAATGCTACTTATTTGATAAGTAAACCTGTAGAAGTTTTGGAAGGCCATACCCAAGTAGAATAAAAATGTATGCTTTTATTATACTTAATAACTCAGAGAAAATATAGCTGTTTCTATTAAACCAAAATTATTAAACTAGTCTCGTTTGCCAAAGATTTACATAAATTATGTAAACTTGAATTCTTAAAACATTTCTGAGTTGTTTTATATTAACAATACCTCTTTTTATAACATGGAAACTAAAGTTTAATTTTCTTAATTTCTGGGAATTAAATTCGAGGGATATTTAATTTATATAAGCACTTGTTTACCTCTAAGTCCATCAGAATTGAGCTTCTATAAGAGATTTTATAATCTAATTTGTTCATACGATCCAGGGGCAGGGAAATATTCCATACTCATGCATGAATACAGAAATAGAAAACTCACCAGTCCATATCAAGGAACCATTCCCTTTCTAGTGAGTGCAAATTTTTAGTTGATTTGAGCTCAGGCAAACAGACAAACAGAAAAGACTAACAAACCCAGTTCTGTCATCTTTCATCCAATAGAGAAAAGATTTGTTTCATGACATTACATCTGTTACATTTACATTAATCTGTTTACTTGTGTTCCACCAGAACACCAGTTTGTCAGACAATAAAACCAAGAGAAGCCAGTACCAGAAGTCAAATGAGTATTGAAGAAGAATCAATATCGAATACTTGATCTGTTACCAATGGACAAGAGTCCAGAGCACAGAACCAGGGGCTGGGCCCACCGTTGGGTCCCCAGATCAGAAGTCAGGAAGAGAGCACAAAGGGTGGAAGAGCTTCGGTGTGTGGATGGAATATAAGGATTCAAAGATGAGGTCCGATTCTGTTTGAGACACAGCATCAAAACTGTGAAAGACAAAATGTGCTGGACAATGAAGGACATGGTTTAATCCATGTTATTGCAATAGGGAGAATGTTCATTAATGAGAAATGTCTCAAGGAAAAAGAAGGGGACCTGGGATTTATAGAGGCAGGTAAACAAGGGAGTCATCATGAACGAAATTGTCATGAAGAAGGATGGAGACAGCTCTTGTCTCAGAACATGAAGGGCAGGAAGGCCCTTTGTGGTTAGCCATTCCAGGAACACGAAACTTGGGGGGAATTTCTCACGGTAGCTCCTTTGTAGGAGCACAGGGCTCAGATAAAGTCCAATATTGTTCAGAACAAAATAAAACAAAACCTTGTTCTTTTAAAGGTGAAATCCTTTCCAGTTCTTTTTTTCTTCATTCCTCTAGTCTTCCTTGTTCTGGTTTTAATAATTGCTTATGAGCTAACTTTAATTGAATCTGATGGAGGCTCTACCAACCAGGGAGGGCTTAGGAGGATGGAAAGGGCCCCCTGTGTCCCGAAGAAGTGGACTCAGACCAGTTTGAAAGTGTCCTTAATGAATAAATCCATAATTGGAGTGGACACTTTTCAAAGGTTTAAATTCATCTCTGCCAATGGGAAAGTTAAGTAACCTTCTAGAAACTCATTATTTTCATCTCTAGAATGAAAACATAACACACTTCATAGACTTCTCCCAACCTTCAGTGATATAATAAGATAAAACAACTATTATATGTTAGGCACTCAGCATTTCCTCCCTTCTCCCCACTTCCACCCTTACCATGTTTCCAGAGCACTTTCCTTATTACTTACTCAGTTACAGCTCAGCCTCACTCTACTTGCATCTCTCACGCTGGACTGCATGCTCTGTCGGGGCAAGGAACATAGACAATTTACCTTGGAATCCTCTTTTTATGCTGAGCATAGTCAGTGCTCGGTAAATTCCAATTTCTGCATGACAATGTCATGGCTGAGCTGCTACAACAAAGAGCCCCTAAACTAAAGTGACTGAAATAAGACAGAAGTTCTTTTTTTTTTTTTTGGTCATGAAATAGTCTTGAAGGTAGCAGTTCAGGCTGACGGGATGGCTCTGTGTGACGCTTTGGGGATCAGGTTCCTGCCATCTGTGGCTTTGACCTAAGATAGGATGCTGAGACAGGGTCAGTAAACTGAAGTCTGTGAGCAGACACCTGTTTTTATGTAAACACAGCCACACCCATTTGTTTGCATATGGCCCAGGGATGCTTTTGTGCTACAAAAGAGTCGAATAGTTTGTACAGAGACCATAGAGCCTGCGAGCCTAGAGTATCTACTATGTGTCCCTTAGCAAGGAGTCGGCGGATCCCGATCCCAGCTCTAAGGCACTGCCCTCACCTGCATCACTGAAGCTAGGTTGCTGCAAGGACTAGGTTGCAGGATGGGAGAGAAGATAGAAGTTCAGTACACGTGGTTTTTGTTTTCATTAGAGATGATTCAGACCTTGCATGTATCATTTCTGCTCTCATCTCATCAGCCCGAACTTGGCCACACGGCTGCATCTAGATGTAAGAGAAGTTGGGGAAAGCTGTCCCTAGCTGGATAGCCAGGTGTCCAGTGTAAACCAAAGGTCTTTTAATGACCCTTCAGTTATTACAAGAAAGAAAGACTTCAAACCACATATCAGATGAAAGACCAGTATCTAGGACATAAAAAGAACTCTCAAAACTCAATAAATCATTTTTTATTATTTCCCAAATGAACAATCCAAGTGGAAAACGGGCAAAAGACATGAACAGACATTTCACTGAAGAGAATATACAGATAAGTAAGCACATGAAATGATGTATCACATCATTAGCCATTAGGAAAATACAAATTAAAACCACAAGGAGATATTACTACCTACCTATCAGAGTGGCTAAAACAAAAAATGGTGACAGAGTCAAAAGCCAGAGAGGGTGTGGAAAAATTGGATCACTCATACATTGCTGGAAGGAATGTGAGATGGTAGGCATTTCTGGCAGTTTCACATAAAGCTAAACATGCATCTACCACACAGCCTAGCAATTGCACTCTTGGGCACTTATACCAGAAAAACAAAAACTTCTGTTCATGCAAAAACCTATACACAGATGTTCATAGCCCAAACTAGAAACAACTAGATCATCTTCAACAAGGGAATGGTTAAACAAACTGTGGTACACCCATACCATGGAATACTACTCAACAATAAAAAACAAATTATTAATGCATGAAACAATTTGGATAAATCTCGAAGGAATTACACTGAATTTTAAAAAGGCCAATCTCAAAATGATACATACTATAGGAAAGATTTCATTTATATACACCTTTGAAATGCCAAAATCAGAGATATGCAAGAGATCAGTGTTTCCAGGGATTAGGGACAGTGGTGAGGAGAAGGAGACAGGAAGGAGGTGGGTAAGGTTATAAAAGGGCAACACCAGGGACCCTGTGATAACAGAACTGTTTTGCCTCTTGATGGTGGTGAAGGATACACAAACCTACACAGGTGGTAAAGTTACATAGAGCCAAATACAAGCACACAAATAGTACAAGTAAAACTCAAAAAATCTGTATAAGGAAAGAAAGCGGGGGAAGATGAATGCTCGGGGACAGCCAGCAGTCTCTACTATGACCATGTTATTGTTCCGGTGCAAGGGTGATAGAGATAGAGGAATATTCTTATCACTCCGACCTCCCTTCTGCCCATTTCTTCTTCTGAAATGTGCTACACGGTTTAATACTAGCATGTGACGGACAGTATCTCTCCCTCCCACCCTCCAGAAAACAGGAGGGAAGATGAGAGTAGGAGCTGTTTCTCTGCTAGTTAAATAAGGAGTTTTATTATTCCATAAGAAATCCCCATGGAAAGGGTTAGAAAAATAGAGATAAACTCCCCCTTTTTACCAGATAACAAAATAATAAGCTGAACACTTGAGGGCTTTAACAGAGCAAATAACAATGAGGTTGTTTTCCTCTTTGTAAAACTTGGGTACATGAATCATTTAAATTGCAAGAGGGATTCTTGGAAGTAGAAAACATAAACTCTTTTAATCATCTGAGCTTTCTGAGGTGACACGAATAACATCATAATGCGTGGCATGGAAGGAATTAAAGTCTGGATGGCCGGTCTGAAACAATACTTTGTGCTCTTGGAATGCAGACTGTAACAGTGAGCCCCAGGGCCACCTTTGCTGTCCAAAAAGGGTCACTCAACTGCCCATCTGTCGGTTGTGCACATTCAGGTGGACTGTTTTCTTTTTAATTCCAATATGGCCTAGAGGGCTGCAGGAGCTTCTGTCCAAGGCTCCCTACAGGGGGACAGCAGTTGAGGGTATTGACTGATGGAGCACAGGTGCCAGACCCACTCTGCAAGCCTAAATCAGAGCCAAAGCGGGCAGAGATGGGCTCTATAAGCTCTTGAATGGTATTCATTCTGCTCTGTGTCTTCTTTCGGAATGTCAAGGCACTCTTCACCGTGCGCCATACTTCTGATGTCCAGAAAGATCCCTTAAGAAGAGCCAGGCTAGAGGATTGTCCTCTCTCTTAATGAAGGTTGATTTATCCCTGAGTGGACCTGGGAAAAGAGCTCCAACCCTAGGACCCATACAAGGAAGATCATCTCTCTGGTTCCCCCTTAGAGGATTATTTCATTCATGTAACCCACAAATATTTATTGAACATCAACTAAGTGGCAGGCTTTGTGAGGAGGGGACTGGGCAGAGGTTAAATCTTAGGGTGGCCTTGATACCCTGATGTCACAGATTCTCTGACCTTCCTGTCACCAGGGCCTGTGGAAGTCCCTACAGGATCAGTTCTATTATTTGGTAGTTGATGGATGCCTGTCTCTCTGCCTTCTTTCAGACCTCATTATCTCTCCACTTGACCATGTCAACAGCCCACTCCATTCCTTGTGGAACAGCTCTCTGTTAAAAATGCCACATCCAAACTTCTTGGTCTGGCATTCAAGGCTCTTTGTGGCTTGGCCTTGCTCCCCTCTTCAGCTTCAGCTTCTGCTTTCTCCACTGTGTAGTCTATAGTCCAGTTACTTCACTGTCTTAGTAGTCTCTCAACTGGTGAGGCCTTCCACGTCATATCCCCTCCACTTAGAAAATGGCCAGAACTCCTACTCACCTGTCAGGGGCCAACCCAAATGCCCTTGTCCTCATTCTATAATTCTGAAATAGACTGAATAATGACCCCCAAAGACATCCAGGTTCTAATTCCTGGAACCTGAAACCATATTACCTTACATAGCAAAAAGAAACTTTGCCAATGTGATTGAGGTAAGGATCTTGAGGTGAGGAGATTATCTTAGATTAAGTGGGCCCCAAATGTGATCATAAGACTTCTTACAAGAGGCAGGCAGAGGGGGGTGTGATTACAGAAGGAGAGGCAGGAGATGTGATGACAGAAGAGGTTGGAGTGATGCAGGGAAGGCTCTGAGCCAGGAAATGCAGGTGGCCTCAAAAGGCCAGAAAAGGCAAGGAAGCCAATTTTCTTCAGAGACCCCAGAAGGAACCAGCTCTGCTAGCATTTTGACTTTAGCTCAATGACACTGATTTCAGACTTCTGGTCTCCAGGGCTACGAGAGAATTAATTTGTGTTGTTTGAAGCTATCACGTGTGTGGTTATTTGTTACGGCAACCATAGAAAACTAATAGAAACTCATCAGCAGTGTGCCCCTCAGAGACCTTTATTTATAATTCTGTTGGAGGACTAACCACATATTCTATGGCTGTCTTCCCCCACTAGCCTGTGAATTTCTCAAGCATAGGCATTGAGTCATTCATCTTTGTATCCTCAATGCCCCACACTGGGTTTGGACATAGTAGGCCCTTATTAATGGTTTGAGGAAAGAAAGGGATGGAAAGAAGGAGTCAAAACTTAAAAAAAAGTTCCACTAGGCATCTCTTCACCATGTTTGTACCCCCAGCACCCCCTGCCTATGCCTTTCTATAAGGTTTTGCAGCTTCCTTCTGGCCTATGACACTTCTACCATCCCATACTTAAACTGGGGACCTAAGGTGGGGATAAGAGAAAACATGGCCAAGAAGATGCTCTACTCTTTCCCAGGCCAAACTTACTCTTCAGGTAAAGTAGAGAATAAAGTTAATTGCCAAATGTCCCCGCTGGGTAAAAAAGAGCTCCCGGTTGAGAACAAGTGGTCTTAAGCGATGATGTTCCCTTCAGGCCATGCAAAATCTACACCAAAATAGAACTTTTTTGAGGACCCACATCCTTGTTGTTGCTAGATATGGTGCCTACAGTTTTGGTTTTGGTGAGATTTCTTAGTATAATTCCTTCTTCCCAGGTCCAGTGCAGCCTGGTCATTTTGCCAAACTGCTCTTACCAAAGGATGATTACACAACTCTTTCCTGCAGTGAAGACCAAGCCTGAGGACATGCCACAGCTGCACTTGAATATTTCCTGAGTCTCCATCAGCAGCGTGTTGACAAAGCACTTCTCAGGGTTGGCCCCCGCTGGCATGGCTAAGTGTATCCACCGTTTGCTGAGTCTTCCTGGTTTGTTTCTTGGATTCTGACCTCATTTGCCACATTCTTGAGGCAACTCACTGTAGACTCCAATGTTCTTTGCCTGAGCTGAACCTGACCATAGCAGGCTTCAGAATGACAAACGCAGACAAGTCCACAGACACAATTAAGGCAGACTTTTTGGTGTCCACTCTTGGGTGTGAGGTGTGAGGTCTTACGTTGTTAAGTGCGCTCAATTATAAGCATTACTTATTTTTTATAGGTGAATACTGAGATATTGGAAAGGCATTTTTTTGTCCTTGCCTTTCTTTAAAGGTGAAGCAAGTCCAGATGAGGTGAGTTGTGGAGTTAATGAAGGAAGGGCGCCCTCAGCTTTTGGTCAGGATGGGCCTATAGGTAGAAAAGTGGTGAGTTTTGCAGAAAGATGCTGTGCTAAATAAAACTAGAGTTCTATAATCAAATGGATTAGATCGACTCCTGGACCAACAGAAAGAAGCAGTCAGCTGGAAAGTAGCCAAAGACATTAGGAAATTGAGCAAAAGCCTCAGAGTTTAGAGGCCAAAGCAGAGGGTGTGAGATGCCTCAGCTGATTTCGCAGGAAAGAGGAGACTGATACAAGGTCTGTATACAAATAGTGTGTAACCTACTTCCAGGAGCACACAGTTGTCCATTCTCCACAAATACCCAGCCACAGGCATCAGTATATTTCTCTTCTCTTCTTCCTTTTAACTAGCATCATGCTGGGCACAAAGGTGTTCAGTAACTGTTGGTACACGCTTTCTAATTGAGTCCCGATGCAAACATAAGAGCGTATTATTTAGTAGATGAAGCTGAAGCTCCTGCTTGCTTGCAGACCAAGGGGCAAAGCCAGGACTCAACTCCAACCCTGTCCTTATGGCTGTAAGTCCATTTTTCCTTTCTGCACAAATTAATGGGAATCACATGTATTCCTACAGCTACATTCTGGCTCTCCCTTT
The DNA here is from genome assembly GCF_023065955.2 of Ursus arctos. Classification (NCBI taxonomy): domain Eukaryota; kingdom Metazoa; phylum Chordata; class Mammalia; order Carnivora; family Ursidae; genus Ursus; species Ursus arctos. The sequence goes on from NW_026622874.1 coordinate 56,574,106, forward strand.
CAAATTATGCCATCCTAAATCATCTTACTGGAGCTAATAGCAGGTAATAAAATGAGCATATTTCACTTTATGTTATTTCCACCCCTCCCTCTAAGGAGAAGCCAAAGTCATAGGTTATAAAGGAATGAGGTAATAGAGCACTGAATGATCAGGGCTGGATTTCCCCCTGAAGACCTACCAATTTACAAAACCAGGTCAAAACACCCAGGTTCTAATTTAAAGAGCTCCAAGGTAAGCACCAGCACAAATCGGTCAAATGAAGCACAAGCCCGTGATGCTGGGTGTGAGCAGAGCCAGTCAGCACTGTGGAAGGAGAATGGCCTCCTAAAGAAGTGAGATTTGAGTCTGACCGCAGTTCTGCCACTTCAAGCAAGGTGGCCTTAGACAAGTCCCTTAGCCTTCTCAGCCCATTTCCTTATCACTGAAACTAAGCCAAAAACATTCACTATATTTTCTTAAAGAATATTTTATTTTTTGAGCGAGAGAATGTGTGTGAGCAGGGGGAGGGACAGAGGTAGATGGAGAGAATCCTTAAGCAGACTCCCAGCTGAGCGTGGAGCCCAATGTGGGGTTTGATCTTACAGCCCTGAGGTCATGATCTGAGCTGAAATTAAGAATCAGACGCTTAACTGACTGAGCCACCCAGGTGCCCCACAACATCCACTTTATATCCAGAGTTATGATGAGAAGTGCCTGAAAAAATAATAGGGACTTCCAGTTTCTGGTCTGGTGTAGAAGGAGCTTGGAAGTAGTCACAGGGTCCTAACAACAAATAAAAACTCAAACTTTTTTTAAAAAGTCAACAACTCATCTTGCATTCGTCAGAGATGTGATGTCCAAAGGCAAACCACTGCCCTGCAATTGGTGGGACAGAGAGGCAGATAGAGGAAATCACAACTTACCAGCACAGAAATATCTATGGAAACTCGTACCAGGGCAGAATATCTAAACTGTGATTGACAGACAGCCAGAGGCTCAGTGAAGACAAACCTGAGAAAGAAAAACTCCACAGAGTCCATTCATATGCGAGCCCCACACAACTCCTCCTCCAACAACTCTATCTGATTCCCACAGTGAAGATCAGGGAAAAGGCTCCTCATGCTTCTGGCAGGAGAGACAAGGCAGCCATTTGGAAATAGGCAAGAGGACTTTATTCTTTTTAACAAGGACTGCTGTCAAGAGAAACTATTTTATCGGAGCCCAACCCAACGAGATTTCATCGGAGCCCAACTGACCTGGCAGAAGGATAATACCCAACTCTAACTTTATGTTTCCACACAGAAGGGAAACACACAGCTCCAGTCCCCTCTAGAAATCCTGTCCTACAGAGGTAGGGAGAAACCGAAGCACCCATACAGTTCACAGTTCAGAGGACAGACTCATGAAAGCCTGGGACCCAGTCATGGAGCATAGAATACTTCCCCTTCCCCACATATTACCCCCACATTACTAAAGACCTATTTATTATGGTTTCTCTGACCCTGTACATCATGTCCATCTATCAAGAAAACATTACAAGGCATTCTAAAAAGCAAAAATCACAATGTGAAAAGACTGAACAAGCATCAGAACCAGATATGGCAGGAATGTTGCAGTTATCACACCAGGAACTTAAAACAATCTGATTGATATGTCAAGGGATCTGATGGAAAAAGTGTACAGCATGTAAGAATAGATAAGTAATGTGAGCAGAGGGATGGAAGGTCTAATAAAGAATAAAAGAGAAACACCAGAGATCAAAAACCTGCCACAGAAATGAAGAATGCCTTTGACGGCCTCATTAGTGGACAACACAGCTGAGGAAAGATTCTCTGAGCCTGAGGAGATGTCAGTAGAAACTTCCAAAACTGAAAAGCAAAGAGAAAAAAGACAGACAGACAGAAAGAGGGAGGGAGGGAGTGGGGTAGAAGGAAGGAAGGAAGGAAGGAAGGAAGGAAGGAAGGAAGGAAGGAAGGAAGAAAGAGAATATCCAAGAACTGTGAGACAACTACAAAAGATACAACATATGTGTAATGGGACACGAGAAGAAGACAAAAGAGAAAAAGGAACAAAAGCAATATTTGACAGAATAATGACAGAATATTGCCCAAATTAATGTCAGAGATTTAACTACAGATCCAGGAAGCTCAGAAAATATTAAGCAGGATAAATGCTCAAAAACAAAAACAAGAACAAAACAAAACCCCACCAAAACCAAAACCAAATCAAACCAAACCCAAAACCCACCTACCTGGACATAACATTCAAACTGTTGAAAATCAAAGGTAAGCAACAAATCTTGAAATAAGCCAGCGGGGGCTCCTTATTTATAGTGGAGCAAGATAAGAATTATATCCAATTTCTCTGCTATCTGAGTGAGAAGACAGTGGAATGAAACATTTAAAGTATTGAGAGAAAAAACCCACCAACCTAGAAATCTGCATTCTGCAAAAATATTCTTCGAAAGTGAAAGAGAAATAAAGACTTTCTTGAATGACCAAAATGGAGAGAGTTTGTTGCCAGTAGATCCGCTTTGAAGATTTGAGTAAGTTATTGAACCACTTTGGATCTCAGCTTTCCCTTCGATAAAATGAGCATAATACAGATCTTCCTTGACTTACGATGGGGTTACATCCCAATGAACCCACTTAAGTTGAAAATATCATGTCAAAAAGGCATTTAATACATCTAACCTACTGAGTATCATAACGTAGCCCAGCCTACCTTAGACATGTAGTGTAACTATTACATTAGCCTGGAGTTGGAAAAACTCATCTGACACAAAGCTTGTTCTTTAATAAAGTGTTGATGATCTCATGTCATTTATTGAAACTGTATTGGAAGTGAGGCAGAATGGTGTGTGGGTACAGCATGGTTGTAAGCGTACTGGTTATTTACTTTCATGAGTGGGTGGCTGCGTGGGAGCTGCTGCTCCCTGCTGCCACCCAGCATCATGAGAGAGGATCATATTGCACACTACTAGCCCAGGGAAAAGACGAAAATCCAAAATTAGAACTACAGTTTCTACTAAATGGTATTGCTTTTGCACCCTCCTAAAGTCAAAAAATCATGGGTTGCACCATCATAAATTAGGGACCATCTATAATGAGGACAACAGTCCTTAATTCCATGGCATGTTTTGTGTACTGATTTAGGTACTGGCTAAAAAACACTTAGCACTGGGCCACCTGTGTGGCTCAGTCAGTTAAGTGTCTGCCTTCGACTCAGGTCATGATCTCCAGGTCCTGGGATCGAGCCCTGCATTGAGCCTGCATCTGACTCCCTGCCGAGCAGGGAGTCTGCTTCTCTCTCTCCCTCTGCCCCTCCCCACCACTCGTTCTCTCTCTCTCTCAAATAAATAAATAAATAAATAAATAAAATCTTTTAAAAAGTTAAAAATTAAAAACAATTAGTACAGTGCCAGACACAAAAGTGTTGCTTAAGAAGGGATACCTGTGGGGCGAGTAGGTGGTTCAGTTGGTTAAGCAGCTGGCTCTTGATTTTTGACTCAGGTCATGATCTCAGGGTTGTGGGATCAAACTGTGCATTGGGCTCCACAATGTGTGTGGAGCCTGCTTAAGATTCTCTCTCTCTTAAAAATGGGGGGGATACCTGTAAGGATTATTAGCTAGCTCTCTTCCCAGGACTCAATTTTGGATCTCGCTAAGTGACAATAGGGGGAAGACTTCTCCATAGGGCTGGGACCACTGCTGGATTCCCTATTTCTTCCTGTGGTCCTTTGGGTCTCAGCTTCTATTCACCAATGGCCACACCAAGAGAGAGCTATTCGTAGCTAAACTCTGGAAGGAGCTGAGATGCCCTTCAACAGACGAATGGATAAAGAAGATGTGGTCCATATATAAAATTGAATATTACTCAGCCATCAGAAAGAATGATTACCCAACATTTGCAGCAACATGGACGGGTCTGGAGGAGATTATGCTAAGTGAAATAAGTCAAGCAGAGAAAGACAATTATCATATGGTTTCACTCATTTGTGGAACATAAGGAATAGCAGGGAGATCAGTAGGAGAAGGAAGGGAAGAATGAAGGGGGGGTAAACAGAAGGGGGAATGAACCACCAGAGACTATGGACTCTGGGAAACAAACTGAGGGTTTAAGAGGGGAGGGGTGTGGGGGATTGGGCTAGGCCGGTGATGGGTATTAAGGAGGGCACATATTGCATGGAGCACTGGGTGTTATACGCAAACAATGAATCATGGAACACTACACCAAAAACTAATGATGTACTGTATGGTGAATAACATAACATAATAAAAAGTTAAAAAAAAAAGAGAGAGAGCTATTCCTTTCATCTCTTTCCTTTCCCTTTCCTTTCCTTGATGACCTTCCTTCCCATTATCCTGAGAAAACAGAAGCCACCAGAAAAGCACACCCACATGCTTCCACCTACACATCTACCCATATTTGTACCAGTGTGTTCTGCCTTGTCTCCTGTGACCATGGACAGGTTGTCCATCCTGCTCTCCAAGGTCACTCCCTCCTCCAGGTCCCACGCCCTCCCGCCCACTCCAGGAAATGACCATTCTCTCCCCCATGCCATCTGTGTTTTCCTCTCTACTTCCTCATTCTCACCAGCTGTCATTCCAACATGCTCTCTGATCTTAAAAAAAATCTCTTGACCACACAGCCTTCCCCCCTCCCCCCAACCCAGGTATTTCCCTCCTTCAGAACTCCCAAATGGTCTATACTGACTGCTGCCTCCAAATCCTCTTTCCCCATTTTCTGTTGAAATTCTCCAATCAGGATGTTGTTCCCACAACATAGAAACCAGGGACCTACAAATTGTTAAATCCATGGTCAACTATCCATTTTCATCTTACTTCCCCCATGAGCAACATTTGATACAGATGAACAAGTCCTTCCCCTCAAAACTTTCTTAGAACATCACCCTCTCCTGACTGTCCCTTTGCTTCACCAGCTGCTCATTGTCACATTCCTGGCTGGTTCCTACTCCTCTCCTTGACCTCCGACTGTGGAGTGCCTCAGGACTCATCCCCCAGCTCTCTTCTATCCTGTGTCGACATTTACTCCCATGGAGAACTCATTCAGTCTCACGGCTGGAAAATATCAAAGCTGTCTACGCACACACGGACAGCTGCTGCATTTCTAACTACCTTCTGCATTTCCTTCTGTGTTCCTACCTGTCCTTCAAACATCCCAGTGAGACCCTACCTGACCACCCTGATTTAAAGCTGCCCCCACCCCACTAGGCCACTCCCTATTCCCCTCCCTACTTTCTTTTCCCCTCATATTTTTTACCTTCTAATATACAGTGTAACTTATTTACTGAGTTTATTTTGTGCTTCCCAACCTTGGAATGTAAGCTTCATGAGAGCAGGGATTTTGTCTCTTCCGTAGTACTGTGTTCTCAGTACTTAGAATAATTCCAGGTGCACAGTAGGTGCTCAATAAATACTTGTCAAAGTGGATGTCGCTACAGGAGTCATCCTATTATTAAGGGGCAGGAAATCATAACTGGAAACACCCATTTTCACACAAATTGGCGGTCTTGATTTCTAACCACCCATCTGTTTATTCTCACCTCGAAAACAGGTCTCAATCCTCACAGACGCCTGGGTCTGCCAGTTTCCAAAGCACCTTCACGGTGTTGCCTCCAGAATCCTGTGAGCCAGGTATCTGAGCCCCACGGGGGTTGAGGGGATACCAAAGACAGAATGCATCCCCCCAAATGTCCACATCCTAACCCCCAGAACATGAGAATATATTACAACACGTGGCAAAAGGGACTTTGCAGATGTAATGAAGGTTACAAATCTTAAGACAGGGAGGTGAGCCTGGATTACCCAGGTGGACCCAATCTAATCACATGGGCACTTAAAAGCAGAGAACTTTCTCTGGCTGTAAGGAGGAGAGATGTGGCTGAAAGGTCAAAGAGAGTCCAAATGCCATTGCTGGCTCACTCATCCCCCACCCCAGCTTTACTCAGAAGGATACAGGATATTATCAGAAGGATATCACCTAAATCAGTGCTAGAAAGAAAAGAATATAGGCTATTAATAAATTAATCTTTTCTGGAAATGCCTAGAACATACATGAGTTGATAGTTCAACACTTAGCATTCATACTTCCAAGCCACTCTAGGCTTTCCCCATCCCACGTGTATTGAGAAGACTGTAATTGACATGTAGCATTGTGTAAGCTTAAGGTGTACAGTATATTGATTTGATACACACTTATGTATTACAAAATGATTACCAGTGTAGAGTTAATTAACACCTCTGTCACATCACATAATTACCATTTCTTCTTTGTGGTAAGAACATGTGGGATCTACTCTCTTAGCAACTTTCAAGTATATGATACAGTATCGTTGACTAAAATCACTATTGTGTGCATGAGATCCCCAGAACCTACTCATCCATTTTTTTTTTTTTTAAGATTTTACTTATTTATTTGACAGACAGACAGCCAGTGAGAGAGGGAACACAAGCAGGGGGAGTGGGAGAGGTAGAAGCAGGCTCTCAGCAGAGGAGCCTGATGCGGGGCTCGATCCCAGAACGCCAGGATCACGCCCTGAGCCGAAGGCAGACGCTTAACGACTGCGCCACCCATGTGCCCCCTACTCATCCGTCTTCTAACTAGAAGTTTGGACCCTTTAACCAACATCTCCCCATTTCCCCCACTCCTGGCCTCTGGTAACAACTCCTCTACTCTGTTTCATCAGTTCAACTTTCCAAAATTCCACGTGTGAGACCACAACAGTATTTGCTTTCTCTGTCTGGCTTATGATAATATAGGTATGCATGTATAATAATATACATACAGTCCCATCTTTGTCCATTCATGCATTGATGGACACTTAGGTTGTTTCTGTGGCTTAGCTCTTGTGAATGATGCTGCACTGAACCCAGGGGCGCATATATCATGAGCCAGGGAAAGTAGGTGGCCTCGAGAAGTGATGACAACCTCTGTCTGAGAGCCAACAGAGACACTGGGACCTCAGTCCTACTGCTGCAAGGAACTTAATCTGCCAGTGACCTGAAAGAGCCTGAACGCAGATTCTCCCCCAGGGCCCCCAGATCAGAGCCCAGCCTGGCCAACACCTTGATTCTGGCACTGTGAGCCCATGAACAGAGGATCCACCTGTGCCCACTTGGGCTTCTGCCTAAACTGCGAGATGACAAATGGGTGTTATTTTAAGCCGTTAAGGTTGTGATAATTTGTTACGACAGCAATGGAAAACTAATATACTGGGTAGCTATTCATCACTGACTGATCAGGGACCCTGAAATATTTGTGACAGGAGAGCTTTCCTCCACCTAAGAATCAGGCCCACTTTGAGAGATCTGGCCTCTTGGCTTCCCAAGGTGTCAAATTGATGCTTTGAACTATTATTAAAACACCACCTTCTTTTGATTCCCCTGGTGTCAGAAATTTAAATGAACCAAAATAATGGAGGTTGTCCTATATCTTTTTTCAGGTTGTGGGGGAAACATTTTAGAGACTTTCCCTCCATGGGCTGGACTGGGTTTAACTAATGGTCTGATTTTCTGTTAAGCTTCAGGGAAAGTGAGAAATGGCTGCTTTCATAGAATTAGTAAATGCCACCAAAACGAAAGGTCAAGCCACACTGACATTAAATACAGTATTTCCAGTGGGACAATGTGGTGCTTGAAAGAGCGGATCCCACAAGCCCCTACCATGCCTATCTTTCTGAGCTTGTTTTGAGTGCTAATGGAATCCAGTTAAACTCTTTGTCAGTCCCCGGCCTTTCCCACCTGTGACCTATATTAGCCACAATAAGTCTGTTTTCACAGACAAAGCCCCCCTTGGGGACCAACGTGGAGAAAGGCAGTGTGGCGGGTTCCATGCTGCAGATGGTACGTTCGCTCATGCTGGCTTCTCGGGGGCCCCCAGCCCAGCCAGCTTGCAGCATCACCGCGAGCTGGACCTTGTTTATCCTCTCATGTGGCTTTGGGGGACAGAGAAACAAAGGAGGATGGACACAGGGCGGATTGCAGCTGAGCTGAGTTTGCATAGGAAACTGAAGCTTGGCATAAGGGCCTGGTAACCTGGGAGCTTGAAGAAGCAGAGGAAGGCAGGCATGTAGGGGCACAATGCACAGACTTGCGAACCGGGCTGCTGTAGGTGTGAATCCTAGCTCTACCATTTATTAGCTGTGTATCCTTAGGTACGCTTTTGACGTTTCTGAGCCTCAGTTTCCTCATCTGTATAATGGGGGTGATATTAGATTAAAAATAAGATAAATGCAGCAACGTACCCCACCCTGCTTTATTTTTATCCATGGCACTGACCACCATTTGACATCTTACATGTTTATTGTTTAACGTCTTCTCTCCATCCACCAGAACGTAGCCCCACGAGGGCAGGGACGCTGCTTGCTCCCTGCTGTATCCATGGTGCTGAGAGACAACGAGAGGCAGGAGAGCCTCGTGGTTAGGAGCAAAAGCTCCAGACCCAGAGTGCTGGGTTCTGATACGGACCTGCAAAGCACTAGCTGTGTGAACCTGGGAAAACCACTGAACTCCTCAGTGCCTCAGTGTTCTCATATGTAAAATGGGGATAATAATAGAACCTCCCTCAAAGGGTTATTCCAAGGCTTAAGGAGCTAATTCCTGAAAAGTATTTAGGAGAGTGCCATGCACTAAGTACTCGATAAATGTTAGCTAACAATAATAATAATGATTAACAATAATAATAATACCTGGCATATTGTATGCAATGCTTCAGGACTGGCTGAATGAATGGTAAATATTTACAAAGCTCTTGGAACTATGCCTAGCACATAGTAGGCCCTCAATAAACAAGAACTCTACACAGTGGTGTGCAGGTATATGTCTGATAACCGGTTCTGAGGGCAGGAGGAAGACATGAGGCGTTTGCTGGTGTGAGCTACCAGCGTGACACCACTGAGCGGTTGGGGAGACATGCCCAGTGGTGCCCCATTATAGTCTATTTCTACCATATAGATGAGGACACAGATAATAGTAAAATAATTAGGAAATGATGAATTTTACATATTTATCACCTTTGCTTTAATATAATTTAATTATAAGTTTGTATGATGTAATTTTCCTAATTGCTGAGTTCATTTAATTTTCAGTGACAGGTTGTCCAATTTCCTGAAGATTGAACAGTTGGCTCCTCGGAGCCAGTACAAGGGAACTCCGGCACACAGCTGGCTGGCTGCATGCTACTCTTCCGACCACCAATAGATGCCCTTTCCACACCTCTGAACAAATAAAGAATAGCATAAACGTGTGTGCACCCTCTGGGGCAGACCTCTCTCCAGGCAAAGCATGGAGTCAGATCCCCGAGAGGAAATAAACTGATCCAACTTGGAAACACTTGGCCAAAACAGGTGAAACGGCTCAAGTCCTAGGCCATTCCCATCGAAGGGACAGCCTAGACTCCCTGACCTGTACTAGAATTTCATTGTCTCCAATACTGCTGGAGATAAATGAGTCATGAGCCTAACCTTGGGTATCTCTGGATCACAGGGTCATTTAGGAGACGAGACTTCAGGGGTTTGTCTGGAGGCATGAGTAGAGAGGATGATTGAGAGCGTCTCCAATGTTGGTAATCATTGTCAGAGCTTGATATGAGCCCTGGTCAGCTTCCTCTACCGTCCACTCTATATTCAGGAAAAGAAAAATCTGAGATCCAGAGAAAACTCAGTCTAGCCTGGTAATCTGTTTTTTGCTCCACAGATGACAATCCCAAAGTAAGTTCCTCAATTCCCTGGGCCATTTCTTGGAGCGGCGGCATTGTGGTCCTGCACGTGTGCTGTTAGTAGGGGGACCCACCATCCTGATTCTCTGGGACTTTCCCAGTTTCAGCACTGCAAGTCCAGAGCCCAGGAAACCCCTAGTCCTGAGCAAACTGGGCCAGTTGCTCACCCTAAATCTTGGCCCCCTAGGCCCAGATTCCTGTAGCTTTCAGTCTGCCAGGAGCGCCTTAGACAATGATTCCGGGGGGTCCTTCAGATGAAGGCTGTGGGGTAGACCCCCTGCATAGACCCGAGAGCCCAAGAATTAAAAGTGAAAGCCTCTGAGTTTGGGCTGCTAGAACAGCATATCACGGACTGGACGGCTTAAACAATAAACATTTATTTCTCATAATTCTGGAAGCTGGAAGTTCAAGAACAAGTCTCCCGTGTCTAGTGAGAACCTGCTTCCTGATTTGCAGATGGCCATCTTCTTGTGGTGTCCTCACGTGGCAGAGGATAGGGAGAGACAAAGCAAGTTCTCTCATGTTTCTTCTTATAGGGACACTAACTCATTCATGAGGGCTCTACCCTCGTGGCCTTATTACCTCCCAAATGTACCACCTCTTACTTCCATCACCTTGTGGGCTTAGAATCTCAACATAGGAATTTGATGGGCACATACACATTTAGTTCATGACAGAGACATCGCTGCAAATCCTTCTCATGGCCAGCGGAAGCCCTGAAGTGGCCCACAAAAGTTGACAGTGGGACCATGGAATAGAAAAGGACATTTCCAGTGGGACAGAAGCACAGCCTTGCTGTGCCCTCTCTGCCTTTTCTTCCACGTGGCTCAGTCCTGAGAGAGGCAATCTGGCATGTTCGGAGCAGAGGAGAAATGCCTCCAGGGGCTCTCTGCACCTGGACCACGTAGAGATTGACAGAGACTGAAGACAACACTCACCTGAATCAGGAAGAGGAACCAGTAGGGTTTGAGATAATTTTCTAACCCCCACCAGAGAGCAGACAAAGCAAGTGGCCTTCCATGGGAACAGAGGCAAACCCCAAGCACTGGCCTCCAGAGCAGCTGTTTTCTGAAACAACTCCACCATCACTGCAGGCCTCATCTTCATTCTCTACAGCCCGCAGGCCCCCGTGATTCTCCCTCGCTTCTCCTCCTTAGGCTCCTTCAAGAGCCACAGAAACTCCCTCCCCTGCTCCTGGCTTATCAATATCTACTTACTCAACCAACCCCTCAGAGGCAAATTCCTCCAAAAAACTTTTGGTATAAGAATTTGTCACTATGGTTTTCATTTCTAAAAAACCTGTTTGGTTCCTTTTTAAACCCATCTATTCTTTTTCATTCTGACCACTTCCTGTCTCATGGTTCCTATTTCTCCTGCCGGCCTAGTGCGGTATGTAATCCTGGTATGGCGCAGGGGACGGCCACCTGCCAAGTAATTGATCTGGAATTGATCATCAACCAACACAACTGGTTTTCGAAAGGAACAAAAGCAGAAACATAGACAAAACATTAATTCCGAAGCTCAAGGGAAACAGAAATGTATTTCTCTTTCATGCAGTCATCCAGGTTAGTGGGTGGTTCAGATCCTTACATGCAGTCATGGAAGAACCAAGATTCCTTCTATCCTACTTTCAATCGTTCCTAGGGCATTGTCCACGTGGGCGTGGTTGAAGCCGTGGCACCACATCAGAGTTGCAGCCATGTGAAACGGAAGGCGGAATAGAGGAGAAATCCCTACTGTTGTCAGGTGCCAGCCGGGACGTGGCACCCAATGCTGCTCGCATTCCACTGGAGGGAACTGAGCAAGCCACATGGCCACACCTAACTACGCGAGAGGCTGGGAAACATAGGGTAGTGAGGCCGCCATATGCTGGGCTCTAAGTGCATCACTCTGGAGGAGGGTGGCCATGGGTTTGACTGGGCAGCTTCAGTCTCTGTCGTAGTGGATCGGGGTAAGTACAGCAGTGGGTCCACTGTTTCAAATCTGGCTCCACCATTTCCTAACTGCTTGGCCCCAGCCAACCAATACGTGCCTCAGTTTCCTCTTCTCTACAAGGTACACATTTTAGTCTCTGATTCAGTGGATGGGGGAAAAGTGCTTACAACGGTGCTTGGCATAGAAAAAGTACTAAGAATTGTCATAATCTGAAAGATTAATATTTTATAGTCTTTTCAACATCATTTGATTTGCTCTATTTTTTAGGGTATTAATTTTATAATTTCCTGCCTTGAGCACTTTTTCCTCATGTAACTTGTTTCCTGGTGTGGGCCTGTGATTTTTTTTTTTTTAATCTTACCAGCAGCAGAGATCATTTCTTTAGGACCCTCATATGCCCAGGAGTGTGGATTCATCCCTAGAGAGGTTTTTATTGGCTGGATCAGTTATTATTTTCATTTCTCCAATTGGCAAACTGGCACTCTGCTCTATCCAGGTGATTCTGACTGAATATTCAAGCATGATTCATACTTAGAATTGTGATTTCTCTAAGGTGATGTTATTTCTGCATAGGGTCTCAGACAGATGGCAAGCTCCCCAGACCATCAGAGTTTTTGAGTGTTTCCTTCAAGGAAGGGACGGCCTTTGAGGTTCTTAGTTAGATGTGGGGGGGGACTCCCCTTCAACTCCCCACCTTGCACAGGCCTGTGGCCTCATTTCCTGTTTCCAGGTGGGCAATAAAATCCCCACCTGCTCCTGAAGGCTTTTATCTGGGTCCTCTCCCCTCTGCTGTCCCCACTCTGCCCTCTGCCCTACCCCCCTGCCCTCCCCACTCTATTCTCCCCACTTTGTTCTCCTTCCTCTCCCCTCCCCCCCTCTCCTCTCCTCTCTCTGCCCAGCCCTGACTATTCTAACATTGGCTCCCATCTACCGCTCAAGTTTTCTGGCCCTCTTTTTTTCTGGCACCTAGGAATTTTCTTCTCTTTCTTTAAGATATAGCTTTTTAAAATACATAGCTCAGTTACATATTTAAATAAAATTTTTAAAATGTTTTACTGAGCATTTCTGTGTGCTAAAAGTGGGAGGGGTCTTCTACATCTGCTCTGTCTGCCACATTCTTCGCCAGTTTGTTCTATGCCATGAAACCGAGAAAGAACTGCTTTTGGGGAGAGCACTGTGTGTGTTTGAAAGAACGAGGATAATAAACTGCTGCGTGGGGTGAGACAAGTGAGAAGAAAGGTAATCCTGTCCACCCGCTACCCACTGGTGCTCCTGCACCGTGATTCCAAAGTCTGGGCCCTCCCTGCCCTCCGGGAAGATAAACAGCCTCCCTCTTCCACATCTGGGTTCAGCCTGATAGGTCAACCAGCCCCACTGCAGACAGAAAAGGGTTTAATGAACTTTTGTGTGTGTGGAAGGCCCTAAAATCACAGGAATTGGGACCAGAAGAGAAACGAAGAAAGCGAGGCAAGGGGCCTCAGTGCTGAACTGAACAGAGTTGGACTGTGGCCCAAAAGTGCCAAAGGAGTGACCAGAGAGGCATGGGATGGCCCACCCAGCTCTGGGGCCTTGCACAACCTCAGGACAGGCTCCTCGCCCTGCCTGGACTTTGAGGCCTTGCTCCCTGGCCTCAGCACCCACACCTGCGCTCCATTCCACAGCACCCCACAACTGGTGTGCTCTAGGAGTCCCCAACCTTCAGGGCACAGGCTGGAAAGGGACGAGGGGATACCCTCCCATACTTCGGTAATAATAACCATTACAACTCATATAGCAAAACACAGTGTTGAAACAAGTATCTTACAACAATCCTGTGGGATAAGTGTTCTTAGTTTTATTTTGCTAACTGCCTCAAATTTAACACAGCTCCACTGGGAAAAAAGTAGAGGGTGAAAAACAAATTTGTATTTTTATAAAGAACAAATTTGTATTTTTATAAGGCTGTATTTTCTCCTTGTATCCCTCCTTACTATGTATAATTTTACCTGATTAAACATATTAAAATCCCAGGCCAAACTTCTGCATTTGGATTACTTCACAAACTTCAGAGTAAATCTTTTTTAAAAATTAATAAGAACAGCTACTTGACTTATATTCACCTAAACAGAAAGAGGACTCACCCAAGCTGTTTCTTCAGAACAGGACTCTCTTAAAGGCCACTTTGCACTCTTGGGTAAAAGACAGCAAAATGGGGGCGCCTGGGGGGCTCAGTCGTTAATCATCTGCCTTCGGCTCATGATCCCAGAGTTCTGGGATCGAGCCCTGCATCAGGCTCCCTGCTCAGCGGGAAGCCTGCTTCTTCCTCTCCCACTCCCCCTGCTTGTGCTCCCTCTCTCGCTGCCTCTCTCTCTGTCAAATAAATACATAAAATCTTAAAAAAAATATTAAAGACAGCAAAACATCAGTAGCCTTAGAATAGCCCTTTTGTCTGTTTCAAGCCAAGAGGGTTCCAAAATTTTGACTTGCAGTCTCAAAGCACCTCACTATACGCTCAAGAGTTTTAAAAAGTACAAAACTCTGGGCAGTGATGTAATCCACTTATTTTATTATCATTTTCATTTTACAATTGGAGAAACTGAAATTCAAAAGGGTCCATTTCATTACTGAGCATTGGCAAGCCTACATTTTACAAATGGGCAAATAAGGCTCAGGGAGATGAAATGACTCACGGAGGTCACACAGAAAGTGAGTGGGAGAGTCAGACCTTTGGATCAATCACTAAGAGCTAATTCCATAGTGGGTCAGAGGATGACTGCGAGGACCCTGTGTGTTTGATGGGCCCATTTTCTCTTGAACCGAGCCCATCATTGTGAAATTTCAAGTATTAGTCAATGCACACACGCAAATAAAGGCTTGGGGCAGCCAGTTGTAGGAACAGAGAAGCATTCTCTGCTATAAGGTTGCAAACCACACCCCAAGCCACCAATCCAAAAAGCTCATGCTGTACTCCTCCCCCATGCTCCAGACCCTGAGTTTGTGGCTTTGGCTTATGGCCCCGGTTCATGACTGAGGGACCCCAAATCTGGCAGGTGTGTTACCTTGACCAGGTCAAAGTGACCTGGGACACAACATGGCTCACTTCCCAGTACCTCCAAGGAAACAACCAGTCCCTGGTCCAATACGTACTGAGTCCTGTTTATGCACCATCCCTGTGCTAGACTTGGGGGCGACGGTGGGGGGGGGATCATCAGTCAGAGAGGAAGGCAGGAAAAAGACAGAAAGATGAAAGAAGGGAACAGAACACTGTATCTTTGTTTGAAAAAAACAAAACAAAACTTGCTGTTCAGTTGGGGAGAGAAGATAGCTCCCCAGGGACATTTAACAAGACAAAATGCAGAAGGAAAGTCCCAGAAGAATGTACATAATGGGTGAAGGTTGTCAAGGTAGTTCAAAGGATGACAAATGGCAACAGGAAAAGTGTGTCAGAAAATCTAGTTATGAGATCAGCCAAGATTTGTTATAATCTTGCTACAAGAGACATAACCTCCAGTAGACCAACCCAAAGATTCCCTCTTGGAAGATAAACTATAGAGGAGGAGAGAATGGATAGATAATCATCGTTAGACTAGATGCAAGAAGAATGTTCAGTTGAAGGTCACTAGACATTTAACTGACAGTCAGATGGGTGGGCGGGTGAGTGGGTGGTTAGCTTTCTCAGAGCAAGTCTCTATGCCGTTACACTTTCCAGAAAATAGGTTAAGCATTTTTATCAGAAATGCTAATGTCTTCCCACAACTAGATTCTGGAATTCATCTCACCAAAAATTCTGTCCTAGTCTACATTCAAGACAATTTTTCCTTTACCCCATCACCTCTGTGTCTTTCATGACCCGGTCTGCCCCTACAAGACCACAAAACTCAATTCATACTGTGAGGATGTGTTGTCAGAGGCCAGCTCAGGACTTGAACATTTACTCTCTGAAGGGGAAAGATGACCCCAGTTAGCTAATTCTCACGGGAGAAATGCAGAGGAGTGGACCCAGGTGTAGTCATGTCTAGAACTCGTACAGTTTGGAGGATACTCTTTAAGAAAAAATACAAAAT
The DNA here is from genome assembly GCF_023065955.2 of Ursus arctos. Taxonomy (NCBI): domain Eukaryota; kingdom Metazoa; phylum Chordata; class Mammalia; order Carnivora; family Ursidae; genus Ursus; species Ursus arctos. The sequence goes on from NW_026622874.1 coordinate 56,589,801, forward strand.
TATGACTATATAACTGGGCACAAAAATGCATATTGATAAAGGATGAGAGAAGAAGTCACAACAATTCTTGAATGCTTGAAAATTCAGGTCCCATTCTCCACAAACCTCTTCTCAGAAATGGGTCCATAGTCATGCGTTCCAACAGCATCTCCACCTGACACCGGTATACTGAACTGTTAAGATTCATTTACTTCTGGGGCGCCTGGGTGGCTCGGTTGGTCAAGCCTCTGCCTTTGGCTCAGGTCATGATCCCAGGGTCCTGGGATCGAGCCCTACATCGGGCTCCCTGCTTAGCGGGGAGTCTGCTTCTCCCCCTCCCTCCGCTCCTCCCCCTGCTTGTGTGCTCTCTTTCGCTCACCCTCTCCAATAAAAGAAAATATTCATTTACTTCCTCCTGTGGGTTCACTCACACCCTGCTGGCACCCACACTTTTCTTACTCCAGGCAGTCAGCACCCTGCCACCCTGCCCTGGCTTTACGCACTGACCAAAAAATGACAAAGAAAACCAAGGATTCATCTGTGCGTGGATTCAACAAACAACCATTGGCTACCTCGATGTGCCAGGCATGAGCTCAGATGGAAACACGCTTTCTATGAACCGAACATAACATCTAAGGCTATTTTGAGCAAGTGGATCGTGTCACCTCATTTGTTTGACAGAATTTACTGAGAAGGGCCTGTACGCCAAGCCTGAGCCAAATAACCAACACATGAGGTCGACACAATCGTTACTCCCATTTTGTCGACGACAGAACTGTGGCTCAGAGAAATTAAATTAGGAGGTTCGGTGGATGGTGAGCCTCGGGGGTTAAACCGAAGTCCCTTCGGAATCAGAGGCCTTATCCGCACTCTAAGTGCTCAGCATCTAGGAGAGCTGTTTGTAACGCACACGCACACGCACATATAATAGATGACGTGTATCTATTCTTCACAATTTATACAGCATTTTTACCTACACAGCATCAGCCATCTTTCCAGCAGCTCTGTGAATAAGGGAGAAAGTAGGGGAGACCCCTGGGCTCTGATCCTGTTTTCCAGCTGGGATCTGGGATAAATCACATCCAACAGTCATGTAAGGGGCTGGGCTTAGTCCTTTCCGCAACCCAAGAGCTCTGGCGTCCTTTTATCTATGACCGCCAACCCTAACCTTACATCCCTCCCCATAGCCCTTACTGATTGAGCTGTGAGAAAATCCAGAGTGCTCTGGCCAAATGCCCCCAGGCCTGAGGAGGCCACCAGAAGCTGGAATTTGTCCCTGCTCAGTAGTTGCCTGGTGGTGGCTTTCTGAGGCCTGTTTTTATAGACTGGAGAGCCCAAGGCACAGAAGGCTCAGGGTAGGGCATACAGGAGTCCAGCCAAAAGAAAGGCTTTACCCCACGACAGTTCTCCCTGCCTTTGCTTTCCCTTCCCAGTGGCTGAAAAGTACTTCTTGTGCCTGTGCTAACTGGAGCCCATTAGCATCCCTTGGCTGGACCACATACTGGGCTCTGCTCTTCAAGTAACTGGGGACACAGGTGGCAAGGGGTTCTACAGGCAAAGGCCAACCTGCCCAGAATAAGCCTGAGGGAGAGGGAGGGGGCCAGGGTTCCTGAACTGCATTTTAAGGAAAAGGAGAAACTAATTCCTAAAATAATTAATCTCTTTAAAAAGTTCTTTCTGTTCAACTTTATTCTTGCTTGAAGATTATATTTAACTTTCTCCTTTCTAAAAAAAAAATATTTTCTGTTCAATTCATCTCCCTTCCTCAGTGCTTCAGGTTTCTAATCTGGGCTCATAAAGGACTTCAGGAGATGGGCAGTCCCCTAAGATTATGATCAGATTGTCAAAGAGAGTCACGATCTTGAATAATTATGCGTGGTGGCAGCCCTTGGCCCCAGCTGTGTTGAGCCAAGAGCAAAGAGTCTTAAAAGCCTGTGGTTGAGCGATACAGGCAGGTACATCGAGAGCCTTTCTTCTGAGATCATAAGCAACTATTTCAATTAGATGTCCTCTTATAAAAATGGACTCATACGCTGGTGAGGTCAAAAGAGGCAAGACTTGTTTAAAATCCTTGAGATAATTAAATTGGGAAGAGGAATATCAGTAAATTAATTAGTTGTAAATTTCCTATGCACAAAGCTCCAGGTCTGCGGTTAGTCTAGCCACTTGTCATTGGGAGTGATTTAGCTACAGCAACTCTGAGCAATCACCCCACCCTCCTCTCGGATGCGTGGTTGCCAGCATAGCCCCCATTCAACCAACTTTGGAACCACAGGACCCTGAAGTTCTGTTCTGAGTTCTGTTCACTCTCTGGAGGTTGCAGACAGCTCCTGGCCAGTTTCCAAGGGTCTGCCCCCTACAATGCATGGGCACATTTCTGCGAGTAACTTCTCCTAAAATAATATATAATTCTAACACTCAGAAAACTTCACCAGTCCCTCTTATTACAGAATGGAAAACAGATTCTTTGCCCTTTCCCCCCAATTCCTCACAGTTTTCAATCCAAAGTTCTTCTTCCCTGTTGTTCCCTCATGAACTTTTCTCCAGTCAACCTGCCCCACTCACTGTCCCTCAAACCCACCACACACATCCCATGTCCACACCTTTTGGCCATCTCCCTCCCTGAAGTGACTTGCCTCTTCTTCTGAAACTCTGGTTCCCTCCTCTGTGGGTCTCACCTGGAGCCCTCCCAGTTTCCATGGCTCTTCTGTCTGACATCTTGACCACACCCTGCTCATCTCTTATGTTCCTGAATCATGTTCTAGGTCCATTTGCCTTGTGATGTCTTCCCTCCTTTGGATGCAATTAGATTCCTTGAGGATGGGGGTTTGTGTGCAGCCATTTTGAAATCCCTGCCATATTGGATGCAGTGTTTCGATCACAATAGGAACTCACTATTTATTGAGAACTCAGCACAGGCTTCCTCAGATCTGCCTGGATTAAAATCCTCAGTCCACTGTTTAATGACCATGTGACCATGAGTTATTTGGCTCTTTAAAGCTTCTGTGTCTTCACTCGTAAATGGAAGTCGTGGTAGTACCCACAGCAAAGCAGCGTAGTGAGGATTGTGTGAGATAAAGCACGCACAGTGCTCAGGATAGTCTGATCCCCAGTGCTCAGTGCAGGTGAGCTTCTGTTATCCTCAACACCACCACCGGTGCTGTTACTGGAATCTAAAAATGTGAAAATTCAGGTACACCTGAGAAGAGTCTTGGGCCATCCCTTAAGTGAAGACGGCCCCTTAGAACCAACACAGTGGTGAGGCAGCCCTCTCCAGCACACATATAAGAGGGACAAACTGTCAACCCTGCAGATGTGTGCATGGAAATTTCAGATAAAATGACAACTGGATAAACCAGCACTAGATTACTAAGGCTGCCTCAAACCACTGATCTGCAACCAGCAAGTTGTCACTTTCCAGGAGCCAAGTGCGACTGCTCCGTGCTCTCCAATATCTTCGGAGCATTCCATGGACACTGGCATGACGTGTCTTTTCTGTGTCCCTTCCAACACTTTCAGTTCTCAACCTCAGTCCCCACACAACCTGTGTCCACCTCATCTTCCTGGAACCACTGTCCCTGTCAGTGAGTCTGAGACTTTGAGAAAATAGGGATGCCTGGGTGGCTCAGTCAGTCGAGCATCCAACTCTTGGTTTTGGCTCAGGTCATCATCTTGGAGTCGTCAGATGGAGCCCTGCATTGGACTCCATGCCTAGCTGGGAGTCTGCTTGAAATTCTCTCTCCCTCTCCTTCTGCCCCTCCCACTCGTGCTCTCTCTCTCTCTAAAATAAATAAATAAGCTTTAAAAAAAAAGAAGAAGACTTTGAGAAAATAAAGGTATCTTCTCATTAGAAAGACTCGGGGACTCTGTGTTAAAGTCAGAGCGCAGAGCTGCACGCGTTAGTACAGGTAGGACTAACGGTTGGTGTCCCGGGAAGCGGTTAGTGTTTTTCTGTTCCCTCATGTTTCTCTTAGCTCCTGTCCTGCAGTTGTAGACAACAAGAATAGCATATCTAACTGCAGTGAAACGTCATTGTGGAACCCTCTAGTCATTTTCCCTCCTTGTCCTGCAACCACCACTACTCCCACAGAGTGAAGGAGGTGTGGGTCTTGCACCACCTTTAAAACAACAACAACAAAAGATTTATTTACTTATTTGAGAGAGAGAGGGTGAGCCGGGGTAAGGGAGGGAGAGGGAGAGAGAGAATCCTCAAGCAGACTCCCTGCCCAGCACAGAGCCCAAGGCAGGGCTCAATCCCAGGACCCTGAGATCATGACCTGAGCTGAAATCAAATCAGCCGCTCAACTGACTTAGCCACCCAGGTGCCCCCCTGAACTACATTTTAATCACATCATTTCATCAATGTACTGTTTTCCACACCAGGACACGACCTTGCCAAGATGGGCATCATGTTTGTTAATAAATTAAACCGGCATGTGTCTGGCTCTGTCCTAAGTACTGGGAGTCAAACGATAAATAAGACATGTTTTCTGAGCCTCATCTGGCCCATCTTCCAAGCACAGAGTGGCAGAGAGCTTTTCTGAAACACACACCAGCTTTTGTCACTGCCCTGCCCCCAGCCTCTCCCCACTCAGCCAGAGCATCTCTTCGACTCCATCTCCAGGTTACCAGAAACAGACAAGCAGAGTGGGAAAGGGCCAGGACGTGTGGTTTAGAATGTTGGCTCACCAGGGTTCCAGCTCCAGGAGAACATCTATAAACGCAGCAATAGCTCACTGGTGTATGCAGAAGTCACATGAAGAGAGCCGTCACTGCCCAAGCTTGGTTCTCTGCAGAGAGGCAAAGTGTCGCTCTGGGGCCACGTGAAATATGCTTTCACCCCAAATGCTTCATCAGAATGTGCTTGTTCTGACTCCAGTCTTCACACTGCCCCAGCCAGAGACTCTTTTCCCTGTCCCCAGGAGCATCTTTCTAAAGGTGATCACTCCTTCTCCCAGGATTGCACAGCCCTGAAAGTGTTTTGGTTTGCTAGAAGCCTTGGAAAGACACTCCATAATCTTCTGTATTCCCCTGGCATGTTCTGCCTCCTCTTCACCAAACGTGGTTCTTTCATTTCTCCTGAAATCAGGCCCCAAGGTCACTCCCTCCGGGAAGCCCTCCCAAATTTACCCCCCTCCCTGCCACCTCTAATCATGTATTTGCTCTCCTCTTCCATCAGTCCTGTGGTTTTGTGTTCAGTTTGGATTGTGTCATTCTCCACCTGTTGATATGTTGTTAAGACTACAAATTGTTTATCCTTTATCCAAACCTGTGGAGTAAAATGTGTTTCGGAATTCAGAACTTTTCAGATCTTAGAAAGGTAATAGAGGTTCTAAGGGTAGTGCCCACAACCAAACACGTTAATATTTGTTCAATGAAACATGAATAGTCACATGCAGTGGGATACATTAAGATTACAGTCAGCTTCTTATCAATCAGTTCAGGTGAGGTTTTCTACATGTGTGTTCGGTATTTCCAAAGAGTGGATCTGGGCTGCTCATAAGAGCCACCACTCTGAACCTCTGTGCCAGGAGCTCTGCTCTTGTATTATCTCCTTCAACCCCACAGCAGCGTCACAGGAAGGAGGTGTTATTTTCCAGAGAGAGGAGGACAGCAGAGCTCCCAGAGGGTAATTTGCCCAAGGTCCGACCTCTAGAAGACAGAGGACCCAGCGTTCAAACCCAAGCCTGCCTCCCCGTAAGCTTGATGCTTAATGGCCAGACAGTTTTCATACCAAATGTGCTTCCTCTCACATCTCCAATTACAGTGTTCCATATGCAAGATGGGATATATAAATGCTTGCCAATGATGAAAACAAACAGAAGAGCATTTAATTTTTTTATTTGTAATTCACAAATTATGCTTGCCTTCTTCCAAAAGACTGCACAGCACTTTAAACGTCAGTCAGCTCTGGAAGATCGAGCGTGAAGCCTCTGGAAGCCCAGATGCGACCAGGATAGATGAAGGCACCAACAAATAATGTCAGCTGATGGTCACAAGGAGGCAGCGCACAGGCCACACTGATGGCCACGTGTGTTCAGCTCACATGGCACCAATGGTCAACATTTAGAGCTCAGGGGACTTCAACTAGAAGTCAAAATAACTTTCCTTTATAAATGTGAAACACACTATTTTGATCGTTCATAATTCTTTCTCTTGAGAAAATCAGATATTCCTACAATATGGTGTTTTCACTCCTTCATAGCAATCATCAGCCGATGCTGGGTAGCAGCTTGAGCTGGGGTGAGCACTCCCCACTTAGCCGGAGTCCCTCCCCTCCTGCACACCGGGGTTCGGAGGGAATTTGAGTCTGGAAACACCACATCTGACAGAGCGGACCTGTGTCTGATCCCCTGCCCTGTTGGGCTCCCCGCAGGCCGGCAGTCTGCTGGCTGATGTGAACGGGGCAGATGGTTAGTGTCGCTCTTCTCTTACCAATCAAGGACTTGCGGCAGGGTGACACGTGATCATATTTTCAGCACCATCCCAGTCACCGACTTGCAGCGAGGACAGACAGACAGACAGACAGAATGTGTGTGTGCCAGAAACAACAGAATGTGAGGGGGTAAGCACAGCCATCGGGCCGGGGACCCAGAAGGAGGCAGAGGTGGCCCCTAGTGCCAGCTTCTAAAAGGGAAATTTCTTGTGGGCAGCACAAGCACTAGAACCTAGGTCACTTCTTGAACCCAGGCTCCATCCCCCTTGAAAAAAAGCTCAGAAAAGCCACAAGTGTTGCTTTGGGCCACGGTGCGCGTGAAGTTCTGTGATCAGAGGGCCTACGTGAAACAGTGTCACAGCAGGACAAGGCCCCAGCCACCTGCTGGCTCCCTGGGTTTTCCCAATTGCCAAGATGATCACCCAAAAGCCAAGTTTCCTGGCTGTATGACCTTTCTCAAGTTCAGCAAAGACACCTTATGGAAGGCCCAGCAGAGTTTACATTGGAATCAGTATGTGAAGAGAGGCAAGGTGTCCTTTTCTTCCATGTTGGGAAGCCAGACGTTTGCCAGCCGTGTTCTGAAGCCCACTATACAAGAAGCATGTGCTTCCGGACCACCAATTCCTAGCACCGAGTCCCTCATGGGGGACCTCTTTGCTTCCAGAACTCTCAGGGAGACTCTTGGGAAGAAACAGAAAGGTAGCAGTAAAATCCAGGCAATCCATCATGCCAAAGCTTGTCAAGGGCACACGTGGGCAAAAAGACCTTGAACAGATTGGCCCACCTGCCGTCTTGGAAGGAGGGACCACAGTGATGGCTCTAACCCTCACTACCAGCTCCACTCGCTGTCAGACACACTCAGAAATCTGGTGACTGGCTTCGGAGCAAACGTGCCTGCCTGTCAGTGTTGTAAACTGAATGGAGGCAATTATTTTGCTAGTCTTCTGAAAATTTCTAAATTTTCCAGATCAGCTCCATTTGCTGGGCCTGGGACAGAAAGCCCAGTGGGCTGCGTGCCCCAGCATCCCGGGAGATGAGGTGCGGGCCAAGTGCAGCTCTCCGGAAGCCAGAAATGTAAAGCAGACATGGTAACTGCATTGCTGTTTGGTTTGGACCCGAGAGGCAAACATCCAATTTGAGATCAAATAAATGGATCCTGGGCCTGAGTAAGCTTTTTAAATAGGATTCACTCTAGAGCAGTTTAAAAATTAGAAGGAAGTGCCAGCGAAATTCTGCCCATACTTCTTGGGCTAAAAAAGAGAGCCCCCCCCACAGAAGGGGACCCATCCATACCAGATGCTGTATTATATTTACAGAAGTACTGCAACAGCCTTAGGGAATAAGGAAGGAGCTTATATAATTTTGACTCGAATGAAGATAAACAGAATTTAAATATATAGCACCGATGATTCCAAAATAAAGGCAGGTAACATTTTGTGAGTGCTTACTATGTGCTTGACACTGTTTCAAGTACATAACCATTACACAATATTACCCATTTACTATTTATAAAATCATCATCATCATCAAAATCATCATCATCATCATCCTCCTCCCACCAAAGCTATGAGGTAGGTATTATTACTATCCCCAATTCACAGATGAGAAAACTGAGCCATAGCTAGTGTGTACTGGTGCCAAGATTCAAACCTAGCATGTCTGACTCAAAAGCCCATGTGCTTAACCTACCTAGAAAGTGTTCTTACAATATCCTACTCCAAAAACAATTCCAGGATCTAAGCATCTCCCCTACAATGTAGCATACACCAGCCTCGTCTGTTCCCAGCTAGTCCCAGTCTCCTCTTTGTAGAATTTCACATCGTTTGAAAACTAACATCTCAAAGCAAAAGGGACCCTCCTTCAGACCTTGGAGGTGAACTGTCATTGATCTGAGCCACGCAGCGTAACCTCCTTTCTCTTTGCTGGGGCTTGGTGGACAGGTGGTGCAGATCTAGCTATAAGAACTGATGAAATTTTGCAGGAGATATCTGGAAAGGATTTTGCTCCGTGATAAACAGATACAGAGAGACAGTCCACCGCATTTTTCCTTTTTTGAATGTGTATAAAGCATGGCGCTTGGAGTCGAGAAGACCATTTTAATTTATCAGCCTATGGACAAAAAAGCCAGCATACTGAGGATGGCAGAAAGCAGCAAGATTTTTAAAAGCCTGGGTCTCCAATGACAGATTGAGCCAACACACCAAACTTGGACGCCTGTATCTCCAGACTTCGCATCTTGCTACATGGGATAATTATACATCTTTGTTGCTTAAGCCATTGTTAGGCATTATGTCACTTTCCATTCGAATGTATCCTGACTTACACTTGTATCCTTTGCCTATGCGTAGACATATGTCATGTCTATACATTTCCCACCTGCTTTATTCCACTTAATTTATTGCTACTTGACCAGATAAAACCAGGCGGTCAAGAAAGGAAAGGCAATGTATTTGAACAGCAGTTTATCAACACTATTCTGGGGAAAAAAAGTTCAAGACTGCTGTATTATCATTTACCATTCCCCTACCCTGAATCTTGCTCAGATGCACTCACCAGGAGGCTATGACTCAGCAGTAAACAAAAAAATACATCCCCAGTTTCCTCATTAGTAAAATAAGCAATCTGAACCAGATGATCCCCAGGTAAATTTCAGCGCTGACATTTTATGCCTCATGCTCTGTCTATCTGTTAAGAAGGGTTATATTGTAATAATTTCTAGAGATGCCCTATTACTAATGACCACATCTTTAAACGCTGAATAAAATAGTAACAATTTATCAATAGTCCTAAGTCCTTCCCCTCTGCAGGCCTCAGTTCTTTATCAGAAAAATGTGGGGGGAAAGAAAAAAAAAGAAAAATGTGGAAAATGAAATCGATGGTCTATAGGTCACTTTCCAGCTCAGACACTTTTGAATCTGGCCAGATTCTTAAATATGTGGTTTTACTCCTTCCAGACTTCTCTTCAGAGCTTACACAGCCAGGTACTCGGCAGTGTCTGAATCACACGTAAGACGTTTCTGGAGCCCGTACTTATGGAGAAAGCTAACTGACTCACTTCGACTGTGAGCACGTTAACCTGTATCCTCAGTGCCTAGCGATATACGCAGTGCAAGGTGCACACTCAGTAATGACTGGTCATCCAAAGACGGCTGCCATTTTTTTTAAACATCTACTATTTGACAGACATTTTAAAGAGGCTATCTCAAATCCTCACAACAATCCTGCTAGGGCAGTATTTTTACATCTATAACCTGAATAAAACTGGGCTGCCTGTAGGCCAGTCTCAGCATGGTGTGACCTCCAAAATAAACCCAAACCCAAACCCGACAACACTGCCAACGTATGTAGGTCTTTAGGGAGGTCTTAGAAGATAAGGCAAAAAGGCCAGTTCCATTGCCAACACACAGAAACTCCTCTTTACCTGTCCCTCTGCCTAAAATCCTCTCGAGTACCACAAGACCCACAATTGCGGTGTTCCCCAAATGCCCTCACAACACCCTTGCCTTCTCCTCGTTCCAGTTTGGGATCTATTCTGTCCTTCGGAGAGTTGCCTCCCCCCCTGCATAGGTTAAAAGTTTAATCTCTCCGAAGTCTTCCGTGTTCCCAACAGCTGTTGATTTGCCAAGAGGTCTGTGGGTACGGACTGGGGCAGCATTCGCTGCCGTCCTCAGAGGCAGAGCACTGGACAGCATCTGCTCCCAGAATTGCTCTCTTCCTGCCTAGGCTGTGAACCAGTGGCTGCCTCAGAACCACCCAAAGAACTCATCAAAAACGCAGTGTCTGATCCCCACACCAGTCCCTCTGATTCAGCATATCTTAGCGTGAGACCCAAGATCCCCATTTTTAATAAGCTTCCCAGGTGAATGTAAGGTGGAGCCAGGTTCTGAAGCCCTGCTCTCCACCACAAAGGCTTCCGAATTGAGCCACCGAGTAGCTCACGCCCACAGGAACAGACACGTTCCCCTGAATCCCGTTTTTGCGTGTGATCTTCCCTACAATGGGGTTTCTCCACTAGGGCACCCTGTGGGCTGCAGAGCTGCGTGAGTCCACCGTGGCAGCAATACAGAATTCTTTCCCCCAGAGAAACACTGACTGCAGATCCCTGTGAACCCGGAGAGGCTCCAGAGCCTTCCATGTCTTCTCAAAGTGCTTTTGTGAGAAAATGGACATCCAAGTCCCCACTGGGGCTTCCAGGAACAATTTCTCCCTGAGGTGAGGCAACAAGAGCCTGATCCCGACTGCCCTCCTTTCTGGGGGACCGGTGACGGAGAGGGAGCAGAGAGCTCTGGTAGCCACTGGGGCAGAAGCCAGAAAGGGAACCTTCCACAGAACTTCCAGGAGGTGGGCCCCAAGGAGGAGGAGAGGCACAAAGCAGGATTCTTGGAGGGCGGGCCTCCCCCCTTCTCGAGCAGTGGCTTCTAACACAGTGTCAAGAATCTGAATTGAACAAAGGAAACGGTGTTCACTGGCCTGAAGAGGCACCTTGAGGTGGGGGAGGGAGGGCTCCAGGTCCAGCGTCCCTCAGGCAGCAGTAGCCAGGGCTCCCTCCAGCGTCAGGAGGACAGGACAGCCCGGCCAAACCCAAGGGCAAGCCTTTTATCAAGCAAGTGCTCACTGCAGCATTCCCTCTCCTGAGCCCTTCTCGAAGCCCTGTTCTCTGGAATAGACCTCAGCATCTGGAGGTTCCACACTGGATCCCTCCGGGTAATTTAGACACTGAAGAAAAGCACCCAGCCTCATTTTAAAGTGATCGTACCAGAGAGATTCTGAAGAGAGTTTCAAAGTCAGGGTCACTGTGTGCTGCAACTCAGCTGTGTTGAAGGATGAGTAGCAATTTCTGTCAACAAACACTGATCGAATATTCACTGATGCACTGGGCCTGGGGAACATGTGGGCAAGAGCGAATCAATCCTTCGTCAGAGCATCAAGTACCAGAAATCGGAACACACGATCTGACAAGTGTCAACGTCCCTGTGAGTCTGCTGGAGCAGAACAGTTGAGTATAGAACTACCTCAGAAAAGCCAAGATTTTGCTTGCTTGAAATCAGCCTGGAAAGGTCAGTGGCATCATTGATTGAACCAATCAATGAGGTCTGCACACCTGTGGCTAAACCTAATGTAATCCAAACATGAGTTCTGATCCGACATCAACGATGGACACAGTCATCTGTACAAGGGAATGGGATTACACCCCTTCCCAGCACAGCTCCGCCGCACAGGACGACAAGTCAAGGTGATCGCCTCTGTGGTTGACCACAGGGCCACGTGCACAGCTAACTTTTTTATTACCTCGTTCGTGCTCCCCTATTCCCCCCCTCCCCACGCCTCTCTGCGGTGTTCCTGCCTTCAGTCTTGTTTAGAATCGACTGACGTCGTCCTTCCTCACCAGCGGTGGTTTGCAGTTACTTCGGGCGATGGAATCCTTTTAGAAAAATAAACCTTCCATGCCACTCCAATCTTTTACACATATAAGCAGAGCTCTTTGAGTCTCTCCTTCCCCGAGACTCTTCAGCCTCAGAAGCAACTCCGGAATGTAAGGAACACAGCAGCTCGACGAGCACCCACGTGCGCCTCGGAGGCAGGCGCTGTAACTTGCCATCCCATATCCCTTCCCCCTCTTTCTTAGCAAAAGAATTCTAATTAGTGGGAATGAAACCAACTGAAAGATTACATTTCCCAGCCTGTCCTGCAGCCAGGTAATGCCAGCCCTGTGATTAAAGTTCGGGCAATGATAGGTGAACGGAAGAATCATGAAAGATTCCTGGGAAGAGTCCTTAAAACTGAGAATCGTGCCCTTTCTGCCCTTCTGTTCGTCCTCCTCCTTGCTGTCTGCAATAAATGGATGATGGCTGGAGCCCCCGCAGCCATATTGGACCATGAGGTTATTTGGAAGTTGGAGGCTATGCTCCAGAGATGATGGGGCAGAAAAAAGACAGAGCCTGGTTCTGTGTGACCTCATGGTGCTGCCCTACCAGTTCTCCGTTGTCTGTCTCTGACTTCTTTCATGGGAAAGAGTAAGCCTGATGTGTCTAATACAATGTTGTTTAGATTTTTCTGTCTGTAGTTACTTTTTTCCATATGGGTCTCTTCTCATGTACTGTTTGGAAAGGAAAAATTACAGAGAACTAGGGTAAGGCCATACTGACATTTTGGTGTACAACATTTGGATCAAATTTATTTATAAAATTAATAATAATATGGGGCACCTGAGTGGCTCAGTCAGTTCGGTATTTGCCTTCCGCTCAGATCATGATCCCAGGGTCTTGGGATCAAGTCCCGCTTCGGGCTCCCTGCTCAGCGGGGAGCCTGCTTCTCCCTCTGACCCTCCCCCGGCTCTTGCTCTCTCTCTCTCTCAAATAAATAAATAAACCGTGGGCAAGGGTATCTGCTACACACTTGTGTGTACATTATTTCATTTACCACTCAGGTCAACTACATGAGGTAGGGAAGATAATGGATAGCTTCCAGATGAAGAAATTGAGACCGAGGGGGGTTCCTATCTTACCAAAAGTCACACAGCTAGTGCAAAGACAACTTAATCAGGGAAGATCTGACTCATGTAGTCTTTCGCGATCTAAACTTGAGGTGAGGCAGCTCTGGAATCAGACTGGCTGGGATACAAATCTTTGCTCTACCTCTGCGTTTCTAGAAGGGTGATCTTGGGCAAAATTCTTTGACTTCCCTGAGCCTCAGGCTGCCTTCTACAGTTAGGTGTGGATTAGTGAACTCATGCACCTGCGTATGGCCAGGGAGCCAGTATCAATCAGAACACAGTGCGGGGTGCAGGTAGAGGAATGCAACGAGAAGGAATCCACATATTTTCAGAGGAATTTGAAAATAGCTCCTTGGAGACCAGGCACAGAATAGAAAAATGTTTATGGTGTTTACATGCATATCACAAGATACCTCTCCTTATTCTCAGTTTTCTCATCTATAAAGTGGGAATAACTATTTCTTTTACATGGGGTCCTGGGCAGAAAGAACTGATTAGCAGCAGAATGAGTCACAGTGTTAATGACATTACAGTTCGACTGCACTAACCCTTGGCACGTCTTCATTTTCCCAAATGAAGTGGCAAACTACCTATCCCACTTCCTTATTTTTCTTATTTCAAGTGGTAACTAGGATTTCTTTTATATTGTGGAAATTGATACCAACAGCTACAATTCAGAAATGCTAACCCCCCAAAAAAGTGCAAGAATCAGCACTGAACGATAGAGGAAAAAATGGCAAGCCCACAAAAATGGTGGTTTTTAAAGGAAATGCAATAGTTTCCAAAATCATGAAAACTCTCAGGAAACTACATCAAAATCGAAAATTCCTATGTATCAGGGGACATGAGCAACAGAGTGAAAAAGCAACCTATGGAACAGGGGAAAAGATTTTCATGTCATGTATCTGATAAGAGGTTAATATCTAGAATATATAAAGAACTTCTATAACTTAACAATACCAACAAAAGTAACCCTATTTGAAAATGGGCATAGGACTTAAATAGACATTTTTCCAAAGAAGATATACAGATGGCCAACAAGTGTATGAAAAGATGCCGAACATCACTAATCATCAGGGAAATGCCCATCAAAACTACCACATGATGTCACCTCGTCCCCGTTACGATGGCTGCCATCAAAACAATAGAAACTAGCAAGTGTCTATGAGGATATGGAGAAATCAGAACCCTTGTGCACTGTTGGGAATGTAAAATGGTGCGGCCACTCTGGAAAACAGTATGGAGAGTCCTCAAAAAGTTAAAAATAGAACTACCCTATGATCCAGCAATTCCACTTCGGGGTATAAATCCAAAATACTTGAAAACAGGGTCTTGAAGAGACATTTGCACTCCCATGTTGATAGCAGCAACATTCACAAAGCTCAAAGGTGACAAAGCAACCCAAGCATCCTTCAACAGACGAATGGGTAAACGAAGTGTGTTATAGCCATACAATGGAATATTAGTCAGCCTTAAAAAGTTGCGACATAGGTGAACCCTGCGGATGTTACGCTAAATGGAACAAGCCAGTTAAAAAAGGCAAATGCTATATGACTCCACTTATAAGACGTATCTAGAGTAGTCAAATTCATAGAAACAGGAAGTAGTGGTGTCTGGGGCGGCGGGGGGGAGAGGAAATGGGGAGTTGTTGTTTAATGGGTATAGGGTTTCAGTTTTGTGAAATGAAAAAGTTCTGGGAAAGCTCTTAAAAAAGCAGTGTGAATATTCTTCACACTACTGAACTGTACACTTAGAAAGGGCAGAGACAGGGAATTTAATGTTACGTGTATTTTACCACAGTTAAGACAAACAAGCCCCGTGGGAGAGCAGCAATCAGCCGTGGGTGTCAGTGACGCATTTGACAACGACTTCCATAAAAGTGGTGCTCCAGCCTAAACTGGCCCGTTTGGGAATGCTCTCATCTACATGGAATGCTGGCAGAGTGAGAATACCACGTCATCAGGGATAAATGGGAACTACATCCGGGTGGGAGTGAAAGCCGGGGCAAGTCACAGGCTGGTGTCAGAACTGGCCTCGTTGAACAAACTCATCACTGACCCAGAAGTCAACAGGAATCGCCGCTGCTGACGAAATTCGCAAAGATATGCTGGCAAAGCCCTGGCTGTAATGCCACAAACATGCCCGGGATGGAGAAAGATTTTCCACTAGGTCCTTAATTGGATTAAACCAGTGACTCCCTGGGACGAGGACGCTTGCCCAGTCCTACCTCTTGTCTCCAGAGCAGAAAGAAATTCTGAAATGTGATCCAGTTCATAAAATCACACTTGATAGAGGCAGTGGAAGAACAGTGCTTTCCCGAGCACAATTCCGCCTTTGTCCTTTATCTCTAGATAGAAGACAAGGAAGCCACACCTTCCAAAGGGATAAGAGAAAGGAGAAGGTGAGAGAGATACTGTTCCCTGCATGGAGGAAGTTCTGGGCCAGATGCCCATGAAACCTAAACTTATCCAAGGCTCTGACGTGTGGTACAGATTTTGCCACCCTCTTCCTCTGCTTAAAACCTGTCTGCTTTTTCCCAGGGCACTTTAGAGAAGTCTAACACCTTTGACCAGGCCCTGGGTGGTCTGGCCTCCCCAGCCAGCCTCGTCTCACCTATGCCATGCTCATCAACTACTCGGCCTGCCCAGCAGCCGTGCCTCCCCTTCTGCCAACAGCCCCACTAGTTTACCACTCCGTCCTTAGCCGCTGTGCTCGCTGAAGGCGTGGACAGAGAGGACCCATGCTGTGCCAATCTGGTTCCATTCCAGGACTTTGAGAGCAACCACTGCTAAGGAGCAGCTCTCTGATGAGGTCGACTGCTGGGAAACTGACTTCAGCCTCTAGGCTTTCTTTCTTGTTTTTTAAAGATTTAGTTATTTATTCGAAAGAAAGAGAATGAGCAAGGGGAGAGGTAGAGGGAGAGAATCTTCAAGCAGACTCCCCAGTGAGCCCAGAGCCTAAGGCAGGGCTCCATCTCATGACCCTGAGATCACAATCTGAGCCTAAATCAAGAGTCGGATGCGTAACCGACTGAGCCACCCCGGTGCCCCCAGCCTCTAGGGCTTCTTAGATGAAGGTGCTGTTGGCATTTGGAGCAGGACAGCTGTGTAGAACCATCTTTGGCATCTAGCATCTCTGCTTCTGCACGCTGATTTCCAGCAGTATTCCCTGAATGATGGTGACAACAATAACAAAATGTCCCCCACCCCAACCACACACACCTGAATACCACCCATGATTGAAACTTCATGATGTTTAGCCATGAGATGGAGACACTTGCTGGGGCCAAGACATACCCACCATTCATTCAGGTCTGTCGCTTGCATGTCACTTCATCAAAGATGCCTTTCCGTTTCTCCGCCATCTGAATCAGTTTCCTGTCATGGCACCCTCTACTTCCTATGTGTAGCACAGAGCCAGTTTGCAAATGCATGCTTCGTCGTGTGGTTGTTTGTTTCACATGTGTTTTCTCCCACTAGACCTTAAGTGCCGTGAAGAAAGGGACTATTTTGGTTTCCAATGACTGCTGTTCAGTAAACATTTGTAAAGAGAGGGAGACAAGGAGAAAAGAAGGTTGCTTGGAAACTAGTAACATGTAGTGACTAGAGTCTCAAACCAACCCACAAAAGCCTGTTTAATCTAAGAACCTAAATGTCATCTTCTACACTGTGTTTATGAGAGAAGGGCATGAGCTGGGCTTGACTGTAGAACCCCAGGAGCCCCGTCTGGCTCTCCCTAAAACCAGTTCTGAGAATTCCCCTGCCTCCCAAGTGGGAGAGGGTCCATTTCAGAGCAGCAGGAGCTGGAAGATGGAGGTGGAGGGTGGGAGTGTGGCGCAGTTTCATCTGCCCTGGCCCCCCTCCTCCCTTCCTCCAGCCTTGGCAGTGATGTCAGGGGCTCCAGCCTCAGGGAGAAGGGATGGGAGTCAGGGAGGGATCACTTGCATTGCTTTGGAAATCAGAGACCTATATTCTAACATACTCCCTTTTTGGGAACAGATGTTGTTTTGTGGGCACCTAGCACTACGTTTCGCATCCTTGCACACTGCTGTCCCCTCGGGGGCACCACTCTTCCCTCTGTGGGTAGCCTTGGTGGGATGGAAAACCCTGATGCCTGCCTCCCACTTTGGAAGCCAGTCAATCATATCCTTCCCACCATGCTGTCAAACAGTGACACGGCTATTAGATTCTCTCCCAGGACCTTGAATAGTGGGCAACATAAAGACATTTTTTTTAAAAAGTGACCAGAGGACATTCTCCCAGTAATGTGACCCAGACCACATTCCTGCTGAGTAAGTCCTGACCTCTCGTTTCCTGGGGGGGTGCCTTGACTCCTGCCTATATTCCAAGCCTAACTCTCTAGACTCCTATCAATTCCAATAAAATACCCTTTGTCTAGGGGCGCCTGGGTGGCTTAGTCAATTAAGCGTCCAACTCTTAATTTTGACCCAGGTCATGATCTCAGGGTAGTGAGATCAAGCCCAAAGTTGGACTCTACACTCAGTGGGGAATCTGCTTGAGATTCTCTCCCTCTCCCTCTGCCCTCCCCCGACTCCTGCTCTCTAAATAAATAAATAAATAAATAAATAAATAAATAAATAAGATCTTTAAAATACCCTTTATCTATTTAACAGAGATAGCCAGTGAGAGAGGGAACACAAGCAGGGGGAGTGGGAGAGGAAGAAGCAGGCTCATAGCGGAGGAGCCTGATGTGGGGCTCGATCCCACAACGCCGGGATCACGCCCTGAGCCGAAGGCAGGCGCTTAACCGCTGTGCCACCCAGGCGCCCCAAAAATACCCTTTATCTAAATTATCAGCGTCAGAGGCTTTGTGTGCAACACAAGAGCCCAGATGGATTTCCTGAGGCCTGATCAAGTCATTCACTGCAGTTTCATATTCACTTTCATTCATTCCAAATACAGTTAATGAAAGCCCATTATGCCTCATGCACTGTGCCAATTGTTGGGTATACAAAAACAAACAGGGTTCAGGCCTGAGCTTAAGAGGACACACTCTGCTTAAGGAGACAGAGAAATAAATCAACAATTAAAATTGAAGTGATGTGATCTATGGCAGGGAGTCCTGGGAAGATGAGGATCTGAACTCCTTCCCTCCCTTCAGGCATACCACGGTGCCTCTCCGCGGTGCCCAATTCTAATGGCATCAGAGGCCTGTGAACAGCAGGTGCAAGCGAGGACTTGGGTATCATGGAGTCTCCATTGAGAGAACCTATGCAAACGTTCTCTGTAATGGGCTGAACTGGAGCCAGAGTTGGAGAGCTCCAGGCTGGGGTCAAAGCAGAGGATCACAGGAAGAGCTGGAGCCCCAAGGGGAGTTGCCTGGCTTTCCTGGCCCTGAAAGGCCAAGAAGAACAGGACGAGTAGACAGAGCCCTCCCTGCCCCAGAAGATGGGAGAGCATGAGAAAACTAGGGAACATAGAGTCTTCTTCCAGGGCCCTGGCAATCTGCTAGTTTGCACATGCTGCCCTAGCCCACGGTGAGGACAACATTACCTTCTGCCACGGCTGGGGCTGCTGCCATGTTAGAGACTTACACGAGCAGACCTGGTCCTCAGGAAGCTGAAGTGTCTCTCTTCTGGGTGCCAGAGTGAACGAGCCATCAGAGGAAACTGAACAATGCACTAAAATAGAGCTGCTGAAGACGAATGCCATCATCTTGAATATAGAAATAATGAGTACTCAAGGAGGTTCAAGTGCACACAGCAACAGCAACAACAACAACCAAATCGCCTTCTGGAACTTCAAAAAAAAAAACAAAAAAACACCTCAACTAAAAGATTGAGGAGAGAAATCACATAGAGGGTGGTCATTGTTGAGACCCGAATTCGTGGCCTGGATGGTCAAATGTAAGGAATATTTCAAAGTGCAGAGAAAAAAGAGAGATGGGAATTGTGAAGGAAAACATATGAGACATGGTGAACATATTCAGGAAACTTAACAGGTAGATTATAAATATCCCAGAAGAAGAAAAAGGACACATAATAAATATGGCCTCCTGGAGTTCTGTCAGGATTGAAGAAAAAGGGATCCACCAGGAATATCCTAGTAACATTCCAAATGTTAGGTAAGAAAAAAAGCCTGCCATGCATTCAAGTAAAAGGAACATAAGCTCTACAAGGGAAATATAATCAGAATGGCACCAGATTTCTTTACTGCAACCTGGGAAGGGGAAAAACAGTACAAGAACAGCCACAGACACTGAGACTACAACCGAGACCCTATATCCAATCAAGATTATTCCCTGACTAGAGTGGAAGAGAAATGCATGGGAACATGCCAGAAATCAGGGAGGGCATCACCCTGATAGCTCAACTTAAGAAAAGAGTGCAGGGGCGCCTGGGTGGTGCAGTCGTTAAGCGTCTGCCTTCGGCTCAGGGCGTGATCCTGGAGTTCTGGATCGAGCCCCACATCAGGCTCCTCTGCTATGAGCCTGCTTCTTCCTCTCCCACTCCCCCCGCTTGTGTTCCCTCTCTCGCTGGCTGTCTCTCTCTCTCTCAAATAAATAAATAAAAAATCTTAAAAAAAAAAAAAGAAAAAAGAAAAGAGTGCAGAGAGGATATCCACATGCAAAAGAATGAACTCAGGCCCTTATTACTCTGCAAAAATTAACTCAAAATGGGTCATACACCCAAGTAAGAGCAACAGTTATAAAACCCCTGAAAGAAAACATAGGAGTAAGTCTTCATGACCCTGGGCGAAGCAATGGCTTCTTAGGTCACCAAAATCACAAACGACAAATAAAAATGGAGAAAAATTGAACTTCATTAAAATAAAAAAAACATCTGTGGGGCGCCTGGGTGGCTCAGTCAGTTAAGTGTCCAACTCTTGATTTCAGCTCAGGTCATGATCTCAGGGTCATGGGATGGAGCCCCTCACCTGGCTCTGTGCTGGGCATGGAGCCTGCTTAAGATTCTCTCTCTCCCTCTCCCTCTGCTCCCCAATCCCCCGCTATAAGATCTCTCTCAAAAAAATTGGGGGGGTGACTGCATGGTTCAGTCAGTTAAGCATCTGACTTCGGCTAAGGTCATGATCTCAGGGTCCTGGGATGGAGCCCCACCTTGGGCTCCGCACTCAGCAGGGAGTCTGGTTGTCCCTCTCCCTCTGCCCCTCCCCTTGTTGGTGTGATAACTCTCTCTCTCTCTCAAATAAATAAAATCTTTTTTAAAAATGTTGTGTTTCAAAGGACACCATCAGGAAAGTGAAAAGATGACTCATAGAATGGGAGAAAGTATTTGCTAATCATATATTGGACAAGAGACTTGTATCCAGAATGTAAAAAGAATTCCTTTCAATTCAATATTAAAAAGATAGACAACTAAACTTTAAAAAAATGGGCAAAGGATCTGAGTAGACACTTCTCCAAAGAAAATTTACAAATGGCCAATAAGCACATGGAGAGAAGCTCAACATCATTAGTCATTACAGAAATGCAAACCAAAACAATGAGATACCACTTCACACCCACTAGGTTGGCTAAAATAAAATAAAATAAAATGAAACAGATAATAGTGAGTGTAGGGGAGGAGAGGGAGGAATTGGACCCTTCTACGTTGCTGATAGGAATGGAAAATGGTGTGGCTGCTTCGGAAACTAGTTTGGCGGTTCCTCAAAAAATGTTAAACATGGAGTTACCATATGACGCAGTGATTCCACTCCTAGGTATTGACCCAAAGTAATGGAAATATTTGTCTACACAAAATCCTGTACACGAATGTTCATAGCAGCATTATTCACAACAGTCCAAAAGTGTAAACAATTCAGATACCCATCAACTGATGAATGGGTAAACAACATGTGACATATCCATGCAGTGTAGTTTAAAAAATGAGGTACTGATACATTCTGCAAGTTGGAAGAACCTTAAAAGCAGTGACAAAAGTCAGCCACAAAAGAGCACACATTATATAATTCCATTCGTATGAAATGCCCAGATTGGCATTTCTACAGAAAATGAAAATATGTTAGCAACTGCCTGGGGCTGGGAGAGCAGGAGGGATGGGATTGAGGGGTGACTGCAATGGGTAAGGGTGCGGAGTATGGTTTTTCCTTTGGGGGTGGTGAAATGTTCTAAAGTTATATTTAGTGATAATTGCATGACTGAATATACTGAAAACCACTGAAAACTACTTTATGTGAATTATATTTCACCCAAAATGTTTTGAAAAATTAAATTAAAAATTAATGTCTTTAATCATGCTAGCCACATTTTAAAAATCAGGGGCGGGGGACTCTAAGCAAACGACAAATGAACTTGACCAGGCATTTTTGAGACAAAGGAGAAAAATGTGAGAAGAAACAGTGGTGGGCAATGAGCTGTGCTATGCCACATGAATAATTGGATCTGGGTGGATACTAGTGAACAATCTATGAATATGGAATATATGTGTTTTAAAAGGTCTCCTGAAACAGAAGGTATATACTACAAGAAAACTATCTGAACTAAAAGTACTTAAAGACCTAGCAGTGGCAAAGCCCAACAGTTGAGGTAGGAGAGGAAGAAGGAAAAGTTTTCTGGGGTTCTCATCTCATTTGGAAAGAGTAAAGCTGGGGGAAAAAAGTGTCTTGGGGGCAAATATGCGACTTAGTGGAGGGAACAGTTGGTATGTTGTTTTCAAATAATGCAAGAAGGGTATGTGTCTGGTTGCTAACATGCAGAGAGTGAATCCCGCATCAATAAAAGGGAAAGCAAAGTAGAACGTTCAAATTAACAAGGAAGGTAGAGCGGGAAACGGAGTCAAGAGCTGTGTGAACACACCAGCAAATATAAGAAAGGAAATAACCATGTAAAATAATTTTTTAACAGGGCTGGGTTTGTCTCATGTTTTCTCATAGTTCCACAGGGATTATGGGTTTTTGAAAAGGAAAAACCACAGAAATGAAATGCCCTGTCATCACATCCTATTAGGGGACAGATGACACACACACAATATCACTGGTGACATGAATTTTCATCACTTGGTTCAGGTAGTGTTGGCCAGGTTTCTGGCGTAACTGTAAAATGACCAGTATTTTCTTTCTCCACTCTGTTCTTTGAAAGCCAGCCGGTAAGTGTCCGACCCCCATGAGGTGGGGATGGGGGGGTTGGGGTGCCCCGCCAGGCTGGAATTAAGCTCCACCTGCTAGACTGGGGAGCATCTACATATATTTTGTGTTTGGAATTCTAGAATAAAGATTTGTCTCTTCTTCCTCCTATAAAATAAATGTTTTAAAAAGCATAAACATGAGAGGAATAAAGTCAAGTATATCAGTTGTTCCAATAAATGTGAAATAACTGAATTCCCATTAAAAAGCTGAGACTGTTCAATGGGGGGGGAGGGGAACAAGACTAGACATATGCTATTTACTGTAAACATATTTAAAAGAAAGCGAAGATATTAATTTATTAATTAAAGGCATAGGCACCAAACAACTATTTTTTTAAAGCAGGAGCTAATATCAACAAAAATTTAAATTTAAATGGATTAACAGGATAAAGGGAAACTATGTATTAAGACAACGCATAAGGCAAAATTTTGGAAGACAATATGACTCATACCCTGTGTGCTTAAAGTAATTATGGCACCTAAATATTTCAGGAAGAACTATTAGAAACGTAAGGAGAACTTAAAATTTCAAATATAGTGAGAGACTTCATTATACCTCTTTTATATTTAGATAGATTCAGTAGACAAAAAAAAAAAGCCATCAAATCAGTAGAAATTATATCACAGACATATAATTATCTATAGTTATGCAGATAATGGAAAACATAAAATAAACCATTAACTAGTCTGGCAGTAAGCACCTAAAATATATTTCATTTACAATCGTTAACAAAAATTATAGAATACTTAAGAAATTTAGCAACAAAAGCACAAAACTGATACGGAGAAAGTACAAAATCTTAAAATAAAGATATAAAACAATATAGGAAAAATACATAAACATACCATAATTCAATCTTAAAACTCAGTATCAAAAACAGTATTCCTGAAATCATTTCATAAATTTTTTCCAATTAAAATCCCAATTAGGTTTTTTAATTGGATAAAGTGATCTTAAAAAACTTATGTAAAGGAAAAAAGTGACCAAGTACAGCCTAAGAAGGACATCTTGACTTACCAGATAACAAAATATATGATAAGGCCATTGTAGTCAAACTAATAATCTATTTCCATGAGATGAGGAACAGAGATCAGAACAAAGTATAAAACCAGACATAGATCTCATTGTATATGATAATCCATCTTATGACAATGGGAAAATGATGGATAATTTAATAATTAGTGCTAGCCCCACCAGTTATCAATCTGGAAGAAAAACGTTGTACATCTGTCTTAAGCCTTATACTAAAATAAAGTTCAGATTGCTTAAATATTTAAATGCAAAGATAATAAACAGACAATTACAATTTTGCTAAAACTCTAGATGATTGCATAAACAATCTAGGGAAAGGAAAGGCCTACTCTTTTTTGTTGCTGTTGTTTTCTTTTAAGGAAAGACCTTCTTAACCAAGACTGAAAACCCTGGGGCTGTGAGGAAGAGATAAGCGTATCTGCCCATATTTATTTATTCAATAGATATTTATTGAGCGCGATCCAGTTCCCAGCATTCTTCCAGGCGCTACACATTCAAGACAAAGTCTCTGTTCTCCTAGAGCTCTCATCTTGGGAGGAGAAACAATAACAAACAGATACATATACAGCATGTCAAGTGATGGGAAGTACTATGAAGAACAGAGCTGAGTGTGGGGATAGAGTGGCAGGTTATTCTCGTGTATAGGATGGTGTGATAGCCTTGGTGGCAGCCTCTCAGGTCTCTCTTCCAGAGAAAACCTGCTTTGAGCAGGGTAGTTGATACCATTAGCAGCTACCATAACTTCAGAATCCCAAGCAGTGTTCATTTCAAAGCCACTCACTTCCCAAACTCCACCCAGCCCGTACCTGGGCGTGGTGTGCCTAAACTAGCTGGGACCTTCCTGACCCGCGTAGGACCCTTTCCTAGGCAATCCTTGCTCTTGGCGTCCCCCAAAGCCTGGCTCAGACGTTCTCAGAGCTGTATGGTCTTCTGGAGCTCTTCCAACCCCGTCCTCTCTTC
Source organism: Ursus arctos (assembly GCF_023065955.2). NCBI lineage: Eukaryota > Metazoa > Chordata > Mammalia > Carnivora > Ursidae > Ursus > Ursus arctos. Next base: position 56,613,805 of record NW_026622874.1, read on the forward strand.
TCCCCTCTCTCCTACCACTGCTGTCCTACCTGCATTGCAGTCTGAAACCCATTTCTGCCTACTGCTGCTCTTCCTCCCGTGTGTCTCTTATATTTCTACTTCTGTCTTGGCCTTTGCTTCCTGGTGGTCTCATAATGGCACACATGGTCACAGAAGAACTCAGTTTTAAAGTAAACACGCATGAGCAGAGTCCTGAAAGAATTGAGGGAGAAAGCCAAGAGGCTATCAGGTGGAAGATACACCCAGAGAGAGGGAGCAGCAAGTACAAGTCTCAGAGGCAGAAACATAGTGCACGCGTGGATAGACTGGATTACTGTCCCCAGTTCCTCACCCTTTCTCTCCGCTGTGTGACCTTGCGGTACTTATAGTAAAACAGAATACATGCCCACTCATGGGCTTTGGGTTTGGTAGTATGATTTGCTCGGCCAGCAGATTGTTAGAGGAGATAACTTGAGCAGAGGGCTTTTTTTTTTTTTTTGAGCAGAGGCTTCAAATGAACTTATAGGGGTCTGGCTGGGCCTCTTATGCTTCTGTGGTCACCATAAAAGGAACATGCATGTGCAGCCATTGGTCCTAGAAATGTTGAGTATGCATGTAACAGGTACACACCTAACCTGAAGCTTGTGATCCAGCCTCACCCAAGTGAGCTTGGCTTAACCTCTGAGTAAGAAAAATAAGTGTTTTATAAGCCCCTGAGATTTGGAGGTTGCCCTCCAGCTTTCTGCAGGAATATCTGATACCTGGTTAAGTAATGGCAAGGAGGTCCAGGTGGCTGCCGTGTGCCGAGCCGGGGGGGGGGGGGGGGGGGGGGCTGGGGGGGGCGGGGCTGGTGGTAGGAGACAAGATAGAGATGTAGCAGAGAGCCTAACCATTTAAGGCCTCATAGGCCAGAGTCTTTGACTCTTCCTCTGGGTGAGATGGGAAACCATGGAAGTTTGAGCCAAAGGGTGATGGTATTACTGACATTACAGAAGAATCACCACGGAAAGAAACGGCAATGGCTTATGGAAGAAGAAAGGATACCGTAAGTGAAGTCAGTAGGTGCCATATTAGCTTGTTAAGGCTGCTCTAAGAAGCATCACAAACTGGGTCGTGTAAACAGCATAATTTATTGTCCCAGAGTGCTGGAGTCTAGACGTCTGAAATCAAGGTGTTGACCTCCTTCTGAAGGCTGTGAGGGAAGGATCTGCTCCTAGCCTCTCCCCTTGCACATTATAGCTCCCTTCTTCCTTGGTCTTCATATAGTCTTCCCTGGTATGAGCCTGTGTCCAGATTTCCTCTTCTTATAAAGACACCAGTTATGTTGGATTAGGGCCCACACCAATGACGCCATTTTAATTGGATTAACTCTGTAAAAATACTATCTCCAAATAAGGTCATGCATGTTCTGAGGTACTGAGGTTAGGAATCCAACACACTGTTTTTGGAGAGACACAATTCAACTCATAACAGCTGCATGACAAATCTGGGGGAAATTTGCAATTCAGAGAACAAACAGAATTAACATCCATATTATAAAAGGAGCTCTTATAAATTGACAGGAGCAAGTCTGACAAAACAATTGAAAAATGGGCAGTAGACATGAAGAGGCAGCATATAGAACAGCAAACGCAAATGGTCACAAAGGTTATAAACAAAAGCTCAAGCTTGCCAGTAGTAAAGAAATATAAAGTGACAATGAAAAATCACTCTCCACCTATCAGAGTGGCTAAAAGTAAGAATGCTGATGATATCTGCAATTGGCAGTGATACAGAGAAAGGAGTAGCCCCATACACCAGTGGAGGAAACAAACCACTGCAGCCTTTTAGAAAAGCAATCTGGAAGCTTGTACTTAATGTTGGAAAGGGAGAACAGTTTCTGATGAGTTGGCATCAGGGGCTATGCAGACCCCGTTACCCAGAAAAGCAAGCATAACTGGTAAAAATTATATTATATTTTATTTTTTTATAATAATATTTTTTATTATATTATGTTAGTCACCATACAGTACATCCCTGATTTTTGATGTAAAGTTCAATGATTCATTAGTTGCGTATAACACCCAGTGCACCATGCAATACGTGCCCTCCTTACAACCCATCACCAGCCTATCCCATTCCCCCACCCCCCTCCCCTCTGAAGCCTTCAGTTTGTTTCTCAGAGTCCATATTTTAAAATACCAACATTTATAGAGTCTCTAGAAATTGTCCTAAGGGTAAAGAGCAAACAAAGAAGCATTTGCTTAAGAATATCTACCTAATTTTGGTAAGAAAAGCAAGAATCTACACCACTTAAGTGACAGCTTGTTCTTCTCTACCCTTGGCCTCAGCTCATTGTGATGGAAGTTCCATTTCAGGCCAAATGTGGTCAGGAGGATGAGGTTCTCTCCCTCAACCTCTCAGTCAAGGGTTTGGTATCAACCCAGGAGGAGTAGGTTGTGAACATTTCACATTACCACCCACTACCCTCCCTGTAGTGTATATTACAGAGGCTACACTCTAGGCAAGCAAAACCCAGCCTACACTCAAATGCTAAAGGCTCTACCTTATAAGCCGCAGGCTAAGAATGATTGAGGACTACCACTCCAACTCACTTGTAGGGTATAGGCTCTACCAGGAAAGGCAAGCTGAGAAGACCAGAAACTACCACCTCTGTCCAATGGCCTGTTTGTAAAGCAGGAGACACTCCAAGAGAAGCAGGCTACTGTCCCTGCCCCCAGCTCCAAAAAAGCAACCCAGATTTTGCCCAGAGAGACAGGTATGTCATAAAACAGAGAGCTCTGAAGCTCTCCACAAGGGAAGCTGACTTTGAATTTGAACATCATATATGGACTTGTAACAAGTGAAGAGATAGCTTTATTAATTGAAAAAACTTCCCACATGAATTGCAAATATTTTCTCCCATTCCGTGCATTGTCTTTTCACTGTCTTGATGGTATTCTTTGAAGCACAGAAAGTTTTAATTTTCATGAAGTCTAATTTGTCTGTTTTTTTCTTTTGTTGCTCATGCTTCTGGTATGTCTAAGAATCCTTTGCTAAATCCCGGGCTGTGAAGATTTACCTTTGTGTTTTCTTCTAAGAGTTTCATAGTTTTTGCTTTTACATTTAAGTCTTTGATCCACTTCAAGTTAATTTCTATAGATGGTATAAAGTAGATAGACCTCTAGCTTTATTCTTTTGCTTGTGGCTATCCACTGGTCCCAGAACCATTTGTTGAAAAGACTTTTATCCCCCATTGAATTGTTTTGGCACCCTGTTGAAAATCAGTTGACCATAAAGGTATGGATTTATTTCTGGACTGTTAATTCTTTTTGTTTCTATTTTAATCTTTTTTTTGTAAGATCAATCAGAATTGAAAAACTTCATTTATTTTTTTTATAATAATATTTTTTTATTATGTTATGTTAGTTACCATGCAGTACATCCCTAGTTTTTGACGTAAAGTTCCATGATTCATTACTTGTGTATAACACCCAGTGCACCATGCAATACGTGCCCTCCTTACTACCCATCACCAGCCTATCCCATTCCTCCACCCTTCTCCCCTCTGAAGCCTTCAGTTTGTTTCCCAGAGTCCATAGTCTCTCATGGTTCATTCCCCCTTCTGTTTACCCCCCTTTCTTCTCCCACTGATCTTCCTACTTCTTATGTTCCATAAATGAGTGAAACCATATGATAATTGTCTTTCTCTGCTTGACTTATTTCGCTTAGCATTATCTCCTCCAGTCCCGTCCATGTTGCAGCAAATGTTGATAAAAAAAAACTTAAGGGGCGCCTGGGTGGCACAGCGGTTAAGCATCTGCCTTCGGCTCAGGGCGTGATCCTGGCGTTCCGGGATCGAGCCCCACATCAGGCTCCTCCGCTATGAGCCTGCTTCTTCCTCTCCCACTCCCCCTGCTTGTGTTCCCTCTCTCGCTGGCTGTCTCTGTCTCTGTCGAATAAATAAATAAAATATTTAAAAAAAAAAAAAACTTAAGGACCTAATATATACCATGGTGACTATAGTTGATAATACTGTATTGTATAATTGGAATTTTCTACAAGAGCAAAATAGTTTCCCAAAAAAAAAAAGAAAGAAAGAAAGAAGAGAAAAAGGGAAAAAAGTAAGGTGATGGATGTGGTAAGTAACTGATGGGGGAATCCTTTCACAATGGATATGTATTATCAAACCTTCACATTGTCCATTCTAAATATCTTACGATTTTATTTGTCAATTATGCCTCAGTAAAGCTGGAACAATAATAAAATAAATATATATTAAAAAAAAAAGAAAAAACTTCCCACAAAGAAAAGCCTAGACCCAGATACCTTTCAAGGTGAATTCTACCAATCACTTAAAGAATTCTTCACAAGCTCTTCCAAAAACTCAAAGAAGAGGGAACCTTTCCCAATTTATTCTATGAGCCTGTATTACCCTCATACCAAAAGCAGTCAAAGACATCACAAGAAAACTAGAGACTAATTTATCGTAGGAATATAGATGCAAAATTCCTCAACAAAATACTAGCACATCGAATCTAGAAACATACAAAAAGGATCATATACTATGACAAAGTAGGATTTATCCCAAGAATGAAAGGTTAGCTAATATCCAAAAATTAATTAATGTAATACACCATACCAATAGAATAAAGAACAAAAATCATGTGACCAGCTAAATAGACTTTGAGAAAGACATTTGAAAATGTCCAACATTTTGATTAAAAAAACAATAACTTAACAAACTTTCTCAGAAGTTTAGGAATAGAAGATAGGAATAGAAAATATAGAAGATAGAAGGAATAGAAGATAACTTTCTCAGCCTGATAAAGGGCATCTACTCACAGTTAACATCATACTTAATGGGGAAAGACTGAAAACTTTCTCCCTAAGATAAAGACCAACACAACGATGCCCATTTTCACCACTTCTAGTCAATACGGTACCGGAGGTCCTGGTCAGTGCAATTGAGCAAGAAAATAAAATAAAAGGCAACCAAACTGAAAAAGAAGATGTAAATTTATCTCTTTTCACATATAATATGATGTTACACATAGAAAATCCTAAAGAATCAACATACACACACAAAAAACCATTAGAGATAAGTGAATTAAGCCAAGTTTCAGGATAGCAGATTGACCTACAAAAATAATTTGTATGTCTATACACTAGCAATGAGCAATCCAAAAAAAATTAAGAAAATAATTTCACTTTCTACTTTGGAAACAGTCTAGCAGTTCCTGAAACAATTAAATATACAGTTATCAACTAACCTAGCAATGCCACGTCTAGGTATATGTGATGGTTAATTTTATGTGTCAACTTGACTGGGCTATGGTATGCCCAGATGGCCACTTAAACATTATTTCTGGGTATTTCTAGAAAGGGTGTTTCCAGAAGAGATTGGCATTTGAATTGGTGGACAGAGTGAAGCAGGGGGTATTCCCCAATGCAGGTGGGTATCACTCAATTCATTGAGGGCCTGAATAGAATGAAATAGCCAAAGTAGGTTGAATTTGCTCTCTGCCTAAGTGCTTGAGCTGGGGCATTAGTTTCCTGCCCTTGGTGCTCCTGGTTGTCAGGCCTTCAGACTGGAATCTATACCATCAGCTATCTGGCTCTTAGGCCTTCAATCTACCACTGGCTCTACTGGAACTCCAGCTGGCAGAAAGCAGATCATGGGACTTCTCAGCCTCCATAATTACATGAGCCAATATCTTGAAATAAATCTCTTCATTTATATATTGATTCTGTTTCTTTGGAAAAGCCTGGCTAATACAGCATATACTCAAAATAATTGAAAACAGAGACTCAAACTAATACATGTACACCATGTTCAAAATAGTACTATTCACAGCAGTCAAAAGGTGGAAACAGTCCAAAGAACGACTAGCAGATGAATGGACAAACAAAATGAGGTAGAGCCACGTAGTTGAATATGAGTCAGCCATGGAAAGGAATAAGGTACTGATTCCTGCTACACCATGGAAAAGCCTTGAAAACATTACGCTAAGCAAAAGAAGCCAATCATAACAGACCAGATATTGCAGGACTCTATTTCTCTAAAATGCTCAGGATAGGTAAATCTATAGCAACAGAAAGTAGATTAGTGGTTGCCTAGAGATGGAGGGTTGGGGAGAAGTGAAAAGTGACCATTATTGGGTATGGGGTTTCTTGGCGAGGTGATAAAAATGTTCTGAAATGGATTGTGATGATTGCACAACTCTAAATATTCTAAAAACCACTGAATTGGTTTCCTCAGAAATACAATTCCCAGGACATAAGAATATACACCCAGGGATTTTTATTGCATTGTTGCTCACACCAACACCATACGAATTACAATTAGAATTACAATTAAGGTCATGAAAACAAAGCGACTGTCCATCTATAGGGGGATGTTTGCATTAGCACAATACATTCATGCCATGCAGTGTGATGCAGCCATTACAAAGCATGAATTCATTCCCTAGCAATGGCCTTGAAAGGATTTCCATTAGTTTTTATGAGTGAGCAAGACAAACTGAATAACTGTGTCTATACTACGATCACATTTTTGTAAAATAAACAATGACCAAAAAATCTGCTTCTCATGCATACATTTGTGCTCACACACACTGTACCTGGTCATCTGAGCATAAGTAGAAGTGTGGAAGAGTGCCCCAGGAGTGGCTGGGTCATAGGAGCCATGGAAGAAACTTATATTGCTTGGGTTTCCCAATGAGATACTGAAATCGGTGACACGTCTGACACCTGAGCTTAAGGACGGAAAATTTTAAAGCTATTAAAAACATAAGATCTGTATAACTGACACGTATGTTCCACGGGACCCAGTCTCTGCCATTTTCTAGTCGTGTTGTCTTCAACACATTCCTTCACCTCTCTGTGCCTCTGCTTTCTCAGTTAAAAGGGAGATAATAAGGCACCGACTTCAGAGAGTGGGTGTGAGGACTGAAGAAGTTCGTGTGTATTAAACGCACACACATCTTGTTGTTTGCTGTTTATTATTTTCTGTATGACTTGTTCTTCACTGCAAATTCTGTACAAAACCACAGCCTGTTCCTGTTCACAAAGTACAAAGACAGTTGTTTTGCTTCTTGTTGGCTTTTTCTTCCTCTTCTCCCCACCTTCTTCCCGTAATGGAAAGACGTGTGCTCCTGGCCTGCTCTGTGGTCACTCTGAAGTCATGGCAACGCTGAATGGACAAATAGGCCAAGCGTCAGGCAAGGCCAAGTGATAATATAAATGGACTTAGCAGATTAGAAATATGGACAGCACCTAATGAAATGAGATTCATCTTGGGAGGAAAATGCAAACGACTTTATCTAAGAAGAAATAGTCCAATGCATATTCAACCTGGAAGGGAAGAGGAGTGTCTCTCGGGGAGATGGACAGAAGGAGCAGGAGAGGAAAGGACTCCGACAGGAATATGGCAGCATCCCTGCTCTTCACATCATGACGCCAGGAAAAGGAGATAATTCCTCATGAGACACCCACTGATAAATATCTCCTCATCCTATGGACTGTTTATTTTGCTTCATTTGGATTTTCCAACTCTAATAGAGGCCAGCGGTCAAATGGTTGATGTCATTTGTTCACCGAAAATATTTTCGTCAGTTGCATTAGTCATTCTTTTGGCAGCTTTAACAACCAAATTAGAACCATTGCACATAGTCTGAACCACTGCTGGGCACTGTGCCCTCATGACAAGCACAAATACCAAATCTAGAACGGGGGCAGGTCTCAGTTGCACTGCATAGACACAGCCTTGGGCTCCAAAGCTAACACCCAAAAATACACTCGGCACCGAGCTAGCTGGTGCTGGGTGCTGGGAGGCCAGTTCTGCGGCTGTACCTCCCAACCGACTGCAGCTGGAGCCTGCCTCTCTTCTCCCGGTAGCTCACATCATCTCAGGAGGCTTTGTGTCTGTAGACAGGAGAAGTGGACGGCTCTTAAGAACTAAGTATGAAGCGTTAGTGTGCAGCTGACCAATCAAGCTGGGAGAGAATCCACTCATCGCCCATTCAGCAAATGCTTCTTTAGTTCTCTCCCAAAGCAGCAGACACAATGGGGGTCAAAAGAGGAGCCAGGCATGGTTCCTTGTCTTGATGAGTTTACATGCTGTCAGGAGAGACAGACTGGGATATAAAGAAATATCAGACTAAAATGCAGGACTAAATCAAATATAATGAGGACAGAAAATGTGAAGAAATTACTTCCAGCCCAGAAAGATCTCAGAGGCTTAGTGAAAGAGGAGGGTCTTTCTCAAGACCTGGAAGGACAGGTAGGAATTCAGTATGTGAACATGTTGGGGAAGCAGGGCAACAGAGATGCCAACATTCCAGGATGAGGAATCATGGGAATAAAGGCTGGAGGAGGAAGGGGGCTCACCTGGGGAGTGGGGAGTTGGGCTGGAATGATGGGTCTGGGAGCGGAGAGAGAAATCCCAGAAAGGAAGACATGGAGACATGGCTTGATAGACGGAGGCCTGATCCTGTGGGGCCTTGCCTACCTGGTTAAGGAATTTGGACTTTGCTTTGTGGGCAAAAGAGAACCAATGAAGGTTTCTGGTCAGGCGAATGACATGCTTATTGCTGTGCGTGAGATATATTCCTCTGGAAGCAAAGTGCAGTAGAACAGATTAGTAGAAGTTGCGGTGAGGAGAACAAGGAGGAAATTGCACAATCCCCAAGTTCTATTGACTAAGGTCTCAGCCAGAGCTGGGGCAGTGGGGATAGAAGGGAGGGGCTGCGTGAGAAGCACATCAACCCCGTGTGGGCTGGGAGCTCAGGGGGATGACAGCTTCGCACAAGGATCAGAATGGATCAGTATCTGTCTCTGCCTCTAACTATGACAACTTGGACAGGTCCCCTAGCCTTCTCTGCATTGTTTTTTTTTTTTCCTCTGTGAATTGGGGACTATAACTCTGGCCTCTGATACAATCGGCAGAGACTGGGAAAAATAAGATGCATTCAACCCCATGAAGTGTTTCCAGCTCACTGGAGTAAAGGTGCCCTAAATCCACAACAATCTTAGTACCCCAGAGAAAGCCAATTGTTTTAGAGCAATAGGATTCGTGGGTGGCACTTTTCCGACCTTACAACCTTCTCGTTGTTGAGCTGCCTCAATTTCCTTTTTAAAGAAACTTTTCCTTCTCAAGGTTGAAAACAAAAAGATCTGAAGGTCATCATAAACTAAAGTGAACATCAAAGCAAGAATGTTTCTTTAACTAAGGACATCATCAGGGTACCTGGGTGGCTCAGTCGTTAAGCGTCTGACTTCGGCTCAGGGCGTGATATCCCAGGGTTCTGGGATCGAGCCCCGCATCGGGCTCCATGCTCTGCTGGGAGCCTGCTTCTTCCTCTCCCACTCCCCCTGCTTGTGTTCCCTCTCTCACTGGCTGTGTCTCTCTCTGTCAAACAAATAAATAAAATCTTAAAAAAAAAAAAAAGGACATCATCAACACACCTTGGAAATCACAGGATCTGTCCATAAGGGGTTTCATTGTCAAAATCTGCTGATTTCCTTTATAGGTCCCAGATTCTCGATTCACTGAAATCTATTAGAGCATAATCTCCATCAGGAAATAAACAGAGCTATCTTGTTCCCCTGTCACACCCTCATCATCTAGCTCAGGAACCCAGTCATTGAAGGAGTGAATGATATGAGCGAGCTACACGGTCTCCCCCAGTGAGCACACAGTACGTTCTCCTACCAGTGAGAAGTCGCAGAATTATTTCAATCAGACCTCTCTATCAGCACAAGGGAAAATGTCCAAAGGACCCAAGCAAACTTTTTCTAGGGGGGAAACTCATATTTTTAAATCTGTATATATATTTCTAAAATTATGAACTCTATTTCCTGCAGACTGACTTCTTTCTGTCTCATTCCAATTTTTCTTAAGGATCTCTACACATACGACATGCTGAGGCAGAAAGGTGTCACGATTAGCATCATCATTTGGGTCAGGGCTCTAAGTTGTAAGTGAGAAAAACCTATTTAAACTAGCTTATATGATAGAAAAGTACTTGTCTTCAAACATGACTGAATCCACATGTACAAACAATGCCAGCAGGAGTTTGTCTCTCTCCATCTCTTGGTTCTTCTTTCTTCCGTGTTGGCTTAATTCTCAACTGGGTTCTCCTTTGTTAGTGGCAAAGAGTCCAGAAACTTCAGGCTTGAAGTTTTACCAGTCTAAAAATCCAGGAGGATAAAGAAAGTTTCTCTTTCTCAGTGGTTCCTGTTAAAGTCGCAGAATTGCCTCTCATTGGCTGAGCTTAGGTCACATGCCCACCCCTGCACCAATCACTGGGATTCTAATTGTGCTAGCCCAGCCCCGGAGCAAGGAAATGAGCTCAGCTCTGCTTGAACCACAGAGAATATAAACAGAGGAGTGGGAGGAGAGGTAGGTTCCCAAAGGAAACTCGGGTGCTGTTAACAAAAAGGGTAAAGGGATGCTGGGAAGACTAGACTGGCAGGCGTCACCATCTCCATCCATCTAGGATGAAGATGAGTTGGGCCACATCTGATGGGCTGTCAGAAAGAAAGTGATTAAGCCTTTTGCCACTGTGGATGCTATGCATGTGCTTAATGATAACAGATGAGATCCAGTGCAGCCAGTAACTGCAGAAAAGGAGCCAGCAGGGTTGGGAGTGGAAACCAGGCAGCAATCCATCTTACAGCCTAGGAGTTCCCTTAAGTCTGTTTTACTACATGAAATGCCCAGACTGACTCAGGCACTTTTCAAGTTGCAAAACTTGCTCTCATGCTCAGCAGATATATTTGAAGCTGTTTTATGACCAACAGTTAAACAGGAGGAAATTAAGGGAGAAAAATCAAGGATACAGCTTCATGCATAAAACTCAGCCACACAATTAACAGAGACCACACTAATCACACGTCAGTTAGGCCTCAGTGGTTTGATGGTTCTTCGTCGGCAGAAATACATGGATCCTGATAGGCAAAGAGGGTTGATGCCAATATAACTGAAAAAGCGAAACATGGGGCCTCTATCATTAATTAATCAAGTAATCACTCTCTTTGTGGTATTTGTGTGATATTTGGTAATTGGATTTTTTAGTGTTTCTCTCCCTTTAGTCCCAGCTCTTTATCATACCGTACAGCATTCCTTTATCTAGACATTCCAGTGGAAGATGAGATGTGTTTTTAATAATAATAAAACCCTTGTATTTGTAGATCACTTTGTACTTTATAAAATGGCACACTAGAGTCTTCCAGCAGCCTTTGAAGATAAGCAGGACAAATATTATTCTCCCAAGTAACTACCGGAGTGTCTGGCTTGGAGTCTGGCTTGAAAAATGCCAGCAGAACCCAATTCTCTTACAAGCAGAGTAAGACATCTTCGCATTCTGCTGGCGGAGTGTTCTGGAACCTTGGTTCAGGGTGAGGCACAGACAGGTGGAGCCATCTAGTCAGAACAGAATCACCCTTAGTACTTATAGTCCAGGGTCCCAAGGCAGCCCTACACAAATGCAAATATGTGAAATATACCTGGGCTTGAACAGAAATATTTCAGTCCAACGAGCAATAATTCCATAGATGGGAAGAAAAACAATCAGGTAGAAAATCCAAAGAGATGCATTTCATAAGATAACACAAAGATACTCTAATGATCGTCCTACTTGTGCTGTGGTTAAGAATTCTTCATACTTCCTTGAAATGCACAGTCCCATTAGTCCTCAATCTCTTAGACTCGAAGTATCAGCATCTGCACAGCTTTGGGAAATCCTGAGGAAAGCTGAGCTCCTACAGCTGGGGGACTTCTTATGTCTTTCAGATGCATCTCTCCAAAGCTGACAAAGTAGGAAATGTACTCAGACAGTGGTTCTTTGTTTTAATAAGAAAAATAGTGGCTCACTGAATTAATGCTGGTTACTTTTTTGCATGACCCTGAGGCCCATGCTTGGAACTACTATCCCTAAAAATGATCATTATAAAAACACTTCAAAAATCATTCAATTATTCATTTAGTTTACCAACTTTTTCAAGGACACAATGCCAAGTTCTACAGTGGTCCTGATGACAAAGATAAAAAGGTATAGTTCCTAACCTCAATGGCTGGACACCCAAGCTAATCATTATAATCACTGAGCACCTGCCATATCCAGGAACTGTGCCCAGTGCCTTCTTTGTATTATTTCTTGTCATCCTTCCCATAACCATGGAGGTAGGTATTATTCTTAATGCCGTTTTACAGATGCCTAAACCGAGGCTCGAAGTGGTTAAGTGACTTGCCTGAGCTCACGTGGCCAGTTAGACGTGTCGCCGGGAGCCAAGCTCAGGCAGTCCAAGCCTTAACACATACTCTTAACTCCATACCATGAATACACTAGTCATGGGATGAATAAAATTTAGTGGTAGCACAAGGAAAGAAGTAGCAAAATACTCACAAAGGACTTAGTTAAGTATCACAGGAAAGACAGCATTTGAGCTGAGACCTAAGCTAGCTTGGAAAAGACAATCTGAGCACAAGGAACAGCGTTGCCTAAGCACAAATGCAGAAAGAAGCCTGGTGTATTCTGTGACATACAACTAGACCAGAGAGGCCTGGGCATCGTGCAAAGGTTGGGGAAGAACGGGAGGTGAAGCCTGTGAGGATGACAGGATCTGAATACCATGCCTTAATTACACAAGGTGTCTGTGTAATTGTCCTCAGATAGAAACAAATACGTCATTTAATTTGTCTGGCAATTAATAGCTCTCACTGCCTGATTACCATCAGAGTGAACTTGACTTTAGTTTGCTGGGGTCCAGTCTCCTTGATGAACAGGATACTTTTCACTGTCACTATTTAATGTCAAAGATCTCTTCACATAAAGACTTTAATATCATCTTTGTTTTGGACTTACATTTAATCCTAAGAGAGATTTAAAATGTCACAAATTAAGGGTGTCTGGGTGTCTCAGCCAGTTAGGCGTCTGACTCTTGATTTCGGCTTAGGTCATGATCTCATGGTCGTGAGATGGAGCCCCCATATCTGGCTCTGTGCAGAGCACGGAACCTGCTTGGGATTCTCCCTCTGCCCCTCCCCCCTAGCTCACATGCTCTCTCTCTCTAAAAATAAATAAATAAATAAATAAATAAATAAATAAATAAATAAACATGTTATAAATTATCTATGGAATCTAAAATAATCGGTTTAGAGTCATGAATTTGAATTCATCAAAATGTATCCTTACTCCATATAATTGAAAATGTATATAAATACAAATGGTTAAAAAAGACTAGAAGAAAATACACCAATATTTTAAGAGTTGTCTTTAAATGCTGGGAAATTTTCTGTAGTTTCCAAGTTTTCTATAATGGTCACAGATCACTTTTAGGAATACAGAAAGAAAGTTTTTTACAATGGAGACCAGACATTTTAAAAATCAGAGGGTGGGGTGGGAGAATGGGATAGACTGGTGATGGGTAGTAAGGAGGGCACGTATTGCATGGTGCACTGGGTGTTATACGCAACTCATGAATCATCGAACTTTACATCAGAAACCAGGGATGTACTGTATGGTGACTAACATAGTATAATAAAAAAACATTAAAATTAAAAAAAATTTAAAAAATAAAAATAAAAGTAATGTATGCACATAGTTCAAAAGGCAAATTTTCCCAAAGGACTAATAATGAAAAGCATACTTTGTCCTTCACTCCCCGCTCAGTCTTACCCCCAAAGTCAACCCACTAACTCTTTTTTTTTTTTAAGATTTTATTTATTTATTCAACAGAGGTAGAGACAGCCAGCGAGAGGGGGAACACAAGCAGGGGGAGTGGGAGAGGAAGAAGCAGGCTCCTAGCGGAGGAGCCTGATGTGGGACTCGATCCCATAACGCCGGGATCACGCCCTGAGCCGAAGGCAGACGCTTAACCGCTGTGCCACCCAGGTGCCCCAACCCACTAACTCTTTAACATGTTCATTCTGTAGTTACATAGAAATATGTAGCTCTTCTATGGTTCTGCAGTGTACATGGGTTTTTATGCTATTTCTGATTTTGTCCATTTTAGACATTCGACTCCCTGCCATCAGGTTTAGCTCATTTTTATTGCCGCCCACCTGTCCTTCCCAACTTCCCGATATGGTTATAACACATATTTAGTTTCTCTATTGTTTGGTTACTTTGAAATTTTAGGTAATACACATGCACCATCATTTCCTATTTCACCAAATGTAGTCCATCTCTCTTCCCATCCCTGTGGGTACAATGAGAACACTTGAGAACATTGGTGCTCCTAGCCTTGCCCTTGGCTCTTCTTTCTCCTTCTTCAGCATTCCAATCTTAGACATTCAAGTTGATAACATTTACATTTGGTTCTGTAATGATAATTCAATCTTCTATGCTTCCTCTACTAGTTCATTCTAGAATTTGAAAACTAATAACAGCATTTACATTATTGTGACTATGTAAATGGAGCCATGTAGTATTCTGTGAGTATAATTTCTTTCTTATAAATGTTTTTGTTACTCTTGATTCTAACACTACTTTAAAATGTTCCAGCACATCAGGTATTCTATAGTCTCCTTTTTCCCCGTAGACTTCTCTCCCAGGGCCTCTGGGTTGTGTGCTCTGCAGGTGCAATGGACAGTGTGGTTGGTTCTCCCAAACCCATCCTGTCCCAGATCATTAGACTGAGACAACAGTCACACTCTTGGTGATTACTTTCCTGGAGGTCTTCCCGAAAACTCCACTGCCCTTCAGCTCTTGCTGTCCCTTCCTCTGTTTATCCACCAGTACATATCACCGTACAGCATGAAGGTTTTTTACATACTTGTTTATCATCCGTTTATCTAAATGTAAGCTTCACGAAGGCAGAGAGTTTTGTCTGTGTATTCTCTGCTTTATCCCAGTGCCAAGAACAGTGCCTGGCACACAGTAGGCACTAACTGGAAGAATCAAAGTGACTCCATTTCCTTTCCTACAGACTCTTCTGGGAATGAGTAGCTCTTCTAGACCAATTTGAGGCAATGAGATGTGAGGAGATACTTGCTGGGAAGGAGAAGCCAGTCTCTCTCCTGTTAGGTATGAACAAAGAAGAATTTGTTCAGGTTGCTTCTGGGAACCATCTCATGACCAGGATGAAAAGCAGCTTTAGAAAGAAGCCAGTACCAGGACAACAGAGCAAAAACGGTAAAAGCCTGGGTCTTTGTTGATCTTTGAACAATTCAATCAATCTGGGAGACCTCCCTACCTGTGGTTTTTGTTTAAGCCAAAGGATTTTCTATTACATGCAGTCAAAGAATCTTATCTGTTACCTTAGTTCTGCTGGACACCTGCTGTCTTAGGAATCATTCTCACTGCTTTTCTGAACCTGATTCACACTTTCGTAGATACCATGTCTTCCTCTTTTTATTTATTCTCTTGTTTTACTAGACCACATGCTGGACAACTTCCTGAGAAGTTGTTTTTCTAAGTCTTTAAATGTCTCAAAAAGTTTTAATTTCTCCAATATACTTCATTGATGAGTTGGGTAGGTAACGAATTCTAGAAGGAAATCATAATATCTCAGATTTTTGAAAAATTTAACCACTCAAATTGCTGCTGATGGGGTATTTGGGTGATCTAGGTTTATTCTGGAAAACAGGATTGCCACATTTAGCAAGTAAAAATACAAAACACCTGATTGAATTTGCATTTCAGATAAACAAGGAAATATTTGGGACATATTTATTCTAAAAAATTATCTGTTGTTTATTTGAACTTCAGATTTAATTGTGTGTCCTGTGTTTTATCTTTTAACCCTGTTGGCAAAGCTTTTAGGATATTCTCATTATCCTTGATGTTCTACAATTTCACAGTATTTTTAAAAAGATTTTATATATTTATTTATGTGAGAGAGAGAGAGAGTGCGCGCACATGAGTGGGGGAGGGGCAGAGGGACAAGCAGACTCCTTGCTGAGCGAAAAGGCTGACTCAGGGCTCCATCCCAGGACCCCGAGATCATGATCTGAACTGAAGTCAGATGCATAACCAGGTAAGCCACAGGTGCCCCTCACAGTATTTCTAGGTGTGACTCTTAAAAAAAAAAAACAACAAAACCTCATCATATTAATGCTAACTGAGCCCCAAGAAAGAGGGTGTGGTTTTTGTTGACATGTTTAACTGGTGAGTCATGTTTGCTTCCATGTTCCAGCCGTCTGTCAGTTTGGGTTTGAGGAAATGGAGCAAGAAGAAAAGTTTTGTCAAACACAGAGTTTAAAAATCTTTCGAGAAAGTATTAGCAGAAGAGAGGCATAGGAAGACTCTAGTGTACTCCATATAGGGCCTGGTCATCTAGTTAAATTATCCGGTTTGAAGCCTGGCCACCCAATCATCATGTTTCACAGCATCAGTGAACAATCTTAGGAAAGGACCCAGAATTCAGGCTGAAGAGCCTTGCTTTGTAAGAGTGAATATTCTGAACACATCCTGAATTTACCATGTAATTGCTCTGCTGTGAACATAGCATAGAGATATACTATCTCCAAAGAAGAAGATGATTTGCTTGTGAGATACATATTTCCTGGGGTAATCTCTGAGTGAACTAGCCAGAAAGTAAGTGAAGAGGCAAAGAGATAAGAAGTAATCACTCTGGAAAGTAGTGGTAAAATCAGGCAAGGTAGAAACAGGTCAAAGAAATTAGAAGGAGAGCTATCAAGTCAAGAGAGAGGAGATTAAAAAAATAACTTCAGAATTGTTGAACTGGACATGACCTTAGAAATCACCTGGGCCAGCCCCTCCTCTTACCAGGGACAATACCCAGGCTGCGGGAGCAGAAGGGGCTTGCTGAGAGTCACAGAACCAGACCAGACCAGCTCCCCTAATTCCCAGTCCAGTGTTTATTCCACTCCACTGATGCTGCCGTTTGGGACCTATTGCACAACAGCCCTATTTAATCATCTTGACAGCCTCTGAGAATGATAAACTTTCTCCGCAATGATCTGACTCAGCTCAGAGTAGCAGCTTCACCAAATGCCCCATTAAAATGCAGTCAGCTCCAAGGGGGTGGTGGATTTCAGGGGGCTTGCAGAAGGCTCCCCTGACCAAAAATATTGCCTGCCTCCACCTGTCTGTGTGTCTGAAATTAAACGTTGAAAATGTCTGTTGTAATGCAAATGACTACATTTAACATTTTGCTTCTATCTTTGTAGCAGCTCCTTAACAAAGATGAAGGTCTTGATGGAATGTGACACAGACAAATAGGTCTTGATTGGACAGGGGTGGAATGATTAGACAATGGCCTGAAATGTATTAGGACCCTTCAGGTACAAATGGCAGCAGGTGCCTACTTCACCATCATCATTTCACATAAGAACAAAGCAACAGATTGCTTTGTGCTCTAATCATTTTCCTGTCATCAGATTTCACTTTTGGTGTCTGATGTCACAGTAAGATATTTTAGTAGACCTAGTTTCCTTGATTACTTGAATAATTCACATTTTGTATCTGAATATGGGATGTTTTCAGCAGAACAAAGTCCCTTTAAATGGCAATTTTGATTTCAGCAACAAGAATCACTATGTCTGGACTCAAACTTGAAAATGTATTTCCCACATGTGAAGGTCATTTGCCTTCTTCTCTTTTGGCCAGAAGTTAAGGAAGACGAAGATTGAAAGATGGCCACTGGTTTTTGCCAACAAAGAGCAGGTGTAATAGAGTGATAGAGGCCAAGGACAGACTGGCCTGCCTTGTTAAGAAGTGAATGCAGGTGAAAATGTGGGGGAAAGTTAATGTAGACAGCCTTTAGAAAACCTTGACTATGGCCACAAAGAGAAAATATTTTATTGAAATGTTTGATATTGATTGGTTGGTTAGTTGGTTGGTTGGTTGGTTTTAAAGGTGGGAGAGACTTGAGCGTTTCTATTATCTCGGGGGAATGAGGTAGGGCCTCAGCTTCTTCAGCTACATAATGCAGAAATGGTAGTATCACCATAAACAAGTCTGTCCAATTCATCTAGCCAATTGGCCAAAGTATCAGGATTGAAATCCGGGTCTTTTAACAGCTTGTTCTCTTGGGCGCATGATGTCTTTCCATTTTGCAAATGTTGGGTTTTCAGTGGGTCATGGGAGGATATAGGTGGTTATTTCTGTACAAATACATTTGGAAAGAGCTGTTAGGTCCTCTTGGGCATGGCGGGGACAAAGAAAGCAAATACTTGGCTAAATAAATGCATTCCATTTGTCAGACACTAGGGTAAGCACTTTACATATAACAAGCTATTCAATCTTCATAGCAACTATACAAAGCAGATAAAGTTACTATCCTTATTTTACAGAGAAAGACACTGAGGCTCAAAGATATTAAATAACTTGCCCAAGATCATACAACTAGTAGAGGCCAAATCAAGGAGTCCATGTCCTTAACCACTAGACTATACTGTCTCTCATGGGAATGCAGGGTAATACTGATTTATACCACAAATTAGCAAATAATATTTTAAAATATCACAACTCAGTTTTTTCTAGGCATAGTCATATTTATTGTCCTATTTTACCTTATTTTACTTTCAGAGCAACCAGTTGTGAGACAACTAAGGCAGAGAACACCATCTGCATTTGAGAGTAGGGGGACACTGAAGCACATTCTCTCCCTCTTTCTCTCTGTCCCCCTCCACCTCCACCCCAACCAAACACACACACACACACACACACACACACACACACACACACAACACACACACACACAGAGACGCACGCACACTTCTATTAGGAAGTAATAGAGCCTGGGCTGGTTCAGTGCCCACATTTGCTGCAGAGTTGCCAGGACCCTTAAGGTAAGAGATTCAGTCCTCTGCTGTTTTTAGCAAGTAACACCTGGTGTCCAAGGTAGAGAAAATAAGCTCATTCCATCAAAATGCCAGAATATAGGACCTCGAGCTGCTTTATCAGAAACTAGGTGAGAGGATTCATGAGTAATAACCAAGGAAACTATTCCTAGTGATAGAAACTCTTAAAAAAATAAATATAGCATGTCTTGACCCCTTCTAGACTTCATCTCCCTTCCCAGTGACCTACAGTCACTTGGCATCAGAGAGCTCTTTAGTGAGATGGTGATTTGCAATTACCTTTAGGAATAAAAGAGTAAACACAAGTTGGTCCCACATCCTCTAAACACATAGCAGATCATTTAGAAAGGCAATATTAATCAGTTATGGAAAGGAATCACTAGTGTGAGGAAGAAAAGTCAGCCCAGGTGTGATTTGTTGATAATTTGAAGGAAGGGCCATGTCTTATTCATCTTTGTACCCCCAGCACCCAGAACAATGTTTGGTGCACAGTCAGTGCCCAATAAGTTTGTTTAATGATTGATGAACATTAGCCAGCATATATTGATGGCCATGCCTGCCACCATGCTCCGATTCTCAAAAACCAATGATTATGCTTATAAAATCTACTTAGCTGGGCAGAAGGAAAATCAAAATGGCACCCAAAAACTCTGGCCTGAAATTCCTAGGGAATTGCCTCAACGTTTAAATTGCCTGACTTATAGCATTCTGACTTTAATGACAGCAATTCTATCATTCATGGGTAAGTTTCTTGACCAACCATAAAATTCTTGTATCTCAATGTAGAAGAATAATAGTGTTCAACAACAGCATAAAACCATATTCCCATTGTAATTATGTTTACTCGGCAAGATCTATTTGGAGCTCCAACCTGAGATGGCAGAAAGAGATATTCTCCTGCTAGAGTCCCAGCTTCAGATTCAGGAACTCCTTTTTAACCTTCTTTCAACTCCGTCTTATCTTCCATTACCTGTACACACCTAGTCATGCTGCTGTGCGCCCCGATGGAAGCCTCTTCTCTTCCTATTTCCTGAATCTCAGTGAATGGCACCACCATCTACCCAGAGACTCCAATCTGACACTCTGGAATCATCGTTACTCAATATGCCCCTCACTGCCGTCACATACACACACACACATGCACATGCACGTGCACGCCTTAACAGGCTACCAGGTAGCAGTGATTCTACCTTAGCCATTACTTTAGTTCAGGACATTATCTTTCTGAACTACAGCAAAATGTTTCTGTGTTCCAGAGAGAAGAAAGCTATAAATGCTATAAGTCTTCTTGCCATTTCTATGCATGGGAAATTACCTGAATTCATAGGTTTGTAAGTATACTCAGGTGAGCACAACACTGATGTAATAGATGAGACTGCAGAAGGGGATTAAACTCTCCAAAAAGGGCACACTCATTCTTCAGGACCTTGGAGAGAACCCGCAGAGGCAGCAGATAAATAGATGTGGGCAAGTGCTGTCAGAACCAGCGCTGTGAACAATGCCAAATGCGGGAAAGAACTCAAGTTAGAGATTCCAGTCACAGATATTCTTTCTGGTTCTTGAAACTTCGAATCCATTCCTGTTTCAGGGCTTTTATGCCAGATGTTTCCCCTGACTGGAACCCTTTGCCTCCCCTATATTTGCATTGCTGTCTGCTCCTCCCAGTTCAGGTCTCAGCTCAAATGACTGCAGTAAAGCCCTTCTTCAATCACTCGTATCCCATTTCCTCATAACAGTTATCACTATTTGCAACTATGCTACGTATTCATTTGTTTACTTGACTGTTGTCTCCCTCACCTTCACAGAAAGTAAGCTCCATGAAAGAATAGATGGTGTCTGTCATCTCTGTAGTGTTTAAAACACACCTGACACCCAGAAGGCACCCTATAAATATTTGACAAATGAGCAAATGAAATAAGACAAGCAACGAGAGCAGGCAATTAGATTTGAGGCTGAGGAGACTATTGAGGACTTGCACTGAACAGTTTGAGCTAATACCAGACACTTATTGTTGGGTTTGGAGAACCAGGATCCGAGATGCCATGCACAGGTTTGTGTTAGCATGACCCATATAGAAACAGGCATCTAACACACTCATTGGGTGACACTGCCCATGCTACATTTTCATTTCTAGAATAACCAATATATTTTGAACTAATAAAAGCAAAACAATTCCGTATTTGGATCTCTGCAAAGCAGAAGGGAATAAGGAATATTTCCCCATTTCCTTCCTCTAATTAGGTACTTTGATTTTCTCGGTGACATCAAGTGGAGACCGACCAGGCAAATCACCGAATGGGTTGTTTATCTACTCCATAGAGGTCAATGAGTAAGAACTGTTGCCCCTGAGCCCTTATCTTTTTAAAAATATTTTATTTAGTTATTTGAGAGAGAGAGAGAAAGCATATGAGAGAGAGAGAGAGAGAGACAGAGGAGGGGCAGAGGGAGAAGCAGACTCCCTGCTGAGCAGGGAGCCTGATGCAGGGTTCGATCCCAGGACCCTGGGATCATGACCTGAGCAGAACGCAGACACTTAGCCGACCGAGCCACCCAGCCACCCACTCCTGAGCCCTTATTTACAGAATTCTTAGGAAATGGGAGAGTCTTGTGGCCAGGGAGCTGGGATCCTGCCATCTCTGCCAGTGAAGAAGGCGCACACCCGGGTGGTGGGACCAACTGTCTCTACGGGATTTGAATTTGATAAACAGGTTTTATTTGGCCCACATAGTGGTTTTAAGTTTTTTAAATTAACCACCAGAATTTTATTTTATTTTTATTTTTTAAGCAGGTTGCACACTCAGCGTGGAGCCCAACATGGGGCCTGAACTCAGAGCTGTGAGATCAAGACCTGCACTGAGATCAAGAGTTGGACGCTTTACCGACTGAGCCACCCAGGCGCCCCTCACCAGCATTTTAAAAATCAGAAGCATTCACATAAAATAAAGGTTTCTAGCTTGTCTTTAAAAGGCAGAAGTTCTAGAAATATTGGCCTTTGAATTCCCACATGACAAAAATCACCTGACAGTGAGTAGCAGCTGCGCTCTTCAAATGGGATTTGTAGTTTCAGTGCTGCCAGAGTCCCCAGCATCCTCCCTGGGCACCACTGAGCCTGCCCCACTTATTTACCTTAACTGTGTGGCCCTTGAATGCATTTGAAATACAAGGATCAGATGGCTCTAGGCATTTTGGGACATGAGAGTGATTAAGAAGATAAAGTATCTATAAGGAATCAATGTGTCTGTTTTTCCAAAATAGCAACAAATCTGTGATACATTGTTATGGGCACTGACCTTGCAACTGTATGCCCTATACACATATTTATAAGGATACTGCCTCTATTCTGCACAGTGTCCCCTTGAAAGAAGATCTGGTGAAATGTGTATATGTGTACATGCATGCATACAGGTGTGCACATAGGAGGTACTCAACAAATATTTACTGAATAAATTAATGAGGGGCTCAAGACTGTTCATCAAAATCCTAAACCCTATGGGTCCCTGGGCAGCTCAGTCGGTTAAGCATCCACCTTGAGCTCAGGTCATGATCCTGGGGTCCTGGGATTGAGCCCTGTGTTGGGCTTTGGGGAGTCTGCTTCTCTCTCTCTCTCCCTCTCCCCCCCCATGCTCGCTCTCAAATAAATAAATCTTTTTTAAAAAATCCTAAACCCTAAAAATATTATGAACTTCTGCTGTTCATCTTCCAGCTTCTGAATCCACTGTGCTGTTTTTTTTCCTCTTATTTTCCCCCCAGTTTTAATCCAGAACTAAGACCAGAGATGTAAGTAAAACCCATTAATTAGTTATAAATAGGCCTGATTGATCAATCATCCATTAGTCTGCTTGTGTTCTTGTGACGTGGTTTGATAGTGTCTTCGTTACATTACATTAGTGAAGCCAGGACTTCTTAGTTTGGAGATACGAGTACTACTAACTGGTTGTGGTTCTTTGAACAAGTCACTTGGCTCTCTGGCCAACATTTGCTCATTCGTACAATTATATGATCTCCAGGGCTCCTCTACGCTTTAGGGTCTCTGTTTGCCTGAAAAACACACACATATGAGGTAAGAAGCTGGAAAGGCAGAGCAAACAGAGTCTAGCAAGGAAAGACCAAGACGGGATTTTTTTTTTTTCTTCCCCGATAATTAAGGCAAGGAGGCCTCCAAATGCCTGGGCAGCAATCCATGGAGGGACAGGAGTGGAACGTGAACTCATTAGCAGGATGTTGAGTAAAACTCAGAGAGGAAAAGAGTAATGGGGAGGGAGTCCAACTGGAGACTGAGAATTCTAAAGAAAGAATGGAAAAGTACTACTAATTAGGTCATTTAGAAACTGAACAACTGAACGTAATTCTTGCTGAGGCAATAAGAAAACAGCCAGGGGATGCATAATAGGAACAGGAGTACATGCTAACAGACAAAAACAGGATCCCCAGGATCCCCAAGTAACTCAGGACAATAAGCCCCAGGCACGGCAATAGACATCAGGTAGAAAATGGCCCCTAAATTTCAGCATAGTTTTCAAAAATATACAGAGGAAGCACATAGTAAGTGCTCAGAAAATATTTGCTGAATTAAATTATATTATTAAAAGCTCAGGTGTGCCTCACTATGTAAAAACTCTGACATGAAGAAAATGAAAAATGCGAAGTCTCAGCGTAAGGAGGATTCATTGCTGGGGCGCCTGGGTGGCTCAGTGGGTTCAGCTTCCGACTCTTGGTTTTAGCTTAGATTGAGCCCCAGGCCTCAAGTTGGGCTCCATGCTCAGTCTATTTGGGATTCTCTCTCGCCCTCTCCCTCTGCACACCTCCCCTTGCTCATGTGCACTCTCTCTCTAAAATAAATAAGTGAATAAAATCTTTAATTAAAATAAGGATTCACTGCACGTATATTTTGATGAAACAGAAATCTTTCACCTTTAAAACGTGAAATTAAAATATTTCTACTTACGAAGACTTTTCGTTAACAAATAAGATGAGTTCAGAATCAATGCTTTACTTAATTTGCATTCACTTTTCCTAACACAGTATCAGGCACAGAGGGAGAGTTAAATAGCTTGCAGTGAGTAAACACATGTGTTTTGTTTACCTACTGCTGCGTATCAAACCTCCCTAATTGAATGGCTTAAAACAACAACCTTCTTATGTCTCACAGTTCCCTAGGTTGTCTAGGCTTGGTGAGAAATTCTTCTCGTGGTCTCACTTGGGTTCTCGCATGTGTCTGCAGTCAGATGGCAATGGAATTACCCGGAGGCTCCTCGCCTTCTTGGTGTAGGCTCTCCCTCTCCATGTGGACTCTACCTGTGGTCTTTGCAGCAGGGCAGCCAGACTTCTTACAGGGTGGTGGCTCAGGGATCCCCAAACTACAAGATCAGAGGCTGCCAGGGCTTCTGAAGACTCGGGTCTGGGGCTTGCAGCACGGTGTCCCTTCCGCCATAGCCCATGGGTTAAGGCAGCTCCCAGGGCCAGCCCAGTCCGTGAGTGAGGAACCACAGAAGGATACAAAAAGGAGTTGTGGCTCACTGGGGCAGTTTCTATAGATTAGCCGCACCAGCTTGCCCTCACTGCAGGCCGTGACCTCCACGGACACAGGAAGCAGGCTCAGCGCCACATAGCTATAAACACGGGCCGTTCTTATGAAAAAGGAAGAATGACTCAGAACCAGAGCCTAGAGGATGAAACCAGGAGCTGAGGAGAACCATTCCTAAAAAGCAAAATTGTGCCTTAATCAAGGAACATTCCCTGCCTGGAGTTAGAGAAATTGGGACATGTGCCAGGCTGGATTTTTCAGAATTGCTATAAATCAGTGACTGCTCATGTCTCCCTTCCTCTCTCTTTTTGAACAGGGAAGTCAATTGTAGTTTTTCTGTCTCTTTCATTATTATATGATGGGTGGGTAAGGGGCAGATAACGTGTCCTTTGCTGTGCTCCACGCCAGAGGAAGTGCATGTAAGAGACTACCCCCAGGGAGTCCTACCCACACCAAAACCTGATTTAGTGGACAACACCTTGGTTTTAAACTGATGCCATTTGGGCTGAGATTTGTAGGAGTGAGTGTATTTTTTCACATAGAAAGGACACGAATCAGGGGCGCCTGGGTAGCCCAGTTGGTTAAGCGTCTGCCTTTGGGTCAGGTCATGATCCTGGAGTCCTGGGATCGAGCCTCGAATTGAGCTCTCTGCTCAGTGGGGAGTCTGCTTGTCCCTCCCTCTCTGCCCCTCCCCAGCTTGTGCTCTCTCTCTCTCTCAAATAAATAAATAAAATCTAGAAAGAAAGAAAGAAAGAAAGAAAGAAAGAAAGAAAGAAAGAAAGAAAGAAAGAAGAAAAGAAAAGACATGAATCATGAAAAGCCAGAGATGGTAGCTAGCCTCCAAGAATGGCTTCCAATGAGCCACACTTCCCTGCATCACACCATTGTACAGACCCCTCTCTCCCTAAAACAGGGCTTCTCTGAGATTCTGTTACTTGATTTAAGTAACAGAATAAGGCAGAGCTGACACTGTGCCAGTTAGGGCTTTGGTGCCATAGGCCTGGAAGCTTCCACTATTTCATTTTTGGAAACCTTGAGCGTTCACATAAGAAGTCTGGCTCTCCTTCTGGAAAGACCACATGGCAAGATGACATGGAGAAGCCACATAGAGAGGGAGAGGTACAACCACTTAAAGAGGGAAGAGGCCCAGCTGTTCCAGCATCCCAGCCAAGCCTCCATCTAGGTACAGCTGCACGAGAGACCCCAAGAGAGACCAGCAAGAGAGACCCCAGGAGAGACCAGCCAAAGAACTGCCCCTCTGAGCCCATTCAACCCAGGAAATTTGAATGATAGTAAAATAGTTGTTTTAAGCCACTAAGTTTTAGAGTAGTTTATTTGTGCAGCTATAGATAACTAAAACAGCATCAACGGATGAATATGGGTAAAGTATACTATCTGAGGAAGTTGCATTTTCATATACTATCTATATAAGTTTCTTTTCTCTATTTAAAAAATACTTGTTGAGCCCCGATATCAGTCAACACATGCTTCTTGTGCACAGAGGAAAATGGTGTCTCCTTCGCCCCACTTACGTGTTCTCTCCTCAAAAACCAAGCTTAGATTGAGATTTAGGAAAACATCTTTAGTTGAAAGTGGAAATGTTTAGCTAAAAATTTTCAGTCTGTTTGTCACTGGCTCGAGCGTCCTCAGGCCTGAGGGGAGGTGGTTTTGATGCATTAGCAACAGGAAACCATCATAGATTCTAGAAGGAGCAGAGACATGATGAAGTGGTGTTTGGGAAGGTTCATCTGGCAGCAGAGTGCAGACAGGTTTCAGGGTGTGCGCATGGGGTAATGAGGCATGAGCTCACATGCAAGCTGACCTGCGTCCAAAACAGGGTAGATGGGAAAGAAGAGAACTTGATTATAGAACTTAGTGAACTATAGAAAATTAAAGATTGCATGCCAAAGATTACTGAGACTGGGAGAATAATGATGTCATTAGTGATAATAATAATAAGAAGAAGAAGGAGGAGGAGGAGGAGAAAAGAAAAAAGAAGGAAGAATGTGGGATAATTGGAAAGAGAGTCATTCATATATGGGAAGAACAGATCCATCCAGATTTGGACTTACTCATTTGGACAACTGAACACAACTATTTTAGAGGCAGTTGATGGTAAAACAAACAAACAAACAAACAAGGCTGGAGCAGCAGACTATGTGTAAGAAAGAGGATGGTAGGGAACCAGGAGCTTCCATGCTTGGCCCACTTGGAATGAGGATGGCTTTGCCCCATGAGCCAGTAGACAGTGTGGCCCAGGTCACAATTAATGTCTGGATCTGAGACCTGGAATTCTAGAGTCCCTTCTAGTCACCCTCCTTCTTAAGAAGATCCTAATACATCAAGGTGGACATAGGAACTCCAGTGGAGAGTAGAGTGGTGACAAGGAGAGGTTACCAAAGACCAACCCTCTGCAGATGGGCCAATAACTAAGCTAATGAATTTGAATCCAAAGCAGATAATTTTGCAACTTCCCTCCAAATTATCTTCAAAGTAGCACAATGTCATTACTTATTGTTATGAACCGAATGTTTGTGTCCTACCCCAAATTCATTTGTGGGAGCCCTAACCCCAATGCAATGGTATTAGGATGGGGGACCTTTGGGAGATGATTAGGTTGCAGTGATGTCACCAGGATGGAGCCCCCATGATGGCAGCAGTGCTCTTATAAGAAAATGAAGAGACATTAGAGCTTCCTTTCTCTGCCATGTGATGATATAGCAAGAAGGCTGTCGTCTACAAGCCAGGAAAAGAGCCCTTACCAAGAACCAAATAGTCATCACCTTTGCCTTGGATTCTCAGCCCCTGGAACTTTGAAAAATAAATGTCCATTGTTTAAGCTGCGCAGTCTATGGTATTTTACTATAGCAGCCGCGGTGACTAAGACACTTACCCTTTAAATAGATACTGTATTCTACATGGAAGTGAACTTGGTGAACTCCCAGTAAGCTCACAGTGGTTCAGAATAGTTCAAGCTCTCCTGGAGAGTAGCCTGTGTCTCCAATGTCCATGGTACTAGATATTCCTGCATTAAAGCCATAAAGTAAAAATTAACAATGCCTATGAAGATGACAAAACAGAACTGGAGTTACTTCTATTTTGTATGTGACCACATGGAGTTTTTTATTCACGCTTAAAAGTTTTAAACAGTGAAACACAGTAGCTGGCATGATCATTTGGAAATATGCTTAAATGAATCTGAAATCTAGATGCCTCTATAATATGTTCTTAAATCCAAAGGGTATGGATTTAAAGGAGCTTGTGCCTTCGGACTCAATTATAGCTATGCATATCATTAAATCTCAATAGTGACAATGTTTGTTCTTCCAATCCATGGGCATGAATGTTTTTCCATTTCTTTGTGTCTTCCTCAATTTCTTTCATAAGTGTTCTATAGTTTTCAGAGTACAGATCCTTTACCTCTTTGGTTCAGTTTGTTCATAGGTATCTTATGGTTTTTGGTGCCATTGTAAGTGGGATTGATTGAACTAGAGGGCATTATGCTAAGTGAAATAGAGAAAGACAAATACCATATGATCTCACTTACATGTGGAATTTAAGAAACAAAACAGATGAACATAGGAGAAGGGGAGGAAAAGTAAAATACAATGAAAACAGAGAGAGAGGCAAACCATAAGAGATGCTGAACTCTAGGAAACAAACTGAAGTTTGCTGGAGGGGAGATGGGTGGGGGGCTGGGGTAACTGGGTGATGGGCACGAAGGAGGGCACTTGATGTAATGAGCACTGGGTGTTACATGCAACTGATGAATCACTAAATTTTACTCCTGAAACTAATAATATAGTACATGCTAACTTTATGTAAAAAGAATTTACATAAAGAATTTTTTTTAAATCTCAGTAGTAATGCCACAATTGTTTAGCACTTAGATAACAATTTTTATTTAGGAAGGAGTATTTTATTATTATTGGTGGCACACTATGATAATACCAAATAGGCCAACTTCCAGTTCATTTTATAATTTTAAAAAGTCTCCACAGAAAATGCACCAAATTAGGGGAGCCTGGGCGGCTCAGACGGTTGAGCATCAGACTTGGTTTTGGCTCAGATGGTGATCCTGGGGTCCTGGAATAGAGCCCCACATCGGGTTCCGAGCTCGGTGTGGAGTCTGCTCAAGATTCAATCTCTCCCTCTCCCCTCTCTGATGATGGGTAAATAAAATCTTGAAGAAGAAAAAAAAAAAAGAAAGAAAACGTACCAACTTATTACCTACACGGACAGTGGACCATTCTCACTGCCTTGTCATTGGTATGCCAAACAGAGCCTGATTCTGGAAAACGACAGCATAGGGATGTAGCACTAGAAGACCCCAGTTCCCTCAGTCTGAATGACCACAGATCAGAGTGAAGAGACACAGACTGGAGCAAGCAGCTTCTGCATAGATCGCACAACCCACATGGCAGAGTTGGATTATCAGCGAAGTCAAATAACTTGCCCAAGTACCTAGTTAATGAGCAGCTACATGAGACAGACTCTGGAACTCACCAACACCTGTCTTCTCTCTTTCTTTGGCACACTGCTAGATCATGTTCCCAGTCCCTTTGCATTTAGGTGGAGTCATGTGACTAGTGCTAGCCAATGGAATCAGGGAGGAAGTGGTTCATGCCCCGTCTAGCCCTGGCCCCTAAAGTCCTACCAGATGCTCCATGCTCTTTCTCGTTTCTTGTCTCCTGGCTGGATGCCAAGGATCTCGTGGAGGGCTCAGAGGAGGCACTAGATGGAAGGAGCCTGGGTCCCTGAATCTCTTCATGGATATATGCCAGTGTGCTGAAACACAAGCTAGCCTGTCAGGGGATGAGACACCACACCCAGCAGAGACAAGCCATCCCCCCTGAGCCATCTTAGACTAGCCAGACCCGGCCAGCTCTGCAGATCCTCGCATAGGTATGAGACACTCGAGATACAAATACATAAATGGGCTGTGACATGGGGGAGAAACGCACCTTTATGATAAGAAGCCACTGAGATTTTCATGTTATTACAGCTGTTACACCACAAAGACACAGTGCCATAATTTGAATCAAGGCCAGTTTGACGCCAAGCCTGTGGTCCCAAGGGGCACAGAGCATGATCGATAACAGATCTTCCCTCCCAGCCCAGACTGCCCAAATTACACCTGGCTGCAGAGAAAACTGTCCCTAGAATCCCAACCCACATGATTTCATCAGTAGTACTAGACTCCAGGAGAACTTGTAAGAAAACATCTGTGGAGCTTTTGCTACATAACAAAGCACTTCAACACCAAGTGGCCTCCAACAACAATGAAAAGAAAAAAGCAAAGAAAAACATAATTGTAGCTCACAGTTTGGAGACTGTGCAATTTGGGCCTCCCACAGCAGAATGGTTCTTCCAGCCGGGGCCAGACTCTGTTAATATCGGCTGGGCACTCCTGTATCTGGGCTCAGCTGCAGAGCTGCCTGGCAGCTGGCTAGTCCCTCATCGCTTGGCTGAAATGGCTTACCTCTGCTCCATGTGGTGTCTCTTCCTCCAGCAGGCTAACTTGAGCTTGATGGGTTGGTGGCAACAGCCGAGGTCACAAGAGCAGCAAGAGGAGAAACCTCAGCGCACAGGTACTTTTCAAGTCAAATCAAGACACGTGGCTATGCCAACAGTGGCGCAGGAGGGCATTATCAAATGCTTGGGTACAGGAGGTGGGAGCAAATGTGGTCATCACCACCATCAATCTACCCCAATAGCCAAGGATCGCTGTTTGGGGACCAGAGCACAAAACAGGTGTCTCACTGACTTTCCAGCTCTGACCTCCAAACCTCCACCAATAGTAATACAATCTGGGGGGCAACAGCATTGGTTGGCTTTTTTTGGAATTTACTGGAAACCAAGCTTGGGAGGAAATGACCGATTCATTGCTCCTGTGGCTGGTTTGGCAGAACTCTGGAGACACAGAGCCGTCTCCATCTGACAGAAGGATGGTTCCACTGGGTGTGAGAAATCTTCTTCCTGTAAAAAGTGACTCATGATAAGAATAGAGTGCCAGACCTCCCTCGTACTCGTCAGTGTGGCAAGGAGAATGTGACCAAATCCCTGATGAGTGCACTCCCTTTCCCGAGAGGGAAGGAATAAAAGAATCTGGCAGGGGAAGAAAAAGTGCTCCTGGGGCGGCTGCCCCAATCTGCTCTCTGCTAACGTTTCCTTTTGTCTTGATTTCTATGTTCCAAATCTTCTCCTTGTGGCGTGCTGTTGTTTCTATAAAAATGTCTTTTACTTGGCAACATCCTAGCCAAGAAAAGGAAAATATCTAACAAGAAAAAAAACACAGCTTGTCTGTCATCTCAGGGACTTAGGGCCACAACAATAATTTGTTATTGACGTATTACGGGTTGAATGGTGGCCCTTCAAAATTCATATGGTCAAGTTCTAACTCCCAGGACCTCCGCACGTGACCGATTTGCAAATAGGGTCATGGCAGATGCCATTAGTGAAGACGGGGTCATGCACACAGGGAGAATGGACTTGTGATGACGCAACAGAGATCACGCTGATGCAGCAGAGCTAAGGAGGCCCAACAAGTCCAGACAGCCACCAGAAGCTAGGAGGAGGCACGGAACAGCCTTCCGAAGGAGTGAGCCCGGCCAGCACCCTGATCTCAGACTTCCAGCCTCCAGGACTGAGATGATACTTTTCTGTTGCTTAAGCCACTCAGTTTGTACTTTTTGTTACAGTAGCCCTAGAAAACAATACGGCAGTGAACAACTACCCATGTCATGGGCCATTTCCACTCATTTTCTTTTCCACTTCCTTGCCCCCAAGACTGTTGGCCCCACTTCCAGATGAGAACACTGAGGCTGACCAGCATGGCCAAAAGCCAGGCTCAAGCCGGGGATCCTGACCTTGTCCATGTGTTTTCTATTACACAATGTTGTTGCCTATAGGTTGCTGGCCAAGGCCGATGGCAAGGCAAAGGCTGGAGCAGCAATTCTAAAGGTAACTAACACCCCCATTCGCCACAGGATGGTTGCTGGAAGAATTAGTTCTTAACTGATTCTTTATAAACTCGATGATATTTTAAGTGTTTCCAGGAGTTCCCTATTGAAAGGAGCCCTGTGGGAGACCCTTTTGTATAGCAAAGGGTCCTTCTGGGTTGTGAATGATAACCTAGCCTTCCTCTAAATTCATTCACTTTGCCAGCGTAATTCGTTCTCATCGGCGAGGTTTTTGAGAAAGCGGGCCTGCCTCCGCTCCGCACCTCTGCCTTGGCCGGTGGGGGCTCAGTAAACGCGTGCACTTGCCATGGCGGTTGAGAGCAAGGAAGGACGCCCACGAGTAGCACTGCCTTTTAAATACACGTGGTGTCTGGAATGATCTCCTCCCATGTCAAGCCGTTTTCAGCATCCTCAACTTAAAATCATTGCTTGGGTAGGAAAAGGGAAAAACATCATTTTGCTAAATGCCAACATTTAGCTATTAATTA
Organism: Ursus arctos; assembly: GCF_023065955.2. Lineage (NCBI taxonomy): Eukaryota > Metazoa > Chordata > Mammalia > Carnivora > Ursidae > Ursus > Ursus arctos. The sequence continues at coordinate 56,645,512 of NW_026622874.1, forward strand.
CGCCCTAACTATTAGTGAGCTTTGTGTTAATTACTATTCCAAATTCCTAGGTGCTTGTAAATTAGCAGGTGCTTCATTTCCTTTCCTTGGTCTGTCTTTAGGCTGCCAGGGCAGAAAGATTCCCCTCAGGACATGCACACGGCCCATCGGAGATGGGATGGTGGTGGCCGGAGGGGCTAGAATCTTAGAATCTTAGAATTTTTAATGACAACCTCTATTTGGGAATACAGGTTGCCAATATTTTAGGTAACTTTCCAGGTTCTTTCCTGCGATCACTTTTATTAGTTAGTTTAGTTAGTTAGTTAGTTAGTTAGTTAATTCACAAGCATCAACTGAGTATTCACTAAGTGCCAGGCACTGTCCTTGGCCCTGAAGATGCAGAGAGGAACAGAGGAACTCCAGCCCTGCCGCTCACTCCTCACCATCTAGCGGGAAGCTACATGGGTAAGTCAAGAACCACAGCATTGTGGTGAGTGCTCTATCAGAAGGCTAGAGAGCACAGAAAAGAAGTGCTACACTTTGCTGGAAATGGCAAAAACCATTTCCCAAAGTTGGTGGCATTCTCACTAAATCTTGAAAGCTGAGTAGGAGTATGCCAAACGCATAATGTGACAAAGGACATTTCAAGAAGAGAGAGGAGTGCGTGTCAGAGGCAGCTACGAGCACCTGGTGTTTGGAGACTGGTGGGTGGCTAGACACAGAAGGTGACGAGGGAGGAGCAGGAAGTGAGTTGAAACCAGTTTTCTGGGGGGCAAGATCACAAGGGAGCTCGGACATTAGTCCAGAAGTAATAAGGAGCCACCGAAGGGTTTTATCCTAGAAGGAAGGGTAACCTGATTAAATTTGGTGGCATGGAAGGTGGTCTGCAAAGTGAAGGGGCTGGAGGCAGGGAACTGAATGCTGAGACAAACACAGTGGACGAAGGTCCAAGCTGGGGGAGCAGCAGTGCAGATGGAGAGAAGCGCCTTTGAAGATCTAATTGGCCTTATTGAGCAATTCACGAATCGGGCAGCATCCCACCCAGCACGTAGAGAGATACTCCAAGGAGTTGTACAAAATGGAAGGTGTTTACAGGCAGGAGGGTGGGGCAAGGAAGCTATTAGGGAAAAAAATGAGAGAGAGAGAGAGAGAGAGAGAGAGAGAGAGAGAGAGAAAGGATTGTTTCAGGACATGACATCTTTTTTTCAGGGAAGGAAACAGCAGTTTCTTTTTTCTCTTTCTTTCTTCCTTCCTTTCTTTTTTGCTATGGATAAAAATACAATTTTTAAAAATATATTTTTTTATTGAAGTATAGTTGACACACAACAGCAGCGTTTTTTATTTTATTTTTTTCATGCAGGTTACCTCACTAGTGCTGATCAGGAAATTTCTGATTAACTTTTAAAAGGTCACATCCCTGGGGTATGTTAAAACTGTAATTAAGTCTTGGTTTGCTGTTATCGGGGCAAATGACACCATTCTGGGCTTGTTTCTTTTTCTTTCTTTCCTTCCTTCTTTCCTTCCTTCCTTCCTTCCTTCCTCTCTCCCTCCCTCTTCCTTCCTTCTCCCTCCCTCTTTTTCTCTTTCTTCCTTTCTTCTTTCTTTCTTCTTCTTTCTTTCCCTTTCTTTCTTTCTTTCCTTCCTTCCTTCCTTCCTTCCTTCCTTCCTTCCTTCCTTCCTTCTTCCAAATGTACTCAGCTGAATTTTGTTTTTAACAGTACATTTAGAGTGCAGATGTTGCAAGGAAGTTTCCAGAAGTAAGATGTGTGCTCACTCCTTCCAGAGTGGTTTAGGACCTGCTCACTCATTCTGACCCAGCTACTGCGCGGAAGTTGCACCTAAATCAGAGAATAAATGAGTCCCGTTTGCAGTCACATGAGTGGGAAATGCTGGCTGTAGATTTTTCAGTCAGATTTCCAAGTACACAAAACAGAACCACCTTCGGCTGCCAGAGGTATTAAAGGATACTGGGTAGCTCAGAAAAGTCCAGGAGGGTGGGAGGGCAAGGCCTGCGGGCCACATGACCGGGGTCGGACTAGGACCACACTGTGGATGGCTTCTGAGGAAACCCCAATGGGGGGCATGACAGCACACAGTTCACACCCCTGACCCTGGAAGGCCCAAACTCTGCTGCCCCCAGCAGCCCAGGGCCCCATAGATTCCCTCAACAGAAAGCGGTTTCCAGCACCTGCTTCTTCAATCTGCTGTCTTCCTAATCGAAGTCTCCAGGCAGCATATCTGACCGTCAGAACTTGGATCTGTGAATAAACCCCAGCTCTAAGGAAGGCCGGGAAGCCTTTCCCTTGGGAAGGGGAGGCTTGTGTTGCAGAAAATACCCCAAACAGAGGAGGGGTTTTAGAGCACATGATTAGGAAACAGACAAAGATCAGCTCCAGAGGGCTACCGTGTGAAGAAGCAGCTGGAATTAAGCGATCTCTTCCTCCTGGGCTTTGTGAATCACTGCTTTGCAGACATTACAACTTCTTACTTTGTACGATAGTTCTTTTCCCCAGACTGGAAAACTCTCCATTTTTGGTTTTGTGCGCCACATTGTTGAGGCCACACACCCAGGACCAGCTCATAAATGCATCTGTCTCTGAGCCCATGACGACGGTAGAACTCTCTGCGCTTCCTCATTCAGTGAATAGCCACCACGCACCTACTGTGTGTCTGGACCTGTGTTGGGAACCGCAGCTGATTCATCAGATGCGCTGGGCACACGTGTGCTTGCGCCTTGCAGTCACTGGGCTTTCTACGCAACGTGCGCAGGGATGACGCCTGACGTTTCTCCTCACTGGGGTCCCCCATCATCCTTATAGGAACAATCACAGTTTGCCCTGGGAAAGCGGCCTTCCTTCGTTGTTCCGGGAGGTCAGAGCCTCCTTTGGCAGGGCCACCCCAGCTGCCCCTACTTGGCATTGGTTTCTATGGACGCTGCCTCAATAAAAAGAAACCAGAAGGAAGAAGTACTGAGTTCCAAGGACATGTAAGAAAAGGAACTTGTAGGCCACTAAGTCTTTGAAAGGAGGACTCTGGGCCTGGGGGAGAGGCTTAACCCACTGAACACTCTGCTTCCATCTGTCTTTCCAAGAGGGAACGCTCAGAGATGCTCAACCATCCATGCCACTGGTTCTCCTGCAGCCCGGGGAGCTGCCTACTCTTATCCCTTACCCCAGCAGAGCCGCTCCACCCAGGAGAGCTGAGTGCCTATAGGGAAGGGAAGTCATTTATCACAACTCTGCCGCAGAGTTAATCATGATCCCAAAGGGCAAAATGATGGCTTCACTTCTCAGTCTTGAGTTTTAGTGTTGAGGGGTTAGGAAGCCCCATGCGGTTATGGCCTGTTTCCCTGGAAACACAGGCAGAAAGAGTCTTCAATGAAGCCAAGCCAATCCACTGTGACTGGAGGGCCCAGGCCCAACACTGCCCGCAGACTTCAGCAACTTCCAGCAGATTGGGGCAAGTGGGCTCATTAGAATTAAGGGTAAGGTCAATGCCCCAGCTCCCAGTGATAATGGGGGCTTCTGTATCTTCCTTTACTTAGGCTTTCAGAAGGGTATAGTGCGGACTTCTGATCCGAGGCAGTGTAGAACCGATTATACAGATGTTTGGCATATTCAGATTAGTCTCTTGCTCCTTACCATACTCCAGGTGTCCATGCTCTAGGTTTCATGACCAGGGCACCATTCTTTTGGATCTGACGCTTATCAAAAGCCAAGTCTTTAAACAATGTCATTTTAAGTTATTTTATGTCTACTTCCACTTCCAAACAAAATGGAGTCAAAATGGCTGAAGTTACTCTTCCTCCTTAAACAGCTTAAAAATTGGACAAAGTGTATGGAACAACAGGTTTCAGACATTGGACAGCAGGCAGTAAAGGACAGGGTTCCCTGAGAGAGGAGGAACAAGGGAAGCCCAATGGTGTCCCAGACCGACATCTGGAAAGAGTTTCCAGGACACAGAACAGAGAAGGGAGACCCACGCAAAGAGTCTCCGGAGCTGGGAGATGCAGCTGGGAGACTGAGGGACCCAAGGCAGCTACAGTTCACAGAGCCAAGTGTCAGTGAGAACAGACCGGTCCAGAGAGAGAACTACAGGTATCTTCAGATGGTTCCCTTGGAATCTTTGGCCGAATACCGATTAGTGCTTAGGTGTGAGGAAACTAGCCGAGACAGGAGAAAGACCCACAAGAAAAGAGCAGGAGAAACAACTCCCAAAGCTCACACAGAGCTGGGAATAGTTTGCAACAATTAGAGCGGAGAAACCTAAAATATGTGAGATATCAGAAGGGTATTTAAAAGACCACTGCCAGACTACCTCCACACAAATCACTCAACGAAGTTCAAAAGCAAGCCTCAAAGGACCCCACTGTTTTTTTCTTTTTTTATATAATAATATTTTTATTATATTATGTTAGTCACCATACAGTACATCCCTGGTTTTTGATGCAAAGCTCGATGATTCATTAGTTGTGTATAACACCCAGTGCACCATGCAATACGTGCCCTCCTTACTACCCATCACCAGCCTATCCCATTCCCCCACCACCCTCCCCTCTGAAGCCCTCAGTTTGTTTCTCAGAGTCCATAGTCTCTCATGGTTCATTCCCCCTTCTGTTTACCCCCCCTTTCTTTATCCCTTTCTTCTCCTACCGATCTTCCTAGTTCTTATGTTCCACAGATGAGAGAAACCTATGATAATTGTCTTTCTCTGCTTGACTTATTTCACTTAGCACTATATCCTCCAGTGCCGTCCATGTTGCAGCAAATGTTGAGAAATCCTTCTTTTTGATAGCTGAGTAATATTCCATTGTATATATGGACCACAACTTCTTAATCCAGTCATCTATTGAAGGGCATCTCGGCTCCTTCTACTGTTTTTTTCTTAACTGCATCCCATGACAAAGCACAAAAGCATGTGAAAGAGTACCAAAAATTCAGCACCCAAAAACGTAAAATGTAAAGTGCTTAGCATCCAATGAAAAGTTATCAGGCATGCAAACAAGAAAATATATATGATCTCTCATGAGGAGAAAAATCAATCAATAGAAATCAATATATGTGTAATTGGTGGCCCTAGTGTAAGAAGAAAGGAAATAATGCTAACAGTTGAAGTGAAGAAAATTTTAAAAAGAATAACAATAGAAAAAGGAAACCAAAAGCTGATTCCTTGAGAATGTCAATGAAATCTATAAACCTCTACGCATAGTAATCATGAATAAAAAAGAGAGAATGCAAATGACCCATATCAGAAAGAGAGAGTGGATATCATAACAGACCCTATAGAATTAAAAGGCTAATAAAGGGTATTATAAACAACTTCATGCCAATAAATTTAGCAACTTCGATGAAATGGTACAAATTTCTTAAAAGGCATAATCTGCCAAAGCTCTACCAAAAAGTAGATAACCTGAACTATCTTAAAGCTGTTAAAGACATTGATTTTGTTACTAAAAATCTTTGGACAAAGAAAATTCCAGGCCCAGAAAACTTCTCTGGTAAATCCTACCAAACATTTAAGGAAGAAATGATACCAATTCTACGCAAACTCTCCCCCCAAATTGAAGAAGAGTATGGTACGCAGAATAATGGCTTCTACAAATGCCCATGTCCTAATCCCTGAAACCAATGGAAGCCTTACCTCACATGGCAAAAGGGACTTTATAGATTGACCAAACTGTGGATCCTGAGATGGAGAGATTACCCTGCATTACCTTGGTGGGCCCAGTATAATCACAGATGCGCTTGCAAGTGAAAGAGAGAGGCAGGAGAGTTGAAAAAGAGATTGGAAGATGCTACACTCTTGGCTTTGAAGAAGGAAGACGGGGCTGTGAGCCAAGGAATGCAACAGCCTCTGGAAGCCAGAAAAGGAAAGAAAATGGACTCTCCTAGAGCCCGCAGAAGGAGGTCAGCCCTGATTTCAGCGCAGTAAGATTCACTGCGGACTTCTGACCTCCAGAACTGTCATAAATTTTCGTTGTTTCAAGCCACTAGACCTGTGATCATTCGTTCAGCAGTGGTAGAAAAATAATACAAACAGGGAACACTTCCAACTCGTCCTATGAAGCCTGTGTTATCTTGATACCAAAACCAGACAATGACATTACAATAAACCACAGAGTAACAACACTAGATGTCATCAGCAAATTTGAGCAAATCTACTCTAACAATATATAAAGAAGATAATTCCTCATGACCAGATAGGGTTTAACCCAGGGAAGCTATTATGGCTCCATATTCCATTGCTTTTCCAACCTGCTCCAAATTCCTTTAATAGACCCGGCCTCCAGCAACCCAACCTATATCATCTCCCACCTTTCTCCATTCCACTCTTGACTCAGAATTTATCTGCATCAGCCTTCTCAGCATTTCCTAAATATATAAAGTATCTCTGTATGTTTGTGCCTTTGCTCATGCTATTTCCCTGCAAACACTGTCCTCTCTAGCCTTCTCGCTGGGGACACTTACTCACCCTTCATATCCTAGAACAGATCTCTTCTTGTTCTCTGAGAAACCTTCCCCTTTTAGCCTCAGGCTCTTCCTCCCCATCTTCCCTATCTCTCCACAGCACTCCAGTGGGACCTGTCTTATAGGACTTCACCTTCTGTTATAATTCCTACCTTCCTCCCAGACTGTGAGTTCCATTAGGGCAAGAATGGTGCCCAATTCATCTTTGAATCCTCAATGCCTAGCACAGAGCCTGCCATGTGGGAGACCCTTCATGAATTACTGATCAATAGACACTTCAATATAGAATAGTTGACAGTCACTTGAGATACAGTCTAGTGTTCTGTGGCACAGAGGGAACTAATCCACAAGGAAGAAATGAGCCTCAGAAATTGGAAGCGTTCCAAAAAGAAACACATCATCTTTCCACTCAAAATTACATCATCTAATTGACATGTGCTCAGGGCCCCACCACATCGAAGCATTTATACATATATTCTTTTTGAGGGCAATAAGGAAGATGTGATTAATCCCATTTTTCCAAGAGGAAATTGGAGTAGAGGAAGGATAAATTATTCACCCAAGATTATGGAGTGAGATAGTGGCAGAGCAGTGAGATCCACTCCCAGGTGGCTCACGGTACTCCACACTGTCTGCCCCCTTGAGCATAGGCCAGTTTCGCACCCGGACTTGAAGGAAGTGAAAATTAGTAGGCTCTTCGTGCTGGACAGCAGGCATCCCATCTGCAGTTCTGAACTGCCTGCCCTCTGAATGATTTCCGCTGTAGGCTAAGGTGCTGGAGGTCTCCCCAGCCTGGTAGCAACCCTGGTTGCCCCTTGACTTCTAGACCTTCTGGGCATTGCTCTTATCTCTAGCGAAGCACTTCGAACACTAATGAAAATGGAAAAGAGAGTATGTTTGAATTGTAGATAAGTAGGTACACCCAATAGCCCAGTGAGCCTCCACATTCTACATCTGAGATCACCCAGACACAGCTGGCCATCTCCATGGCCATGGTGTCTTCACCTTGGGGTGTTAGGGTTCACTGGCCAGTCTGACATGCCTGAAAGTGGTCCCTTTATTCTTGTTTGACACGTATCTTCTCACACTAATCTCCCTAATTGGTCTTTTGGTTTTCACGTCTGCTTATCTATCTTCAACTTTACATATTCTGCTCAATTGTGTCCCTGACCCCGTGAAACTTGGGTAATGTAGATAAAATCTCTTTTGCTTTTGTCTCTACTCCTCACCTTGGGAATTTCCTTTCCATCCCCCCTTTTCAGGTCCCATCACTCTTTATGTAGAAAAGGAGCTGAATTCCTTCCCCTGATCATTTTTTTCATCTGTTTAATGTAGTATTTTTAATCTCTTCCTCTTTGAGGAGAAAACAGCTTACTCTCCTTATACCTCTGCAGAATTATTGTTTTGCATTCATTTTATTTTTTTTTAAGATTTTTATTTATTTATTTATTTGAGAGAGAGAGAGTGCAAGCACAAACATGAGCGGGGGTAGAAGGAGGAGAAGCAGACACGCCACTGAGCAGGGAACCCCATGTGGGGCTTGATCCCAGGACCCTGGGATCATGACCTGAGCCGAAGACAGAAGCTTAACTGACTGAGCCGCCCAGGAGCCCCTGTTCTGCATTCATTTTAGTTACTACCACAGCATGCCTAGAAAGATGCTCTCCCTAGGGGGTGGCTCTTGATCTTCAACAACCAAGAAGAACAGACAATAATCCATGTGTAATGCTTTCCAGATTGGACAATTAGTTACAAAGTTTAGGGCCACAAGCAGAGACAGCTTTAAGTCCCTAAAATAGCAGTGGAGATAACAATATCTGACACTGGCAAACCTTTTCATACTCTCTGACTGATGGCACTCCTCAACCCTTAACACCCATATAAGGTGAGTAGGGCAGGGCAGCTTCCGGCAGTAATAAAAACAATTGCTTATTCCAATGGTAAATGCTCACAAAGCTTCCTGCCCTTGTGTTGTGTTTATTTTCACCTTTTTGCATGTGACCTGGCATCCTCAGGTCCTCCTTCATCTTGAGGAAGAAAGACTAGATTAGCTCAAATGCTTAACCCATGCCCTCAGAAAGTTCCTTCACTTTTGCAAGATTTCTGCAGTTCCAGGAGGCTGATGTCCTCAAAGCCTCCTCTGACTTTGAGTTCACGTCACTTCTCAACTCCTGCTCAACTCCAGTTGTCTGCCTTGTAACTGACCCACATATGGAACTCAGCATTACTTTTTAATTTACATACACACACAACACACACACATACACACACACACACACACACACACACACACACACACACACAGTCTTCATAAATAAGGAAGACTCTGTTAAAGGTTTGGGGACACAGAACAATGGGTCTTTTACATGAAAACAATTAATACAAACCTTTTAAAACCAGACATTAGATTTCCCTGATCTAATGGTGGATCTCCCTAGCCATCTTAGCAGGCCATCCATACTTCCCTTCCCTGTCTTCTCTTCCCATCCCCCAAATTCACATCCATTCCTGTGGGAGAACCAACCAACATCTTTTTACCAGGTCTCAAGCTCCTTGTCATTGAATTCTCATCTTCTGCCCCAAGCAGTTTATGAAGGTGTTTCCCAGAACAAACACAGGAGGAATCTGGAGATAGCCATGAAGATCATCTTTTTGAATTCCCAATACAAGCATGGAAACTGAGGCTCAAAGGCTTTATGTGACCTGCACATTGGTCAGAGAGTTAATATCACTTCTAATCTTCCATGAACCGAAAGACACAAAGCCTCAGAGACATAACTTTCTAATAAGGCTCCCTGTGCCAGGCTGTGGGCTTATTGTAAGACACAATCAATTGTGCTTCAAACATTTGAGGGAAACAGTATGGTCCTCTTCACCCAGCTCCACGGAGGGGGGTGCTGTGAAATGAAATTGTGATGTGTGGCCTGCTGGATGCTTGTCTCATGTTGCTACAGGACTGTGGGTGTTGCCAACTGCCTCAGGAAGTGTAAACACTAATGTTATTTTGTTTCCACTGTGTGTGGTACTTACTGAGAGATGCAGATAGAATTAGTTTCTATTCCAGTAAACACAATACCCAATTTACAGAGATTCTCAGGCTTTCTCCTTCCTTTTTGTGTTTTCTTCTTATACTGCTCGTTCCCTTTATTATAATGTGATTTGGACTTGCTTTCCATTCATAAATCAATAGGTTCCAGCAGTAATAAATGTAAGTACTCATTCCACTGGTAAATGCTCACAGAGATTTGTACCCTCGTGTGTGTGTTTATTTAGGCTGGACTGAGGCCCAGGCTGAATTTTCTGAGTCAACCCCACACACGCTAGAGTTCCTTACACAATCAGTCCCTGGAGATCCTCACACCAGCTCCTCACAACCACCCGCTGTATCTCAGACACATGTCTGTACCACAAACTGGATGGGGCAATCCTGGAGGGGTGGGACTTGGAGCTTAACATGAAAATCCCAAAGCAGGTGCTGAGAGAAACGTGTCTGGTCCCCCAGGTACAGCACGGTGTCAGGAAGACCCGACCTCAGCCCCAGAGCCACTACTGGAGTGACGCATGTGTCCTGGCAGGGGGCAGAGCCCGGACAATTCCAGGAGCAGTGACAAGGCAGGAGCAAGTGTCAGGATTCAGTCACCAAGGCGGAGTCCGGGAATCTCGCTCCCCTCCCGGGGCTGACTGTTCAGGTGAAATAGGACAGCAACTCTAGAAGGACTGGGATGTTGGGCAGGTTACCAAGACGAGGCCCCCAACTCATTCCACAGAGATTAGTGAACAACCATGTATGTATGGGACATTGCTCTGATGCCTGGGGAAGTGGCAATTAAAACACTCCACATAGCTCCCACACTCGTGGAGCTTATAATCTAGCAAGGAAGAGAGATCATAATCAAATAATCACAGAAGTGGGTAAGGAATTCCTATGGTGATAAGGGATGTGAGGAAGAAGTAGATGGGGCTTTATAAATGCACGCTAGCGAGCCCTCCCTGGGTCCCGGGGTGGGGGTGCAGGGTTGAACTTTTTTTTTTTTTTTAAAGATTTTATTTATTTATTTGACAGAGATAGAGACAGCCAGCGAGAGAGGGAACACAAGCAGGGGGAGCGGGAGAGGAAGAAGCAGGCTCATAGCGGAGGAGCCTGATGTGGGGCTCGATCCCAGAACGCCAGAATCACGCCCTGAGCCGAAGGCAGACGCTTAACCGCTGTGCCACCCAGGCGCCCCAGGGTTGAACATTTAGATTGAGCCCCAAGAGATCAGCTGGCTATGTGAACGGCAACCACAAGAGAGAAGAGTAAGAGCTGAGCATTCATGCATTCGATAAATATTTATTAGGTGCCTACTGTATACCGGGCACCATGCAAAGCATTTGGGATACATTAGTGAACAAAAACGCAAAGCTCCCTGCCCTCACGGAGCGGGCGTATTTGTGGGATGTGAAAATGAAAAGCCATAGAAACTGTGTGGGTCTTAGTGTGGCTCCGTGTGAGGTGGAGAGCTGAAGATTATGCTATGGGGCAGGAAGGGGCCAGATCACAAAATCTTCTTCACCACCAGGAGGAACATAGTATCTTGGTACTTTGTATCTCCCGCATACAACGCCTGACAGACGGCAGTTGCTCAGCACATGAATGAATGAATGGAACAATAAATGAATGAACGAATGGCTTCAGACAGGCCAGTGAACAAGGAAAAGGGTGTTTTGGAAAAATAATTCTCAGCGTAATGTCAAAGAAGGGATTCAGACAAGGAAACCAGCTAGAAGTTGCAACTGTCTGGTTCAACAAGGGCCATGTAGGTTTGCTTATTTATTTACTTACACATTATATGGGTGAGCACCACGATACTGACACATACATTAATATGACATACATAAAAACAGAAATTTTGGGGTGCCTGCGTGGCTTGGTTGGTTGAGTGTCTGACTTTTTTGATTTCGGCTCAGGTCCTGATCTCAGGGTCGTGAGATCGAGCCCCACGTCGGGCTCTGCACTCAGAGCACAGTCTGCTTGTCCCTTTCCCCTCTGCCCCTCCCCCTGCTCCCGTGCATGCATGCTCTCTCTCTCAAATAAATAAATAAACAAAAATCCTTCTAAAAATAGAAATTTTAACAGGAAAAGCAGAAAATAGAAATTCTACTATTTTCTTCCTCTGCTGCAGTGGAGATCATTTTGGAGAGCAGAGCTCTAGAGGATGCGGTGGACGGTGGTGGCGTGGAGATGAAGGGCGGCAGCAGCCTCGGGAACAAGCAGGGGCTCTGCCCTTCACGCGGTGCGGGAGCTGGGGCAGCCAGGCCCTGGTGAGGACGAGCACGCGCGCATACACACTGGCGCTGAAATGCCGCCCCAGCACCCTGAATCAAAACTCCACTCTCTGACCCACGCGGAGGAATCGCATGAAACACGCCTCTCCCAACACAAGTGGGTGCCTGGCGGGATAACCCGATGGTGAGGTGAGAAGGGAGAAGAAGGGAAGGCGTCTGGAAGAACTGTGACTGAGGTCAAAGCAAATCCAGAGAAGGTGATTGCCTTTTGCTGAGGGTGTTCACCGACCTGGGTCTACCAGCAAGCGGTCATTACACCTGCGTCCCATGTTGTGCAGCCAATATACAGCCTATCCCCTCCAGTCATGACACCAAAACAGAACATGGAGAGGATACAGCCAGGAGCCCATCCACACTGATGATCCGTCCACTCTGGAAGCGCCTACAGGCAGGGATTGTGTTTTATCCACCTGCCCAGGTTGACCCTGGCATCCTCTAGAATGGCATTAATGTTCACTACCGTTTACTGAACGCCTCCCCCGCACTGGGCATTGCATGAGGAGATTTACATGTAATTAATGTTCACAGCAGCCCTACGAAGTAGACATCGTGTTCTCCCTATTCTTATTTGATAGAGAAAATGAAGCTAAGGGACATTGAAATTCTACAGTTAGTTCTTGTCTAAACGGAGGTAAGAACCCAGGTATGCCTGACTCCAACTGCATTAACATTCACGATACCTCCCTCTGCCTCATGTAGAGCCTGGGAGCTGCAGACCCTGGTGCCAGCTTCCTCAATCCCCATGCCTACATCCCCACGTGCTGCATCCAGCCGCCTCCTACCACCATCCTGTCCATCATGCTTCGTGGACTTGGATGCCAATGCTGAGGGTCTTCAGATCCCATTCTGAGTAACAAGGACTTAGAAACTCGCCACAGATGCAGAGTCTCAGGCCCTCCCAGACCTACTGAATCAGAATCTGCATTTTATCAAGATCCTCGGGGCGTCTGTATGTATAATTTGAGGAGCACTGGTCTCAGCCTGAAACGCCCTTTCTCTTACTCCTCACCAGGCTACCTTTGACTAGCATCACTTGAGCCGTTATGACGTACCAGGCACTGTGCTCACAACTGCGGACACAAAGGCGAATTAAATATGAGACACAAACTCAGGATGATGATAATGTATTCACGAGAGAAACATGTAAATAAACAGTATTTTCAAAAGTGTGAGTGCTATGAACAAAGTAAGAGCAGGATGGAGTATCTCATATGCCTCACTGTCTCCAAGCAGCATCATAATACCCGGCACCAGGAAAAGGCTCGATGATATTTCTGGAAGAAAGTAAAGGAGGGAAGGTAACACAGAGAAAGGGAAGGAGGGAGAAACGAGGGAAGGAAGGAATTGCACTAAGGCATAGTTTCTAAAATGACAACTCAAACAAGATGCGTCCATCAGTGACTCCTCCACTCGAACACCTGGATGCCCTGATATCAAGGTCACTATGGCCCCCAACCCACCAGACTCTCCCCTTCTCCCCTTCTCATGTGATTCACTTGAAAATGGTGTTATCATGCTAAGTAATTAGTCTAAAAGTCTTAGATTTATTCTTGACGCTTCCTTCTCCTTTGTTCTTTCTATAAAGCCATTATAAAACCCTGTTATTCTGTTCATGCGTGTGTGTTACTCAGTGTCCAGTGTGTGTTCTGTGTAGGAGTTCAGGGGTGAAAAGATCATTTCTGGCTGAAGTGCTCGCAGTTTCTATGAGTCAGAGGGTCACAGTGTGTGGGCAGACGGAGAACTGAATCTTGGCCCAGCCACTTACTAGTTTGACCTGGGGGCGGTCCCTTACTTGTCTTACACCACCATCCGTAAAGGAGGATAACAGTATCACCTCCCAGACTCGTGTAAGGACTCAGTGAGACATACACAGTCACCATCATTATGACTGTCATGGAGCAGGGTGGGCTTTGAACATGTAGTCGAGGACTGAGCTTAAAGAAAGACAGAGAAGTGGAAAGAATGGAGCCCTGTTGAGGGAATGGTGAGTCGTCTGCTCGGGCTGAGGCCCAGGGTACGTTGGAAGCAGAGGCTAAGAAGGGTGCCATCATGGAACACTTCCATACCAACCCATTAATTTGTGGTGAATCTGTGACAAGAAGACACTTAAAGTTTCTACAACAGGGAGAATCATGATCAAAATTTGTTTTCCCTTGATGTGCTGGATGACAGTGGCAAAGATGGAGAGGGAAGAGCCTTCAGTCAGAAGTGGGGTAGTCAGAAGGAGACACTGGCTTGCAGGGAGAGAGGTGCCAATTCACTGACATGAAGAAGATGGCAGTACTTCTGAATGGAAATATCTAGTTGGCAGATGAACGTGCTGGCCTTAAATTGAGGAAATGTTTGGGCCGGAGGGACCAGCTTGGACGACATCCATGGAAAATAATAATTAAAATCAGTAGTATGGGTAAATGCCCTGAGGGAGTTCAGGTAAGGGACAAGAGACCCTTGGGAATACTCTGGGGGAGACAAGGAAGCAAGAGGAGTCAGAGAAGCTAGGAGGAGAACCATGATTTGCAGAATCACGGGATTAAAAGAAGAGAAGAGAATTAAATCCTATAGAGAAGTACCTAGAAAAGGACTCTGAATATGGCAGAGACAGGCATGAGTGACCTTCAACAGGACAGCTGAGCAACTAGGGCACCCTTCTTCACAGCCTTTGCAGCCTAAGGTAATGTGAGGCTGGTGGGAAAGACTTGAGAGATACTGGCTACGTGAAGCAGCTGCCGTATCTTGAACGTCTTCTGTGAGGAGTCCGTGGCCACGGTCCACTTTCTCTCGAGCTTAGCCTGGTTACTCTGACTTGAAGTGGTAGGAGGAGCTCACACCAAAAAGCCAAGTTTTTTATTTAATCTTGAACTCTTGGACCTTGAGGATTCATTTACCCTTTTGCCTGTCTTTAGGACATTTAAGCTAGGTAGACATCCATCTCCATTTTTAACAGCTCCAGAGGCAACAACCTGTGGTAATCTGTTCTACAGTTTCTGAAAACCCTTGCCAAGGTCAACTAGAAAATAGGCCCTGGTAACCCAGAGTTTCTAAAAAGCACACTTGACACATTGAGTAATGAGTCAACCAATAGGAAAAATAAAGTCAGAGATCGCCCTGCTTCTGGAAAGACAGAGCGCGGGGTCAACAGAGGCTGAGGGAGTGGACTGTAAAGGAGGGGCAGAGGCCAGCATCCTGGGGCGTGTGCTCGGGGGCTCTAACTTGGGGGAACTGAGGGTGTCTGTCATGCACAAGACCATCAAAAGCATGATGTACAAAGGAGTATTTGTGCTGTGCCCCGAGAATAAACTCGAATGAGGTTATTCACAAGGAATGATTGTCATCAACGTCTCGTCATTGAAGTCTTTCCCTTTCTGGGTGCCTAGAGTGGATAACCCTTGAGATGGTGTATGGTGCTCAGAGACAAAGGGCATCACTTACCACCAAGAAGTCACACTGGGAGGGAAAAGTGGAAGGACAGAGGTACCACGCAGAAAGAATTAGGATAAAAATATATGCTTGCTGTCGGTAAGGAGACAAAGCTTATAGTTAAGTTATGGGAAATAACATTTTATCATATTAAAAATAATTTTAATCATTCTAACATTTACTGAGCAGCTCCTAGGTGGGGGGCCCTAGACTGGGCAACAGGACATGATGCCACATTCCCTGGAGGTGTGAAGAGCTTACTGAAGGGGATCCGTGTGAGCATTCAAATATGACACAGCATGAAAGGCGCTAAGAGAGGCAGGTAGGTGATGCTCATGGGGCAGGGACACTCACTACACCAAGAGAAAAAGAGGAGCTTAGAAGAACGGCACAGAGACACCGCGGCACTTCTGAGGACTTTCATGCGTGTGACATGGAGCAGTCCATTGGCATTTGCCAACTGAATATTCATAGATGAACACAGTCTCCACTGCGTGATCTGAAAGGTCCCCACCATGAGGTCACTGCTGAGACACAAATTTGAATGGCTTGTCAGGACGCCAGAGTAGACTTGCCAGCCACTTAGCTGGTGAATGGACCACGCCCGACAGTTGGCATTCACGGCCCCACAGAGCTCAGCTCTTCTCTTCTCCTTGACATCCATGTCGTCGTTCTCCTACTGTGGCTAACATTTTTTTTCCTTTGCAGAGCCAGGGAAATATGGAGTTCATAAGGTACAGATGAAGTAAGGAGTTTATTTTAAAGGCAAATTTATTTAAGTCGCTTTGGAAATCACCTTGGTCCCCTATTTATAGAACCATTAAGAGTCTAAAAGGAACCCTTACATTTTTCACACTTTACTGCCTTTTATAGTGGAAATGGTATGTCATGGTGACATTCATGACTTTGGAGGCTCAGGAAGGTCATGGATGAACCCTGTGAGAATGTTAAGGGTCCAGGTCTGTGAATAATGAGTTATATTTTATTGGTACTCTACTGGATATAGCAACGCCTCGTTTTAAGTTTGGAAAGAAGGTATCTTCTCCTTTATATGCTTGTTCTGCCGTTCGGAGAGGCTGCCATTGCTCTGCCCTGTTAATGAAGGCTTAGCGTGTGCTACCAGAAGATCAAGGATGGTATTTGTCCACGCCACTGCAGCCTGACAAGTAACTCAAACCACCAAGGAACTACATTCCCCCCAACTGAGCCCTTTTCCCTTGGTCTCTTTCCTGGAACCTAATAACCACTGAAACTCAAACTCTGGCCCCTCCCCCAAATACCCTCCACGTTCCTCGAGCTTAGCATGACAACACACAACCTCGATCTGCTTCCAGTCCTATCTCCTTGTTCTGACTATGACTAACTCAAATGTATTTATTGCTGAAGCCAGGAAATTCAGAGTTGGCCAGACTCTTTAACCCAACATCTAGTCAGTTACCAAGTAAATCAATTTTACCTCTTAAATGACTCTCGAATGCAGCCAGGCCTCTCCAGCCCCATGGCACTGCCCTAGCTCGGAGCCAAATCACCTGTCATCACAATACCCTGACCCCATGCCTCCAAATCGTCCTTGCTCTATCTTCCGAAAGGATACCGGGTAATTTTTCTCAAAATGCAAATCCTGCACTCACTGGCTTCCACTGAAGATCAAGATAGGGTCCTATCCATAACTGGTTCCCAGCCAGTGATTCAGATTCCCACGGTCGGCGCCTAACACTGAGAAACGCCGTGGCTGGGAGCTGTTTATCTCCCTGAACATGCTACATTCTTTCACACCTCTGCGCATTTTGCATTTGCCCAACTCTTGTCCTCTTCTCGGAGAGCCTCTTACAGTACCTTCAGGATCCAATTCAAATGTCACTACTCCAAGAGAGCCATGGCTACATCTCTCAGTGGCTGTCCTCTCTGGCCTCCCACAGTACTGGATACACACCACTATTGAAGCACGTGTCACAGCTTACACAAACAACTTGTTAACAGGTTTATCTTCAGTGATCCAGGAGCTCTTGTTCATCTCTGAATGCTAGTGGGTAGCACAATGCTTGGCTCCTGCCAGCAAGTCAGTGAGTGAGTGTCTCCCGAATGAAAGGACCCGTGATTGAGATCTGTAGCTATGTGGTAAAGTGACAGAAGCGTGTTATCAAAAGGCAAAAACTGCTTTTTTGTTAACTATAAAGTGAATCAAGGTGCCAGAAAAGTTAAAACAAGGATGAAGAATGCTTTTATCTCAACCGACTTTTAAATTACTCATCACATCTGTCCTAGCTAAAGACTAACTGTAGTCAGCCTCCCGCAGCCTGTTAGTCAGAGCGTTTCACACTTGGGCACCAGATCCTGCAAATGTTAAATGATCACAGAAGAAATACTTAAAGAAAAGCTATTGGCTTTTAAATGTAAAAAGACGCCCAGTAAGAGCATTTGCTAAATATTATTTACTGTTTGGTACATGAGACCACAATATCGGACACATGGCTTGGGTCATACTGTACACAATGTCCAATATCTACGGTGGCAGTTTCTGCAGGACAATGACAGTGAGGCTGTTCTTTCGTTACTCCTTCATTCATTCACCAGACAACCGCTGGTCAGCCCCCACCTGCCGTGCTCTGGAGAAGCAAAGACAAGAGTGGGTCCCTGAGATTCCAGGCTTTCTATGAGGGAGATGGCTTACTACAAACCGGTGTCCTGGACTTGTATCATTAAGCAGTTACTGTTTAAATCCAGCCAGGTTCCAAAAATGTTCTCAAGTTCCCTTTTTACTTAGCAGGTCACAGGTTAGCCTGGGTAACCTCAAGAAGGCTGCTAAGCATTCTAATCCAGCTAGATGGTCGTGCTGGGCACAACCCGTCTCCAGGATGCAGGTACGTACAAAACGCCGTGTTTAGGATAAGTCTACCACTGTTCTGATTCCCCAATGTGTGGGGTTTTGTTGAAAGCATTTTCTGAGAAAGAAAAGATTTAGATGAAGGCAGGAGATGAGTAAAAGCTGAGCCCATGCTACAACCAAAACTCTTGGCATTATGGTGACGTGGTGTTAGGGCACGGGGCGGAGGGGTTTCTTTGAGTAGCCTCCCTACATATGGTGGTGGAAAAGAAAAGCTTCCAGAGCAAATCCATTTGGGGAAAGACGTAAATCCACTGCATTACGAGCCGCTCCTGGAGGCTTCCTCAAGGTGTGGTACTAGGGGAGCTCAAGCCTAACTCTAATCTAACAAACCACATTACAAATAACCGACCAGCCTAAGATACAGCTGCTCCCCTAGCCCCCCGGCTACCCCAGACGGTCGCGCCGGGTTCCCACCAGACTCGGGAACGCGGCGCCCTCCTCTGCCCCACCCGGGCCCTGCCAGGCCCCCAGCCCCACGCCCACCCCGGCGCCACCTACCGCAGCCCCGCCCCGCGCCGGCCCCACGTGCAGGGCCCCACCCCGGCGCCCGCGGCCCTTTAAACACCCCCACCCTTACACATCACCACCACCACCACCCCCCGCCACCCGGACGGCAGCCGGAGAGGGACAAAACTCATGGCGTACAGCCAGTCTCCTCCGCGGATCACATCCCGGGCAGCCCGGCCCGAGGGGCCCTCCACCCCCGGCCTCAGCCCCCTGGCGCCCCCCAGCCCCCAGCGGCTGGGCAGGGGAGTGCGGGGCGGGGCCGGCGGCCGAGCGGGTCTCCGCCGCCGCCCTCGCCGCCGCCGCCTCCGCCTGCCGCTCGGGCCGCCCGCTCGCCCGCCGCTGGGTGCGCTGCACGCGGGGGGCAGCCGCGGTGCAGAGGTTCATGCAGCGGCGGCGGCGGCGGCGGCGGCTGCTGCTGCTGCTGCTGCCGCCGCGGAGGCAGACAGACCGGGCGCTGCCGCCGCCGCCGCCCTCCCCCGGCTCCATGCCGCCGCCGCCTCCTCCTCTCCAGCGAGGGGCGGGGGGCTCCGGCCCCGGGTGGGCACCGCTCCGCGCAGCGCCGCTCCCCCCTCTGCCCTCGGCGGGGGCGCCCGCCGCCTCCTAGGAGCGCACGCTCCGCGCGCCCTGCCGGAGAGAGGGGGCGGGCGTGGGCGGGGGCCGGCGGGCGGGCGTCGGGGCGGCGGGGACCCCGCGCGGCGGCCGGAGGAGGGGGCTTCCCCGGAGGATGCCCGGCGGCGGCTCCCCGTTCCCAGGAGCGAGCTAAGCCGGACCGGGAGCGGGCGGCGCATCGCCATGCCGGCGTGACGGGCGCCCCCGGCTGCCCGCGCGGGCCCCCGCGCTGCCCCACGCCGCGCCGCGCCGGCGCCGGGCGGCAGGATGGGCTGTATCCAAAGCATCACCTGCAAGGCGCGGATCCGGCGCGAGAACATCGTGGTGTACGATGTGTGCGCCACCATCGACCAGTGTCCCACGCGCATCGAGGAGACCTCGCCCATCGTCCTGCGCTACAAGACCCCCTACTTCAAAGCCTCGGCCCGCGTGGTCATGCCCCCCATCCCCCGCCACGAGACCTGGGTGGTGGGCTGGATCCAGGCGTGCAACCAGATGGAGTTCTTCAACACCTACAGCGACCTGGGCATGTAAGCGACCCGCGGCGCGGAGCCGGAGCGGGGTCCCTGGCCCCGTCTCTCCTCCCCACCCCGACCCTCCTCCTCAGCTCCTTCTTAGCGCTCTCCCCATCCTCTTTCTAAACCTTCCTCCCGCCTCCTCTTCCACCTCCCTCCTCCCTGCGCTTTTGTTTCAGTGACAGGGCGGGTGTAGGGAGGCTCCTCGCGAAGGCATTTTTCTCGTGGTTTGCTTCTGACTCCCTGTGAACGCGAGGAGGACGGTGCGGGGCGGCGAGAACGCGACAAGGAGGGTTCGAGAGACGGGCGTGGGGGTGGCTGGCGAGTGCCCTGGGAGTTTCGGGGCCCCCGTCTGGGCTTGGTGGGGCTTCCCGGGAAGAGTTTGGGGGGACCTGTGGAGAGAGGAGTGGAGTGGAGTGCTGGGGGCGCACGGGCTCTGCCGCGCGTCCTTTGGAAAAGCTGGAGAGGGCTTGGAGGAGAAGGTCCCGGGCGTCCGAGCGGGACGTGCTGGTTCTGCCCTTGTTCCCTTGGATGTTGAATTCGAGCCCTTGTGCCCCAGGCCGGGAAGCCTGCAGGCGTTTCCATTCGGAGCCGCAAACCCGGCAGAGCCGCTTCTCTGGCTCGGCGCCCTCCGGACGAGCTGTGCGGCGGTGGGGAGCGGGAAGGTACCTTGTGCGAGCAGCCTGGGGCTGACGCGGCGCGGGGTTTTCCCTGTGCTGGGGGAAAGTACACGTCTCCTGGCTGTCCAGGGTCCTTACTTGCTCCAGAACTTTACTAATCGCGGCGCCGGGAGGGATTCCCCAGCGCCCACCGGCGAATCCAGTCGGCGAGCTGGGAGCTCTCCAACTTCTTTCAGCAGCGCCGCTCCGTGCGCGCAGAGCTGGGCGGCTGCGGGGAGACCTAGAACCGTGGCGACTCCGTGGCCACCACCCGGAGCTTGTTGCCTGCCCCAGAGCTGCAGGCTGTGGGCTGTCGCGTCCAGGACTTTTTAGGCATTCACTTTGCTTAACTCCTTGCCAGCCTTCTTGCAGAAGCAGACTCTGAGCAGTTGGAGACCACAGTGGCTATAAGGTTTGGGGCCTGCATTCTACCTGTGTAACAGTGTTGGTCTAGAGTACCCTAATTAGCCTGCAGCCTCTAGAGAAACCCTTTCTGGAAATCCAGCCTCATTTCATTTATTAACCAGAGACTCTGGAGCTCCCAGGATTCATCCATTGAATATATGGGGCAAGGGAGTTTCTATTTTGAAAGGCCAAACTATCTTTTTTTAATGGCAGCTTGCAGGCTTTTTACTACACTCTGAGCGCATGTAAGTTAACACTAGTGATAGGTGCTAAAAGAAATTTTGACAGGTTGTTTTGTTCCCCCTGTCTTCCCATCAAAGAGTTTGAACTTTTCTCTTTAAGCATAAAAGCTCAGTGCTGGAGAAAGCTCATTCCTACTGAAGACGTGCAAGAGCCTAGTTTCTTCCTATATGCCTCTGTTCACTGTGTTCTTATCTTTCTGAAGACAGCCGGATGTAAGAAATGGGGGACATATTATTTTGGGTGAATCATGCCATTTAAATAGAGACACACCCTCAAAAGGATGATTATATCTGAACACATGGGTCTCTTAAAGCTGTTCTTTTAGAAACCCATTATTTCCAGCAAAGTCAGAGAAAGCTCCAGACCAGGCAAAGGCCTTCCCTTTTGTCCTGGCCCTGACGGCAGTGTGCACCTTGCCCGGGTGGGCGGGGATGGGGGCAGTAATTGCAGTCTGGAGCCCCTGCAGAGGAGGCTAGGAGGGACTGAGCAGAAACAGCCTCACTTTTCCCCAGACTACACAGCCAGGCCTCTCTGTTGCTTTGTATCTCTTGTGAATCAGTAAATCAAAAGCAAACAAATAAATAATTTCTTTCCATAAAAGAAAACATATGCTACCGCAGGAAAAGCCAAGTTGAGATACAAACAGACGTAGTAGTTGAACTTCCTTGAATCTGGGGCAGAGTGTGTCCACAGTGGAACCAGCTTTAATGGGTATGAACTGGTGTGGGGTCTGAGGGGCACTTATTCTCTGACCTTTCCTTACTGAATTCTTGCCTCTGGGGCTTGGAAAAGAGGTTTGCTTTTAAACTGCCACTGTCAGTATTTTAAGATTCTCGGTGTTCATATTGATGTAGGGAAGCAAAACAGTGCCAAGAAATCGCGAAGTGTATTATTGGAGATCTGGGTCCAGAGTCCACCTGTTTTCATGGTTGCAATAATTGCTATGTTTAAGCATACTCTGGAGCCCCAATTTGATTGAACAAATCTCCACAAAATGTTTATGCCCTGAAAACTTAGCCAGTGCAGACTTTTTAATGGGACCTCATATTGCATGAACATGTTCACAGTCTGTTAGTTATTATCCAGTATCTTGGGAGGGGGGGTACCCACAGGCTGAATTTTCACCCCTGTGCGGTGCTCTTGTTACACGAAGCACTATATGATCGGAGGGTATAGGTTAGAAAGCTGCCTTTTCAACATTTTAAAAGGGACTGACAGAGGAAATCCACAATTTAAAATGGCAAGAAACTTCTAGTGACAGGCTTAAAAGAAAACATGAGCTTTTGTGGTTTAAAGTTTCAACATTTCCAAGAACGAGTAGGTTTCTGAAGGAGCCTTTGAAATATCTGGTGATCATGATGGCCGGAGTTAATTTGAACTTGAACTCAAGTGACTTGGAACATCCTTGCTTGATTTCATAGAACCCAGACTGGTGGATACTTACGTCCTCTATTTCTCCTTTGGCCCTGATGAACCCCGCAAATGCAGCCCAGATCCAAGTCTTCCTCTCTCAAGAATGAAGGGCCTCTGGTTTTTTGTCAATCATCCCTTCAATAAACAAATATTTATCAAGCGCCTCTCAGGTCTGGGCACCAGCAAAGAAAGCAAAGGACCAAGCAGGCAGCTTCACTGTTCCTCAGTGAAGGAGGGAGGGACACGTGCAGAACAAGCCTTTGCTCCCAAGCGGTGTAGGAGAAATGCTGGAAAGAGGGGTGGGAGGCCAGGCAGGGTTTTCTAGAGGCAGAAGGACTGGAACTGGATGTGAGCAATGGATAAGATTCAGCTAGACAAGGAGGGGGACTCCTTGTAAAAGAGAAGAACAGCAAATATATAAGGGGGTGAGAAAATATAAGGTGTCTTAAGAGAGCATAAGTAGGCTCTCAAGCAGCAGAGCAGTGGGAGATGAGGTCCAAAGGCAGGCCAGGGTCTGCCGGGAAAGGCCTAGGACAGTATGACCTGGAAAAGAGACGGTTGAGGTCAGGTCTTCTGAACCAGTGTGGCGAGGCTCTTCATACTTCCTTCATACCTCTGGGGCATGCAGGGGCTTTTCAACAGAGACGTAAAACCTTTGTGATGGAACAGTTTTGAACGCTAGACTGCTCCAACCAAGAGGTTTCCTGAGTGAGGTCTGAATGAAGAATGGGGTTCATGTGTCAAGGACGAATGAGGTGAAGCCGAGGTCAGGGGGAGAACAGGCAATGGCTAAAGCCCTCCCCACTCCCTCTGAGCCCATGTGCGTCGTCTGTTAGAGCTGTAAGGGGACTGTGGTCAGCCCAGGGCTGGGGGACCCTTGGCCTGGGGGAAACTTGAAGCGGTCACAGCTCACTCCTGTCTGTCTCTACTCCTCCTTCTGAGCCAATGTTGATGAGAATTTGACTCTACCTGCCCACCTTTGTTGCCAGTTCAGTCCAATCCAAGCCGGTTTCTATCCACTCCAGAATTGTTCCGGCTTAGTTTGTGATTTCCATGTTCCAATCCAGCAGATGCTTTTGAGAGACACTCACTTTTTCAGCAACATTCCGCATAGTTGACAGCTTCCCCCATCTTGAATCACTCCCATCTTTTAGCTTTATGCTATTTTTCTAGCTGTTTCTCTCTGTTACCTCAAAGTACAGTTCATCGGGACATTACTCATTTGATCTGCTGCCTGCGTAATTTTATCCACTCCAATGGCAGGAGATGCTCTGCGTGATACGCGGTCACCTGCGGTATAGTGTGTGTGTTTCGAGGTACCGTTTCCACTTGGCTGTCTCAAAGACATCTCGGGCTTAATGCACCCAAACTGGAACTCCCGATTGCCACTACAGCTCCCTCCCCAAGTCTGCATCTCCACTGCTCTTCCCCCATCTTGGTAAAGAACACCTCCAGCCCCTGAGCTGCCCAGGCTAAAACATCTGTGGGTCATCCTAGATATTTCCCCACGCGTCCAGTCCATCTGCAGACCCTGCTGGTCCCGTCTCCGGGATAGCTCTGTAATCCAGCCACCACTCTGCATCCACTCAGACCCTCACAGGACAGGTCACTGTCAACTACCACCTGCTCCAAAAGAGGATTTCCAGCCAAATTTCCCACCTTCCTTCTTGCTCTCCCTCCAGTCTCTTCCCCACACAGTGGCCAAGTCATATTTTCAAAACGCAGATGTTATCACTTTCCTGCTTAAACTCTTTTACTGACTTTTCATTGTAATCAGGCGGCAATGTGAAGGCCTATTCTCAGTCTCTGAATTTCTGTTCTTAAGCCATGTCAACCTGTTTCCATTTCTTAAAAAACAAAACAACAACAACAACAAAACGGCTTCAACCCAATTCAGAACTTTTCCTTGTGCTGCTCTGTCTGAAATGCTTTTCTTGCCCACCCTTTTCTAGCATATTCCTGCTTCTCATTCAGGTCTAAACCGTTACCTCCTCAGGGGCCACCCGGATTTCACAGTTTAAGATTCTTCTGTTCTGTTGAATGAGACACTATTCTTTTACTTGTTACAGTTTGTAAGAATGTACATTTATTTAACACCTGACCCTTCTACTAGAATATAAGCCCCATGAAAGCAGGTATTACATCCATTTTACGCCCTATGAATGGTGCTTTGCTCCTAGAAGATACTCCATAAACGTCTGAAAAATAAATGAGCCATTTTTTCTGACCTCAAACAGTCTGTGTCGTCTTCAACAAATCATGTCTCTCTTCAAAATCAGCTTTTCTTTAAAAAAAAGAAAAAAGATTTACTTTTTTATTTGAGAGAGAGAGGGAGAGAGAACGCAGGGGGGAGGGGCAGAGGGAGAGGGAGAATCTGGAGCAGACTAGGCGATGAGCACGGAGCCCAGCACGGGGCTCAATCTCATGACCCTGAGATCACAACTTGAGCGGAAACCAAGGGTTGGATGCTTAACCGACTGAGCCACCCCGGCACCCCTCAAAATCAGCTTTTCCTATCACACCCAAGGCTAACCCAATCAAGCTCTTGACCTCTAGACATCCCAGCCGTCGCTTAGCACATACACAGTTTAAGGCTGCTGTGATTTTGTGTCATGTCGTTACCCTGGCAGATCTGCCGCTCCTCAGCACAGGGCTTCCGTCTGTCACTTCCTCTGCCTCCATGCAAATCTATGCACCAGGAACCGTGCTCAGCAAACACCGAAGCCTCACTTTCACGTCACCTGTGATCAGGTGGCATTTGGCGTCTGCCCAAAGAGAGGTAACCTGGAGACCGTGTCATCACTGACTCATGGCCTGAATCTCAGGACTGTGGGTGCTTTAGTACTTCGCCCCCCCCCCCGGGTCATTTCCCCCAAAGCTAGCACTTCCCTTCTCATCCGTGGCTGCCTGCTGCCTGCGTGTGCAGTATGGCTTTGAGTGTGGCCCTCATCGGTCATAGAGACGCCTCCTTTGGGCATCTGATGAGCCCCCCCCCAGGCCACTTGCACCAACACCCACCCCCCCATTCCCATTACATCCCCGGATTGGGGGGGGCTCATGATCTGAGAGGAGCCAGAGCTGCTCTTCACCAGAAATGTCGGGGACTCCTGGTCTAGAGCGTGAGATGGGCTACAGGACCCACTTCCCTCCTGAGAGTCCTGAGTGCCCTTGAAGGGGAGCTGGCCTCACGCTTTGCCTCTAATCTTCTCCATCTCGGAGCAGAGGAGTGGCAGCGGATTAGCGGGTCTTATCAGGAAGCATTAAGCTCACTGGAGATACAGCACAACTCGGGGGCTGGAGGGGATGGGAGGAACCGGAGGAGACGTCGGGACCGGGGTTGGGGGGCAGTTAAAAATGAAACATGGCTGGTGTGACATGGATGCTACACTTACGCCGGGCATGGGGTGGACGGGGACAGCAGGGTGTCCGTGACCTTCCACCGGCAGCAGAGGCAAAAACTGTCTTTGGGGCCATGTCTGCCAATGCTTCGTGTTCAGGTGAAGAGAGAAGGCTGGTGATTGGGCAGGAAACTGCAGATTCTGGTGTGGGGCACAAGATCCCAGGTGTCTCTTCCCTCCGATTTCTACAGCCCTTGGATCTTGACTGACCCTCCTTCTCCGACCCTGGGAGCTCGATGCTGTCATGTGCCCATCTTCCTGAGGAGAAAACTGAGGCTCAGGGAGATCAGAGGACTCGAGGGCACATGCCTAGCAAGTGGCGGCACGGGGACTGTCTTCTGACTCTGTACCCTGCTGTCTGTATGCTGCCACGGCGTGGCCCTGCTGTGGTGGGGACCCACCGGCGCCCCATTCACGTCAGCACTAGAAAACCTAGTGGTTATGGTTGCTGCAGCCTGGGGCCTCGCTGGCACTGCAGCGCTCCTGGAGGAAAGGCTCGGGGTAGCCCAGAGGCCCCAGGTGGGTGATTCTGTAGCTCCCTTCTCATCCAGCCACTTGGGCCACAGATCACAGAGGTGCTGCCCTTTCTGATGTGTTAACGCTGAACAGGCCACGAGAAGTGGCCACCGTTTATAAATGGCTGTCGTGAGAAGTCAGCAGTAACAGCATCCTGGTGAACACCCCCAGACAAGCAGGGCCCGCGTGGTGCCAGGGTCCCTGGGAGGGGTTGGGGCGCACACACCTGCCGCAGAGAATCCCCCACATAGTATGGGGGGAGCTGCCTGCCATTCTCACCGGGCCTCACAGATCAGCGAAGTACCCTGGAGTTGTCGCAGTGGGTTTTAGAAGGAGGGGTGCATGTATCCAGGCGGCGGGAGAATTGTTCGCATCCAGGAAAGCCTCCTGAGTCTGGGAGAAGTGCTACCCAAGGGCCACGAAGGGAGGAACAGAAGATGACATGAAACACACGGCCCCTGGGAAATCTCAGCAGCGGGGGGGGGGATACTCCTGTGGCAGTGAGGTTCAGGAGCTGGCAAGCAGCCCGGCCAGGAGTCCGGGCCCCGGCCACCACGGGCCCCTGCTCTTTCTAACCCACTGCCTTCACTCCTAGGAAGGAGGCTCTCAGAACTCACTCTGTGAAATATCGTTGTCCCTCTACAGTTCCCTAGTCTTTTCCAGAGAGCCCTAGCTGTAGTGCTTTTCTCCGATTTGTGTTTCCTCACTCCTTTGGAAACAGAGAACATCGTTCTGAGGTTGGGGTGTGGACGTCTCGGGGCTCCCCCTGAGAGCGGCGGTAGACATTAGCAGTGAGAACTGGGTCTTTCGGTGGGGGGCAGAGAAGGCAGCCCCCAGCTCTCAGGGACCCCAAGCCAGCCAGTCTGGGCTGCAGATTTTAGCCCTGGGCCGCCTCCTCCAGGAGTTTCCTTGAGGGTCCCCTGTCAGCCTGGTGGGCAGCATGACAGTCACCAGCGCACGACAGTCACTCAGACCACTCAGTTCCTGGACTTCAGAGTCTGTTCGTCCCTCAGACTCTCCAGACCATCACTGTTTGGACAGATGATCAGAAAGAGAAAGAAGACCCACTTCTGGTGGCAGAACGACCCTTGGCTCACCGGAAGGACATCCCTCTGCCTCCCGGGAATTCTGGTACTATTATCCCTTTCCCAAGGCCCCCTCAGGCCACCGTGTGAGCCTTGTGGACCCTTCTCCCTCATTAGGTTCTGGGATGCTAGCCAGATAGAGCCAGCGGCTCACTGTGCCCCTGAAGATACAGCTGCTGGCTCCCCAGCGCAGGGGTTCAGGTCAGAAGACCTGGGTTCGAGCACCAGTCACGTGACCTTTGGCAGATGCCTTAACAGTTCAGTGTCTGCTTTGCATGCATGTCACTGGGTGATGAGATCTGTCCCGTCTCCATCACTGGGGGTAAAGACCGTGAAAGAGCGCTCCAAACTGAAATGTGCCGTGCTCGTGTTATTGTTATCATTACGGAGTGTGACTCTTGTCACTAGAGAATGACTCTCAATCAGCCTCAAGGAACAGGGAGGTCGTGGCCATGGCCCTGTGGCTTCCAGGCAGAAAAGCGTTCACACTCTGAAGATGGATGGGTCCCAGACGGCTCAGCTGCTGCTCCCCAGCCCTGCTCAGAGCCGGAAGGAAGGAGAAAGGCTGGCTTTGCCCAGAGGGCGCTGGGGCTGTTTTCCACTCATACTCAGGGGTGGGTGGTGGCTACCCCTTGTCCCACCCAGAAGTCACCCTCCCAGATGTACTCTGAGCTGTGGGCTCTGGTCAGCATCCAGGACCCTGAGAGCTTCCAGTTCCTGGACAGGATGCCTGCAACTCAGCCACGTCCTTGTGGGGACCCCCCACCCTGTCCCGGCCCCCCCTGAGGGGACTGGGTCAGTCAGATGAGGAGCCTAGGACTTGGGGACGATACTAGAGTGTGTAAGCCATGCTGTTCCAGCTCCGGAAGGAGCTGTAGCTGCAGACTTCACAGCCCAGGTGGACAGATAGGACCAATACCTGCAATGATTTGCGTCTAATTATTGTTAATATGTCTGCTGTCATTAATATACTTTATTCTCTCCGTATAAAAGGATTTTTTCTCTTTATAAGACCTCACATAATTAACCTGATGATAACCATGACACATATTTACGGCAATTGTTATTCCCATTTTACATAAGTAAGTGGAGGCCCAAAGAGATGAAAGACTGTGTTCAAGGGCACCCTGGCAGGCACTGGGTGGGACAGGCCTGGAGCCCAGGCCTCTCAACTCCTGCCCTAGTGCCTCCCCGTGCCAAGTGCACAGTCAGCCAACCCTGGACAGGAGCGGGGGACAAGAGGGGTCATCCTCAGAGCTGTGCACATTGGGCACCTCTGAGCCGGTCAGCATTTGTGGCCTCTAAAGACAAGAGAGGGCAGATAGGAACATCTCAATGTATTCAACAGAAGCAAAGAGAAATGTGCACGCTGTCAGATTAAAGTGAAATAAATAAGACCGTGGTGTCTGATGGCACCTCAGGGGGGTCTCGGGGACAGGCCTGCCTCAGGAAGCCTCTGCCTGCTGCTCTCTCTTGGGGCCTGACCTTTCCAAGCTGGCTTTGGGCCTGTGTCAGGCTGGGGCGCTCAGAGGCTGTCCGAGGTCTAGCTAATGGGAAGTAATAAACCATCGTCCTCAGTCAGCATCTTGAAGGGCAGGCAGGCTGAGGAGGTCGGGGCTTCTGGGCATGAGTGGTGGCCTAGACACACCTTGGCAAGTTGGGAATGGCCAGAAGCAGGCCAATGAGACGTTGCTTGGCTAGGCATGAAGATAGGGGACTGGGGTCAGGCGCTGGGGTATGTGGGGACTGTGAGGCCGGAAGGGTACACAGACAGGCTGGTTCTGGGAAAGCAGGATGCTGCCTTGTCTTTTCCTCCTAAGGGCCACCAGCTGAGCCATTCCCAATGACAGCCTCCACATCCGAGGCTGGGGGACTCCATTCAAAACCAGATTGTTTTAAAGGGACTCAAATAATTGAGAATCTGTTTCAAACGTTCATGAATAACCTTCACGTTTTTTAAAGAAATTAGTGTCAGAAAACTAAACCCACACTCCCAAGATTTCTTCGTGGCCTTTGGAGCCAGGGAGCCTGTCTAGTGCTGGGCCATACGTGGGCTTTAAGGAAGGAGCAGGTATTTGCCTATTGCCTGTCTCCCTATGAGGCCATGAGCAGCTCACTCAATGACAGTCAGCCATTTGTTGAACACGCGTCTTGTGCTAAACGTGCCATGTGCACATCTGTAAAGTGGGGCTGTTGCTTTCCCCGAATTAGAAATGAAGAAACTGAGGCCCAGAGAGGTTGAGTGACTTCCTGGCATTATGCAGCTAATCGGTGACAGCCAGGATTAGAAACTAGATTGCCAGAGACTGTGACGTCATGCTGCCTCATGAAGGGGTGAGTGAGTGAATGAACCAATGAATGGGTGGGGGTGTTCGGGATATTGCCTGCACGCTTGCTTTTGTCCTTCCTGAGCAAACCTGGGGAACAAAGGGTTTAATCAGATTGGAAATTGCCAGCCTCCTCGCCTCCCAGCTGGTTTGCTCAGCTGGTCAGGACATGACGTTAATGAGACCAGGGTCTTGGGGTTGGACCCAAGGGACCCTCTCAGCACCTGAGTTCGCATTCTTTACCCAGCCAGCTACCTGGCAAGTGACGGCTACCAGCTACCAGTCACAGCAGAGTCTAGATTAAAGAGAAACACCCAGAAAAGGGCAGGTAGTGGGTCAGCAGAATCATCCATAAGTCGCGAAGTGTTAGGGCAACGTGGGAACTCATGTCGCCCCCTGGTCATCTTAACAGACGGCGACCCTGATGAAGCCCAGAGACGGGCCGTGACACAGCCAGTGACCCAAGTCCTTCCGACCCCGGGCACCCCTAGTCTGTGAAGTAGTAACTGGGTCACCACCTCCTATTGTTTCATCCCTGCCCCCACCGCCCCCTTCCCTGTTTGCCGAGGGTCCAGGTTTCTGGGCAGAGATGGCCACCTGCCCAAGAGAGGAAGCAGCCCAGAGTCCAAGAAGGGCCTGGTCCTCGGCAGCACAGGGACGAACTCACATCAGCCCAAGGGATGTCTACACAGTTGCCGGGAGCGGAGAGACCAGCCTATTCCCAGTGTCCATAGACAGTGATTAGCAAGCAGGAAAGGAGAGGGTCTCCCCAGAGACGCCCATCACAGATGGCAGGAAATGGGAGGGTTTGGCAGCCTGAGGGAGGAGGGATGTGTGGAGAATGTGAGATTCTGCCTGGGTGCCCAGCAGCTCAGAATCCCTTTCCCCCACCTCCCCGCCCCCTCGCACCCAGGGCCATACATGGGCCCCCTGGCCTGCTGCCCACACACAGGCAAGGTAGCTTCATGGCCCCTGGCAGGTCGAGAAGAAACAAGATCCAACTGGTGTCAAAGGTGGCAGATTGTGAGGGGCCGGGAGCCCTCCCCTGACAGCAGGGCTCAGCTGGGAGGCTCCTGGGGGGCCGAACAGATGGGGCAAGTCTGAGAGGGTAGCCTAGCAGCCTGGAGACTCTGTTTCTGGTCTGGCTTCTAGTTGGGTTTCTCTCCACTTTTTTTCTCTTATTTTCTGCTCACTTGAGGCCGTTTAGCACAGGGGCATGATCTAAGTGTGCGGCTGCTTACTCTGAAGAAGGGAGGGTGGAGGGGACAGAAGCGAGCTGGTCAAGGCCAACACACAGTTTGCCCCTGGTGGGATTTAAGGGGGGGGGGGTTCTAGAGGAAGGACTGCAGAGGGACCTGTGTGTGCCTCCGAGCAGCCTATCACCTCGGCCCGTCGGGTGGCTCCAAAGCTTTGTCTTTGCACCACTGCAGGTTGCCCGTCATGAGGACTCTGGAAATTCCGAGCAATGTCAGATAGTCTGCCTCCCCCTTACACGGTCCTGTTCCAGCCTGGTCCTCCCTCTTGAAACTTGCACTGGGACCCACCTCCCGCCCTCCCTGGAGGAAGAGGCACCTTCAGATTTCCCGACCGAGGTGGGCCCCTCACTATTGTCCTGTTGGCTTGCGTGGCCTTTTCAAGTCCCTGTCCACCACATGCACTGTCTCTGTGTCCATGTCAACATTTCCCTGCCTGACTTCTGGTCCTCTGCTTATCTCAGGCCAGTCACCCTGTCAGACTGCTGGGCCTTAGCCAGATGCCTGCCCCTGGCCCCCGTCCTCCTGGGTCCTCTCTGTCAGACTCCCTCTCTTTCTGTCTGAGGTAGGACAGAGAAATGCAGAGGGGCTCCCGGCCAGAGGACCATGCTGTCCTTTGTCCTGGGAGGCCATGAGCCACCCTGTCCTCCTCCACATACCCTCTAAGCCAGCACTCTTCCTCTCATGGATGGTGGGGGTGGGGGTTTCAAAAGCCATGGAACAATCTTTATAAAGAAGATTGTTTGTGACTTACAGGGGCAACTAAACTAGAGTTCTGGAAGTCTGGCAAGGCAGCTGGAACTCAGGCCAGATCAGAGGACCGGGGACATCACAGAGTGGGCGGGGCAGGGAGGGGCAGATTGGTGTTCCAGGCCCCAGTGCCAGGCCGCTCGCAGAAGTGTGTCGCAGAGGGATGGGGTATGAAAGAAGTTGAAGAACGTGGTTCATGGCCCTTGTCCTCTTGGCGGCCATCAGAAAGGCCTGGGTGTCCAGAGCAGACCCTAAGATGTGGGAAAGAGGACAACTGATGGGGTGCGGACAGCCAGCCTGGTTCCTGCCCAGTGAGGCCAGACAAACTCTTGACCTTTTGTCTGGACCTGCCTTACGTGGGGTGGGGGGGTGAACTTGGGAGACCCAAGTGGGGCTGGCGCCGATCTCACCCCCACCCCAATGCCAAAGAACAGCCCCCTCAGTCTTCTCTGCTGAAAGCCCCTAGGGTAACAGCCTCTGGTCAGGTAGCTGAGCCAAGTGGCCCCAACTAAGGGGTGCCTGAGACGGAAGGGAGGGTTGGGGCCAGGCACCCGGAGGTGCTCCTCCGCCCCCGGTGGTAAAGGTGCGTCCTCCTGCACTGGGCTGCCGTCTCATCTTCTCTCAAATGTCTCTGAGAAAGGTCATCTTTACAGAGCCTGGGGCCCCCAGGGCATCTCACCATCTGGGTGGGGCCGCTGAAGACTTTCAGAGATGGAACTGTTGCACGATGAGACAAACGACCAGACCTGAAGTTGCCTAGAAGGGGTCATTGTGCAGATTGGGAGCCAAGGGCCCCTTTCTCCTGCAGGAGCCTAGAACCGTCGGCCTAGAACGGAAGGGGAGAGGCAGCACCGGTCCACCTGACAAGGTTTTCGCAGAAGCCTTAGCTGTCGACCTTTAACCTTCAGATCTGTGCAGACCTTTCCATTAAGCAGCCGATTCTCTTTAGCCAAATGGCTGAAGGGTCGCGTGGGCCCAGGACCTGGGGCAGCACCCTCTGGGGATGGACTGTGAACACTTGGACCTTCACATGGTTTCCTCTCTGCTCACATCGCGCCACCATTTCTGTGGTGTGTGGCGGTGACTTCAGACTCAGGATGGAGGAGTCCTAGGCCAGGTACCCCCGTGCTGGACAAACCACCACCACTAAGGAAGAGTAGGGATGCTTCTGGATCAGCAGACAGGTGTGTTTAGGTCTTCCTTCCAAGAGAGAAATCCATCCCCACTTGGAGGTGGAGAGGGGTTTTTCTAAGATACTCTCAGTATCTGGTGCTTCTTGAAATGTCTGGGCATCAGAATTAGGATCTAGAATTTCACCTTTGTATTTACGACTTGCCACAAACACAAAGGAGAAGCATTTTGGAATGCTTTTATGCTACTCCAAAAGACCAAAGACATAGAAAAAATATTCTATTAGAAACATCACTGCTTAAATGGAAGCAGAGGAGCCAGAGAGAAGGAAGTGGGCAGATGGTGAGGCTGTCTTCACTGGGACAGGTCAGGGGCTACGTATATCCAGAGTTCAAGAGCACAGACCTGTTTACAGGGTAGCGTTGAACTCCTGAGCTGTTGCAGCTCTACCTGCAAACATTTCCAGTCTCAACGATTCAGTCTCTTCTGTCCTGCCATCCTTGTTGGTCCACATACGTGCATGACCCAGGACGGAGCTGAGATGGATCGCCCTGACCCTTTGGCTCCTTGGTGAAAATCCACTTCTACACAAGCTCAGAATCTTGGCTCTGGGTCACTCCATTCAACTTCTGGATAGTCACTATTTATGCCCATGAGCTCAAACTTGTTAGTTGTGTTGTGCAGATGTTCTGAGTTCCTGCCAAGTTCTATCTGCTCGCTCTACCCATTACTGAGGTCTGTTGAAATGTCTCCCCGTGCTGGGGTGTTCCTGACTCTTTTCCTGAAGGGCACTCCAGTTTGCTTTACACGTTTCGAGGCTGAGCCTGCTTACTTCTTTGGTTTTGCTTCCTCTTCATGTTTGACCTCTGGGGAATCTGTTTTGCAAGCTCAGCTATGGATTCCATAAAAGATTTGTAATGGAGAGTTTTTCAGGATATTTACTTAACTATGTTCTGACTTCCTTACTAGGTTCTTCTGTTCCTTAACTAGAGGCAAAAGTAAGGCAAAAAAAAAAAAGTAATAAGCTTTTAGGGGCTACTTTTTCTGATTTGAAGGAATATCTTTCAAAGCAAGCTGCTTGGCAAGGCAAGGCGCTTTGGTAAAAAGACCCGAGGTTTCTTAGCACCCCTCCCGTTGGGAGTGGAGAGAGGAGCCAAGGCACGGTGAGGATCTTGGATTGAAGGAGTCTGGCAAGACCCGTACGGTGCACTGGCCACAGCCAACAAAGGCATACTGCTGTCTCAGTGACTCAGTTTCTCTCCAGTGTTGTAAATGCCTCTGTTCAGTGACTATGGCATTGGTCCCCATCTGTACACACTTCAGGGCCCCAAGTCTGCCTTGATGAACCAGGATGTTCTCCTGGAGAGGAAGGTGCATTCCTAAGAAGCCTCTAGACCCTAGCTGAGCACAGCCAACCGCAGTGTCCTTCCGGAGCATCAGAGATTCAGAAGGATTTGCTCCAGGTTTCTTTGCTCTTCTTCCCTGGGCCTGACCCTGAGGCTCATTTTGCACTGGCATTCAGCCCTTGGCAGGTGGTGAGATTGTGTGCCTTCTCTTCCAGATGGCTCCGAGAAGGACCAACAGGAGGAGGGAGGGAGCGGGGAGGCAACGCAGTGTGCTGTTTGGAGGCGTAACCAGGGGCCCCTGAGAAGGCACCCATGCCTGGCACTGCCCGGGCACTCCTTGGGCTGACTCTCCCGGAAGTGGGGACGGGGGTGGGGACTCCCTGCGCCAAGCTGCTCTGGGGTGTGGCGATCCCAAGGCAGTTGGGGGTCACATAAAACTAGAATCTGGTGACCAAAGGCTAGGCTAGAACTTGAGCATCTATGTACCAAAGTGCTTTTCTCTAGGTACTTCCGCTGAGGCTCAGACTTACTCTTAGAGCTCGTGCTGTTGTTGTCCGTATAACAAGGGAGAAAACACAGGCTCGGGAAACAAGTGATTTGGCAGGTCCACTCGGTTAGGAAGTGGCCACACTTGCCACCTGATTCCACATTGATTGCTCCCTTTTGATAAGCTGATGGTAGAAAGAGAAAAGGCGATAGAACTTCAGAAGCTGGAAAGACCGCGGAGCCCCCAGTCCGACTGCTTTTTCTCAGGTCCAGCAGCAGCACAGGTATGACAAGAGGTCAAGGGAATTGTCCCAGGTCACACAGACAGCTGAGCGGCAGATCAGCTGCGAGCCTCCAAGGATGGAGTTTATTGTGAAACATGTCTGTTTTCATAATAATTCTGTGAATTTAATTTTTTATGCAAGCTTATATCCCTCCGAGAAACACACTCCATAACGCAGTGACGGTCCGCAGGAACGACCTTGCTGGGACTGGCCCTGTATCGGGAGCACAGGGTCGGAGCCTCCACTCTCAGCTGGGCCTCCGGGCTCCAAGGGGCCGAATGAGTTGTCTCCTCCTTCCTGAGCAGGTGGTGCCTGTCAGAGAGCGGAGCTGCGCCTCCCCCATCTGACTGGCATGCAGTCTTCTGTCCATTCCCTGGCCACCCGATAGGCACAGGACGAACATACCATGCCGGGGGTTTCACCCAGATGTGCCTCGTTAATACTCACTGAAATTCAGATCATCTCTGCGAGACACATAAAGAAACTGAGGCCCTTCAAAGATCATGTAATTTGCCCAAACTCGCGGTGCTGGAACCAGAATTCAAAGGGCTCCAGGTTCAAAGGACTCGGAAGCTATGCTTCTGACCAGCAGTATCAGGACAGCATTACTAGTACTGTTGCCTCACCTAAGAGAGGAAAAGCAACCTCCCGATCCCAAGCAGGGCTTGCAGAGCCTGGACAGCAAATCATCTGAACACCTGATCACAAAACTATTGCAAACATTCTTACCAAACTGCACATGCATGAGAGAGAGTTCAGGATTTTTCTGTAAGCCAACAAAACATTCTTTAAACAAAAATTACCAAAGACTTGTGCTCTTTGTGTTACCAGCTCTTTGGACCCCTCACCCCATGCCTTGAGTTCAGGTGAGGTTTGCATGGGATCTGGAGTTGGGTGGAGATGGAGATTCGTTGTCATTGTTGTCATGCGGCGGGTGAAGCATTAGATTCCCAAGGAGACGGCGCCATGGTGGAGAAGGGCACAGGGCTCAGAGCCACCCAGCTCCTAAAACTCACCGCCCTTAACTCCTCTTTGACAGAGGCCACATAGCACGAAAGAGCCCAGACTCTGAGCCCCCACACACAGGCTATGTACGTAGCTCTGTCCGTAGCTATTACTAGCTGTGTGACTTCAGGCAGTTCAGAGACCTCTCTGTGCCTCTGCTTCCCCATCCATAACAGGGGTACCTACTTCATAGAGTTGTTAGAAAGATTACAGGAGTTAACATTTATTACATGCTTACAACAGTGCCTGATGCATTGTGAGCACCCGGTGTTTTTGTTAAATGTTTTTAAAAATAGGTGAGGAGCGCCTGGGTGGCTCACTCGGTTAAGCGTCTGACTCTAGATTTCAGCTCAGCTCATGATTGCAGGGTCGTGGGATGGAGCCCCGCATCCATCTCCACGCTCAGTGGGGAGTCTGCCAAGATTCTGTCTCTCCCTCTCCCTCTTCCCTTACCCATCCCTGCTCTTGCTCTCACTCGCTCTCTCTCTCTCTCAAAATAAATAAATAAATCTTTTTTAAAAAGAAATAAAAATGGGTGAACAAATAACAAAATGAACAAGTATTCGTTGAATACCTGGTATGTGCCAGGAGCTGTGCTGGGAAATCTCTCATACCATGCAGAAAATCTTGTGGTTGCGTACAGCCCCTTCATACAGCTAAATCAGCCAGCTGGTGTTATTAAGCACCTGAGTGCTTGGCACTATGCGGGGTCCACTGTGGGCTTTGTAATCAGGGAGGCCTGCCTGGAGGAGGCAGAACCTGATAGACTGGGAGAGACCCCTGAAAGACCACCATTAAGTTGCCTTTTCTCCAGGCAGAATTATACCAGTTCCCTAAAGTGTCCTTACAGGTTCAAACGTACTCATCCTTGGGGCTCTCTTCCCAGAGGTCTTCACGAGCAGCACGGGAGGACTTGTCATCTAGGCATTGTTATCCTGGCCTCATGCCTGCTTTGCTTCTCCAGAACCACGGCGTTCCAGTAAAAGAAGTCAGGTGTTACCTTCCACAGCCCCTAGGACTTCTCTGGCCATCCTCACCTCATGCCCAGCCCTCCTTCCCCGTCCTGGTTGTCAGCAAATTCCCTTCCCTGTGTCCACTGCTTCGCTTACTAGGC
This sequence comes from Ursus arctos, assembly GCF_023065955.2. Classification (NCBI taxonomy): domain Eukaryota; kingdom Metazoa; phylum Chordata; class Mammalia; order Carnivora; family Ursidae; genus Ursus; species Ursus arctos. The sequence goes on from NW_026622874.1 coordinate 56,682,633, forward strand.
TGCACTTGGTTCCTTCCTAACCGCCTTTCCCAGGACGGATTTCCTTCTGCTCATCTCCTCCTAGATCAGCTGTCTCCTGAACCCCTAGACCCAGAGCTCAAAGCCCCTGGATTAGATTATGAGCTCAGAATTTTTAGGAACCCTGATGGCTTTGTGTGCATGCTTGGCTGGGGATGAGACCTACAAAGACAGAGTAGAGGGTCTGCATCCGAAAGTCATCAACTGAACCTGATCACTGAACATGGAGGAAGGCAAAGGACCTAAAGCTCCCAAGGGGAACCTCAGGATAACTGCAGGCCCTGTGAACCAGAATGAAATGCATACCACTGCTCAGGAGGCTGTCACCTGTGCCGAGGTTGACGGAGATGTCCCCTGGGACCCATTCCCCACGATCTGTCCCCTTTACCATCCTCCTGCGTTCTGGGCTCTGAATTGGAACATCAGCTTAATGTGCCACCCTGACCCAATAATAAGTTTAATTCAGAGATACAAAAAGTGATTCAGACAGGATCCTAAATAAACATAAGGCTTTGTGGTCCCAAATGATATAAAACCCAGAGTGGAGAAGGTAGACATTGGCCCTTGAGGTCAAAAGCCTTTTCAACAAAGTGGCCGTAGCAGTAACTGTGAAACATCAGTCCATTGAACTAAAGGCCCAGAGAATTCCCATGAATTGTCCTCAGGGAAGATTCTGGACCTTCCAGGCCATGTTAATAATAACCGTCCTTCATCTCGGTAATAGAAACTTACAAAGTGCTTTTGCTCGTAACATTGCCTGTGCTTCTCACCATAGATGTAAGAGGAAGGTTGGGGCGGTAGCGTCTCTTTTTTGCAAATGAAGAAACCAAGACCCAGCAGAGTTGTGTGACATGTCCAAGGCCAGAAGGCAAGGAATATGACTAGACAAGCTGCTTTTGACTCGTGATGCACGCTTTGTCCACTCTGCCGCCCTTCCAGCCCTCGGGTTCTGCATTTGATCGTCAGCCTGATGGGCAGCCAACCTAGAAGAGCCAGTCGCCTTTCATTTGGAAAACTTGCAGAGATGGGCTCCATTTGGTGCCAGAAATGTGTCTGACTTGAGCTTGTCTTTGACAATATACAGATCCAAGGCAGGCATTTTGCTGACTTTTGCTAAGATAATGCTTTGTGGCCTCTCTTAAAGTCACAAAGCAGCTGGAAGGGAATTTGAGAAAACGTCTGACTCATCCTTTGCTCTCCTCCAGGAAACCCAGAGGGAGGTGGGTGTCCTGTATCACACAGGCCCTTACACACACACACACACACACATACACACACACACGTGCGCGCGCACCCTGCCTTCACCCATTGAAAACCCTCCTTTCCCTTTGAAAACCTGAGCTAAGTGCTGATGCCATGATGGCATCTGGACCCAACGTGCAGAATGCCCTGGAAGGCAGGACAGCAGACTTGCTCTGGGACAATTTTTTGCCATTCAGACAGGTTAATGAGACAGGTGGAAACACATCCAAAGTGTCAAGTCTCGCCTTGGTTCCATGTTTAGGAGGCAACTCTGACTTGGAAAAACGAACATGCTGCAAACAGTCTTGATGGAAAAGATGAGAGTCTGAGACAGGAATGGCAACTCCTGCAGTCCTTGGCCTCCTGTGTCTGTGGCTCTCGTCAGGGGTCACCTTTTTCACCCAGGGCCCTCCAGGTGTCACCTCCTTTACTTTGACTAAGATAGATTCAACCCTGGAGGGCCCCCTACCACCTGTCTTCTTCGGCATAGTTTGAGAATCAAGGAACTAAAGTCTGCTGTGGGCCTTTGAAATGAGAGTCCAGTCTAGCAGCCGGTGTTGAGTTCCCCCACTGCTCACCCCATCTCTGGCTTTTTCAAAGAAACTCAAAACTACTCCTTTTCATAGGCAGGGGTTGGAAGAAACGGTTGCTTTTTTTTGTAGGAAGATAAATGAAGTTACAGAGCAGCCTCTGGGTGAGGTCCCGTGGGGGAGAACAGAGCAGGGATTTCTTCCAGAAAGAAATGGCAGAGCCCTCCTTCGCCTGTGGGCTCTCCACCTTTGATGTGCTCTTTCCCCCTTGAAGCTGAAGATTCTGCCCTGAGGAAAGTTAGTTTACACCTTGTTACTGAAGAAAATAGCTGAGGTTTGAGAGATAAACAGCCTCCCACTCGCTGTCTGTCAAGAGCTAACACGGCTCAGAGGAATGGGAGACCTCCCTCTGCTCCCCTCTCTGCCTGCCCCATGATGCTCCCATTCTTCCTGCTTCCACGTGAGGACAGCCAGCTTCCTCCTCCCCAGCCCTGCCTCCCCTCTTTGGGAACTGAGCTAATCCTTTAGGAAATATTTAATGTTCATAGGCCTCTCTTGCATAGAAGCTGTTTAAGGGTTCTTGTGATCCTGGATTTAAATCCGTCTCTTTCATTTCCTACAAATTTATTGCCATCTGTTGATTTCATTCCTATGACACCCACGTCAAGATCATTCATAAAGAGGAGCAGAGCCATTCCTAGACCCTTCCCTTACTCAGCACTTTCCCCCATCCAAATGCCTGAGCGTGCATGGGTCTGTGAAAGCACATTCACCCTCTCCCCCTCCCCCTTCCCCTCCCTCTTTTGGTCTCTCAGTCTCTCTCTCTCTCTACACACACACACACACACACACACACAGAGTGCACACACACATCTGACAGACTATCAGGCAGTTTTGAGTTTCAGTATTCATTTCCTGAATAATGAGAAGGAGGCTCTCACCAGTCCCTTTATCCCCTGGGAACCCTGGTTGCTGGACCCACTAATTTGGGTTCAGGATTTCTTTGCAGCCTTTTGTCAGCTATTTTCGTCATCGTTACTCATTCCTTCCTAAAGCCCCTTTCCTTTATTCTCATCAAAGGTAAGTTAGCAGGTTGTGTCTCATCTGTCCTGCAGGCCCTGGGGGCCTCCAGTCCCTCCCATCCTGCCCACCCTACCCACGGGAGGCTTGGAGGGTTTGGGGAGGGACTAAATGAGGTGGCCCCGAGCCCAGTGCTCGGCACAGGGCCTGACTCCAGTTAAGGGTCCACACAATTATCATTGGTGTTGTTTTAGCGTCTGCGAGTCCTGTCCTTTAACCCAACCCTTGTCAGATCTGCCCACCCTCTTCTCCCCATCCCTGCCCCCTTGTGCAAGCCCCACCTCCTCTCACCTGCACCACTGCCTCCCATCTGGCCTCCCTGCCTCCCATCCCCAAGCCCTTCCCTCTGCCACCTGTCCTCTGTATCCAGTCAGAGTGGGCACCTCAGAATATAAATCTGATCATGTCATCCTCCTACTTACAAGCCTAAGGTTCTCCACGCCCTCCGAAATAACATTCACACTCCTCACTAAGTAATGCCAAACGTCTGCTGGGGAGGGCATCTAACCTGCCTCCTCTGCCTATCCCTCTGTGGGGCTCAGCCAGAGCCACCACTGCACGCCGCCCCCAGCCAAGGTCCCCCTCCCTTTCAGAACACACCTGTGCAACTGAAGCAGAATGTCGGGCTTCAGACTCCTCACTTCCCATACTACTGCTCTGCATTGTCAGTGTTTTCACATCTATTGATAGCATTGTGGGGCGGCAGCAAGAACACGGGCCTGCGAGCTCAGAGTTCTAGGATTCTGGCATTTCATTTAGATTGCCAGTAGTTCTGTGAGATAGAGAAAACAGGAATTATCTCCTTTTATCTGCAAGCGACGAAACGGAGCCGGGGGAAGAACTCTTTCATTCATGTTTATGGAGCCATTACTGGTCTTAGGACCAAGAGCGCATGACATAGCAGAAAAGTATTGGACTTGGAGTTGAGAGCCCTGGATTCAAATTTCAGCTCTGCTACGGTACAGCTGTGTCACGTAGAATGCATTAATTTTCTGATAAACTTTATTTTACTAGCTACAAAATTAATAGGTGTACTAGAAAAAGAAAATGTAGCCAATAGGTGACGTTGTGGTCCCATTAGCCCTTTCTGTGCCTGGGGCAGACATAGCTAATAGATCACAGCACACCCTCCCACCGAGCAGCCCCAGCGGTCCAGGAGCCAGCAGCCACTGCTGCAAATCGGAGTTGGCACAGAAAATGAAATTGCTTGCCATCCCTCCACTAGATCTCCAGGTTCTTTTCTAATCATCTTGGGCATAGAAACCTGTTCTCCGCTTTCCGCCAGGTCAGCCTAGAACCTCCCTTTTCTGGAGATACTACGGTAACAGAATGAGAAGCTCCGGGTCCGGGTCCCTTCTCTTGCCCCCAGTCTCCTCGGTTTGGCTAGAGTGTAACGGCCCGTCCCGTGTGCTAGTTCTGAGGAGCGAAGGACAGAGAGTAAGCAAACACTTTTCTAGACCGTAGAAGGCAGTACGAGTGCATTCCCGTAGCAGACCCTCGGAGCTTCCGCTCTGCGCCAGGCACTGTGCCAACACGCGGGGCGAGCTGTGTTCGTATTTGGCCAGGCCGGCAACGTGAGCACACGACCACCAGCCATCTAGGTTCTCTTCCCACGCGGAGGCTGATTAAAGAGCCCGAGAAGGGAGCCCAGCCTCTGGATCTGGAGCAGACGCACCACCCCAATTACGGGCAGGGTAGCCCCGGGCCTGGGGCAGAAGGCGGGAAGCTCACGCTCCCTGAGCTCATTGCTTTTTTTCTTTCAGCAGATCTGCCTGTTGCCCCTTTCCTCTCTTATCTGCTCTTTGAGTCTTTTTTTTTTTTTTTAAAGATTTTATTTATTTATTTGACAGAGAGAGACAGCCAGCGAGAGAGGGAACACAAGCAGGGGGAGTGGGAGAGGAAGAAGCAGGCTCATAGCAGAAGAGCCTGATGTGGGACTCGATCCCGTAACACCGGGATCACGCCCTGAGCCGAAGGCAGACGATTAACCGCTGTGCCACCCAGGCGCCCCGTGCTCTTTGAGTCTTTTATGTGGGATTATTGCTTATCAGTAAACTTAGGCTGCTGGGAAAAGAGAGAAGTGAGGGTCACGGTTTGTAGTAACCCTGGCAGGGGAAAGGCGGCAGCAGTCAGAGCAGAAGGACTGGGCTTCTGGATGAGGCTGTCCTGTTCCCCGCACCACTGATCGGCTCTCGGGGGCCAGCGCACAGTGAGACGTCTGCTCCCCAGCCCCCCCCCTTGCCCCCGCGGCCTCCGGGCTCTGGGAAGATTAACGTGTCCTCTGGAAAGCACGTGGCGCTTTTTGGAAAAAGCCATGCTGTGAACTCCGACACTGGTAGAAAGAAGATTGAAGTCTTAATCAAATCTCTGCCTCGCTCCATGTCTTAGGATACTTACAGCCTTGTTCTGTTACATCCTCTGTGTCGTTTGCTAGTTCCCAGCTGGTCCCGCAGACAAGCACCTTACTGGCAGTTTGGTGAAGACACTGTACTTAGCCTACCTAAAAATACTGGTGAAGGGCACGTCTCCCTCCAAGGGGCTGCTTGAGAAGATTTAGTGCTGAGGCTTGCCATGCTGCTTAATTTTTCCTGCTCCATGTTGTGAATACGGGAACCCCTGGGGATTTCCGTGGTCTTAGGAGACTAGCTCCCTCCCTAATGTATCAAAACCAACTTTCAGAAAACACGTTTTGTCTGTACTGACTCTAAAATACCCTGGATGATTAACCTTTGCACTATCTTTGCAGAATACACACAGAATATGACTCTCCAGGGGAAGAGAAACTCATTTAGGCACTGACCACCCCTCTCCCCATTTGACAGGTGCCATGGTGTTAGTGCTATGTCTGGGCCTGTGCTGGAGCTGGTAACCCAGAAGGCCGGAGCCACGATGGAAATTGTTCCATTTGGAATTCTCCCTGGCTTGGGTGCCTCTCTATCTCTTTCTCGCCTGGCCACAGAAGGAGACTCAGTGCCATCCGTCTGCCCTTTCTCTGAATCTTCAAGGAGAATATCTTCACCCAGCATGTCTTGTGCTATTGGCCTGAATAGAAAAGCAATGAAAGCTTATCCCTTATTGATAGTGAAACAGACAAGGGGTGATGCACGCTTTCATTATAAATGGTGATCCAGAAGGATTCAGGTAATGCAGGCAATGGTCCATCAAGATGGTGTTTCCTGCTAGCCCATCTCCCAGCCTTAGCTACTGGAGTTGTTCCCAATATACCCTTTGTTCAGAAAGGAATTGTTCTCAGAGTTTTGGACTTGGAGAACAAAAGAATGTGTTTTGAAGATTTCCTTGCTGTTACACTGTCGTTAGAGATTATATATCCCTGCCCCTCGACGGACTTTTTTCATTTTTCTTCTGGGGCAGCCATAAATCGTGTCCACACAGGTGTCTAAAGAAAAATCCTACTAAAAGTAGGCTCTACCTGGAAGTCTTCTGGAGAAGGTAAGCCCCTGAAGGTGGACTGAACTCTTTCAGGGCACTTGTAGGAACCTCAGAATTGGCCTAATTAATGTTTTTGCATAGTAATATACCTGTTTTCATTGTGGACTTAATTAGCTTCTTTAAAAATAATTCTTCAGGTGAAAGATGTTAATGACTTCTCATCCTGCCCTGCTGAGCAGAGCCAGAGAGCTTGATAGTTTTAGGCCAAATAAAAGGAAGTAGTACTTTACGCTGTAGGTAGTAAATGTGCAAAACCCGTTACTCCGAGAAACAGTATGGGCTGAAAGTATAAATAGATTCCAGGAATGAACTCTCAGAGAGTTGTGGATGACAGATATAAATGGGGTTATTAAATGGAAGTTAGGGGACATTTCCGAAATGCTTAAAGTTAACATTCTAAATGCATCTCCCATATTCTCCCATGACCTTCTGTGACACCACTGTCAGGGGTGCCTTGTAAGGTGGGGTGAATGCTGGTCTGACCTACTGAGGTGTTTTAAATTCTCATGCTCCACTCTTGTTAAGCCAGCTTAAACAGTTTAATCTCTGTTATTATTGGTTTTTTTTTTTTATATTCTGGTCTCTTTCAATTGGCCACTTCCTCAGAACTCTCTGAAATAATTTGGAAAATGTAGGGGGTCCTACAGCCCAGCCATAAGACGGGAAACCCCTGAGCTCCGATCCTGCCTCTGCCAACTTGTTGCATGACCCTAGGGTGTTGCTGCACCTCTCTTGCCTCGTTTTTCATATCACAAAGAGCGGGAATTGGATGAAAAGCTCCCCTGAGGTCTCATGAGTGGGAAAATTCTAGGAACCTATAAATAAATACAATATGCACACTCATTCAGAGAGTGCCTGGAATGAAAGAATGGGACGGGGCGGGGGACTGCTTTGCCTTATTTTTTTTCCCATTTTTTAAATTTAAATTCAATTAATTAGCATATAATGTACTATTAGTTTCAGAGGTAGAGGTCAGTGATTCATCAGTCTTATATAACACTTAGTGCTCATTACATCACGTGCCCTCCTTAATGCCCATCACCCAGTTACCCCATCCCCCCACCTCCCTCCCCTCGAGCAAGCCTCAGTTTGTTTCCTATGATTAAGAGTCTCTCGTGGTTTGTCTCCCTCTCTGGTTTCATCTTGTTTTATGTTTTCCTCTCTTCCCCTACGAGCCTCTGTTTTGTTTCTTAAATTCCACATATCAGTGAGATCATATAATTGTCTTTCTCTGACTGACTTATTCCACTTAGCATAATACCCTCTAGTTCCATCTATGTCGTTGCAAATGGCAAGATTTCATTTTTTGATGGCTGAGTAGTATTCCATTGTAATATATATATACCACTTCTTCTTTATCCATTTATCTGTCGATGGACATCTGGGCTCTTTCCATAGTTTGGCTATTGTGAACACTGCTGCTATAAACATCCGGGTGCAGGTGCCCTTTCGGATTACTACATGTGTATCTTTGGGGTAAATAATGCAATTGCTGGGTCATACGGTAGCTCTATTTTCAACTTTTTGAGGAACCCCCGTACTGTTCTCCAGAGTGGCTGAACCAGCTTGCATTCCCACCAACAGTGTAGGAGGGTTCCCCTTTCTCCGCATCCTCGCCAGCATGCGCTGTTTCCTGACTTGTTAATTTTAGCCATTCTGACTGGTGTGAGGTGGTATCTCATTGTGGTTTTGATTTTTATTTCCCTGATGCCGAGTGATGTGGAGCATTTTTTCATGTGTCCGTTGGCCATTTGTATGCCTTCTTTGGAGGAATGTCTGTTCATGTCTTCTGCCCATTTCTTGGTTGGATTATTTATTCTTTTGTTTTGCCTTATTTTTCAGGAAGGATAAAGTAAAGGACTTGCCCCTTCTGACAGGAAATGAACATTGTAGGGACAGTGTCAGGAAAGCCCTGTTAGCATCAGGGAAACCCTGGTATCTTCCTTTTCTTCCAACCTGGTAGAGGAAGTGAGCATCATGCAGGGGAGAGCCTGGTGTGTGGGGGTCGGGCAAGTCTGAGTTTGGACGTGGCTCTGTCACAAGCCGAGTAAGACGGAGATGATGATGTGGAGCTGGTGGGATTGTGGCAAGATGGCGGTGAGCGGCATGAAGTCTCGTCCAGTTCCTGGTATAAAGTGAGTGCTTAGTACATCATAGTGTTCAAGGAGGGGAGGCAGGGGTTCCAAACCAGTGTGATTAGGGTGGCGAGCTCCTCCTCAACAGTGGTGAGCAGAGAAAAAGAGCCTGCAGCTATTACAAAACCCACTCCAATTAGACAGCCATGAGGTTTGCATCAGAAACCATTTCTAACCAATAAAAATCAGATTCAGTGTCCCACATGATATCCCCAGTTCTTTTTTTTTTCTTTAAGATGTCTCAGCTTGGCAGATTCATATTGCTTTAAAATCGTATACACTCTACTAAATCCGTGGAAATAGCAGTAGCACACCTATGGAGTTTGGGGGAAGATCCCACAGGAGGCGGACGTCTTCCAGTCTGGGTCACAGGGCTGTCACCTGCTGGCGGAATATGCAAATTGCAGGTTCTTTTGTTTCATTAACGATCTTGTTCCTCTAATGTGCATCTTTGGGAAAGTGTAACTCTAAACCTAGAATTCTGAAATAACAAGCATCCTCTCCCTAGATTTCTCATAACCTGCCTTGCGGAAGACCAAAGGGGGCTTGTTAGGGGTTTCAGGCGCCGTGTGCAGCTGCTAGATCAGTCAGCTCTGCAGAGCTGGGCCCTTGTTCCCCATACATGAAGCCAAGAGAAGAACCCAGGTGCAGACTCCAGCAGGTATGTGTTCGCAAAGAGAAGAAGAGGGCCACTTGGTCATTCCCAGAGTCAGCAATGCCTCCTGTCCCGCCAACGGCTTGCCAGCTTAACAAACAAACCATCCATACCTTCCCTCATTGTCGGACGTGCAAGTTCTCCAACAAATTCCCGGCACTGCTGGTGACATGACATTGGCCCCAGAGACTGTTTCCGTATCCCAGGAGGCATAAATAGTACTACGGACACCCTACAAACTGCTCTTACCGCTTTTGTCATGGGTCATGTTGGGAAGCCAGCAGATACCGCGACGCGTTGTTCAATCGCACTAATGAGCAGGCAATGTAACTCCAGCCACTGCTTATCCCATAATACTTCCTGGGAGTTAGCAACAAAGCTGACCTTACTGGGTCGCGTGGTTGATGGCGCTATATATATTAATATAGTGGCTCCCTTATGGAAAGTGACTGGAAGCAAGAACGTGGTGCCTTCATCCCACCATGAGAGTCTTTGCCTAATTAGGTAGAATGATTTGGCAAGAGGGCACAACAACCGTTAGGTGGAGAACAGGCACTGGAGGGGTGGGAGAACGTCCTGCTGCTGCACCTTATGGTGGCACAAGGGGAGAAGAGATGACATATGGGGAAGCCCTTTGTAATGAGGGCTGACATTCACCAGCCACTTACCGCGCATATACCCTGTTTCATGCACGTTGCAGACGTCTCATTTCATCCTCAACAATCACCCTGTACAGCTAAGTCGTACTAGTAGCCGTAGTCGTAGTCGTAGTCGTAGTATCCCTATTTGACAGATGAGGGAACTGCCACTTGAAATTTCAATGACTTGGCCAAGGTCACACTTCAGGGTCAGTGCCAGATTTTGAATGTCAGTCAACACCAGTGTCACAGTCCTCACCCTGTGAGTGTTGAGGGGAGAGGAGAGGTCTGGAATCATCCCTCTAAGTAGCAAAGTGAGAACAGAAAAGCCAAGCACTGCTTCACCCCCATGTAATGCAAAAGCAACTATACTGCAGAACATAGCATATTCATATTGTGAGGAGTTTTATTTCCCGGCAACAGCTACTCCGTGCTCGGTCTTCTTAGCCTGTTGCTCTTACTGTAGAGACATCTGCTAACAAATTTTTAAAATTGGAGAAAACTGTACTTGGAGGAGTTTTTATGGCCTTCCTGACTTTCAGCCTCGGATTGAAGCAGAAACCTTCTCAACTGAAATCAAAGGCGCTGATCCAAGCGAACGCGATGCCTGCGTGTCCCTGTCACTGCGAGACTGGGGTCTTCGCATTCAGCTGAACATCTCCCGCTATGGGGGGCTGGGCTTTTTCAAGTCACGTCTCCCGTCCTCGACAGCCGTGCTGCCGAGGTCACAGGCTCAGGCCCTACGTTAGCACCTAGCCACCACACTTGCATTTTCCCTCATCAAAGAGACGGGACTGTGGAGGTAGCCAGGTCGGAGCTTCTTCAACATGCCTTAGAGATCCTGCCGCTTACCCTGGCTCCTGGTGACTTGGAACCTCGTGTGATTTTATACAGTTTTCTCTATTCTTCCTCACATTGAGCCCAAATCTGCCAAGTGTTGTCTTCTCCAGGAATCTCAGTTCCGCCCACTAGAGCCCCCAAGAGCATCTTCTCGCATGGCGGCCCTGCAGACACTTAAGGAAGCGCTCGTGGCCCCAAGTGCCCTCTGCCCATCAGTCTTCTTCAGCCCTTTTCTCTCCCACAGATGGCAGGTTCTGGGACACGGGCCCAAATACTCAGAAAAAGTGGCATCTGTGTCTGTCGGGCCCCTCCTCCCCCTCCGTGCCAGCACTCTGCCCTTCTGCTCTCTGGAGTCAAGGAATCCAGTAACCAAGGCGTGGTGTCGGGTTTCCCAGAGTGGCTCGCCTTGGGCTGCTTCCCAGCCTTCATCACAGCGCTTGGAGCAGAAAAAGCCAACCGTGATGCTCTCGGGTCTCAGCAAAGCCACCGTGTCCTGGAAGGCTTGGTTATCCATGGATGGGAGGGGGAGGTATTTTCCATTTCCTGTCACGCTTCCCAGCGTGGCCCCACGGCATTGCTGGCCCTGCCTACTGGGATGACGGTTCTCTGGTTTTGCTTCCCACTGGCTTAAGTTGGAGGGGCTCTAAGAAAGCATCCCGGCTTGGGAGAGTGGTTGATAGACCAAATTATTTTACCCCGGCCCACGCCCTTTTGGTCCCTTAAACATCCACCAGGCTTAATAACAGCGATCTCGGTCGGGTCTGGTGCTTTTGAGTTGCTGCCATGGTGTCTGTCCACGCAGGTGGACGCATAAGCTAGAAGAAAGGACATGGCCAGGGATCAGGGAAACTGGGGGTGGGCCTATTTCTGCCACTGAAGTAGCTGTGTTATCCTGGGCAAGTCACCTGACTTGTTTGTGCCTCGGTTTCTTTGGCTCAGTCACGGGGTTAATCATGCCGATTTTACAGGAATTCGGGGTTTCTCAACAGGAGCATTACTGACACTTTGGCTTGAATCACTCTTTGTTGTGGGGGCTGTCCTGTGAATTGTAGGATGGTCAAGCAGCATCCTGGGCCTCTACCCACTAGAAGCTAGCAGCACCTCCCCATCGTTGCAATCCAAAGTGTCTCCAGACATTGCCAAGTGTCCCCTGCGGGGCAAAATTGCCCCCCAGCTGGGAGCCACTGCCTTAACCCCTAGGATAACCAGGATACACAGAATAACCATGTGTGCACATGCAGGACACACCATGGGTGCCACCATCAGCAGCCTTCAGCATTTTGGTCTTCTCCAGTCTGACCATAATTATGCAGAAGCAGAAAGAAGCAGCAGTGTATTCTAAACCAGGCCAACCAGACCCCTCTGTGATCCAGCAGGAAACCTGATATGTCTGCGCTTTAACTTCGTGCCATTCAAGTGTCTTTCCTTTAATGTGTCTAATATCTACTGTGTGTGAAGGGAAGAGCCAAGAAGATGAGTAGCAGTGCCTGTTTTCATGGGTGATAAATTCTAGTGGGAGGAATTTTTCAGCACAGAAATGACGGGAATGCAGAGCGCGCATACCTGAGACCCGCAAAGAGGTGCTCAGATGGCTGAGAGGAAATGCTTCATGGGAGAGCTGACGTTGGGGAGAGGTCCCCGGAGGTCGAACGGGATTTCAGCGGGCAGAAGCCGGACAGCACAGCCTGCAGGTAATCTGAGCAGAGGCAGCGGTGTGATGGAGGGCAGAGAAGCACAGAGCGTGAGAGGACAGGGTAGCCGGAGAGAAGCCCTGGTGGCCGGTTTCTGAAGGCTCTGAACGTCGGCTGTGCCAGTTGTCCTTAATGTTGGCAACGGGGAGCCATGGGAGGTGTCTGAGCAGTAGAGTGGTGTGGTCAGAGCTGTGTTTAAAGGGTTGTTTGGTGGTAGTGTCCAGAGTGGACTGGAGTGAGGGGAAGCCAAGTACAAGGTGTCTGGGGGCCTGAGTGAGAGTGATGGCCGTGGGAGTGGGGAGCACAGGGCGAATGAAGGAAAAGGTGCCGAGAGCCATGAGGACTGGGGAAGGGTGAAAGAGGACCGGTAGGAGGCAGAGAGACAAAAATGTGGAATCTGGATCCCTGAGAAAGACATGGCCATTAATGGAACAGGAGGGGCAGAGGAGGGACCAGGAATCAGGAACCTTGGGCCCTGGAGGGCGGCCTGGGAAAAGCATTAAACATGCGGGTTTCCCAGAGGCGCCCACGCCATGCGCCATGCCTGGACTGGTCTCCCACACTTCCTGCGGGAAAAGACATGTGCTTGTTTGCTCAATGCTTTGTTTTTTCAGTGTGGACGGGCTTCTCAGATCTATTTATAATTTTTTTCGGGACGATTTATGTGACCCTCAAAAAATAATGTTCAGTGAGAAAAAGGAAAAGGAGCTCAGTCTGGGGCCTTTAGTCCCTGTGCAAAGCACCTTTTTAAAAGCAGAGAGAATCCGAGTTTGGAATTAACTAAGTTAACAGCAGGAGCAGAATCGCATGCGGAGCATACGCCATATGCTGTTTTTTCTGAATATTCTAACAATACACCAGGACGCTCTGAGTCTATATACACTGGAGTGTGCCCGCGGCAGGGGCTCTGAGCCCGAATCGGTACCGTGGGGCTTCCTGCCACTGCTCACACCCCCAGCAGGAAAACGGGGCCGGGACTCTTGGAGCGCGAGCGGGTATCGCCACCAAAGGCTTCTGCCCTCCCAGGGCCACCTCAGTCACATTTGCGTCGTGTCCTCTCAGCGGGTGACCCGACGGGTTTATTTTTCCTCCCTTGGACCTTGCTTTACCTCCCCCCACGTTTTTTATTATTTCGTTCCAGCTCTCTACAGTTATCACGTTGAGATCCTTAAATGCATCTAAGAAGGGACAATCAAAGCGATGGCTCCCAGGACACCCATCCATCTTCTACCCTACATACATACTTAGTCATTAATATTTATCTGCTAATCAGCCAAAGGGATGCTGCGTGCCTCTGTGGGGCCACCGCAGGAACGAAGGCGGTCCTGCCTCGGCCACTCTGGCTGACAGCCCCGTACCTGGTTTGCTCCCGGTGGGAGAGTGGGAGGGGAGGCCCGAGGACCAGGTCCCCCAGGCTCTGGTTTGTGGATGTGGGTAGTGGGACCCAGCCCGAAACCTTCTCTGCTCTGTTCTCCAGCTGATGCCTGAAAACAGTGGCTTCCATGGGTATAGCTTTTCACAAATGACCAGCTTTTTCATCTGTACTGGCCCAGGCCATTGCCGTGACAGAAACTAGCATCGGTATTAACCCCGTATTGCAGGGAAGACTGGGGTGCACAGAGGAGCGTGACTTGTCTGATACATTTTTGGTGGCAGCAAATCCCATTGTACTATTAGTAACAACAGTAACAACCATTTCTCAAGCACCTAATGTGTGTCTAATGCTTTAAGTGGAGCTCTGAGCGCATACAGCGGGGCCCTAGCCAGTAAGAGAGGAACCGTGGAGACTCAAGGTTGGGGACACCCGGGATACCAGATCCTGGCCCCCTGGGTGGAATGTGGACTTGCCGTGTGTGGGGACAAATGGGGCGACACTCCACAGTCTCAGGAAAATCCCCAGCTCCCCTCTGGATTGGTGGCGGTCGAGCGGAGCCTACTGATACAGGTCCTGTCTCCCGCCTGGGGCAGGACTGAGCTCAGAGATGGGTTGTCAGTGACTACAGCTCCAAGAAGCTGGGGAAGGAGGTAGGACAGGAAAGAGGAACTGTCAGTACTTGTCAGAAATTTCTGAGTCTTGGGTCCCATCAGGCCTAACTTGGTTGACATGGGAGGACAACAAGAAGCTTTGGTTTGGGGCACCTGGGTGGCTCAGTCAGTTAAGTGTCCAACTCTTGGTTTCGGCTCAGGTCATGATCTCATGGTCGTAAGATTGAGCCCCACGTCAGGCTCCATGCTCAGTGGGGAGTCTGCTGAAGTTCTCTCCCTCTGCCCCTGCCCCCACTCGCATGCACACGAGTGCACTCTCTTTCTCAAATAAATAAATCTTAAAAAAAAAAAAAAAAGGCAGCAGCAGCAGCTTTGGTTTGCCGTGTGTAGGGGGAGGGGGTATCTAGCATCAGGATGTACCCCTGGGCTCTGATATAGACCCCCTGGGGTCAGTCCCAGCTCTGATACTTACTACTTACAGGTCATGTCACCTTGGTCATTACCTTGCTCTGCCCCAGTTCCCTCTTCTGTAAAACGACTTGTATCGTGACCTGCAAGGGCCTACACGGTGTGGCCCCCCACTGCTTCTCCTGCGCATCTTCCCTGTCCCCACACCTCCCCAGCCTCTCCCGCCTCCTCACCCTTGGCACAGTCCCACCTTGAGGCCATTCCCACTGGCCATTCCCTTTGCCAGAATGATCTTCTCCCAGATAGCCACATGGCCGACTCCCTCACTTCCAATAAATTTTTGCTCAAATAGCCTCTTCTCGGTGGGGCCCACCTGGACCATCCCCCCAGCGCTCCCGGCCGCTCACCAGCTCTACTATTCTATCCACATTTTCCCCAACTACTTGGTGGTTTACCTTATAGTGTACTTGTGCTAGGTCTGCTGCTTGCTGTCTGTATACAAGTCAAAGATCTCTGTTTTGTTCACTGCTGCCTCCCAGGGACCCAGGACAGAGTCTGCATAAACGGTGCTTGTCATACCGTTGAAAGGACTGACACAGATTGACAAGGATTAAATTAGATAAGAGGTGTTAATAGTTTAGCTCAAAGCCTGATCCGTAGGAAGGACTCAATAAAAGGCCACTCTCATCATATCTGACTTTAGTATTGATTAATTTGCTGCTGGGGTGTAGTTTGGGTTCAGGTCCTACTGGAGGGAAACACGGGCCATGTTTAATGACCCGCCGTTATGGTTGCAATCCCTTCTTGCTACCTGCCTTCCTAGTAGAGACAAGTAGGCCCTTTTATTGAGCCCCATGGCCCACTGAGGTGAGTTATTAGAGTCAGCTTCAATACACAACTGGAGAAATCAAGTCAGGGAACGTTTGATAGCTCATTTAGGAAAGGCAGCGAGTCAGAGGCCTGCCTGCCCACTGGGCTAGCAACCGAGGGAAAGCAAAGCTACACTGAGGAATGCCACAGCTCCAGGTGAAAATCACCCCAGCACTGCACACCCCAACACTGGCCTTATCACGTTATGTTGGAAAAAGTGCATTTGTGAGAGCTCAGTGTAGAAGCCTCCTTTAATGCCACAAGGCAAGTCTCAGTTAACCACAGAGAAAGTCAAATTCGCTTCAAGAATATGGAGACAAGTTGCAGAGAAAGGAAGTGTGGCTGAGTCCACCAGAGGCATTTCGCAGAAAGGGCCGGGGGGCGGGGGGCAGCAGGGCTCTGGTCAGCCTGGGTGGTCTGCCAGGACACAGGCAGCTTGGCCTCTGACCCCATGCCTTCCACAGGTCTGCAAAATTGAGCTCCAAGTAGACTTTTCTCCTTCCCTCTTCATCCCTCTGCCACCCCACAGAGAAAGTTCTATTCGATTCTGTCAGACAGTATTTTGTGAGTGTGGACTCTCATTGCCTGGAGGGGAGGATGATGGTGTCTGTCACTGTCCCTGCCCTTGGGGGCTCACAGCCCAGCAGGGCAGACTGCAGCCCTTTGAGCCGCTTCTGGACACAGTAGTTAGGACCACAGACTCAGAGCTGTGGGTCCTGGGTTTGAACGCGGCTCTGCTGATTGTTAGCTCCATGATCTAGCTTCTGTGCCTCAGTTTCTTTGCTTCATAAAATGGGGACCAATTATATGCCTGCCTCATACGGTTGTGGTGAGGAGCAAATGAATTACAGCGTGTCAGCTGCCTAGAACAGTGCCTGGCACATGGTAAACATTACCTGTGTTTGTCTTCATCATTATCATTATTATTGGGTACTGTCATTATGTGGTAAGTACAGTCGAGACGAGCAGGTGTGCTAGGCACTCAGAAAGAGACATCTGATCTAACCTAAGGCTCTAGGAAGGATTCCTGGAAGAGGTGACAAAGAACTGAATCTAGCAGGATGAGTAGGCATTATCCAAGCAAAGAAGGTATAGACATTCCAGGAAGGGGGTGTGAAACCATGAGCAAGATATAATGGCATGTGCTAGAAAGTGCAAGGAGACTGGTGTTGCTATGATGTAAGGGTCCAGGCGGGACACTGAGTAGTGAGCTGCTAAGCTGACCGTGAGGTCAGATCATAGGGGGCTTTTGTCTTTACCCTTCTGACTTCTTTTAGCCCAGATCCCATTCTTCTCCCCACTTTGGTAGGCCCTGAAGTGTAGCTCAAGTACCAGTCCCCTCCCCACCATCCTACAGGCCACAGAGGGCGCGAGGGGTGGGCATGTGACTCGAGCTGGCCAATCATAACGCGCCCCTGGGATCTCCACAGGAGCCAGGCTGGGAGCCAGGCTGGGAAAGTTGGGCTTGCCCCTCGTGCTGTGTTTGGCCAGAGGCCCCACCCCAGGGAGGAGTCCCTAGTCCCGGCCCCAGAGATCCCAGGAACTGCCCAGGTTCCTCTAGTTCTTCTTTCTGTGCTGGGAACTTCCCAGTATCCTGCCAACAGACCCTTTAAAAACTCCAAGCTTTCTCAAGCTGGTTTGTGACATTTGCAAATGAAACATTCCTGACTAATAGACCACACTAAGGAGCTGGGATTTCATCGTCTGAGCAGCGAGGGAGCTATTGCAGGTGTTAAATTGGGGTCGGCTGTGCATTTGAGAGACGCCACGCTGACAGTGCTGTGAAGATGACTTAGAAAGAGTCTAGAGGGGACACCCATTAGGGGCCGCCTGAGTCCAGGAGAGAAGGATGGGGCCTGGCTGGCTCTTGATCTTGGGATCGAGAGTTTGAGCCTCACGTTGGGTGTAGAGATGACTTGAAGTAGGAACAGAGAAGGCAGGCTGAGGCGACCAAGAGCAGCCAGAGTCAGACACTGCCTGTCAGCTGTGTCTACGCTGGTGTGTCCGGACCTCCTGCAGTCCCTGGACTGGCCTACGGTGTGGGAGAGGCCTGGCCTCGAAAGTCAAGCCTGAAAGCAGGAAGTGGGCAGCCAGCAGAGACAGTGAGAGGCTCTGTGTCCCGTGCCCCCCTCCCCATGCAGGAGACCCTTTGGGCTGCACTGTCACTGTGGTGCTGGGCACAGCCCCCACAGCTCTGCTGTCACGGCCACAAAGGGATTTCTTTTAAATGTGTTTGTCTGGTTTCCCACCTTTTTGGTTCCTGACCAAAAGCAGACCCTGCCCTCTGCTGCTTCTGTACCTTCCTCCCAGGGCTCTGGGCTGGACCTCCGTTCCCCCCACAAAAGACGGCCTCCCACAGCTGGGACCAACCTGCACCCGGATCCTGAGCACAGCAGGAGGACAGAGCCTCCCAGGATGGCCTCTGGGGGGAAATGGCGCTTTGTCCAAGTACCTTCTATGTCCCAGAGGCTTTACAAATGTTAGTTCACTGAATTCTCACTGTAATCCTGGTAGGTACTTTGTCAGCATTTTACAGGGGAGGATGCCAGGGTTCAGGAAGATAGGATGACACACACAACAGCACCCAGCCACTAAGGGAGGGAAGGAGGATGTGAACTCAGATCCATGATGATTCTCCCCTCTGGACCGATTTTTAACCATTTGTCAGTGGGTCCCAGCTATCTCTGTTCCGCCTAAGATAGAGCCTGCTGACATAATGTGGGACGACACCCTTTACAAACTGTAAATATCACACTCGTGGGGTTTTTCCTTCCCCTTTATTATCTGATTTGGGTAGAGGTGGGTTGGGCTTCTAAGATGAGACTCAGTAGCTTCCTTTCCTTTGGCTTGGACCTTCTCCCAGTTCAAGGGCAGCTACCATCACCCGGTGCTGGAAACCTCACTCATCCACGTGCCTTCTTCGGTCTCTCACGCTTCAGGCGGATCTGTGCCCTGGCAGAGCGACCTTCTCCCGGTTATCAGCTATGGCATCAACCCACAGATGCCCTCGGACCAGGCTTATTCCCTCCCTGAGGGATGATTCCATCCCTTATTCCTGGCTGCAGGACACACACAAACCCATCCTCTAACTCACTTCCCGTTCTTCACGATGATGCCTCAGCAAATCTGCCTCCCAGGTCTGGGAATTAACCTGTGGTTCAGCCCAGCAGTCAGAGAGATGGGGACGCGGCAGAGAGCCGTCACAGACATTCCGGCCACGAGCATACAGCAGGTGCTCTATTGTGCCTGATTGGGAGTTGCCTTGAGGGCTCTGTGACTCTCTAGGGGGCTACCGCGTGAGCCTTACATGCGCCACACGTGAACTTGGCCACGTGACGAGGGGACGCGGGGTAGTCGATGGAGCAGCCAGACAGCCTGGCTCCATCCATCACTTGTCACCTTGGGGCACGTGGCTTCCCGCTGTGTGTCGTAGGTTCCGCAGCTGTGGGATGGTGACAAGAATAGTACCTACTTCCTGGAGATATGAGAATTAAATAAATTAGCCCATGTAAAATGCTTGGGACACCTGTTAATACATGGCACGTAGCTTTATAGGGCCCTGTGCTCCACAGGGCATGGAGTTCTGGATGGCCAAGGAGACATACGTGTCTCTAGGCCATGCTTCAGGGACCCAGGACCCCAGAATTCCCTGTTGAAACAGCCTCAGACCTGCTTCCAGGACCCATGGGGAGCTTTTCGCCCCAGGTCAGCCTCCTGGGGGTGGCGTTCACTGCCTTGGGAATCCTCAGAGGCCCCCAGTGCGTGAAGGCGAGGGTGTGGGTGGAGCCTGGACCGGGGACTTCGCTGTCCCACCATGTGGGTCTGGCCCCTCCCCGACCACGAGGTCCACGTCCATGTCCACGGGTGTGTCATCCCTTGCCACCAAGGTCCAACACAGAACTCTGTGTTGCCTGAAAATTCCGAGTTGGAATCTGATCTTCCAGATAGGATGACGTATAGTAGCCAAGGTAGGAGAACAGCATCTCTTTTACCTAGCAGTTTGTAGGCTTGATTTATAACTCTTAAATATTTACTCATATGGCATGTGGGCTTTGTTTATTCTTGCTCCAGACCTGACCCATTTTCGAGGTGGGCCTGGTGGTGATAATTGCGGTGAGGCGTGAGATCAAGAGCGGTTCGTCGGAGCTGAAGCTCTGGGATGTGTCTGCCTTGCTGTATTGATTTCCATCCTCGCTTCTTCCCTCCGCTAACTGGGGCCAAATAGATGGAAGGCAGAGGTATTGGAGACTTAGCTGTAGAGAACAAGATAAGTGATGTTTACAGATGCGGCCGGGGGTTCCGGAGCCAGGCTGGGTTCCCTGCGAGCTCCCGGCAGAGGTCCCCCGCTCACCGCCCACCCCTCCTCTAGGAAACAGCTTTCACCTGCCCGCCTCACTCCGGGGCTGCTGGAAGCCTGCATTTTTGCTGTCTTGGGCAGCCCTTGCCGTGGCCCTCAGGGATGCCCCCCCCCCTCGTCAGGAGCCCCTGAGGCCTGAGTGAGCACACTTGTCTGGACAGAGTGCACTTTTACCAGCCAAGATCAATCCCAATAATTCACACTAACATACACAATTGTATTTCCACATAAAGCCGGTTTGTTCTTTGCTTGTTTCCCTCCTCTGCCTCCCCTCTCCCAATGACCTTCGCCATTCCAACGTGCTCTCATTTCAACACGACATGCAGCACTTCAATGCACCTGTGTGTCCAGCCTTGTTCCCGCGGCCGCCCGGCACCCCGCTGAATGGGTGCAGCACCTTGGCCAGCAGTCTCAGGGAAAGACCGTCCCCAGACTTTGGGGGTGGCATGCTATGAGGGAAGGCACACAGACACACGTGAGTTCAAAGCCCAGCTCCCTCACTTCCCTCCTGTGCGTCTTCGTCTTCGGACCAGGCGCTTAACTTCTCAGAGCTGGGGTTGCTGCGTGTATAAAATACAGATAATAACGCTGACTTTTTTGGTTGTGTGAGGATTTAAACAGGTGGCCCAGGTAAAGCCTCAGCACGGTTCTCAAAAAATGTAAAGACAAGGACCTTCTCCCTCTCTGACTGCCAGCACCGCCCCAGTGCATGTGATACACGTCCGTTGTCATCTTCGGTAAGCCATGAGTTGCTGACTCCACTGAGAAGGGCGGGCTGAGTGCAGAGCCATAAGTAACAGGGGGTGCACTGGCTGAGCCCCATGCAAAGCTGCCTCTGGTGAGTGGCTTCCCTCTGGTCCTTGGCTTTCCTCCCTTGGCTGGGAAATGTCACCCTTGAAATTCAAGCTTGTGTCTGAGCTGGTCAGGAGCTCTGTGGGCTCAGGGAACCATGCATGGGTGGAATGTATGGCCTTGGCAAGGCTTGGGGGGGTCTCTTGGGGCTGTTGAGAGCACACACTGTATTCTCTTGACCACTTATGTGGGGAATGCTCAGGTTCTTTAATCTCTCCCATGAATATTCATCGCTCTCTGTCCAGGAGAGATGTGTGATAGGAGTGGAAATGCAGAAAACGTAAAGGCTTGTAAATGGTAAGGAGGAGAACTGCCCTCTGAGGGGATGCAGCGGGGAGAAGGGAGATAGGGAAGGTCAGCTTCCAATTGATACTCTCCTGGACAAACGTAGATCATTCGAGCGGTCGACTGATCTCGTAGCTCTGAGAAATCTCCCACACAGAACACAGAGGCCCAACCTGGACCTCTGATTGGTTGTTTGTTCTTTTAAACATGATTGTGGGCAGATAGGGTGGTTTTCCCCCTTGCATTCTCTCGTTTGGAATCTCTTCTCTCAAAAGAAGATAAATATCAGGCACTCATGTGTTTTGCTGTTTGTAGCAGATGCCACGGAAGGAACTGAAGGCAACTGGGTGTGTTAAAATCATTTTAACCCATCAGGGCCGCTTGGAGTAATTTCCCTGGAAACCTGTGAAAAGGGTTTTCAAGTTGAACTCGAGACAGTTGTAAATGTGTCCTTTTGTTGGCTAACAGAAGGTGAATGCTAATGCTGAGAGGGAATCGGGGAGCCAGATGAGTTCTTGTCTTAGAAGCTCTTGCTGCCCTCCAAGGCCTCAGCCTTCTTGGAACAGCAGTTGGGAGCCAGCCCTGTGGGATCAGAACTCAGAGAGTGAGCCCCATCCTGGGGTCACGTGAGTGACCCTGGGCCCATCAATTCACCTCCGTCCTCAGGCCTTGTGTCTGTAAAATGAGCAAGTGGCATGATGTCGTGGCTCTTGTCCCTTCTCAGCCACCAATTTGCTCAACCTAAAGGAAGTCACCGAACTCTGTCAGCCTCAGTCTTCTTACCTATAAATTGGGGGATTGGATTACGTAGAAGGGTGGCCAGCTTTTTTTCTAAACAGCCAGATCATAAATATATTGGGCTTCATGGGACATATGGTTACCGCCATGACTACTCAACTCTGCAGTTGTGGCATGAGAACAGCCAAAGACGATATGTAAATGAGTGGGTGTGCTGTTCCAATAAAACTTTATTTGTAAAAAGAGGCCGCAGGCCCTAGGTCCGGGATTAGAGAACCAATAAGGTTCTTTTTTTTTTTTTAATTCACAACATTTTTTTCTTAAATTAACAGCTTTATTGAGATATAATTGATATATTAAAAACTGCACCTATTTAATATTTCATTTGATGAGTTTGGGCATCTGCATGCACTCATGAAAACAAACCGTCACCACGGTCAAGGTAGTAAACATATCCAATAAGCTTTTTTCTAACTTAATAAAGTTATATGTTTTATCTAATGAAGGCATAAAACCCATTAGAATATGAAATTGTTGGTTCTTTTATTTGCTGTGTGATTAACTGAAATTATACATTAAATGACTGTCTTGGGATATACTTGATAAAAATTTCATGGAACGTCAGACTCTTAGTATTCCAAGGGGTCTTCGGGATCGCAGAGTGCCCCAGCCCCACGTGCTGGAAGTCCCTCTCCCCCTTCCTGAGCCCTGGTAGTCCACAGCCTGCAAAGGGCCCATCATCTCAGAGGGCGGCCCCCTCTGCCCAAGCCCCTCCAGCGGTGAAGGCAGACTCCACGTCCTTGTAGCTTCACCCGCTACAAGGGTGAGCTCCTTCCTTCTGCCTTCTCTTCCTCCCCTCATCCCCACAGATGAGCTGCAGAGCCCAGCACACTTGCCTCAGAGAACCTGTTCAGCTCTGCCTCCTTCCCTCCAGTACATGCTTGGCCTGGCGTCCCTGGGCCCCACACCCCTCCCCACCTGCCTCGGTCCGGTCTGCTCAGCCCGCCCAGCCTTTGGGAGTGAGTGCTCCCCAGCCTTTGGGAGTGAGTGCTCCCATGGTGCTGACTGCCTAGCTTTCCATCCCAGCTGCACTCCCAGCTCTCTCGGACCCTACTTGGCTCAACCCCCTCTAGCCCCTGGGCCCCCATTCATCTAAGAAGAAGGTTTAGAATATATGAGAACCCTTGGAGTATTTTAAATCTCTTTTCCAGACCAATCAGACCCCCAGTGCCTTCAACCTACCTATTTACCTGCAGTTCAGCCATTCCTGCCATGAATAAAACTGCTAACTGCCTTCTCGACAGAATCTATGCTCATGAAAGCATATATCTGTAGAAAAATCAGTGCCATTAAGACTGGGATGAAACAGGCCCTCGGAACCGCACTTCTCAGGTGGGAGTAAATGGATGCTTATGTTATTAGCACACGGGAAAAGAGCCGCTTGCGCTGACCAGGAAATGTGGTGTCGGGGCTGCCTCGACTGCAAGGGCTGATTATCTGAAGCAACAAAGGCAAACTTGCGATTTGGGGGTCTGTTATTCTGCTGTTGTATTATGGCCCCCCGGGAGCAATCTGCAGGCTTCACAAAATGCAAAATTAGGCAAGAATCCTACCCGGGGACAAAGATACTTTCCCTAAACTGGGGAGGGAAGCCAAAGGAGAGCACGAAAAGGCAGAGGTCAAGATACAATCCAAGGGACACGGCAGATGCTTGGCCAGGAGAGATGGCAGGGTGCGACCATTAGAAATGAAGGGTCATGGGACCTTGGGGTCCACTGTTCTCATCCCCCCTTTCTCCAGATAGTCTTAAGGCCCAAGGGGTGCTCAGAGTGATGGAACAAAAGCAATATGTGACCCATGAGTCAGGTGTGGACGTTCCGCTGAGGAGGGGAGCTTACTGGAGGCCAACTGTGCAGAAAACACACAACTGATGAAACGCGTCAGGCCGTGGGCTTAGCGAAAGGCCAGTCCTCTTCCTAAAGGGACCCGGAGATGAGCCGCTCTTTAACTCGGGAACAGGGCGCGTGGCACGCACTTCAGTCTAACTTCATGGGGGCTCGTTTGGTGTTCAGCTATGACCGTGCCTGTCTGCTGATGGCAGTTTACTCCCAAATGGACCTTCTTTACCGAGAGTGCAGGCTCTTCTCTTTTCCTGGCTGAGTGCCTCTTGCTACAGACAAACGCAGCTCTGGTCAGAGCCACACCAGGCTTCTGTGGGCACAGCGTCCCCCTCGTGGATGCGGACAATGGCAAGCCTGCAGCCGAGAAGCCCAGCTCTGGACCCCCACGCACTGAGCCACCAGCCCCGGTGGGCTCCAGGAGGACGGAGAGAGGCACCTGTGCCCTAACACGGCATCACAGAGTGCAGAGGAAGAGAGAACAGCAGGGCGGGAGAGGAGCCGGGTTCTCCATCTGTCTAGGGCTTTACAGTTTTCCAAGCACTTTCATACCTGGGGCCTCGTTTTCTCTTTAGAGAAGGGGTATTGTTATTCTCATTTTCTGCACAAGGCAGTGGAGGCTCAGAGAGCTCAAGGGACCTGACTGAGGTGGGGCTGGGACACAGCTGACGTCCAGCCTGCTTCACAGCTGCTCCTGCAAGCTCTGGCCTCCTCTCCTCTCGAAGGCCTTCCGTGTCCCCACCCTCTTCCCCCCCAGCACTGACTGCGGGGTTCTGGACTCCTCTCTGTTTGTCATCACTCTCTAGATCCTAAGCTGTGTGAAACCGAGGGCCACGACCTGTTCATCTTAGTATCCCCAGGTTCCAGGACACGCCTGGCGAACAGAAGATTCATAATAAATACCCAGAGTTCACTCGGCGTGGCTTCCAGGGCCCAACGGATCCGTCCCGGCACGGTGTCCACAACCTCTTTGGCCTCACTTCACCCACCTTCCCCAAGCCGATCCGAAATGCATGAAGTGCTTTCCTACCCCAGGGCCTTTGCCCTTGCTGGCCCCTCTGCTTCCACATAGCCATGTGGTTCTTTGTCTCATTTCATTCAGGTATTTGCTTAAGATGACAGTGTGACAACATTCTCAAAGAGGCCTTCCCCACACCTGTCTTACAAAGCAGCCCCCACCCCTCATTACCTGTATCCTGTTTGTTTGTTGGCTCTTTCTCGAACTGTTCAGGGGCCTGAGGGCAGAACTTTGTTTTGTCCCCTGGTGTGACCCCAGAGCTTCGAACAGTCTCTGCCACTCGGGACACATTGTGGAATGAATGAACAAACCACGTGTGTCATGTTAAGGCACCAAAGGCGGCTTGTGGCTATATCTTGAGAGGAGGCTAGTACTGCGTGCTCCTCCTAGATCTCTCACTCCTCATCCTTCCTCCCAAAATTTAAAAACTACCATCTCTATGCTAGCAAATGAAGGCTGAGGGGAACCCCTGGTATAAACCTGGACTATCTCCCTGGGAGTCGGGAGCCCCCGGTATAGACATGGGTCAGACACACAGTCTTAACTGTTAAGATGCTGGCTGACACAGAGTTTGGGGAGGAAACAGCAAAGAAGCTACGTTACACTTAGGAAGGAAGGAATCCACATTGTTCTATTCTCCTGGGCAGGCTGCGTGTCACCTCTTCTGTGGTGACGAGCACAGAGCTGGGGAAAGGATGAGTAAAGGTCACCTCCTCACCCCTCTCTGTTATAATGCAGGATGGACTAGGTTTTTTCAAGTCCTGCTGGAAATCTCCTGGCTGGAAACCTTCCCAGATACCCAATTTTCTTGCTTGAAGTGCATTTCTTTTCTCCTTGAAAATTAGTACAGGAGAATTTGTCTCTGTTAGAAACCCCATCCTGGTTGGAAGTGCAGAGGGCTCAGCCTTCACACAGAAACTTGCTAAATGCTTGGTGTGTGCAGAGCACTGTGCGGGGCTGGGGGCTCCTAGGCATGGAATGTGAAGGACTGGGGGGAGGGGCAGTTCATACAGAGAAGTTTCCATGGACCCTGCACTCAGAGGACATATAAACTGACTCCTCTGTGTTAAGGGGTAGGAAGAACTCCCTCTTGTCCACAGGCCTCACAGGGTTCTCCGCAGGAAATAGAGGGGCCAGAGCTGCATCTCATTCCTTGTTACCCTCCTCTTCTGACCAACACTACGGGGGGCTTGGGCCTTTCCTACCATGAGACCCAAGGGAAAGCAGACTTGACCTTCTCTCTGGGGACAATGACTCAGACCTCAGGAATGTATTCTTTCTTTTATAATAAATTCCTTGGGGGCCTCGTATCTAGCAGCCCTGTTCTGGGCCCTGGATTTGAAGAACTAAACTGGACCCAGGCCCTGCCTTCTGGGTGCTGCCATTATGGAGGAGACAGGTATATGTATAGGCAGTGTGGGAGAACTTTGTAGGCCTGCTAAGGAGCCCGTGCTTCCTTCTGTCAGTGATAGGGAACCACAGAAAGGTTTTGAGAAAAGGAGTTGTTTGGTTAGATTTCCATTTTCAAAAGGGGGTCATTAGGACGTTGGTTGGCTTGAACTCGCCACAGAGGTCCCGAGCCTCGCTTGACCCCTGAACACCACGGCCCCCACCTCCCCCAGCTGGGCCCGGCGCCTCTCCCACACGCTCACGCGGCAGCTGGATCGCTCCCGGCGTAAAGCGCTCACCCCACGAGGTAGGGAAGCCTGTCCTCCTGTCCTGTTCCTCACCAGCCTACCAGGCCCTGTGCCATGCTCGTCCTTCTTCCCCCGGGTCCAGCGCAGAGCCCAGGCCACTGCTGGTGCTCACGAAATATACACACAGACGTATGTATTTGTAACAAAGGTTAAACGAACGACTGCAGTATTGCACGAGAGAGAAAACCGGGGTCTCAGTGAGCCAGAGCGCTGCCAGCGAGAACGAACGGGAGGGAGAGGCTGGGTGGTGGGCAGACCCCGGAGCCGGCTGTGCTCCTGGTGACCTACCGGGCAGTGAAGGAGCAGGACTCAGCCTCCGGCTCCTCACCTGCTTTTTGCCTTTTGTGAAATGGGTGGTGTCGACTCCTCACAGGGGTATCGCAGAGACGAAATGAGAGCATAAAGTAGCAGCTCACTGCCGGGGTGACTGACGGCCGCTAGGCTGCCTCAGTTTCCCCAGTGCCCAGTGTGAGCAGGCCCCAGGCTACTCACTGCTGAGCAGAAGGGAGGGGAACAGTCTGAGGAGGTACAAGTTCCCTTTTCTACCTTCTGCCTCTCCTCCTGTCAGAGGAGCCACTTTCCTGGGGAGGCTGCACTTCTCTCAGGGCCCTGGACCCTCTGCCTCCATGGCCAGACTTTTCTAAAAGGTGGCAGATCTATAGCAAAATCAATTCTGAAAAATTCCAACCACTCTGTGACTGACTGACCAAAAGGACCAGTGGCTCTTCACCCTCACTGTGCCATTGACGACGACCCCGGACACCTTTCCTCCCTGGACTTTACTTTCCCAGCCACGAGATGGGCATTAGACTACGTTTGGTACTGGTCTGCTTCAAGAATCCAGTTCGATCATGCCGATGGGAGCACCTCCCAAATTCTGATGTACAAGAGAAATGCCCTTTTATCAGCATACATGGTACCCTCGAAGGCGCCCAGCACAGAGTGTGCATGGAGGCCTGTGGCTACTGTGGAAAGAATAAACGGAGTCTGTTTGATTTAGTTACTGTCCCATATCTTGCTCTATAAAGAACTCGCACACCAGCAGGTACCCGCAGGCTGGTGGATGCCATCGTGGGCACCATGTCACCAACTCTGCTGGGCTGCCTCCTTCTGGCCACTATTTGGCTTCATGGTTTCACCCCGGTTTGGATCCCGACACTGCTCCTGCTGGAGGTGGTATGTTCCTCTGGCTTCCCCAGCTCACACGGCAGAGATGACTGTGGTTTGGCATATGGTTTCGGAGCTGTGCCCACCTGCAAACAGGCCATCTCCGTATCCCCCGTCCAGGAGCCCTCTGTGCAGGGAAACACCAGCTCCTTCCTGTGCAGGGCTTTGGAGGGGAGCGCACCTGAATGAGCATGAAGGGGAGGCCAGCCAGAATGGCACGACAGGGCCAGAGCCTCTGGGGGGTGGGAGTGTGGGGGGTGAGTCCAGCCCTCCCACCTGCTAGAAGGATTTTCTGAGGCCACATCAACAGTCCGCTCATTTGAGAGTCATTTGTTTTGATCAAATCCCTCTTTAAAATGCAGGAGGGCAGGGGCGCCTGGGTGGCTCAGTCGGGTGAGCGTCTGGCTCTTGACTTCTGCTCAGGTCATGATCTCAGGGTTGTGGGACTGAGCCCAGAATCTAGCTCCACACTCACTGGGGTTTCTGCTTGAGATTCCCTCTCCCTCTAGCCCTGCCCCCATTCACCCTCTCTCTCTATCTCTCTCTCAAATAAATCTTTTTTTTTTAAAAAATGCAGGAAGGTAAATCCTAATGGTCCTTCACACCCTGATGAAAATAAATTTAGTTACATACTTAATTGCCAGTGTGTGTAAAGCTTTGGCATAGCTTTTATCATCACACATTTAATTTCATCTTCATAACTGTCCAATGTAGCTTCTAGCCCTGTTTCAGGAGACTGAGGCTGGAGCAGTGACATCATTTGGACATAACAGCGACAAGTAAGGGAGGTCTGCTCACCCTGCAGAGCGGGTCTCCCTTGGCTGCCCCACGTGGTCTCCCGGGGCGGCTGTGGGGGCAGGACCCTGCTGGGGGAGGGCCATGAACTCAGGGCCCACTGCACATGCATCCCACTGCCGAGAGCAAAACAGGCGGAGGGCCAGGGTGAAGCCAGCCTGCTCGCCATGGCCCCCATGCCCGCCCCTTCCTCCCAACCACGGCCAGGACAAGGCAGGCAGGTCTGGGGCCGCTGACCATCGAGGCCTGGAAGGCCTTCGGATGGGGCACAGCTGAGCCTCATTCACTACGTTAGTTTCTGTAGTGTTATTTTTTTTTTTGATGTTTGTTTTCTGCTATTTATTTATTTTTATTATATCATGTTAGTCACCATACAGTACATCCCTAGTTTTTGATGCAAAGTTCCATGATTCATTACTGGCATATAACACCCAGTGCACCATGCAATATGTGCCCTCCTTAATACCCATCACCAGCCTATCCCATTCCCCCACGCCCCTCCCTTCTGAAGCCCTCAGTTTGACTAGAAAACATTTTTTAAAAATCTCTCATCTCTGTAACTTAGTTTAACAATGCATTTTAAGTGGATTTCCTAGGGACGCCTGGGTGGCTCGGTCAGTTGAGCATCCAACTCTTGATTTCAGCTCAGGTCATGATCTCTGGGTCCTGGGATCAAGTCCTGCATCAGGCTCCATGCTCAAAGGGCAGTCTGCTTGGGATTTTCTCTCTCCCTCTCCTGCCCCTCCCCATGCTTGTGTGCGTGCGTGCGTGCCTCTCTCTTTCTCTCTAAAATAAATAAATCAATCTTAAAATACATAAGTAAATAAATAAATAAATGGATTTCCCAAGAATACGGACTTGGAGTCTAGTGACTTGGATTCATATCCCAGCTCTGCACCTGTTAGTGCTATGACTGTGGGTAAAGGACATAGCCTCTCTGGGCCTCAGCTTCCACATCTGTGAAGTGGGAGTAACCCTAGTATGTACTTCATAGGATCGTTACAAAGAGAAATGAGGTGCCCGTCCAGCGTGCCGAGCATGGGGCCTGGCATGTGGACGCACTCGTGGAACTGCGGGTGGGCCAGGGCCTTGGTGCCGCATCCCCTCCCTGGTTGGTTTGAGGGCAGGAGCTGGGCAATGCCGGCCTCTTGGGGGACAGGGAAGCCAGCGTATTCCAGCCACCCCTTGAAGAGGGGGACGTCTGCAGCGGGCAGTGCAGACTGGGGGGTTAGTAGGCGCTCTGCTCTTCATCAGCGAGCTCCAGGACGTTGGGTTGCCCTCACAGTCTTTCCTCAGCTCCTTCAGCGGAGGCGATGCCATGGGGGCCCAGAGCCGGGTCTTACAGCAGCTGGAGGGTTCTCAGGGAAAAGGGCCCTTTCCGGCTCCACAGTTCCTCTCCTCAGCTAATTCAGACTCTGGACCCAAAAAACCAGGTCCGTGCTTTTATAGAAATTGGGTGGCACGAGGTGAGGAGGAGCAAAGCACCAGGCTGGGCTCCATGGAACCCTGCTTCAGGCTCCCACCTGTATTTTCCCTCTACCTGCCTCTGTTTTGTGCCTGTCTGGGGACCAGGGTTGTGGATCCATTATAACAGAAATGACTACGAAACTCATCAGTGACTACGAAAACTAATCCCTCGTAAATACATTCTGAACATGGGAATGACTCAGCTGAGAGGGATTTGCAGAGGCAGTGGAGAGAGTCACCCCAAGAAGTGAGACAGAAGGAACCGTGCCAGGGGGGCCCGGAACGGCAGAGTTACAGCCAGGGAAGGCCAGGCTGCTGAGCCTTGTCTCCCGACGTTAATCCAGTCCATGAGAACCTGGATCATACAACTTTCTGAACTCAATTTATATTCTCCTAGGCAAAATCTCTACAACCTGGATGGAAATTTAGCCAGAGAGCAATAAAGAATGGTAAGCCACAGGTAATGAACTAGCCTCTGGGAAGCCAGGAGCCCAGCTCTCTGGCTGGTTATATTTCAAGTATTACAGGAAATTAGATAATATTGCACATTCACTGAGTCCCCCCATTAGGTACCAGGAGCTGGGCTGCAAACTTTAATGACCTGCGTTCACTGGTCCCCTCAAAAGCTCTGTGCAAGAGGCTTCCCAGACCAGTAAGCACTTGATAGTCGCCTGACGTGTAAAGACATTTTCTTGGATCTTGTGAGTATGAATTTTCCACCACTGCAGGTGGCCAAAAAGAAGTGATAGTCCCACTTACCTCTAATGAAAGCAAGAGACTTATTACATTTCCAGAACAGACCACAGGTACAACAGGGACACTGTACATGAGCCTCACAGTCAGGGTGTCCTCGCTGGCTGCCAGCTGTTTGGGCCTCTGTCACAGTAGGCCTGGACATGTCTGAGATTTCTGGCTTTCTCTCTGCACGGGTGAGATCATTCATATCAAGTGACAGCCAACCTCTGAAAGCAGAGGCCCATTTATTGGGGTGCAGAGAGCAAATGTGAACCCATTATAACCCTATCCTTCCTTTCCCTGCCCATCAGTCTTGGAGAGAGTCCTACTTCTAACAAACTTCATAAGTGCAGGATCTTCTTAATGCAGAGGACAGCAGGTGCACTGAGCCGGGCCCTCCTTGGACAGATCCCAGCCACCTGGACCTTGCAGTTGCTTAATCTAGGGGACATATGAAAGGAGAAGGCCAGCGTTTCTGGAATGGTCAAGACATCCCTGTCAACAATGGCCTGTCATTGGTCTTCCCACAGAGGCCTTTAACTCTCTACCCTCCAGGTTTGGTTGTCAAAGAGTTCATACCGGTCGCTTTGTTTTTCTCCATTGCTCAGCAGGAGCCTTGCGGGTTTCTCTGTTATTCCTCACAGTGAGGGCGCACAGGACCTTCCAAAGCATGACTCTATGGTGTTAGTACGCGCTCACCTTACAACGAATGCCCAGTATTTTGTGCAGAGGTCCTCGGACATTGCACCTGTCCTAGGACCGTGTCATCCCGGTGGATCTTCGGGCTCCCTCCTCACAGTATCCCTGAGCCCTGCTACATGAGGTGTCAGAAGCCATGTCTCTCATAGTTGGGGGCTGTAGTTCTACTCTTCCAAACTGGGAACTCCCTGCTTGGGTTTTCTGTGGGACTTGGTTCCAAGCGTCACGGAGTCTGAAGTGACCGATGCCGGCCTAGCCAGCAGCCAATGTGCTCGTGACATTTGCTCACGGCGTCAGTGACTGGCCGAGCAAGAAAGGAGTGGGGGCGGTAATGAGTAGCTCAGCTTCAGGCAGCGGCACAGGGGAGGGAAGGCGCCTGTGATTGCTCACCACGTGCCCTGGCCTCGGCCACAGGAAGGAAAGATAATGACCAGTGTCCAGAACAGCAGAAGCAAGAGAGCACGTACAGTCTCTTACCGCCCGACTCTTCAAAGATGCCCAGCTGTGCCGAAGGAGGATGTGAAGTCGAGATTTCATGACCCCCAGGCCCAGGGCGAGTGATAAAGCCCTGCTCGTTTCCTTTTGAAGACAGCTCTTCATCTTCTCTGGCCTCCAGCCTGGTTTCCCTGGCAACTGGGCTGCCTTCTTGGGGCAAAGGTCAGCGTGCAGTGGGGTGCAGGCTGACCCGCCACGGTGGTATTGGGGGGGTTGGGGAAGGCCGCCTGGGTGAGGACAGGAGCAGAACGTAAAAGCAGGCCTCTCGGGCTGGTCCGAAGTATTCTTCTCCTGCGTCCCCATCTGAGATGAGGAAACAGGCATAAAGCGGGGAAGGAACTTGCCCTGGGTCCTGTGGCGCAGACACGGGAGAACCAGGAATTAGACTGATTGCGGGGCGGGTTTTCCTTCCTTCCAGAGAAAATGCTGCCACTGATCAGCCACGGGGAAGTGGCGCGCTTAAAGCCGTTCCACTTGGGGAGGGGACAGGTGATGTGCTGGGGGCTGTTTGGGCTTCCAGTCCACAGGTGGGAGCAGGTGAGCTCGTGGCCACTGCCAGAGCCGCCAGCCCATGTGCCGGCGACGGCCACCTGTCCCCAGCAGTGGCTCCTGGGTCACCACAGAGACTCGGAGGCCCAAAGGGGGGCTGGAAGTCCACACTTGAGCTCTTTCCCACCAGGCAGAAGAACTCCGGATGAAAACTTGCTGAGAGCAGCAGAGGCTCCCAGGACGACTGGCAATTTGAGTTTCTTAGAGACAGACAGTATGTCGGTACCAGATGTCATTTTAAGCTAAAAACCTATGGTTATGTTACTTAGATGATCTTCTTTATTTACTCTAACCCATAATCCAGAAGCCATCCTCGAATGAACGTGGGCCGTTGAGCATTCCTGCGAGAACCACAGCTCCGTATTTTTAGGTGTTGCCAGTCCCAGATGGGGAATTTCATTTCCGTCTGCAGCTTGCTGCGTTTAGGGTCTGATCGTCTCTGTGTTAATTCTGTCACTGGTCCTCAGGAGTTCGCATCTTACTCCTGTCTGCTGGGGGAGTGTCACCCCCCAAAACAGTTAGTAATTTGCTCCTCTGCTCCAGCCCCAGAGACTGTCTCCTGGGAGGGTCTGTGCATTACTGACTGTATCTATCACTTGGGCAGTTCCCTGCTCATTTCCCCCTGCCCCCTTCTCAGCAGGGGTGAGGAAATGCCTGACTGAGGGGGTCTGGGGGGTCCCTGGGGGTTCAGGAGCCCTGGGCCAGGGGTAGGGCAGCCCTGACATCGTGCATGGAGGTCCAGGCTTCAGCCCCTCCGCACCCCCCTCCCGGTGGCTCTGACAGCCCATGCCGCAGCACTGGGAAGCTAGGAAGAGGGTCCACACCACCAGATGCACCCACACCGTGGGCCAGCACCAGCACTTGTGATGCCTGGGCGTGCCTCTAGCCCCGTGCTTCTGGCCTGGTCACCCCAGCTGTGCTGGCCTACCACCTCTTGTGGGACTGGGACAGTCGGAGGGCCTGTCATTGAGTTGTCGGTGCTCAAAGGAAAGGAAGCCGCCCTGCCCACAGGGCCTGGGCAAGCCCTTCAGGAAGGGGGAAACATGGCTGTCTGTGGCAGTGCGAGCCAGCTGGCTGCTCCTGCAGGCGCCGCGAGGCCGGGTGCAGGTGGACGGAGTTCGCCGTGCCTCATGAGGATGGGCAGGAGCGTCTGGGGGGTCAGAGTGGCCTGCCAGTTTGGCCACCTCTGACTCATCACCTTGGACAGGTGGTTTTAGCTCTCATGTTCGTATATATTAAATGGATCTAATACCATCCACTGTGCAGAAGGGTGGCTATGGGGAAAAGCGTATCGAATGCCCTTCACCCTCTGGCATGTCATAGTGCATAAGCCCAGCAACGAGTACTGCTGTGGCTATTGCTGTCCCTGCAACAGAGGTCCTGTCCCTCTCCTGCACCTGTCAGCCTCTGCCGTCCCCGACCATCCTCTGCGACTCTCAGGGTTCCCTCCAGAATACATAGCCATTTTAATTCACAGCAGTGTCCATACAGGGCCAGCATGCTCACAGCAGAAGAATTAAGGCACATTCTGTCCCCACGTCTACAGGACACACCTGCACTGTTTTCTAAGGAAGGTATAGACTGGAGCAGAGGGAAATCCGCCCTGACCGAACGGGGCATCATGGGGCCAGACTGTCAGCCCCAGTGCAGCATGGCCAAGGGCTCTGCTGGGCCCACCTTGATTGGAAGATGCCCACGGCCACACTCTGTCAGAGAGCAGATGCCCGCGTAGCACACGCTCCTCCAGGTGGAGAGGTCCCGCCACGGCATGGAGGTGGGTCCCTACAGGGAGCACGGGACACATCTGCCCTCCACAGCAGGGTGGGGGCCTTCCGCTTCTGTCCCCCAGCTCCTGGCTGCAGCTTCGGGCTCCATCAGGGCCCATGTGACTTAGATTCCCAGCACTCCTGTTCCCGCTCTTTAGCGGCCACCATTTTTCTCTTGGCTGTGACCACAGGCACTTTGCTCCTCACCGTCTCCCGCCTAGAAAGCTTCTTCTCTGGGGCTGCATTCAGAGCTTCCTGTGTGAGGGCAGCCCTGATCCCAACCTCCTGCTTCCTCCCCAAACTCTGGCTCAGTGTGGCCTCAAGTCACACACACACACACACACACACACACACAACTTGTTCACACTCCCCGAGAACCCCTCTCCCCTGGTCCCCTGGACCCTCTTCCTCTGTTTCCTGTGCCCCCTCACCTGGTCCCTGTGCTCCCTTCTCTCCCCAGGGAGTTGCCATTGTTCCCAGGACTAGGCAGTTTCCCTTCCCAGCCCCCCCCCCGCACCCCCCCCCGACCTTGTATCATCCCAGCCAATCAGGATGCATCAATTCTTCCCTAAAAATCAATGCCTGCCTCACCTCCAGAGCCTCATCTTGTCTGCTAATTTTGTTGCTTTCTTTAACAAAATAATAAAGAACACTTTCCTTGTGACCCTCTTGCCTGCCAACTCCTAGCCCCTGCGAAGTATCTGCAGAACAGGATCGCCTTATTTTGCAAAGAATTGCTCTGACACACTTTCCTCCCATGTCTATCCTCCGTGAATTCAGCACAGGCCTGATGTCTTAGAACCTTTGCATGTGGGAAGGGACAGAAAGACATGTTATATAAAAGGAAGCAAACCCTTGGCTTTAACGTGGGGGTCCTATAGGGCCTGGCATGCCATGCTTGTCTGGTTCTTTCTCCTTCTGCTTTTGGTCCGGCAAAAAAGGGAACGATCGGACCCCTTTTTTCTTGGTAAAAGTAATGGGAAGGGCAGGTACTTGGAATAGCTGCATAAAAATGAGAATTTATGACCATCTGCATGTTTGCGCTGCCGTTCAACCGCCATTTACAACCAGACTTGAGGCGCCACCTGGCTGTGCGTTCCTACCACCCCTTCCCACCCAGTACCTCTTCTGGGTCTTTCCTTACAAACTGACGTGCCCCGCTTTAAAAAACGAGTATCTATTTTTAAAGAAACTTGTAAAATAGGAAAAATGAACAGGCGCTCATTTGTATGTTACATCAAGAGTTTTTGGTTCCGAAATGCTTCTTTGCAAGGCTCCTTTAATGAGTTGCTGCCCCAGTATATTTGTTCCTCGGCAGATCCTTAACTCCAGCTGAAGCTGGACTTGAAGGAGCGTAGGTCTGGGGCTCGTAGAGGCCCGGCTTTGCTCCTAACATGGCTGCTTAGTGACAAGTCAGAAGGTCTCTGAGATCCAGGTGCTTTTCTGTAAAATGGGCATCGTTGCAGGATTAAAGTTACTTATAAAATGGGACAGTGCTACTTCCAACCGCACTGGGTGGTTGTGAGGATTGATAAGTGAATGCGTGCGAAACGCCGGGAAGGATGCCTGCACAGAGCAGGCCCTCAATCAGCGCTGGCTGTCATCACCGCCACCATTCCTTCATTCATCAAAAATGTGGATTAGAATGACACTTTGTAGGGCCTCTTCACTCTCCCCTTAACATGTAAAAATAATCAGACAGATGGCGCCAAATTTAAGGGAGGACGTTTGGGACAGTTGGGCCTATAATCAAAGCTATGCTGCATACACAAAACTCCCTTCGGAGAGCCTGTTTCCCAGGGGCTCCAAGGGCCAGGACTGGTTTCTAGGGGGCAAGGCTGGCTTGCACCTGAGGAGCATGGAGTAAAGAACAACTGAGGTCTGTGTCCTAGATGACAGGCTCAAGGAAGCTCGAAGCTCAAAGACCAACAGGTAGTGAATAGGCAGAGAACCAGACCTGAATCCATGACAGACCGTCTACGGGAGGGGCAGAGCAGTACTACCTGGGCGCAGAAGGTAGACGGGCGGTGGAGTGGACTGGCGACTCCGAGGGGTCCCTTTACAGGGGACCCTGCTGGAAAGGGTTGAGAGAACCAGGCAGGTTTGGGAGTGCAGGCTGCATCTAGGGCAGCCAGCCTGGGATCCCCTTCTGGGAGGAGGAGTGGGGCCCACCATCAGAGGGACATTTTCCCAATGCTCTTTATTCCCCACACACCAGTGCTCGCCTCCATTGGCATAGCTAATTAGCACTGATGGCAGCTTATTACCTAATTATTTTTGGCTCATGTTTACTAAGTGTATTACAGGCAGTTTGGACAGAGACTCTTCCTGAGAGCCAGGATCTAGAAAAGTCATCAGAAAAATAGAATCTTGGTTCCTAAGTCTCCCATCCTCTTTGTGTTTCAGAAAAAATGGTAGCTCAACCACGTGCACCCCAGTTTCTGGGTTCTCCGGCTATCCTGCCTCCACGAGAGCAGGGCGAATGTGGTAGACAACATACAGAATGCAGATGGAGGTTCGAGACCAGTCTCCGACATTTACTCACTATTGGACCTTAAGAAAAATCACTTAACCTTTCTGAGCTTTGGTTTCCTTGCTCTAAAATGGAGGACGTACCATCAGCTTCACTGGATTATTGTGAGGATTAAAGGGGTCATTGAGGAGCATTTCGTGAAGTGTAAAGTGCTGGTATTTGGCTATGGTGATTTTCCCACCGGGTCAGTCACCGAACATCTGCAGAGCATCTCCAGGGCAGCGGGAAGTGGGGGATCCACAAAGAGCTATGTTTGAGAGCCCACCTCCTTGCATCAACCCGACCACACCGCCGTGGCCCCACAAGGCCACCCCTCCCCTCCCACCTTGTTTTCCCTCTGTTTTTTTTTTTTAAGATTTATTTATTTTATTTTAGAGTGAGAGCGCAAGCTAGTGGAGGGGCAGAGGAAGAGGGAGAGAGAGAATCTCAAGCAGACTCCCCTCTGAGGGCACAGCCCAACTCGGGGCTTGATCCCAAGACCCTGAGATCATGACCTGAGCCGAAACCAAGAGTCCGACGCTTAACCCACTGAGCCACCCAGGAGCCGCGGTCTTCCCTCACTCTTGGCCAAACTTTATGTTCAAGTCATTCAGAAGCTCCCTCCCGTGCCCTCTCTGCCCAGGCACGCTGCTCCCTCCTCTGCCACTCATTCGTCATCCGGGATTCCACACGGGGCGTGTTCAATTCCCACATTACTCCAGGCTAGTTCATTCACCTCCCAAACCTCGGTCCCATTTAAAACGAGACAGTGCTACTTCCAACCGCACTGGGTGGTTGTGAGGATTAATAAGTGAATGCATGCGAAACGCCGGGAAGGATGCCTGCACAGAGCAGGCCCTCAATCAGCGCTGGCTGTCATCACCGCCACCACCTGCTCCTCTCCCCAGCTGGCCTTCATGCTTCCCCTACCTCCCCTAGGATGACATGTCTTTGTCCCCAGATATCCCACGCTGCATTGAAGTGATCTGCCACTAGGCCTGTCCTCCCCCAAATAACGTCAACATTGCCTGGGATGTCAACAGCCCTGTCTTCAGTCTCAGTGTCCCCTGTACCGAGGACAGCGCCAGGCACGTGGCAAGTGCTCGAGACATCATGGAACTAAATTTAAAAGAAGCCGTATCTTTGAGGCGGTTTTTCTTTATTGATTTTGATCGGGGTGACATCCCTTTGGTGGGACCAGGTATAGGCATAGAAGAATGGCTGGGAGGCTCTTGTCCTGTTGTCATCATCACCATGGCCTCCACGTTTGGCTCATGACACCGACTTCCCCTGTGACTCACTTTTCAGCCCAGTCTTCCTCAGTGGCCGGGCACTGCTGTGCCTGTCCA
The DNA here is from genome assembly GCF_023065955.2 of Ursus arctos. Taxonomy (NCBI): domain Eukaryota; kingdom Metazoa; phylum Chordata; class Mammalia; order Carnivora; family Ursidae; genus Ursus; species Ursus arctos. The sequence goes on from NW_026622874.1 coordinate 56,720,555, forward strand.
AGGGCTGGGCTCGTTCCTGCATCGGTGAATGGGCAGATGGTTGCGGGGTCCTGGCTTGGAAAAGGGAGCATTATCTCCAGGGCTGAACTGTGGCGCATGCGGAATAGGATTTTCGGTCCCTCGGTTTTCACATTAACATCTTTCAACGCACAGGAGTGCACGGGGTCAGAAAGTAGGCTCTAGGAATGGGAGGGTTTGGGAGGGACAGGAGGAGCCTTGTATAACTGACCTTGGTACGAACCTTTGTATTTAAAAAGAGCTACTTCTGCAAGTGGCTATTAGCAGTTTCCTGTTTGGCTTTCCATCCCTGTCTCTGCTGTTTGGCTTTATACTTGCTGCCAGGAGGACCAAGAGCCCCAGTGCAGCTCAGGAACAGTGGGAGCCGAGTCTTGGAGTCCACGCAGCACTGCTGACCACAGGGCTCCAGCCCATGAGGAAAAGCTGCTGTTCAATCCCCATTGAAGTTATGTTCAAAGAGCCCTGTGCCTCCCACAGTATCCCTCGGACACCTGGAGGGCAGGCGTGGGCAACACGGGCCCCTCCACGGAGCTCTGTCCTTCTAGGTCCCTGAGCACTCTGGATGCCCCAGCTGCACCCCATCAGAAGGGAGCACCTACCCCTTTTGGGAGCCCTAAAACAGACCATCCTTCACACTGCTCTTCCAAAATCTTAAATTCGATCAGTCACTACCAGGGGTTCCCACCGGGCTTCCTTCATCTCTTGAGCCCTCTGCCTTCTCCCTGCCCGCCCCACCATGTTCATCCTTCTCCCCTCTCAGGCAATCAGTCCTACCACTCCTTCTCCAATACTCTCCATCCTTTCACCTCCTGCAGACGTTCACTCCCCCCACCCCACATGCTTATGAAATCCCCCCATGTGCCCCAGTGTGGCAGGTACTCCGTCTGGGCTGGTAGCCTGAGTCTGTGTGTTCTAGCCCGCATGAAGACACGGACGTTAAACCACAAACACATTCATGCATATGTAATTGCAAATGGTGATACATTCTGTGAATCAGGAAAAGCATGGAGTTCTGTAAGAGAAACCTAGTTTAGTTCAGCGTTGGGGGAGGAAGGGTGTATGCAGATCAGGGAAGGTCCCAGAGGAAGTACCACTGGCACTTAGAGCCAAGGGTTATTCTGAGTTACCCACGTAAACAGCAGAGGAAAGTGCTTTCTGGATGACATGTGCCTAGGTTCTGGGCAGTGCAGAGTCTGGCATGTTTCAGGACTACAGGGGAAGCGGGTGGGACGGAGCACTGAGAGTACAGGGGAGCTGCGGGGAGAGCCAGAGGCCAGATTAGGCAAGGTGAGTGGAGAAAGTGGGGGCCTGGAATTTATTCTACCTATAATGGGAAGAGTCATGAGCTAGGGAGGCTGCCGAGCCAGCATCTGCCTCCTCTGCTCCCCCCTCCGATCCGGGTGGCTGGGTGCCATGGGAAAAGGTGACAGAGCCCTCCAGAAGTCAGGTGAGCCGGGATGGTCAAGAAGCACTTCGCAGAGGGCTGTGGGGTAGAAATGGCTTGGCCACAGCTGGATGTCACTGGAAGAAGCCGGCATAAAACCTAGCCCTCGGCATACTGCCCGTGTAACCCACACCGTGGCTCCTGCTCTGTGGGGGCGTTACTGTCTGCATCTTACCACTCAGGCAGCCCAGGCCGAGGGGAACCAGGTGCAGCTCAGGTGGTTTGTGTAGCCGAGGGACAGACTGGGATGCAGGCCCGGATCTTCTGACGTCAAGTCCAGTGCTTTTTGCGCCTTGCAGGCAGGGTCTGCAGAGCAGAGGGAAATTTCCCTGGGAAGAGAGTGATGCCCGAGGGGAGCACGGTGTGCAGGGCTGACCCTCTGCTCCTTCTCGTTCACACAGCTCTGACGGGCTCCCAAAGGCAGGAAGAGTCATGAAGCTCCAGATTTCAAGTTAACATCTAAAGAGAGTGAGGTGCCAGCGGTTTCTGTTGTGAGTCAGCTTCCCTGTTGGCCCTCGGACTGAGGCCAGAATCTTCAGAGCAGAGATGATCCATCCAGGGGCAAAAGCCAGTCCCCTGGGGGTTTGATGAGGTGACCAACAGCTTGAACAGCATTGGCTCAAAGCGCCTGCAGCCTGGACCCCACGATGGGGGGAGGCTGACTGCAGAGCCACCTTCCCCAGAGCGCAGGACACAACAGCTGACACATGCTCCCTAAATCAGCTGTGTTTCTAAGTACACATGAGTATTAAACACTCTCGAAAGGAAATTAGGAAAACAGCCCATCTTACAAGAGCATCAGTAAGACTAAAATACTGCGGAACAGGTGCCCTCCGGCATCCCCAGCACCCCGGAACGTCGTTCTCTGGCCTGAGCGCACTACTCACTTTCCTCCTCGCATCCAGGTCATTTGTATAGAGCTGACACCCGCTAGGAGCCAGGCCACAGCCAGCGGTGTGTCCCCTCCCCCGCCCATGGCTTGGGACGCAGAAGAACTGCAAAAATTATGTGTTAAAGGAGTTAATCGATTAAGAAGGAAAGCAGATGGGGGGGCGGGGGTAGATAAATAATGTAACTTTTTATAATCGAAAACACAGCATGGTCAAGTGGAAGGCCCCCAGTGCAGGGGAAAGAGTGTGGGGTCTCTCCTGGGTTTAAATCCCAGCTCTGCCACTTCCCAACTAGGAGAATACAGACAAGCTACTTGACTTCTCAGTGTGGGTTGCTGCCTTGGTAAGTCAGGGCTACTCGCGCCTCCTTCACAAGGAGGTGATGAAGACCAAAGGAGTTGACTTGTAGAAAGTACCGGGCATGGTAAGCATAGTAGGAGCTTGAGAAATGGTAGTTTCCTCCCATCTCTGGAGAGCCTAGTGCTTCAGTTTGGGCCATAGAGGCGACCGAGGTGTGAATCCTGACTCCATGGTTTATGAGCTGCCTGATCCCAGTGTGACTTCATCTCTCTGTGGCTCAGTTTCCCCCTTTGCAAAATGGGGTGGTGATAATAGAAGCCATCTGGTAGCGTCGTTACAGGTTACGTGAGAGCAGGTGTGTGAAGCACGTACCTCCATGAGAGCTGAGGGGCATCCCACCTGGACCAAGCACTGGGGGAACGTGTTCTGGAATCTCTCTGCCCCTCTAGGTTGGTAATACCTATGTGAATTCCTCTGTGCTCACCGATGTGTCCACCTCCACTTCCCGGCAGACAGGCACCCCTTCTGTGTGCTAAGCAGGGACCTGTCTAATAAACCATTTTCACGGTCCTGTCGCCAGGACACACGCTGAGCCGTCAGCAGCCGCACACAGTCTGCCCCCAGCGTAGCTGGTGCTGGTAACTCACCACACCTGCCGCCCGGCTCAGCGTGCTATGAAATGTGGCATGTGAAGAACACAGTGGAAAGTTAATGAAAACAGTAAACTCTGATTTTAAGCGCCGGTGCCGCTAGCCCACACCACTTCCATCCTCAGCCTCGTCCCTTCTGTGTCCCTGTGTCTGCACCACCACCCCCTGCTTTGCTTCAGGAACCTGACCCTTCCCCACCCTTTCCCGCTCCCCGCTTGGGTATGACCCGCTGGGAACGGGGATTTCCTTGAAGCAGAAGTGGAAGTGCTTGGCAGCTGGGAGAAAGGGCATGGGCACATCCCCATTCTCCGCCTTCCCTCCCACACCCTGCCCAGTGCTGGGGAGAGACGCGTGCTCCCAGCAGCTGGCCAGCAGCACCCGGCAGAGCCCTGTCCCTCTGCCACGAGGCCTCCCCCAGGGACATGCCTCAGCTGTAGAGAACCGGTGCTTTGGGAGGGTGGGGGAGAGGGAAGCGGGTCAGGGCACTCAGGTCAGTATTGATGGCCAACAGCCTTTGGTTCTGAGCCACAGGTGGGCACAGGTGCTGGAGTCGGGCTCATACCAGGTCGGCTGCCTGCTTGCTTTGTGACTTTACCAAATGATTTAACCTAAGCCTCACCGCCCTATTTGGAAAAAAAAAATAGTGGAGGGGAATAACATATGCCTACTTTGAGGTTGCTGTATCAAGTATCAGGAATGCCTGGCAAACAGGAAGCTCCCAGTAAATATCAGCCACCCTTACAGGTAATAGCAGTATTAATACTTGACTTTTGAGCATCCCCTCTGTCTGCCTTGATTTCTACCTTGTCACCATAGCTGTTGTGTTCAGTCTGGCTCCTCTGGTCTTGTTCTTGCTCCAATAACGAGATCTTTGACTTCATTTTCTAGTTTCTAGCCTGAAAGCCCCACTAGACCACTGAGGCCAAGGAGCCTGTACCCCAGACCCTGCATTGACACCTCCACCCCTGGTACCCAGACCCTCAGGTCATTCCTGAGTCCCACCCTTGGCTTGGTGGCCCAGACCAGGGTTTTTCAGCCTCTCCCCTGGTCTGTTGGCCTTTCTACTTACTTCCCCAGTTCTGGTCCCCCAAAGCGGCCTGAGCCCTGTGGGCTGTTCTGTCGGGCTAGCTGATGGGTGGGCAGGAGTGGGAAGTGGCAATCTCTCCTCCCCAGGCTGGGATCAGAGAAGCTCAGGCAACTCTGGAGTTGGTGGTGCCCCTTAACTTCTGCTCTGGTTCATTCATTCGTTCATTCATTCATTCATTCATTCGTAAATATCTAGTGACTTCCTGTTCATCTTGGGGAAGATTTAGCCATCATGTCATTACCAGTATCTCCTTGACCTTGAGGAACTGTCCCCCATAATGATTCCCAAACCAGCTGGGAAGAAATCACAACCGCTATCTAGGCCAACAAATATGAAGAATTCGGAGTTCTGGCCCCAGTCTCCAACGGCATTAGGTCCAGATGTCAGGGTGGGATGGCAGAGAGACTGTCTCCTCCTTGGGGCTGCCCGGGGCCCCCTGCCAACCATCCTCAGGATTCCCCATCTCCATCAGATGCATGTGCCATCATGAGATTCAGCCCCCAGAAAACCAGTTGTGTCTTTATAAACAATAGTAAAAGCTGCAGATGTTCTCTGCTAAAAGTCAAAGAGACTGCAGAGCATGCCGTGCCATGCTGTCAGTTCCCCGAAACTGGGGAAATGGGAGGACCCCAAGGTGTCCTCCTCTAGGGATGCACCAGAAGATTCCAAACTAGGGATCTCATTGAATAACACAGAAAGAAATAGGCCAGCCACACCTCCTCCCAGTCGGTGATGGGACAGAACGAACAAACGCAAAGAAAGGTCTGGGTGCTCACAGGGTCGGAGGCCTGTTATCATCACGGGAGCTAGATTCTAGATCATAGGAGCTCCCGGAAAGGCAGGCTTGGGGCTGGCACCAGGCAGAGTGACAGCAGGAGCCATGTCTCCTTATGCCCCAAATGCATAGGCTGGAAGCATGACAACCAGATAAGATCCACTTGTCAGAAGCGACAGTGGCTCCCCAGCTGCAGGTGGTACCAGAGACTTAATCAGGATGACAACAGAACCCCAGAGGGGAGAGTGAGTGGGGCCCCAGGCCCAGCTTGGATTCAGGGCAGCCAGCCTGTGTCCCCAGTGTCTTTGGAGCCCCAGGAAAACCAACTGGGTGGGGTCCTATGTTCTGGGCGAAGCAGCTCATCCCTAGGGCATATCCACTGCATTTCTTTCTTCTGAAATCAGATTTCTTCCCCTTGAGGCCCTAAAAATCCCACCAACCATCAGCACAAGTGCCTCCATGTGACAGCACTGTCTATGAGCTCTGCCCCAAGGTGCTGGAAGAGGCTGGGGGGGGGGGGGGGGCGCTGCACACTACAGCCATGGCAGTCAACTGAATCGTCTGCTTTCATTCCTAGAAGCCAGACAAATGATGGACAAGAGGAGAGGGAAGGTGGACAGGTATTTTCTTCCTCTCATTTTGGGATTTTGCTACTACAGACAGATTCCTTGTTAAAATTGAGAAAGACATTATTGGATGGATATGCCAAAATGTTAAAAGTAGTTACCTATGATCACAAGATTATGGGTCTTTCCCTTTATTTTTATTTTATTCTCATTTTAAAAAATAATTAATTTGGGGCACCTGGCTGGCTCTGTTGGAAAAGCATGCCATTCTTGACCTTGGGGCATGAGTTCAAACCCCACATTGGGTGTAGAAACTACTTAAAAAAAATTTTTTTGTATTTATTCCGTAACAGGAAGTGATGAATTAGTTAACAGGATTGCAAATCATGAGTGTGAAGCATTTTGGATCAGAACTGAGCAGGCTGAGGGGTGGCTGCCATTGACCTGGGGAGGCAGTATGCGGGACCGGGGTTGGGGGGGGGGGAGTTCACGCTAACCTTTGTGCAACTCTGGACATTGGCACTTGTGAACCAGCCAGATGGTCTTAGTGCCACAGCACAACTCCACGCTGTGTCCTTGGAGCAGCCCTTGGGAGGGGGAGGTGGAACCCGCATTCCAAGGACAGGAGGAGGTGAGGAGCCTCTGAGTGCAGGTAGGCTGGGCACAGACCCCCACACTGCCTAGCACAGGGCCTGTGCCCAGACAGCAGACACCATACTCCCTCAGGACACAGCCTGAGCCTGAACGCCTGCCCCACACCCGTGAGCGAGGACACTCGCTGTTTCAGCTACCCTGGCCTGCAGCTGTCTGTGGGGAAGGGTGCTTTGCTCCAAGAAGCTCAGAACTGGAGTCAGAGGTGAACCATCCTCAGACGTGACCCAGAAAACTGGCCACCGACCCAAGACCTCAGGCTTGTCGAATATAAACAAGCCAGCAGAGGCCTCTGAGAACCCTTCTGCGCTAGGGGGTCTGCCAGAGAAACTGACCTCCCAGTAGAGAAGGATAAATGTGTAATATGAAGGTGTCTCTAATGCTAGTGAAACCCAGTCTAAACAGAACATGAGTGTGGCTGCAAGGGAAGCATGTCACTTAAACAGGGAGCCTCTCCCAACACGGAGGGCTCTTTAAAAACACTGGAAATTGTCTTTTCTGCTGTGGGAAAAAAAATACCTCCCTGTGTGCCAAGAAAAAAGGATGTGGTCAGAAAGGAAGGGGCGGAGGAGGAGGTGGGAGGCTTCTTGGAGTCTGACATAAACAGTGCAGCATGAGGAAAAACCTAATTTTAAAACTTACTCTGTAATCATGGTGCAAACCATCTGAGAATCGGGAGCCATGCCAGGGCCAGGGCTGGGACTGGTGTCTGAACAGGCTGAGAGGCTGCCTAGAGGCCGTGGGCATCTGGACTCACCAGGTGACACAGGGCAGTGGCTTTGCACTCCTGCTTCCCCCACCTCCCACCACAGCCCTCTCCCCAGCCCTGAGCCCTGCCCCCACCTGCTCCTTGAAAGGGGCTTCTCTTCCTCCTCTCCTCTCCCTACGCCCACCAGCCATGGGCTGTTACTTCCAGCTCCTCATGTGGAGGGCCTTCAGGGACGCGAAGGTGCTGGGCACTGCCTTTGCCAAGTCAGAAGTGACCCTGAGCCGCAGACTCTCTGGGACGTGGCACCAATTGCTCTTCCCAGCACTAGATGGAGAAAAGCCCGAATCCTCAGAAAAACATGACGTTCTCTTTAATTTTCCACACTTCTGAGCGGTAATGCCATAGGTTTGAGCCATGAGATGAAGAGAGAAGGCAGGAGCCCCTTCCCACCATCAGAGTGCAGTAAAGTTAACACAGCAGCCAATTTCCTGTAAGAGCAGGCTCAGCTACGGGCAGACCACAGACTCTCAGAGCAGTGCCTGTGATATGATCAGGGATGATATCCAGCCTTGGAGCTGGAGCTGGGTCTCTGAGCCTGCATTAACCCTTTGGTTGGTGGGTTTCAGAGACATCCAGGGCCCTGGGCAGGAACCTGGGTAGCTAGGGAGGAGACACTTGGGGAGGGTAGAGGGTGTCTGTTTAGCAGTTTAAAAAAATGTTTCAATATTTTAACAACTGGTATGTGAAAGCAAGTGTCCATCAGCTAATATCACCCATGACTACTATCATTATTTTTTCAGAGCCTTTGGACCACTAGTTTGGTACCAGGGAGTCATCATGAGGAAAGAATGTAATATTGAATCAGATCCTGGATTTGCAACTCAGTTCTGCCCATCGCTAGCTGTATGACCTTGATCAAGTTCCCTATTGTGTAATGGAAAGTAGAATGATATCCACTTCATGAGATTGATGTAAGAAGTGGGTGCAAAGCTATTTCTGAGAGTACTTTGTAAATGTTAAGACTGAACAGATGTGAATAAAAGCACACAAACCAAAAGAAAATTCTGATTTGGAGCTGTCCAGGGTTCCAAAGCTACAGGGCTCCAGATTTCCACCTGTCCCCAACATTTGTAGTGTCCAAGGAGAGATGAAGGCCTACACATTAATTTTCATTAATTTCTAAATATTTCTAAATATTAATTTTAATTCTAAGTCAACTAATGGAAAGCTAAGGGTGTAAGTCAGACTAAGTGCTAAATCACATCAGTTCTATCCTCCTACCCTGACAGATACATCTTTGTAACAACCTAGAAAGCAAGGTTTAGATTTAGAATTCTTGGACTCCTCAAAATTCTGTGCTAGAGTGTAGCCGCGCAGGAACAGCTGACCCCCAGCTGGCCCCACTCCTCTTCCCACCCTGGCTTGTTACCATACTGAGAGATATGGACCATGACGCATATGCGTGAGGATACTTAACAAACATGTCCAAACTCCATGTGCACCCTCAACAAACAGCCAAGCGACACAGGTGGAGCAGACTGCCCTTAGGAAGACAGACCAAGGAAAACATCTGCATCGACCCTGGAGGCACTCTGGGGACCGTATGGGCTGGGGATACTGAGATCCCAGATACCCAGACTGTGGTCTAGAAGGAGGGGCACAGGCTTCAGGTGGGCATGTCCTCTTAGCCCCACAGGCTCCTTGCTCAATGTCAAATGCCACAGCCAGAAGATACCAGAGTGGGTCCCTTAAAGCATAGGGTCAAACAGAGGCTCCTCTCACCCAGGCTGAGGGGCAGTGTCATCTTGGATCCCAAAGCCTCCTTGGGAGCTTGAAAGAGATTTGAAACCACCCATCCATCAGGGGACATCAGTGTCAGCAATGGCCCTAAACACCTGGCCTCTTCCTGCCCTCAAGAATGCTGCTGCTGGCCCCCCATTCCCTTGGTGGCCACAAGGCTTCAGGGGGAGCAAAGCAGGACTCCTTCAGAGAGGTTGCTCTGCTCTTGTGGGCACTGGGAGAACTGGCTGGGCCTGGGTGGAACCTGGACCTCAATCCAGGGACCACTTATTTGAATGAAATGCTTCACATGAGCTTGTTTAAATGAGATGTGCCTTTTTCTCCTAAAATGGGATGCAGAAAGCATAAAGGTTGTAATAATCAATGTTTTCATTATTAGTTCCATTGGTGAGTCCATTAGCTGTAAGCTTTGGGTCAATGACTGACGGTCTAAAATGAAAACACTGTGTTTATCACCAGCAGGAGAGGGTTGTAGGAGAAGGAGGGGAAAGAGATACTAGCGTGTTATAGTTTACAAAGTATCTGCTCACATAAACCATCACTCCAGATGATCCTTGTAACAGCTCTGAAATGTCAGGAGGCTGGAGTTATTTTCCTTCCCATCTTACACACGAGGAGACTGAGGCTGACCAGAGCAGCTTGTCTGGGGCCAGCCAGCTGTCACCTTGGGGCTGACACCCAAACCCCTGAGCACAGTGTCAGTGCTCTTGTCACTCCCCACAGCAAAGACTTCGTAGAGAAAAAATGAGGTGAAGAACTCATTTAAGGTTAAGGTGAAGATTAAGGAGCTTTCCCATAAGTGTGGTGAAGGAGAGAAAGCAGGGTTTGGGGTCAGAGAGACCTGACTTCAGATCCTGGTGCTGCCCTTCCATCCATAGGACTTTGCACAGTTCGTTCTGAGCTGCTTTTCCTTGTGTGTGACCAGCATATCAGCATCCCTGCCTCCTATGGTCACGGTCAGGTGCTTGCCCATGGGAGGATCAGTAGCTGTTAGTTTCCTTCTTTCCCAATCCTGCCCCCATTGCTCTTCCTTACTAATACCTAAAGTCAGATCTCACTTACTTGTACCACACACAGGGCTACATACTTTGCATTCATTACCTCCTTTAATGCTCACACCAAGTACATCAAGTAAATCCTATTACTGAGTCCTATTTTGTAGGTGGGGAACTGGTACAGCAAGGGCAAGTGACTTGCCTAACTGACACAGCCAGTAGGGGGTAGCACTCGGTTTATATGCCAAGGCAGCCTGGCTCCAGAAATCCTGTTCTCAGCCCGCTCTGCCCGGCCAACTCCCCGCCTCACTCGCTCCTCCTCTTTGTTGCCCAACTTCCTGAAGGAATTATCTGAACTCCCAGTTTTTTCTTGTGTTTGTTCATTCCCTCCATAACCCCTTGCAGGATGGCCTCCACCAGCATATCTTCACTGCTGTCTTGATCATTAATAAATCTCATGGGCTTTTTCTTAATCCCACTCTCTTCAGTTCATGTGGCTTTTGGCAACGATGGCCTCCTGAAATTCTCTTGACTTTGGAAGTGAGTTGTCCCTGTTTGCTGGCTCTTCTGCTTCTTATGTTCCTCTTTGTCTCCTGGCCATCTTGTCTCGGAAAGGTGTCTCTTTCATCCTCAGTGATCTCACCATCACCAGCAGCAGATCCTCTCCATGCAGACAGTTGTCAAATTTACATCTCTAGCCCTGACTTTCTCCTAAGCTCTCGACCCGATGATGCAATTCCACAAAAGCAGCACCTCCCAGTTGAAACTCAGTCTCTTCCTATCTTTCACTTAAGATCATTTCAATTCTTACCTATTCAACAAATAATTTTGAACTCCTTCTATGTGCCAGGCGCTGTTCTAGGTACTGGAGATACAGCAGTGAATAAAACAGGAAATCCCTGCCTTATTGGGGTTACCTCTAAGGAGTGGGGTGAGGGGAGAGAGACCATAAGCAAAATAAGTAATATAGCATATTAGACAGTGGAGAAAAATAAAGCAGAATCAGGGGATGGGGAGTGCCAGGGCAGGAAGTTGCAATTTTAAATATGGTTGACAGGAAAGGTTGCACTGAGACCATGATACTTGAGCCAGGAATAATGGAGTCAAGGGAGCAAGCCTTGAAGATCCTGAGGGAAGAATGCTGCAGATAAAATGAAGAAGAGTATGTGCAAAGGCCATGAGGTGGGAGTTTGCTGGGCGTGCTCAGTGAGCAGCACAGAGGTAGAATGGGCAAGAAGAAAAGAAAAGTTGATGATGGTCAAGAAGAAATGGAGAGGGGCGCCTGGGTGGCTCAGTCATTAAGCATCTGCCTTCAGCTCAGGGTGTGATCCCAGGGTCCTGGGATCAAGCCCCGCATTAGGCTTCCTGCTCTGCTGGGAGCCTATTTCTTCCTCTCCCACTCCCCCTGCTTGTGTTCCCTCTCTCACTGGCTGTCTCTCTCCATCAAATAAATAAATAAAATCTTTAAAAAAAAAGGAGAAGAAGAAGAAATGGAGAGCCAGATCATGTAGGGCCACACAGGTCCTTTTAAGAACTTGAGCTTTTCTTGAGTGGCTTAGGGTAGTGGCAATGGAGGCGATGGTTGGGCAGGAGTTCAAGTCTAGATAGATTTTGATGGCATCAACAGGATTTGCCAATAGTACGTAGAATGTGAGAGCATGGTCAAGAGTGACTCCAAAGTTGTTGGCAAGCGGGCAGTAGAATATGTGGATCTGGAGCTCAGGGGAACAATCCAGATTGGAGATAGAAATTTGGAAGTTGTCAGGATATAGATGGTATTTAACAGCCATGAGACTGGATTCGCCAAGGGAATGTGAGTAAATAGAAAGGAGAAGAGGACCAAAGACTGAGACCTGGCACCTTCCAAATGTAAAAGGTGCTAGATGAAGCAGAATCAGCAAAGGATGGTGAGGAAGAGATCAGGCGTGTGCTTCATGTGCCAGCCACTGTGTTCTGGGCAAAGATGCAAAGACAAACATGACTCCATCTTCACTCCTCCATGGAAGAGTCAGGGCTTTGCACCTGGAAATACCACTCCAGGTGGGTCCAGGGATGGGTGTGGAATGTCAGAGGCTGTGAGACCACACCTTGATACTTCTGAGAATGATTTTTTACACATACCAGTCAACTGTGCGTGGCTCTTCTGAGTGTTTTACCTTATCCCTTCTTTTTGTCTCTAATAGGCAATCAGTTACCAAGCCATAAAATTATCTACTTTTGTAGTATCTCTCACATGTAGCCCCTCCCCTCTGTTCCTTCCAGCCTAGATGGGAGCCTCATTAAAGATCACCTACAATGTGGCAAAAGCTCCTGAACATCCAGGTTCCCTCCCATTGGCCCTCTAATTCTCCTTCTTACATCACCCTTCTTCCTGGTACATCATCTCCTGCTCAAAAGTCCCACCAGCCCTGGAATGAAGCCCCAGTGCCTAAGCCTATTATTAAAGGCTACTTCACAGACTGACTCTGCCCTGCCCACCCAGGCTTGTCTCTACTCTTCCCAGGTGGTCTCTCTGTTTCCTGGACACTCCATGTTCATGCTTAAGGCCACATGTTTGCCCATGGTAGAACCTCCTACCAGGATGTGCCTTTCTCTGTTCCCACAGGTCACATCCCATTTCCTCTGCAAAGCTCTCCCTCTATAGCCTACATGGACGTCCGTGTCTCCAACATCCTGTATCACTCCAAGTCTGTGTCATTCACTTTTGTATGTAGGTATATAATGACATGAACAGTCACTAAATACATTTATATCCACCAGTTCATTCATTTTTATTTGTGTGTGGCTTGTCTGCCTCCCCCTCAAGGATAAATAACTTTCAGTGTTAAGCATGGTGCTATTCTAATAATAGAATACATAGGTAGTAGATGTTAGTCTTTTTTTTAAAGGTGAGGGAATATATAAAGGGTAAAACTGTGATAAAGCACTTTGTTGTATACAAGCTCTACCAAGCTCCAGGTAGAGAGGCATGAAAGTGATTCAAATAAAATATTTATTCCTTCGACAAAAATGTATTAAGATCTACTATATGCCAACAATGTGCAAGATACTAATGACTTGAAAATAAGTCACAATCCCAAGCCTCAAGGAAATCATAATCTAATGGGGAAAACAGACACATAAACAAATAATTATAGTGTAACTTGAGACCTGTAAAGAGCTGGATATATCCATGGGAGCATGGACCCAAAGGATTTCCAACAGAGCAGTGTCAGAAGTCACAGCAATGTGGATAGACTGAGTACATAGCCTCCCAAGGTCACCACGCCCATTGGCTACACTCAGCCAGGTGCCTTTGTTTTGATGTGATGATTAAGAAGCTTGTTTTCTCTATTCCACAGAATCCTCCAAGAAAAGGGTATCTTCCTTCTCTCCCAAGACAGGCACAAGAGTCCAACTTTATTGTATTATCTCTGTTTGCAGAAAATCTGGCACCAAACTAAGCTTTGTCAATTTCTCACATGACTGAGTTCTAGAACCCTGGGCTTAAGTCTGCTTATATAGCTCTTGACAGGAAGGTGGGGGCAAAAATATGAACTGTGAAGACTCTTTAGACAAAGTATCTTAATCAACCAGTAAGATAGCCAGTCCTGAAAAGGACAGTGTTATAACAGAATCAAAACCCAAGAATCAACCAGAATAAAAAATTCGCCAACCAATATGCCACAGCTGGCACTGTGTCTAAGACAGGAGAACAAGTACAATTTTATACTGCCAAGAATGCTTGTCTTCCCGTCCCACAAAGGAACCAAAGGAACCCAAAGCAGGCCTAGTCACTGTAACCTAAATGGAGAACAGAGTTGAGGCAACACAGAAAGTAAATGCCTGGTGACTTAATAATTGTCTCCACACTTTGGCTGGGGGCCAGTAGCTGACTCCAGTGTGTCCACTTCATAAACCCAACAAGCAGACTGGGTCTCATCTGACTTCTGATGCATATATGATTCTATCCCGCTCAAACAACATTTACGCCCCTTTGTACAGTAAGAAATGGCTGTGGCATTATCAGGGAGCTACTCATTGGCACAGCTACAATAAGCATGTGCAGCAAAATGGGCTCTCTCTGACTTTCTACTTGAGGTCATTTCCTCTTCTTCATTTCTGCCAATCATGATACACTGCAGGTACTCTCAGCAGCTACCGGGGGCATGGAGACAAGAGAAATGGTTGTTGCAGCTGTGGGCTCACCTCCTCCCCAGGCAGCCCTGCCTGCCCTTCTCTTCAGACTGGGGATGACTAGCACAGGGGGTGCTGTGGGGGCCAGCCAGGGGCAGCAGTTAGTGTCTCCATGTCCCCGTGTGATGGTAAAGGATGCTGAGACATTTCTGCATCAGTTGACAAAGCAACTCTCTCTTAAGCCATTCGTATAAAGCCCTGTAGGATCTTCCGTCACTTAATAAAAGGAAGAACTTTATATCAAACAAGGCTACACGTCTTGGCTGATGAGTGGAGCATCTCATTTTTTTAAATTATTAAATTCTTCTGCAATATCACTGAGAATCATTCCCAGTCCCAGCAGTGGATATATGGAGAATGCATAGTTGGACTCTGCTGACCAGACTTCTGCTTCTCTTTGGATTCAATCCAACTCCCCCATAGCCGCTCTGGGAGCTGTAAGCACACTGGACAACCTGAGTCCCCTCCACTCTGGCTTTCTCCAGAACCAGGAGGTGGTAAGGTATAGTGGTCAAAAGCAGACTCTAGAGGCAGATAACTCCCAACTCCACCTCTTACAATCTGTAGAACCCTTGGTGTGGACCTTAACATCTTTAAACTTCCATCCTCTCGTGTATAAAATAGAAATAGAAATTCATTTATCTTGTGGAACATTTTGAATGTTAACTGAGATAACATAGTTAAAGTACTTTGCACAGTGGTTGGAATAGAGCAAGTGTTCAATAAGTATCAGTTATGATGATGATGATGATGATGGTGGTGGTGGTGGTGGTGGTGGTGGTGGTGGTGAGCAGAGGAGAGTGACATGGGCTAAGGTCAGGGGCAGCCAGAAGGAGTAGCAAAGTGTCCAGAATGGCAATTTTGCTAAACTAAGCAATTGGACTTCCAGGCTGGACCTGAAGTCAGTGGGAGAACAGCACAGTAGAGACTATGTATGCCAGCCTACGGCACAACATTTGCATTGAAGTGGTTTCCAAGGTGACCACGATCTCCTTGTGTTATCAGTTTCTATGTCTGTTTGCCAAGTGCTAGATTGGCCAATGACTGGAATTTAAGCAACCTTCTTTGTTGAGTAGAAATTCTACTACTGTGATTTTTCTGGGAAATTGATGTAACCCTTAACTGTGCCTCCTTTTGCCCTCCTTCCTGGTACCTTCCTGGGACTTCCTTCCAAGTACATCAAACTGTCACCACCTCTTCCCAACAAACAAACCTTACACTCATACTTCCCAAGAAAATGGTTCTTGCAATGGAATGCCTCTAACCAGCTAATTACAGTTCCACCATCCCAACTAGCTGATTCCTCTGTGGGGTTCACAAATGCCTCTCTGAGCTTCCTGTTTCCAGCTGGACCAGCTAAGATTTTATTTAACTTGTTTTTGTATTCCTTTTAAATCTTTGTGTTGTTTTGATTTGTCCCTATTTAATCCTGAAGCAGCACAGCATAGAACTTTCTGACCTGAATTCCCCTCTGAACTTCCCATTTTGCCCAAATTGACTGTGTTAGTAAGTGGTGGGCACCTCTCCAGCTTTTGAAAAATTCATTCAGCCTCTTCTTTTCTTGTGCATCTCTTCTGCTTTGCCAGGTCAAGCTGGGAACTACCTGACTTGAGGGAAGGGAGAGTAAAAGCCATCAGTGACTCAGATGGGGTGAGCTACCCTTGGTATGGGAACACCACAGAAACTGTGACCCTGGTTGGTCCCACCAACAAGATCTCCAGGTTCTCCGTCAGCATGAATGACAACTTCTACCCAAGTGTGACGTGGGCAGTGCCAGTGAGTGACAGCAATGTGCCACTGCTCACAAGGATCAAGAGGGACCAAAGTTTCACTACCTGGCTGGTGGCCATGAATACCACCACGAAGGAGAAGATCATTCTACAGACCATCAAGTGGAGGATGAGGGTGGACATTGAGGTGGACCCTCTTCAGCTCTTGGGGCAACGGGCCCGGCTGGTGGGCAGGACTCAGCAGGAGCAGCCCCGGATCCTGAGCCGGATGGAACCCATCCCCCCCAATGCACTAGTGAAACCTAATGCCAACGATGCCCAGGTCCTCATGTGGAGGCCCAAACGAGGACCACCTCTGGTTGTGATCCCTCCTAAGTAGAAGCAGACTGGCCTGACTGTGTGTGGAGCACATGACGCTATGACACGCAGTGAGGTTGCCAGGGGTGGCAGGAGCCAAACTGAGTTTCTGAGCCAAAGCAGACCTCTTGGTTTGCCAGCCTTTGCAGCCACTTATGAAGAGTAGGGCTGCTTCTTGGGCGGTAGAACCATAATCCTTAGGAAAAGTCCCTTCCTTTTAGGAATAAAGAAATCACTGATTTGACAGACTTGCTGTGATTACCATGCAAGTAGCCATATTTTGGAGCTGACCAGGATGATTCTTTTATCCGAACTACTGACCATTTCTTTCCTGTGAGATGCAGGGGATGGAAACAAAATTAAACAGTGCCTGTGGCAAATGCTGCTTCCCAACCAATTAGAAGTGGAAGTGAAAACATCCACACCAGGTGTTTGTAAGACAGTCCCACTGTCTGACTGGAGGGTGCTCGGGGAAGGAGGTGGAATGAAAGTCGGGCGGTGAAAAGAATGGGGAGAAGGAGGAATAAGTTGTTACTACAAATTAATACTTATGAATTTATTAGTAGACAATCAGATCTTCAACATACTCAGTGGAATGAAAGGTACACTTAGAGAACTAGAGATATATTGACATTTGCTCCATTCTGAAGGGGAGTCTCCTGGGAACTGTCCAGGGTTCTGATGTGAACAGACAGACGGTGCCCTCAATGGTTCCATCTACCCACCTCTTTCCAAAATCTGACTGTGCTGAGTATCCTTTATCACGGTATTTGGATAGACAGTTCCTGTATCCTGCAGAAGCTATGATATTTGGGGACTTCACCATGTTTTTTGGTGAAACCTTAATTATGATTTTGTTTACAGCTGCTTATCCTGTTCCCATTACCAGCCCTAAATTTAGAAAAAGATAACTATTTATAAACCATGGAATCCATGTAGGATTTCGAGAACATTTTAACAAATAAGAATACTATTTTCATTCTTTTGAGGTCTTTTTAGCTTCTGAATGATGTGAACATACAGAATGCACATATGTATATACATGCACACATGCAAGCATACACACCAGGATGCTGATAGCATGACCAACACATGTGCCAGCAGTCCCTACATATGTCCTTGTAGCCCGGCACATACACTTTAGATATGTTTATTTTAGCTCAATTTCACAGAAGCTCAACTTTAACTGCATGAACACTTGTGAGGAAGTGCCTCATAATGCTTAACTTCAGAGCTCTTCAATGAAAATCTGAGCTGCTCACATTATGCAAGACTATACGGCTGAGATCTAACCATCAAGGATAAGAGACATTTCCTTTAGTCAGGCCAACATCCAACTTTCAAAGAGTCTCCAGTCTTTACAATAAGGATTTTTCCCAGTCTTCCAGCTTACAACACCCAGAAAAGAGTCTTTAATTTATTCTCAATCATGCGAATTGTGATACACACACACACACACACACACACACGGTTTCTTCATTCAAAATCCCCCAAGCAAAATAATTATAAAACTGTCACAATGTCATTGTAGATTTTATGGATGGACACTGGCAGCCTAATTTCAGAGGTGAAAGAGCTGAAGTTCAGAGTAATTACAGTCCTATGGTTGGCTCCAATGATGTCTTCTACCAGAGTCTGAGAATGGAGAAGGAAAACCAGGGGGACTTTTTTTATTACTTTTATTAAAAATGCAGTTAAGTCTAATTTCTTTCAGGTTCTAGTCCTAGGGGATGGTGCTTATTTACAAGAGAGGGTTAACAGATCCATTTGAAATCATGTAGCGTTAACCTCACACCCCAACCACCAGCTACTCTCTTATAGATTAGTTATTGATGGCAAGCTGAGCTATTTATAACAGCACATTAATGACACATCAGTGACTCACAGAAGACCTGGAGACATTCCATTTAAAAATAATTCAGCTGTTACATTTGGATTCCACTGTCCTTCCCATGCTTCCTTGTTTTTTTATGGGGGCTCCAAAGAGCTCCATGGCTAAAATAAAGCTGCCTATTTTCCACTCTGACGTCCGACACAACAAACTCTCCTTCTGATTGAATTAGATGCCACCCTTATGGGATGCTAGGACACCAATCCTGGAATCTAACCCACGTGGCCCTAGCTTAAGAAAACCTGATATTTAAAAATCCAAAATTGCAACAAACTGATTAATGAGAAATGATCGCTACATCATTACAAAATCCTGTACAAGATTTCTGTTTTTAAATTCCCCTTGCCCATCCATTAAAACAAGATATGACTCCCACAATTACATTTACGTACAGCATAACTTTCTCAAGGGCATATCTGTAGAAACCAAGGGGCAGCATACATAGCTAGACTTGTTCCTGCTGAAAATTCGCACTTTTCAGAGTTTGAAAAGAAATGACCTGGCCAGTTTTCTGGAAAATTATGTAATAACAAAATGAGAAAAATAGAGGGGAAAGTGCATATAAAAGGTAAAAGCCCTTGGGCAAATACACATTATGATTATTGTTGGTGATACTATTGCGAGCTGTGAAGTTGGGTCTCTCCGTTCTGGAATGAGCCTGGAAGAATGCTCCACTGCCCTTCAGCCGATTATTTTAAAGTTAAAGTGGTTTTGCAAGGAAACAATCCCTTTTCTTTCTGTGATGCTTAGATCGTTACCTTTCAGCTTAGACAGGATATTGCCAAATGAAAGGCTCTCCAGCAAGAGAGAATTCACCTGGAAACCTCTATTGCGGTCACCTCATCCTCCCACCAGGCTTTTCTTCCCCTGAGAGTCCCTGGGGTCTGATGCCAGAGGCCATCAGTTTAGAGAGGCTCATTCCATGCCTTGATCAGGTTTTAGTTGGGTGGTCTTAAGACTATACTTGAATTCTGGACACACACATAATGCAATGGTTTCTGGTGGCACAAAAGCTTTTAATTCCATGTGGGAAAGAGCATTTTGTCAGGTAATAGATCTTAAATGTAGTCACCTTTGAGGTCTTTTCTTCCACAGTCTCAAGGAAATGGAGGTCCAGTTAAATCAGCCCATCTATTCAGGGTCACAGACCTAATTAGCACCAGAACCAAGAGAAGAGCTTGGGTCTCCCAAATCTCATAGCACAGCATGGGCGCACTGACCTGAGACCCACAGTCCTCTCCTGTGTCCAACCCTGAACCAATCACCCTCCCAGCACTAGAGACAATTGAGTTCTTCCTTTAAAAAATAGGGTGAAATCTTCATTACCATTATGTCAAAAAATGAATATTCCAGATTCCCTCTTATCCATGACAGCTGTTTTGAGATTGAACTCTTAATCTGGGCCCTTTGCAGCATGGATTTTCTATTCCCAGGTCAGTGCTTTGGTCCACGGCCCATGGGAAGGTTGGAGGCTAGTTCTCTCTCCACCTCCCATTCCATGGGCCTGTTTACAACCCCCCCATCTCCTAGTGCTAGGAATGATAAGGGCAAAATCGCATTCTAAGCAGCAATTCTGAGCAGTAAAATAAGAGAACTGTGATTTATAGAGTATTTTACCAATGGCTTCTACATGCCTCTTCGCATGCCTCTTCCCCAGACAGTCTTGCGGGGAGTGTAATGTTGTTGTTGATATTACTGTCCCCATTTTAGAGAAAATAAATTGAGATCCAAAGGGGTTAAGTGACTTATCCATGGGCGCACAACCAGGAAATGTCGGGAACTAGGATTCAAACTGGGCCATTTGGCTCCAAATCCCATGCTAGGACACTGTACTGTGGGGGCCTCCCCAGGTGTTCCCTGCCCGGAGGGCACCAAAGAGAAGGAAGCAAGGGAGAAAGCAAAACACTCTCACCTCCACAACCACATAGTCCATACCAACTACTGGATGGACGTATTAAAAATAAGAGGACGAACACTGTTTTCTTAGGCAGAGAACCTTGTAATCTCCAGGGAGATTGGCCCCAAAAATGCCTGTCGGGGGCTGCAGGGTTGGGGAGCTGCTGTTACTTGGCAGCTCTTAACACAGCCCTGGTCATTAGTAGAGGAGGAAGTCTGCTCCCCCTGGTCTCAGAGCCCCTTCAACGCCCCATAAGCACAAAAGGAGGAGGAGAGCGTGCACCCCACAGCTGAGGACCCAGCTGAGCAAAGGCCCTGCCAGCCGCCATCCCTCGCCGTGGCAGGAGAGGCCCCTGGGGCGGAGGCAATGCACACAATGGCTTTCCGAGCTCTGGTTGGCACATCGAACGTTCTTGTTAGAACTGAGGGCACAATTAGACATCACCAGAGCCAGCTCCCAACTGAGTTGCAGAGAAAGATGTAAACACACACACACACACACACACACACACACACACACACACACACAGGGACTCACTACACTCACACACTCCTCAAGCTGAAAAGAAAATTAATCAAAAACCCAATGAACGCCTGAACTCTATAATTAAGCCTAAATGATCCTCAGATAGGAAGGGCGCTGAGTGAGCAAGCTCAGTGCACACAGATATTTTTACCCCAGAGTCTTATTGCCATTAATTTCTTTTGAGATCTTGAGTACATCTGGTTCCAGTTTCCCTGGTAGGACATCTGCCTTTAGAAGGCCTGCAGGAGATTTGCCAGCTCGGTGGCCAGAGACAGTCAAGGTTATTTGGCCATCCTCAAACACTTTTGCCGGAATGCATCTGGGGAGTTAGGGCGGTGGCCATGCTCCCTCCTACAATGGATCCTACAGCTAACCTCAGTCCCACTAAGGATTCCTTCCAGACGTACTGTGCTTTACAGTTTACAAAGGGTTTTTCCTGTCCTTTCCACAGAGTAAAAAGAGCTCTGTTGCAGACAGGAAATCTCAGTATTGGCCTAATCTTTCTATTCTTATTATTAACAACAACTCCCCTTTGATTAGTATGTTACACCTTACACAGCAAAGACACAGAGATTCTGTCATTTTGTTCTCAACGATCCTATAAGAGCTGCCCTATGTTCCCATTTTACAGATGAAGGATTTGAGGAGAAAGGTCAAGTGACCTGTCCAAGGTCACTCTAATGTGGTATATGGAGGATTTGAGCTTCAGTTTTCTGGCTGCATACCTGCACTCCATTCTCACAAAACATTCTCTCCCTCATTCAATGCAAGCATTTTTCTGTGTGTCCAGCCACTGCTGTTCCTTGGGCAGGGCTGACTAACTAGGAGAGGGTGTCTTTGCAGGAATGCAGACTGATCCTTTTGATTGATCCCTGGATGCAGTTTGACAAGACAGAATCAGCTCTCCAGAAGAGTCTGGGTTCAGCTATCCCCGGCTCTGTGCCTTCAGGTGATCTGTCTCCTATTCCTCATCGGAAGGGAGGCCCATTTGGGTGCTCTGAAGTAGGAGGCCAGAGCCCAGGACCTCAGAGTGACTTGAGATCCAGCTGGTGAACAGACCTTGCGCAAATCATTTAATTCACCTGGTCTTCCATTTCCTCTTCTGTTAACTGAGCCACTAATACAACCCAGCCAACATCACAGTCAGGAAGACACAGTGGGATGATGTCTGGAAACACTCCCAAAATGTCTAACGTGCTGCCTGTTGTAAGATATTGTTACATCAGTAGAATCACAGGGCCCAGTGCTAGTTGCACAATCTCAAGTTCCATCTGCTGGGCAGTCCAAAATCATTTCAGGGAAACCCACTCTCCCCGCCAATTAAGCCTGGCTTCAGTGGAGGGTGGTGGGCTTTGAGCTCTCCCTGCCCCCAAACAGCTTGCTGGAGAGGCCTGGACCCTGGCAGTCAGGAAAAGAAAGGAGACCACTACATAGCCCTGTAGAAAGCAGCTCTGGGCAGAACTTGCAGCTACAACTCTGGACAGGAAAGGAGGCTGAACATCAGATCTGGGCCAGACTTGAAATTCCAGCACACTTTGCCTGGTTTAAGCCGCCCAGAGAAGCCAGCCAGGGGCAGGGGCACCTTTCCCACCTTTCCTGTCTTGAGCTCAGGCAAGAGATACAGAGGCAGAAAATGATGATAATAATAATTTTACACACACACACACACACACACACACACACAAACACACACCTTTTTGTGGGTTTCCACTGATACAGAGAGGGAAATAATTATATATATAGTGTTAGGGGTGGATCTCCCACTGTCCCGTTTCTACACAGTTTCTGACACCCGAGATCTTGGCTAGGACTCCACAGTTTGGAGGTCACACTACAGATTTGGCTCTGAGAGTGCACACAAAGGAAGGATATACTTCTCCAAATGTTCCACCCTCCAGGCTGTCCCACCACACAGCAGGCATATTTGGTCAAGGCCCCTCTCTCTGCCCATGCTGCCCGCTGCGGCCCCATTCCACATGGTCCCACCTGGACCAGCCACACAGCTTGCTTCAGACCTGCTTCCCAAAGACCCCTGGCCCCACATACCGCTGCGCCTCTCCCCCAGCTGCGCCCAGCACCTCAGGCCCTCTGAGGAGAGAGGTAATCTTGCCCAGCTGGGGAGTGTTCCAGAAGAGAACCCACCCGCTCTTCTCACCAGGATAAATATGAAGCCAGGCCTCTGACCCGCAGGCCACATGACCACACACAGGAGCCTCTCCCCTGCCTCCAGGCTCCCAGTGGTCCTTAGCTAATCCAAAACATGTGGCTCAGTCCTTAAAGCCAGTGAGTGTGGGTCAGAAATGCCAAGAGAAGGGAGAAGAGACTAGCATTACAGCACTGAGGGGCAAAGGCCGAGACCCAGAGCAGTGGCCCAGCTGCCCTCACACATCCCTGGGGACCATGAGGGCCTCTGATGATGCATGCAAAGCATTCAAACGGCAAGAAGGCTGCGTGTGGGGCTGGTCTCAGGCTGGCTGAGGCCCCATGTCTCTGGGAACAGGGAGGAGTCAGGAAGGAGGACAGAATACTTTGCCTCAGGCCAGGCTCAGGATGAGGATGAACCAACCAAGGCGCCCAGGGTGTACAAATTTCAGAAGGCCCTTGGCGCAGGTTTGTGCAAAGACCGACTCTGCACTTGCTGAGCGTGAACGCCCTTTGGTGTCTGCCCTGGACGCCTGGCTTCCCTCACCCTGCTCCCAGCCCTGCTCTGTGCCACCCTCTATGCGCTTTCTCCACAGGAAGGAAGGGCGGGGGTGGCTACCGTGAGATCCTTCGGGATACTAACTCTTCCAGCAAGTATTTATACAGAGCATCTATTATGCGCCAGACTAAACAGAGTCTCTGCCCAGAGGGAGACAGTGCTCACAGGAAGCTCTGGGCACCACTCATTCTCCCCTTTGGCGCCACACATCACAAGTAACCCCCGAAGTTTCGTAAGCGCTCCCTTAGTCTGCCTGTGAGGGGGAGACGCCTTTCTGGCCCGAGGACTTGGTGAGGACGGGTGAGGTGACAAGCGGCATTCTGTCGCGTTGTTTGATCTCTTCCAAGGAAAGGCACTAGGGAAAGCCTACAGCCTCATCCCTACATGCACGGGCTCTGGTGACAGGAGAAACAGCTGGTTATCTCTCCATCTGCTCTTGTCCTCTCACCCCCACCCTTCAAACCAATTAGAATATTCCACACAGACATGATCCAATGAAATGTTAATTGGAAAAATAACAGGAAAGATAATACATGCACTTCAGGCTGAGAACTATTTCATTAAACTGGGCTTTGAAAGCAAGACAGCCAATTAAATTATTTCCCACTTCACTCCCTCACGTACCAGAAACTATAGAAAGCTATTACTTCTAATTAATTAGGAAAGAAAGAAGGGCTCTGCATATGCATATCAGATGAACAGGGACTGAGGCGCCGCACCACCTAGCTCTTCGTGTGCATACACACACTCGTGCACACACACACACACACATACACGCGTCAGGGACGAAGACTCACCTGCTGTCTCACCTGAAGAATTTCATGGGTCTTCTGAAAACAGAAAAAAAAAGAAAAACACCTGCTCCCAACAGTCACTCACAAAATCAAACAAAGGAAAATGCCTTCTTTGGGCACATTCATCAGAAAGGAAATAGGGCCTTTGTTGCAAGAGAATAAGCAGCTCTAAACTCAGCTGGATTCAAAACGATCTTGTCCTTTCCTCCTCAGGAAAGAAGTAGGCACTTCCCAAGTCAGCTCCCTCTTTCAAATGCTCAGGGTGGTGGCTGGGACCAGGAGACTGGCCCTTTTGAATGGACTTTAAATTGCAGGTCTCACGCAAGGCATCTTCACGTTTTCATCTGTGAAAGGGGAAGAAAGCCCTGTTCTCAGTGCTACAGTCACCCCTTCAAAGTTTTTAAGCTTGTGGGAATACACTGGCAGAGTTTCCTTGGGGAAACTGAGAGACAAAACTCAACCACGCAGTTAAAATATTTCCTGTACAAAAGTTACACTAACCCAAAGGCACATGTACTGTATAGTAAGTTGAATACAGTTAACATAGTATGAATGTTATAATAAGGAACATAGTGGTTGTATAAAGCAGTCGTCACAATGATGTGACTCTTGCACACAGGGTTCTGTCCACTATGGTCCATGAGCAGCAGACAGCCTCTGAGGTTGCCTTAAAGCTTCCGCACACAAGTGCCCAGGTCATGTGCCAACTTCCGCCATCATCCCCCACATCAGTCATTCTGTGCCATGCAAGGTATCAAGGGCTGGCAAAGCCCAGCACCAGCAGCACCTCTAACCACCCACTCACCGCAGGACAGGGACCAGGCATTGAGCACAACAGCCAGGCTAGAGAACAGGGTGTATGGAGGAACCTAGGCTATTAAGTCCCCATTTGTACATATAATGTGGTTGTTTGCAAACTTCAAACAACTGAAACAAGTTTATCTGACAACCTCTATAAGAATTGGGGATTTGTTTTCTTCCTGAAATCGAAACCATGCAGACATTCTGAAAATGCAACCGTATTCCTTTGTTCTCAGAAAAACTTGCTCTGCCATTAGAGCCGTGTGTCCCTGTAAGCAAAGCCAGTATATCAAAAGTCCAAAGACACAAAGCAGAAAAAATGATCAGGGAAGAAAGAGGAGATGTCTGGTGTTTGGATTTACCTCAGGGCAACTCCTCCCTCCACACATTCAAAAATACTCTTTTTATTTGAAAGATTCAGTTCACCTCCTTCTTTAGGACCACAACTATTACATAAAGTGATATATACAAATACCCACCCACACACAAAAAGAGTGGCAGCAAGTTGTCTTAAAGAGACAAACTGACTGACAACTGCAAGTTGAGTAGCATAGACCTACACTCAAGATATTTTAGTGCAGTTGGAGTGTGAGCCCAGGCACAGGAATATGGGGTAAGCCACAGGGTTCTGGTGAATCAGCAGTTCTTGCAAATCTCCTTGTGCCTTCATATGCTGAGAAACAAGGCCTTGGGATGGGGTGGGGGATGAGGGGCTCTGGAATGCCCACCCATTTCTTTAGATCCCTTTGTGCCTTGCTGGTGGGTTACACCTATGGACAATCTGGATTCCCTTAATATTATTTAAGTTTTTAATCATTTTTTAAGACCCACATAAAAGCTACAGACCATCTTTACAGAGAAATGCATATGTAAATAAGTCCCAATAACTTTGCATAAAATTGCAGGGTCCTTGTCCCCTTGAAATCTATTGATAAAGCCCAGATTATAAACATCTGCTTTTAAGGAATGACATTCTTTGGTCACTGTCTTAATGCCCATTTTACTTACATGTTTTCATGTCCACATACAGGTCACCTAGTAGGACAAGGCACGTCCAGCAAGCAGAACCACACAGCAGAGACTAAAGAGGAGGAAATGAGCCATGGCTGGTGGCTCTAGAAGCTGAGGACCTGGACAGCTGATTTCCCATTAAAACGAGTGCCATTCCACCTGTCTCCTCTCCATTCCTTGACCTGTACCCCCTCCTACCCCACCACGGGTCATGCAGCACTCCCCATGGACTGGCTGGGCAGGCTGCTTGGCCCTCGGTGGGCTGTGTTGAAGTGGGAGCTGTGCCTGCTGTATCTTTTTGTGTGGAAAGATGGGGTCTATCCAGATCTCAAGTCCATCCCCAACCCTCTAAAGTGAAGCTGCCCAGGACGGAAGAGCTGGTCAGCCTGGACTTCAGACACCTCACATGGCCCAGCCTTGGTTCCCAAACTCTTGCCTTCCCTCCCTACGCTTTTGGGTGGGAAACAGCGGGAATGCCTATCTCCCCTTTTCCTCCCTTCTCCACATGGGTGGCCAGTGTTGATACTCTCTCGAGATTTCTCTGACCCTTGGAGCCAGGGCCAAAGCAGTCCTGCTTCCCCAGCATGACCAGGCTGGTTGTCTTCAGGTGACCAAGGGCAAAGTGCATGTCAGCAGGATTGATGGCGTGAGGGGAGAGCCACCCTAAGAGGTGTGCATTGTTTTATTTATTGGTTTATTGATTGGCTTGCTTACTGGTTGATTCATATATGAAATATGTATTTATTATACAGCAGAAAACCCACTCCCATCTTTGAGGCGTCCAGCCCCAGAATCTGTCTTCTTTGCCCCATAGAGCACAGTGAGTTACTCCTCTCTGAAGCCACAGAAAAGAGGGGGGACATTCTCTCTCTGTGCCCAAACACTTCCACCCCAACCAGATTTTCAACCAGAAGTGGGGTTAGAAACCACCAGCTCTAGTGAGGCGATAAAGGCACACAAATCAGCAGAGAGGTTCTACTACCCAAATAGAAGCTCCCAGCATTCCACCCTCCCCTCCCTTTCACAGCAGTCCCCTCTCCCCTGCTCTGTGTGCTCAGGTGGGGGATGGCCAGTCAGCTGCAGCCTGGCCACCTCGGATCTAGACTTCTTCTGCTCTGGTGCCGCCTTCCGAAGGCCACATGCACATTAAAGATGCCAGAAGAGCTTAAAAACCATCCATACCCAGTCCCCCTCCCCACCCAGCTCATTACAGCAGAATCTGGGGCTAGAGCCTGGGCACGTGTGTTTTTAAAGATGACCCGAATGTGAGGCTAGGGTTGAGAAGCACTTCTAGTGTTTTTTCCCTTCGTCCCTCCCCCCATCCACATCCTTTATCCTCTACTTCTGGAGCTTTCTGCCTCGCCAAGAATGGGAGCGGCCACCAGAGAATGAGAAGTCTCTTCCCATCTCTCCAGTCCCTCCTCCTCACTCAAGCTTACCCAACAGGTCAACCAACCTGAGTAGATCCCTGGAGATGTGGCAGGTCCCACCATTTGCACCCCGAGGCTGTGCCTGCACCCGGCCCAGGGGCTCTCAAACGGTGTCCAGCTTTTCTAGGAATAGAAACCCACTCCCCGCCAGATTCTCTCTCCACCTGCCCCAGACTCCCCAACTCCAAAGGTATAAAGGGCACTTCGGTGACACTGATGTCTCCAAATCCCAATTCTGATGGGAAGGCCCGTGCTGAGTCTTGATAACCCAAGCCTTGGCTATTTCTGCAGAACCACCTGAACTGAATGAGGGTCAACTGGTAACAGAGGAAGGAGTCTCATTACCCCAAGCCAGTTCCCCGAACAACTGCGCAGCATCCAAATCCCAAATGGCTGAGAAGAGCCGTCTCCCCCTTCACACTTACAAGATCTCCATTGCTGAGTGTGAGTAAACGTGTGTGTGAATGTGTGTGTGTGTGATGTGCGTCTGCTGCATATAAACCATCAAGATGCGCAGAAATGTACCATGTTCATAATGGGCCCATGCTATATACATACACAGGAATGTTGTAATATATACACTGTTACACACACACACACACACACACACACACACACACACACAGCCTAAGGAAACCTGGGATGTGGGAAGAGGCTTTTTTAGTACTTGATTTCCCTCATCTGAATCATCTCCTGGGGCGATTACTAGCTCACACACACCCTCTTCCCTAGCCTGTCCCCTCCTGCGCTCCATAGCACCAAGCCTTCTTTCCCCATTAGCCAGAATGTCCCTGCCCTATGTCCCATCTCTCAGGGTCCTACTCTCTGATAGGTGACAGACAGTTCAGTCAGTGGGTGCTAAAGAGTTGAGTGTTACCCCTCCCAGGTGACCTTTATGTTTTAATTGGGGCTACAGATAATGCCTTAATCCGAAGGAGTGGCTCTAAGGGTGGGTATCTCAGGCACAGCACTGGGCCAGTAAGGGGGATTATTTTTTATCAGGGGAGCTTTTTAGAGCCCCCCTCCCCAAACCATACCTATCTCTAAGATCAACCCTGCATAAGTACATGAGCACAAGCAAGCACACTTACCTACGTACACTTTCCAGAATGTTGACATACCTCCCTTATATTGGCCTGAACTTTACAAATGAAAAAAAGAAGAAGAAGGAACAGCTAAATTAATTTAAACCTCACTGGGAAATGTAGCCTATATTTTACTGGCCGCCGGCCACCTGGCCCACCCCATCCTGTTCCGTTTCTCTTCTGCTCCTTCTCTTTTCTGCTACCACCCCATCAGTTAATTTCCTCAAAAGTGTCCTCTCTGTGCCCCCACTCTGCCCCCTCCAACAAATGTATTTCCTTCCTTCACTGTTTCCCCTTTGGAATTGTGCTGTTTTTCGGTGTTGTCTGGACAAAGAGCAGGTGAAAAGCATGAGCATGTGTGTATCGCTTGGAAGAAAGAGAAACCAGGTATTCTGCTGCAGTTCGGAGAAAAAGCCCCCCGAGGAAGAGACGAAAGCTGGTTCTGCAGAGTGCCTTAAAAAATGACTTTAATTAGGAAATTCTGAGTCGTCAGTCTTTGGATGTTACATAAACTCAAACAGATGTTGCATTTCACTTCTCTGGGATTAAAAAAAGTTAAATACAGTATGTATTCAACAACAACAAAGTATCTTTTCTCTTTAATTTGGTCTTTAAGATGCAGTGGCTGGTGTTTTCGTTTTGTTTTTAAAGCCTGGGGGAGGCCTCAGAATAAGAAGCTCTGGGATGCATGGAGAGCAGATGCAAGGGTCCTGCCCACAGGACAACTGGTGGGCTAAGGCCAACTTAGTGCTGTGAAACTGGGGAAAGGAGAACATTCTAGAAATGCAGAGGGCAAACCTGGCCCTTTATCCCCTCCCCACCACTACTCCTCTCTAGAGCACCCTTTGGCCAGTTTCTGCTTTGCCTTTGTTAAATGATTTCCCTTTAGCTCAACCCTTGCCACCTAGGATCCTACTAAAACAAGGTAACGTGAAGAGTGTGAGCTCCCAAAGGTAGTTAAGGCTTCTGGGATGTTGCTGCCTTCTCTCCCTTGAGTTGCGTTTTTTAATGGTCAGACCTTATCTCCGTGACAGCGGGAAGTGTAGCTGGGATGGAGATCTGGACATGCATGTGGATTCTGAGCACTCCGCGGGTGGGAAGGGACTGAGCAGCACAGCTCTCCAGCCCTGGCCGGCCACAGGCCCCCCACCCCCACTTCTCCCACCGCCTCCTCACCCTGCTTTTCTGCCGGAAGCCAGCACCTGGCTGACAAGTGCTTGGTGCCATCGGTCTAACAGCTGTTCTTTCCACCGGACCTTTTCTTCAGAGCTATCACGGCTATTTGCTACAAGAGATGGGACCCTTCTGAGGGGTCCCTTCTGAGGGGTCAGCAGTTGTAAGAGGGCTAGCAGTCAAAAATTCATATTCGTTCTCTCTCTCTCTCTCTCACATACCCATACACACACACACACACACACACACACACACACACACACACCATTCAAAAGAGGAAAAGCAAGAAGGAGACCCAGATACTCAAAGAATGGTAAATAGTAGTTTCCACTACTAGGGGAAAAAAATTGTCTATCATGCATCTCACGGGATGAGGGGGGTACATTTTTAAACATACATATTTATAATTGGGACACGCCCTCCCCACCAAGTGAGCCAAGCAGGACATGCGTAATTCTATGGGAAGCAGCCTTATAGGCACATTTTAGAAAAGGGATTCCTGCATCTTCTCCAGTAAAAAGCATAATCTGAAGTACATCCTGTGTGAAAGGGCAATTAGCACTTTTTCCTAATTCATTTAAGAAATAAACAATGCAATGGCTGAACACACCGTGTGTGTGCGTGTGTGTGTGTGTGTGCGTGTGTATACATTTATAAAGCTCGAATGTATGAATGAGGGTTGGAAACATAGTGAGAGCTGAGGCAAACTTGAAAATTAGTGGTATTTTTTTCTCACTAAAAGAAACTATAAAATTCTATGTTAAACTCTATAACAGTTTAGAAAAGGAAACAACGATGTATTTGATTTAAAATATACACACATACACACTTAAAGAAGAAATTTGGGGGAACAAAGACAGAATATTCAAACAAAAATGATGTATTTATTGTTACCTATGTGAAGAAATGGTACAACCTGCCTAATCAACTTATGGTACAAATATGGTCACATTTCTTTTATTTTTCAAATTAATTACTTGAACTTTCTTAGCCCCTGCTCCAGAGAGTTCAGTAATGGCTTCTTGAGGCTCCTCAGCCCACCCACCCCCAATTTCTCAGGAACCCTGTGTCCTGAAACCATCCCAAAGAGAGCCGAAACACCAAACCGAAAGAACACGATCATGTTACTCCACTCCTGCCTTCCCTTCCCACCCCACTAGCTGAGGGCAGATGGCAGCCCACGGCTGCCGGGATGCCCAGGACACAAGTTACCACCCTGGTACAGCTTTGGACGCCATACTTTGCTCAGTCACTGTTCTCAAAGAAAAACGATGCCATGGTTGCCAGGACCGGAGGCCCTCCTAAAATCCAGCCCATGTTGTGCTGCAACCACCTTCCTCACAACTTTCTAAGCCTCTGTGTTACACCCAGTTCAACAGCCTAAAGCCCTGTGGCCTTAGCGCTCTCCCTGCTCTAAGCCCAGGTATGGATCCCTTGGAGATCCCCACGGTGTCCCAACTTCAAACCTGGGGAAGGGGAATTGGCTCTCATTCCCTGTCTTACAGAAAGGCCCAGGTTTGCCAGGCAAGCAGACCCACCTCTGCCTTGCCCGCTCCCTGAAGCCACTATCTGCATAAGTAAGGAGAGCACTGAAGTGATCTGCAGAGCAAGAGACTTATTATTTCAACAAATACTTAAGTGACCAGCATGTACCAGATACTATTCTAGATGCTGAGCAGTCCTGGGGATCACACAGACAAAAACCCATCCCTCCTGGAACTGCCATTCTAGTGGAGGGAGAGACAGGCAACAGACATAATGAATAAGGAAACTGTATGTTATGTGGTGAGAGGTTCAATGGGAGGGGAAAAGAACAGAGAAGGGGGATCAAGAGTTCAGGAAGATCAGCTTCCAGGTGCTTTCTATCTGGGCCATATGCCAAGCAGCAGCCACCAATTGCATTACTAATAACAACAATAGTAAGTATGGCCTCTCCCACTTAACCTATGCGTCAGGAGGTGTCCTGGGCCAGGGAAGGCTTGAGATCTACACTTCACACGTTCCAAGGCAGTCTCAGGTTGATTGTCTCCTATCTTGGGCAACTCATGGGGCCTTCACTGACTGCTGCTGAGAAAGGTGAAGTGGCCCCCAAGGGCCACGTGGCTACTAAGCGCCAGGGTGAAGATTCCAAGGACACTCTCCTGACTCCCTTGCATGATGTTCCCGATGCATGTGGAAAGAGCACAAGACACTGTTCTCAAAGAAAAACGATGCCCAAAGATTCAAAACCGAGACCCAGCATTGCCTCTTACTAGGTGTTCAAAACCTCAAGAAGTTCCCTGCAAACAGAAGATAAGACTGGATATGAAATTACATGATAAATCAGAAGGTATGGGACAAATGACGCTTTTGGGCAACTCCATAGGCTGCCTCAACACTCCACTTACCTACTATCGGTGTGATTCATTAAGTAAATAAATATAATTAAAAGGAGTTATTTTTACAGCATGCTGCACACAACTCCCCAAGCAATCCTTACTCAAGTTGGAGAAATTAAAACAGTATATATTTTCTGTCTGTAAACTAATTATCTGATTCCAGTTGGACTCAGAGCAAGCCCACTTGTAGGTATTCTATGAAAGCAGGCACAACTACATGAAATGTGTGAAGAAGCACAGGGACCTGGTCCTTGCCAGGAGCTTCTGAGCACTCTGTGTGGAGAAAAAGACATTCGTGGGACAGATCCCAGGGGTGTGGGTGTGGCGATGAACAACCAGTTGGGTTTGTTGTCCCATCCCAGGCCTCTGGCTTCCCTTTGTTATCTCAGCCATTGGAGAGTGCCCACGATGGAGCAGAGAGCAAGAGTCACGCTGGCCTGAAAGACAGCTGGTCCTGAGCCCATCAGTCTAAGCTAGTAAGTAAGACTGAGGTCAGCTTCTGGGAAAGCTTAGAAGATAAAAACTATAGGCAGGAGTGTGCCATGCACTGAGCATGTCCCCTAAAATGCATATGTTGAATGCATATCACCCAAAGTGATGGTATCTGGAGCCTGGGAGGTAAATAGGCTTGGGGGGTATTTTAGTCTTAGAGAGGTGATCAGGTTTGGATGAGGTCACTGGAAGGACCCCCATGATGGGCATGGTGCCCTTATAAAGGGATGAAAAGACCCCAGCTCACTCACTTGCATGTGCTCTCTTGCTCTCACTCCCGCTCTTTTTCCTTCTCTCTCCCGCAT
Organism: Ursus arctos; assembly: GCF_023065955.2. Classification (NCBI taxonomy): domain Eukaryota; kingdom Metazoa; phylum Chordata; class Mammalia; order Carnivora; family Ursidae; genus Ursus; species Ursus arctos. Next base: position 56,753,186 of record NW_026622874.1, read on the forward strand.
GTGAGGAAACCTGGAAGAACTCCCTCACTAGAACCACACCATGTGGCCATCCTAATCTTGGACTTCCAGCCTCCAGAACTATGAGAAGGAAATATTTGTTGGTTAAGCAATCCAATTTATGGATTCTCATAGCGGTTCAGCTGCCAGAGGTTGCCTGCTCTCCTCTCCCCACGATCAGGGTGAGAGACTTTAGAACAACAAGGGAAGATGGTAAGTAGCCTCTTCAGCCATCCTCCCAGCTTGGAGGGTGTACAGAAGTGTCCCTTCCCTGCTTCTGTGGTTCCTCGCCATTGAGATGCCAAGGGAAGTGGAACAAAGCCACCAAAAACACAAAGATACTTGATAAGCCCAGGGTTAGCATGAGGGAAGCGGCAAGTCTCCTTTTCACGGGGAAGGATAGAGAATGAACCAAGATGGAAGACGCAACAGGCCCCATAATAAGCAAGAAGCATGTGGGAGATGCTAGAATCACGATGAGCATAGTTTCCAAACTAAAACTTCATGTGCATAGCCTGACAAAGACACAAAAGCGTTTAAGTAGAATCTATCCGCAAAGTTCTGGAACATGTCTGTGTCTCCACCCCGCAGTGCTGTCTGAAGTATGGCAATTGTTCACTCCAGCGAGATTATCTACATTGAAGATGATGGGAACCAATCATTTTCCTATCACTGAAGAAAGACAGAGAGAAATGGGATCCAATCGAAGCTGTAGGGATCTTTTGTTAAGATTCTGAGAGAGTGGGGCGTCTGGGTGGCATAACGGTTGGGCGTCTGCCTTCGGCTCAGGGCGTGATCCCAGCGTTCTGGGATCGAGCCCCACATCAGGCTCCTCCGCTATGAGCCTGCTTCTTCCTCTCCCACTCCCCCTGCTTGTGTTCCCTCTCTCGCTGGCTGTCTCTATCTCTGTCGAATAAATAAATAAAATCTTTAAAAAAAAAAAAAAGATTCTGCGAGAGTGAAAAACGGTCTTTGGTGGGAAGCTGTTCTTCCCTTCGTAACACGCCTCTCACACCCCAAACAGAGGGGTCCATAAGGTGGCAGCAAACACAGCAGGCTGGAGAGTCTGTCCCTGGGCATTTCTGAGTTGACCTGGGCTATTTCTTCTGAATTCCAATGTATTAAACTGATGGTTATAAGGATCCCCCAAATCCCATGGCTTTAAGAGAGCTTCCCCATCCCAGGAGGAGCAGCGCCCCTCAGTAGGAAACAGAACTTGGGGGTGGTGGGTCTGGGGCGCTGAGTTGCTCAGTAACCACACAGCCTGGGATCCCAGCAGCAGGGAAGCAGCTGCCAAAGCAGGAGGAGAAACAGCAACAAAGTTGACTAGGGACCCCAAGTCCATATTGCCTCCTTCCCTCTAGGGAGAGACAGCCCTGCTAGTGAACTCACAGAGGCAGAAACCAGAGGCTGTGAACAAGCACATTCTTATATCCCTGTTTAACACCTCTGTTGTCAAGTCACGCTAGGGAAATACTGCCTGTGATGAGGCGGTCCCTCAGAGAACAGGGAGTGGGGGGCCCATTCAGTTGAACAAACCTCCCAGCAGTACTGCCTCTGTAGGGGATGGGAAGAGGAGCCCGACACTGCCTATTTAGTACCAAGGCCCCAGATGAGCCCGAGAGGAGGTGTGTGACCGGAGTCTGATAGGAGGATGTGAATCCTCTATGAAAGAGGACAGGGGCCCCAGAGTCAAGGGAGCAGGGGCTGGAAACCAAGCAAAAGAGTTTCCTAGTGACTTCTCCTGCGGCCCACAACCACCATGCAGCACCCCCAGCATAGCTACAAGATGAGCCCCCCTTCAGCCAATTATTCAGCCCCAGAAATACCCATTCCTTCATTATTTATTCAACAAACATGCCGGGCACACCTGCTTTGTGCCAAGCACTGTTTCAGGTGTGGGAGACCCAGTGGTGAACAAGGTGAACAAGCTCCTTCAGGAGCTTACCTAGTTGGAGGCCGCAGTGATAGGTAATACAGACAATCAATAAGCAAAATAGAGGCTACGTTAGTGATAAGTGCTCTGGAGGAGAATGTAGCAGGAAATGAAAATACAGACTGATGGGTTTCAGATAGGATGGTCAGGGAGGTTCACAGAGAAGGTAGCATTTAAACACAGACTTGAAAGAAGTGGGTGTTGAGCGGATACCTAGAGAAGGAGCTTATCAGGAAGAGGGAACCAGCAGTGCAAAGAGGCCAGAGCGAGCCAGAAATGGACATGATTGAGGAACTACAGAAGCCCACTGGGGTTAGAGTGGAATGAGCCTTGTCTTTCAGACCCAGCTTGCCAGGAGCTCATCTGAGTGCCCTACTGTGTCCAAACTGGCCCTGCCTACCAGTCTTCGTCAGAGGTGAGGATGTCCTGGCTGGGAAGGCAATTTCCCCATGAAAATTCTTCAGTAATTCCTGGGTCTTTGATGGAGCTGAGTTCATGCTGGCAAAAGGAAGGAAGGAAGTACTAAGGAGAAGCAGGTATGGGACACGTGGGGTTGTGGAAAGACCGTGGACGTCTAGCCAGAACAGTGCACAGGTCCTGCTAGTCTCTCGGCAACTCTGCACGAGCTGCCCCTGTGCAAATGCTCATCCTCCCCACACACACCCCCGCCCTCCCCGCTGCAGGGCTCGGTCGCCCCAGCTGCTGGCACATTCTAGGATCACTGTTTTCCTTAGAACCGAGCGCTCTGAGGGCAGTAACCGCAGCCTCGCAGACAGAGCACCTACACTGGAGAAAAACCGTTCCTTTTCAGAGAAACTCTCCCAATGCATCAGGGTGAGCTGGCACAGGCCTGCATATCCCATTCCCCATCGGCCTGGGACTTGAGATCCCTGGGGTGGAGCAGAGTCTCACCAGAGCTGGAATCAATGGAACACAGCCCAGCTCCCAGTCTTCGTGAGGACCCAGCAGGAGTCACGGGGCTTGGCTTGGCCCTTCCCTGGTGGTGGGGGGAGAGGGGGGGCCCACGACTGATGCTAAGTGCCAACCGATAAACCTAAGCAGGAATCTACATCGATGCCATTTGTGGGGACCCAGAGGGAAAGAGGGCATTTTCACTGGCTTTGCTTGCCTATCTTTTGCCAAAGTGAGACTTCAGCCGCGGTAGTTGCTACTTCAAAAGCCCAGAGTTTGGGGGCGCCTGGGTGGCTCAGTCGTTAAGCGTCTGCCTTCGGCTCAGGTCATGATCCCAGGGTCCTGGGATCGAGCTCCGCATTGGGCTTCCTGCTCAGCGGGAAGCCTGCTTCTCCGTCTCCCACTCCCCCTGCTTGTGTTCCCTCTCTCACTGTCTCTCTGTCAAATAAATAAATAAAATCTTAAATTAAAAAAAAAAAAAAAAGCCCAGGGTTTACTCACAAATGCCCCCATTGCAACAGGCTGTGTCTCAGGAGCCAAATGCCAGTGTGGGTCACAATGGAGTGAGAAGGGGTGGCAGCCAGGGTGCAGCCACAGCCTCCTGCCAGCCCCCTTCCATGTGGCGTCTGTCCACACCGCATGCACTGGCTCCTGCCTCTTGGCCATCACACAGAAACACGCCAGCGGCCATTCAAGGTGCCAGCGAGGCAGATGCATTTGTCTGGGGCACTAGGGCGTGAGGAAACAAATCCTTTGTAGAACAAATGTGGAGAATGCTTATCTGTGTTAGACATTTCAAATCCTGTTTTCTGCAAAACTGGCTCCCAGGCAAGCAAAGCTGCATAGAAAATCTTGGAGGCTGAGATGATTGAAGCACAAGGGGGAAGTTAGGGGGCTCTGAAACACAGCCCTCACAACAAGAGGGTAAAACCTGATCACCTCTTGGGAGAAGGAACCTGGGAACTAAGAAGAGGGAAAGAGGGGAACCTACCTCTCTCAACATAACCTTTTGCCATATTTGGTTTCTATGTATGTGTAATACCTTTTCAAAAAGTTTTAATTCATCATATTTAATATAGAGAGACTTTCCCACATTTTACATTGATATTCATCTCGTCGCTGTGTGTTTCCTTTTCAAGAAGCACTGAAAAATACGCTTAGTGGACTCACCAGCTGCCAAATGCTGAAACACCCCTCGTTTCGCCTTCACGACAACCCTGCCAAGTAACGGAATAACCGCTTTATAGGCAAGGAAGCTGGGGCTCACTGGCACTGAGTAACGCAGCCCGGACTCCCAGCCACCTGACTGCGGGGGTGGCTGGGCCACCTCCTTGCCTGCCGTACGTGTCCTGAAGACCGGCGGAGAAGGCTCCGGAGGAAGGATGCTCTGCTGAACACTGGCTGAGAGGCATGAGGAGGAACTGGACCATCTCCTCCCTCCTCTGGCCTGGAAACATTTCCTCTTTTCCCACTTGTCTTTTCTGGGGTGTTTGCCTCTCCTGAGTCTCAGCTTTAACTAGCTCGGGGTTATCTCCCAGACTGTGATGACAAGACAGCAATTAGCTATTCTCACCTCCTGCGAACTCCTTGGCGCTCAAGTGTCTCTTAATTCAAGGCTACAAGCACAATTTCTCTTTCTCTCTCTCCTTTAATCAATCTCTCTCTCTCCCTCTCTCTCTCTCCCTCTCTCTCTCTCTCTCTCTCTCTCTCTCTCACACACACACACACACACACACACACACACACACACACACACAGTTCTATACCCACTTCGAAATCAACACTCTCACACCAGAATATTGGCTCTAGACTCAGAGACTGGCATTGACCCTTGGTCCAATGAGCAGCATGAATGAACTGGATCACCAGTAAAGACCTCTATCCCCGTGGCTGTATTCTTGTGTGGGTGGCACCTAGTGACACTCATGGTCTTCTTTAGGGGCCTCAAGGAACCCCATTGTTAGCATACACACCTACCCACCCCCACTCCCTGCTCCATAGACAGAATGTCTGTCTTCTCCTGCAAATTCGTACGTTGAAATCCTAACTCCCAATGTGATGGTATTAAGAGGTAGGGCTGGGGCACCTGGGTGGCACAGTTGGTTAAGCATCCAACTCTTGGTTTTGGCTCAGGTCATGATCTCAGGGTCATGAGATTGAACCCCGCATCGGGCTCTGTGCTCAGCACGGAGTCTGCTTGAGATTCTCTCTCCCTCTCCCTCAGCCCCTCCCACTTGTGCTCCCTCTCTAAAATAAATAAATAAATCTTTAAAAAAAAAGAAAAAGAAAAAGAAGTAGGGCCTTTGGGAGGTAATTAGGTCACAGAGCCTCACGAATGGGATGGGACCTTTTGTGAAAAGGGCCCCACAGTGCTCCTTGGTCCCTTCCACGATGGGAGGACATAGCAAGATGGCTGTCTATAAAGCAGGAATCAGCCCTCATCAGACACCGAGTCTGCCAGCACCCTCATCTGCGACTTTCCAGCCACCTATGAGAAATAAACACTGTTGTTTACAAGCCGCCCAGTCTATGGTAATTTGTTAGAGCAACCCAAACAGACTAAGAGACCCCCTAAAAATACCTAGTCCTTACCCCCAGTGGGCAATGCCATGATTTCCTTTTGCATGTGGCTTTGATCCTATTCAAATACACTTGCCCCTGGAAGGGCAGCCTGCGGCAGTGGTGACGAGCCCCCTCCCCACGTCCCCTGGGACTGCTGTATACTCTATACTACATGGCTCTAGGGGTGCCATTTACATCCTAGTCCTCAGGATTTTTTATATTTTTGTGACAGTCTGCTAGCAGATAGCAGTCAAATGTCTAGTACTAGTGTTGTCCACCCCTCCCCCCAGGATAGAACTCACTTGATCCAAACCACCTCGCTGCCTTGACTCACTGGGGCGGGGGGGGTGCAGGTATCATGAACCTTGTCTGCCCTGGTCTCTTCCTTCCACCAAGGATTGTGCTCCCTCATTGCTTCAGTCTGCCTCCACTCCATGACCTCTTTCTGCATCATTTTTATTTTTTAACTTTTTTGAGAGAGAGAGGGAGAGAACATGTATGTGCACACACATGCATGCATGGGGGCGGCGGGAAGAGGGAGGCGAGAGAATCCCGAGCAGGCTCCATGCCCAGTGTGGAGCCCAATGTGGGGCTTGATCCCATGACCCTGAGATCATGACCCAAGCTGAAATCAAGAGTCAGATGCTTAACTAACTGAGCCACCCAGATGCCCCTCTTTCTGTATGTTGATGGGAACCAGTGTGCTACTCTCCATGGGAGACTAGCCCGGGGACTCTATCCCAGGACTCCATGGTCAGTCACAGAATGGGGGAGAAGGGGTAGGAAAGAGCAGCCAGATCCAAGGGAGCTCATGCTGTCTCCGTGTTGACCACTGTGGTCTCCGGCTGTCGAGGCACTCCCACTCCCCGGCCTGAATGCCTTCAACTGCTTCTCAGTTCCCAGTGCCCCCTGGCTCTTCTCATCAACACCAGACTTGGATCCCTAGTTGGATGACCACAGTTGTCCACTCTGACACGGCTGAGGTTCTGAAGGGCTCTGTCCCCACCTGTTACAACTCTTCCACTCTTCCAGTGATCTCTCTCAACAAACTTGGGACATGGCCCAAGACCTAAGTCAAAGACATTGGTATGGTCTCCACATTCCCACCCCCAAAACTGTCTAACCTCCAACAGTCACTCTGTCCCAGGACAGGCCCAAAGCACCTCAGCTCCCTGTTGTCCCAGGGTGAATTCCCAGCCCATCCAGGTCATCCTCGGGGAAGCTGGGGTCTCCCCTTGGTCAGGATATCCAGTACCTGGAACTTCACTACCAGCATCCTCTTCATCCATGTAATTTTTTCTCCTTATAAGGTTGGTTTGTTCATTTTTACTTTAAAAGGCCATGAAATGGCCTTCCTTCACCTACCCCACTTTTTCCTATGCCTGTGTAGACAGCAACATATATCCAAGGCAGTCCTTTGGACTTGCTTAGAGGTAGGGTCCCTGGCAGGTGTCTAGACTCCCTCGGTAGGATGCAAAGCCAAGCCCCGCCTCCAAATCCTTTGCTGGGGCTTCCACCTTTGTTCCTCTCTCTCTCTCTCTCTCTCTCTCTCACACACACACACACACACACACACACACACACCATCCCCCCCGGGAATGTAGAACCTCTGTTTAGATGGGGCACATGCCTCCAGGGCACCTCTTCATGCAAGCTATAGGGGATTATTATTTATAGCTCCTTCATGTCCTCTGTCTATGCATGGCTTCCTAGGAAGCAGTAACATGGGAGACACACTTGCACCTGCTCCAAGTGTTCACCTTGCTACAAACAACGGCTTCTGGTGATTTAGGTCTCACCCTCTCCGAGGCCAGGGCAGGGGTTCCCACAGTCCTGTAATTACGCTTCTTGTTCCAAAGAGATCTGAGGCAGCCCTTTCCAACCGTTTAAAACAGGGTGCTATATTTATGTGTAAGCAAGCCAACAAGCAAGCAAGGGCAAACCCACCAACCTGGGAGGGTCGAGGGCCCAAGTGTGCGAATTAATCCCAGAGCCTGGCAGCACTCAGGGCAGGCAAGCCATCAATAAAACATCAAAGGCCGGAGCCATTAGAGGCGGGAAAGCGGGATATTTTATTCATGACTGTATTTTGAAGGGGCTTGCTCATGACTCACAAATTATTCATGAGCTTCTTTCTATTTTTAAATGCAAATTACAAGGGTGTTTAAAGGGGCAGAAGTGCTACGCCCTCCCCCTAGTACCACTCTAGGCTATTTTGGGGAAAGACTGTCCCACTTCGGGCTCCGGCCCCTTTCCTTTCCGGGTCCTGTCCCATAGGACGGTCATCACGGTTCCCCCCTGAGGGCCTCTCCCAGCCAACCGGAAGGCCGGCAGAGCACCTGCTCCCCAGGCCCGCCTTCTGCCACTCACTGTACCAACAGCTCCTCACCAACCAGAACCAGAGGACAGCCCCTGTGACGGCGACCTCAGCCATCATCTCTTGCCCCGTGGATGAACTGAACATTGGATCTGGAGATGGATCCTGACTCTCCCGGGGTGCACACGCCTGGGCTTCTCTGACTTTCTGAATCACAGCTCCTACAATGGGGCCGAGGGATCGTCACTCTAAATAATTTCCCCCAAGTGATTTTTACACACAGCACAGTGTAAAGAGTGCTGAGCTGGGCCAGAGGTTTTCAGACTTCAGCATGTCTCAATCACCTAGACAACTTGTTAAAACACAGATGGCCGAGCCCCAGCCCCAGAGTTTCTGATCCAGTAGCTCTAGGGTAGGTCTGAGGAGCTACATTTCCAACCGGTTCCCAGGTGATACTAATGGAGTATGGGGACTCCACTTGGAGAACAACTGGCCTCCTGAAGACTATCGAGGCCACACGTCTGGGTAAGTATCTCACCCAGAAGGTCTCCCAGCAGCCAGGTCTATAGGCCATGTAGACTACCACCTCCCGTCGCACCGCATAAGCTTTCCCCACTTCTGAGCCCAGTTCCTGGTCTTCCTGGCTTGCCAGAATATGGCCGCAGCAGTGACATAATTTAAATATCATGACGGCGGGGCGCCTGGGTGGCACAGCGGTTAGGCGTCTGCCTTCAGCTCAGGGCGTGATCCCGGCGATCTGGGATCGAGCCCCACATCAGGCTCTTCCACTGTGAGCCTGCTTCTTCCTCTCCCACTCCCCCTGCTTGTGTTCCCTCTCTCGCTGGCTGTCTCTATCTCTGTCGAATAAATAAATAAAATCTTTTAATAAATAAATAAATATCATGACAGCTTTAAGAAAAATATACAAAGTCCTTTTCTTCAATCCACATTCACTGCAGAGCATCTGCGTTATAGAGCACCCTGCCTACATTTCTTGATCCAACAAACACCAGTTAAGTACTTACTATGTATGCACTGGTGATGGAAAAACAAGAGTTCCTGACCACAAAGAACCAACAGTACATAGGTTCAACTACAGACAGCTCTGAGCAACGGAGGCGTTGATGGCAGCTCCAAGAGAGACACATAACACATCCCAGTTTGGGGAGAGGGGGGTCCCCAGGGAGAGGCAGCACTGGAGCTGAGTCTAGAAGGATGCAAGGAGTCAGCCCTGGGAGGAAGGGGAAGGAGGGAAGATCAGCTTAAGCAAAGGAACAAAGATGAGGAAGCATCGGGGAGTGGCAGGCCTGGGAACACGGCAGGTGCGCTTCTCAGGCCTTCAGTCTACGGTGGCAGAATCTTTGACACTTAGAGTGATTTATCCAGACCCTGGAGAGGGCACAGAGGGGAGCAAGGAGGTGGCAGAAGTTGGAAGTGGGGAAATTCCTCAGCTTCTGTGAGATGGTCCAGAAAGAAGACTGTGGAGCCATAAACCTATGACACTTCACAAATGTGACCTTGAGCGCCAGTCTCCAGAGGATCACTGCTCCGATGGGAGGGAGTGAGGATGGGGGCTAGCAAGGTTTCTGGAGACACTTTGTCACTGGCCTTGAGGAACCTGGGGTCCCCTGATAGGCCTTCAGGAGAAAGTCCTAAAGACCTACTCACACAACGGGCTGCTTCTACTTTCTGCCTCCCAATAGCCAAATTAAACCCATCTTCTAAGTCCAACTGAACCACATCCTTTCCCCAGAAGACCTCCCTGTCCCCTCATTTAAAAGTGCTTTTCCCCTACTGTTGTGTGAACTCCTGTGGCATTTTGATTTGTGCCTCTCTCAGAGCATATAAGACTCTCCTGTGTGCTTGTCATTTCCTTGACTAGACCAAGCTTCTTGAAAGCAAAGGCCGTGTCTCATTCATTCATCAGATACATAGCACCTGGCATAATGTCTACCATGCAGTAGGGTCTCAAAAGATGTTGAATAGCTGAAGGAATGAATTGAGTAGTAATTGAATGAAATGATTTCCCATGGTGGCCTCATTCCCAGAAAGCAGGCTAGCCACCATGTGGTCAGAATGAATATCCAGGAAAAGGGTGCTCTTGATTACTGGGCGTTACTCATTGCCAGCCAGCCCCCGGAAGGAACGGGGCCCCTACTGAACCTCCCCCATGCCAAAACCCTGAATGGGAAGTTCAAAGCTGTCCAGCCAGAGCTTCCAGGACTTAACCAACAGGCGAGGGCTGCAGAGCCCCATATCCACAGGGGCTGAGAGATCACTGTGTACATGGCTCTGCAGATAATGAGCTGTGTGCACCGGGGACTGCAGGCACTTTGGGAAAATAATTACAATAGGTCAAGGGCTCAGCCAAAGCAAAATCAAAATGAAATCATATGGACTGCTGAGGTCAGGAAAGGGATGCTCTAGTCTTTGAAATCCCATCAGAGTAATTACAAAAGGAAGGTGGGAGTGAGGAGGGGGAAGGATGAGAGACGAAGAGCAAAAGTAGGATTCCTGCCCCTGATTAGAGTGGGGGATTCTGGGTAGGTGCAGACCAGTGGGGCAGAAAACATTCCAGTTCTGCCTTCTCCCACAGCCGGCGTGGTGGGCGTGCAGGGTTCTCCCCTTGTGCTTCCCTCCCCCTTCACATACACACGAATGCCCACTCACTCCCATCTCTCTTCTCCTTGAGCCAGTCAGAAGGGATGATTCCAGGGGAGAGGAGAACCACAATGCTCTGCTGTGGATGCTGGGAATGGGGACCCACTCGAATTACTCACTCGCGAAATCAGGCAGTTACTCCTTAAGCCACGAGAACGTGCCCGGGTTCAGAAGGGCTGGCTAAGATTAGTAAGACTCATCCCGACCATCAGCAGCTGATGCCTGGGTTGGGGGAGAAAACTAAGGCTCATGCGACAACCAGAGAAACCATACGGCAAGCTGCAAGTCACTGTTAAGCAGCAGCGCACCAAAGTGGGGTGCGCTGGTGCATCCGTTCCCAGGCGAGCAATGAGGAGGTGCACTGTGCACAGAGGATTTACAAACAATAGATGGACTAAAAGAAGATCTGCTTTTTATTACCATCCCTGCTGTAACTCAAAGCAATCCCTGTCTTAAAATATTCCTCTCCACAGGTAAGGATGGCTCCTACCTATATGCCACTGCTGTTAGATGAAGATTCCCAAGAAAGGGGAAGTTGGCATCAGTTAGAGCAGTTTGGGAAGATTTCACAGAGGAGGAAGGTCTGAGGGTGAACCTTGATGTGTGGGAAGAATTCAAATAGTGAGGGATAAGTGTCGGGATTCCAGACAAGATTCTACTCCCGTGTCTGCCGCATTGACAAGCATCACCACCTTCCCTGCCGAAGACTTCCTATCGGTAATGCATCAGTGAGTCCGTGGAGAAGCCTCCTGATTGGGGCGTGGAGCCCTGGACCTCCTTGTGGGACTCTAACGGAAGAAGGAGGAGCAAGCCGGCCCTGCCTGCACTGTGCCTGGGGTACGTGCGAGGGTGCAGGCAAGACAAGTGGGGTGTACCAGAGAGCTCTGACTGAGGTCCCAGGGCACTGAAATGAAAAGAGAAAGCATTTTTAGGAAATAGAAAATGGGATCAGCAGCAGAGTTGACTTCCTGGCATCCAGCAGAACAAGCAACAGAAATTGAGCTCTCAAGAGAATCTGGCCCTCCAAGCTTTGGGGTGAGGCTGCTGTTCTGGGGCAGCTCTGCTTCTCAAGGTTCGGAAGCAGTGTCACTTCTCAGCAGGGGGACCTGGGAGGAAGCTCCAAGTAACTGAAAGGCTGTCAAGAAGGAGGGAGATGAGTCTCACTGTACAGCTCCGGAGGCAGAATTAGACTCAGTGGGTAGAAATTATACAGAGGCAGATTTCAACCCCACATTAGCCTGATGCTTTCTTGCCATTAGAGATGTCCCACAGTAGGGTTCACTGCTTGAGAGGTGGGGAGCGCCCAGTCACTGCACGTGATCAAAACAAAGTAGCTGAGGGGGGCCTGGGTGGCTCAGTCAGTTGAGCGTCTGACTCTTGATTTCAGCTCAGGGTCGTGAGATCGAGCCCCGTGTCGGGCTCCACGCCGGCACAGAGCCTGCTTAAAATTCTCTCTCCCTCTGCCTCTGTCCCTTTACCCCTGTGCGCTCTCGCTCTCTCTCTCTCTCTCTCAACTAAAAAAAAAAAAAAGTGGCTGAGCAATGACTTACTGGAGAATTGTAAGGGGCTCTGGGGGATATCTTAGTAATGAACATGGATCTTGTAGGCACCTAGAGGTGCATCGTTAAGTCTGAAATTCTGTAATTGTGAGTCTCCTCCTTCACCAAACTCTTGGATTTAAATCATGCAACCCAGGGGCTCCTGGGTGCTCAGCCAGTTAAGTGTCTGCCTTCGGCTCAGGTCATGACCCTGGGACCCTGGGATCGAGCCCCATATCAGGCTCCCTGCTCAGTGGGGAGCCTGCTTTTCCCTCTCCCTCTGTCCTTCTCCCCTTTCCCCCGGCTCATGCTTGCCCTCTCGCTCTCCCTTTCTCAAACAAATAAATAAAATCTTTAAAATAAACAAATAAATAAATCATGCAGTCCAATATCCAGACTCACCAAAGCCACTGTGGAAACATCAGTAATAATCCCCAGGGACACACCTCCCTGGTAGCTCACCAGAGTCCAGCCAACCATCTCTAGAGGGAAACCAGAGACATGTTCTCCTGTTGACTGACAGAGTAAAAAGAACACAGGACTCAGAACCGGGAGATCCAGGTTCTGCTCTTAAGCCGGTTATTAACTGTCCAGGGAAACTTAGGCAAATCTCTTCTCTGGGTCTTGCTTTTCTTACCTATGATTTGAAGATGATGGTTCAGAGTAGTCCTCAGATTCTCCCCAGCCCAAAGCGATTTGCCTATCTTCGTACTTCATTGAGAAAACAGAAGCGACCAGACAAGCATCACCTCACCTACCTACTGCCGGCTTCTAAGACCACACACCCTTGCCTCCTCCTGTGTTCAGGTGGGAAAGTACCTCTACGCCTCTCCAAAGTCAACTTCTCTACTCGTGCTCCGTGCCTTGCGTGCACTGGAGCACGCTGGTCCTGCAACCACTCTCTCCCTTTCCCGCATAAACCATTTTGCCCTCCCTACAAGGGGAGCACACACGTGCCTAAATAGCAGCACGGGGTGTGGGTCTGGTTCGGATCCGGATTAGAAGAAATCTACTCCACAAAAACATTTTTTGGGATAGTCGGTGAGAAGTGAACTCCAACTAAATGTTTGATAATATTAAGGAACGATCTTTAAATTTTTAGGTGTGATAGTGGTATTGTGATTGTGTGTCTGTCTGTGTGTGTGTGTGTGTGTGTGTGTGTGTATTAAGTGCTTTCCTTTAAAAGAATCCAGGGGACCAGAGGCGTAGGTGGGGTTATGAATGAAACAAGACCGGATATGTATTGATAATTGTTGACCTTGAAGAATGAGTACCTAGGGTTCATAATACTTTTGTATTATGATACTCTACTTTTGTATATGTTTGAGATTTTCCAGAATAAAACTTAAAAATAATAAACAAATAAATTAGGTGCAAAGCTTTCAGCAGATATCACACCACATCTTGGTAGCAACCCCTCCGCCCAGGGTTCCAGATGCTTGGCAGGGAGGAGAGGTGGGTGAGCTCTACAGATAGGAGGCCTCATCCCCTGCAAATGCCAGTCCTGCAGGCAGAGAAGCAGAAGTGGGGAGTCCTGAGACGGCAGGATCCCGAGGAGCACCAGCAGGGGGAGCAGTCAGGTCTTGAGGAGAGAGGACCACCAAGGGGTCCCAATTAGTGTACCCCTCGCAACCCACCGCGCTGTCTCAGAACAATTCCCATTTAGTGCTTTACTGCTTCCTGAGAAAACTTCTTCGCATGCCTTATCTCATGTCCACCAGCCTCGCCATCCCTTTGAAATGGTCTTCAACGGCCTCCATTTTGTTGGAAAGAGGAAACAGAGGCTCAGAGTGGGGAAGTGTCTTGTCAGAGCCAAGACCTGAACCTATCTTCTCTCTACGAAAGTCATGTTTTTCCCTGTCTACTCATTGTGAATTCCGCCAAGATAGAAATACTTTTTTAGTCTTTGAATCTCAAGCGCAAGAAGCATTCTGGAGCATGGTAAGAGCTCAGTGTTTGCTGGATAAGGGACCAGCTGTGAGCTGTGTACCATGTTCACTGTAGAGACTCTTCCTTTTCCACGGGTGTTCATCACGGCCTGTGTTACGGAGATGAGGAGCAGGTCTGCTATCTCCCCTAGTGGGTTGTGAGCTCCCCAGTGGCTAGGAAAGGCCTTCTACATTTCTGGCCCCAGACATGAGCCGAGAGGCAGTCTGGGTAAAATGGCTGGGGTGAGGGGCAGAGCTCCTTGGGCCCGGGGCGGGAAGTATCTCCATAAGAAGACAGTCCATTCGTTGTGTTCTCTCCCAATGAAAGATTACAGGTTATTATCATAAAATAAATAGAACCATACTTATTTTTCACATGCTGGTTTCTTAAACTGTTGACATATATAGCTTTTCTGACTTTTGTAAATTATTTGCTCTCTGTCACTGAAAAGCCAAATTGAGATTCGGCAACCACCCACTCCATCTTCCCCACAGGCTATACCCACTTCAGGGTCAGACACTGGGCAGGCGACGACCCTTCTCTGGAAGAACATTAGAATCTCAGAGCCCATCAGTGGGTTGGCAGGGGCTAAATGAATATCTGAACTCTCCGAGAAATCCAAGTGCCATGGTCTTGGCGCATGGCAAGAGCTGGCACTCCCGGGCACACTCTGAACAGAATCGATGGTTTCGTAGGAAGTGGGGAGGGAGGGCTGGGGAGATGCAAAGTTTAATTTCCTTCCCTGGCACCCTGCCAGCTGGATATAACAGCAGCTGCTAATATATTTCAAACAGCCAGTTTCATGCAACACTGGCCGTGGAAAAGCTGGGTTTTTGTCAAACCCTGGGAAGCAAATGAATGAACCGTGAGCTAGAAGCCTGGGGCAGCATGGTCCGGGTGGGCACGCTCTCAGGCCCTGGCCCCGCAGCTCCAGCTGTGAGCAGCTCTTCACCAGCCCTGGCCCGAGGTCCCCCACCTGGAGTGAGGTGTCAGAGTGTTGGCCAGGAGCAGCGTGTCACCGAAGCTGCCATGCATCTCGTGTCAGCCCTGGAAACTCCTAGGGATTTCGGAAACAGAAGGACATCAGGAGGGCTCAGACCCAAATAGGCATGGAGCAACCAGGGTTTTTAATAAACACTGACATGTCTGTGCACCTCTGACCCACGCCCGGCATGCCCGCTGTGTCTGTCCGGGAGGAGGGGTGGGCCAGACCTGGCTTGGGGGGTTTGCCTGAGACAGCAACCAACAGGCTGGGCTGGCATCGAACCGCATCCTCCTGAGGCACTCCTCCTCCACCAGGACCTCGGGGAAATGGGTCCCCAAACTCCCTAATGCCCCTGAGAAGGAACCTGGGGTGACATGGAGTCAGATAAATGGAGAAACCGTCCCCCTTCCATGAGCTTCTAGCTCAGCCCCTCAAGGAAACTGCGCCCGGCTCCTTGGGAGAGAAAGGTCCTGACTCACAAAGACACAGAGATCTCTGTTGACAATGATGGGAGGATGGTGTTCTCCCACCTCCCCTCGGAGTGAGGAGCAAGACCGTTACAGGAGAGACCACCAGGAGAATAGACGGCAAGGCCGTGGCTATTGGCCTACCGCGGCCCAACCCGCCCCCAGGTGCTGCTCATCGCCAGCCCTAACCAGACACCCAGGATCCCCCTCAGAGCCCACGGAAAGGCCTCTCTGGGTTTCAGTTCTGGGTCTCTGTGCTCCAGCAGACAAGATCCAGCTGCAATGTAATGGACACAGTGAGAAAGTTTTTCTTTGTAATGCTGGGTCCCGGGCTGCAGCCCCTTCCCGAGGTGCTCCTAACATGCTCCTGGAACCACAGCAGACATATGCCCAAATGCACCTAAGCATTCCGTCGGTTTCCGAAGTCCCTCATATATACCCAGGTTGCGTCTCCAAAGGAATGAAAGCAAGCTTTGGGGAATCATTTTTGGAATCAGACATGTGACTCTGCTCCAGAGACCTCAACCCTGACTCTGGGTTCCCAGGGACTCATCCCTAGACCTGAATGCAAAGCACGCTGGGCCTACATTTTCTTGGGGACAGAGTTCACTGCTTTCAGCAGATTCTCCAAAGGCAATGTGTCCCCCACAAAGGTTAAAAATCGTTGTTCTGTAGGCAGATGTGTTGGTTTACAAACAGGGCCAGCACTCTGGCAGTCCGGCCCAAGTACAGATTGATGCCTTGACCTCAGGCATGGACGATAAACAAATTAGAAGCAGTTTTCACTGCCTTTGTAATTCATTAAAACTGCTAAACCTGATCTTCTCACCAGAAGCTCTTGGGGTTTGTTTCATCAGCCAGTTTATTATAGAGGCTGGTGACTTCATATCTGCATTGCAAATAGCTCTTCTGTGTTGACATTTCATTTGGTCTTGAAAGGCCCATAATATTTTGGGTGGGGTTAATGGCTCCCATTCAGAAATGAGCAGATATTCATGTGCTGAAAATATAATAGAGGGGCATCTGGGCGGCCCAGTTGTTTGAGTGTCTGATTCTTGGTCTCAACTCAGGTCATGATCTCAGAGTCCTGAGATCAATTCCCAGGTTGGGCTCCGGGCTCAGTGTAGAGTCTGCTTGTCCCCTTTCCTCCCCCTCCTCTCTCTCTCTCCATCTCTCTTTCTCTCTGTCTTAAATAAATAAATAAAATCTCTTAAAAATATATAATAGATGCTCAATAACTATAGTTTTAATGAATGAAGAAAATGAATTTAAAGTTAGGTTTCCCACCGCACAGTAGCCACACATGAAGGTGTTCTAAGCAATTACAAAGTTTAAAAGCTTTTCTTTTCTTTAAGATTTCATTTATTGAGAGAGAGAATGAGCGGGAGGGAGGGGCAGAGGGAGAAGGAGACTCCCCACTAAGCAGGGAGCCCAATGCGGGGCTCGATCCCAGGACCCCAGGATCATGACCTGAGCTGAAGGCAGATGCTTAACAAACCCAGCCACCCAGAGGCCCCTAAAAGCTTTGCTTTTTTAAATTAAATACTCATATTCATTATTTATTCATCCACCCAACAAATGTTTTTTCAGCACCTTATTTAACTCCAGACTGGAAATTCCATGATAATAGGAAGCCTGGGACCATGTCACATTCACCTCTGCATCTCCAGCATCTCCTTGTACATGTGAAATGCTCAATAAATATTTGCTGGGTGAAAACAGGAATTCTGTTTTTTGGTTTGTTTGTTTGCTTTTCAAAGAAGTGCCAAACATATTCAAGCTAAGAATCTGATTTATGCACCTGCTTCTGCAAATAAGAGTAAACTATTAGCAAAGAGGAAGCTTTGGAGGTCTTTCAGATACTCGGAGCATACAGATACTTGAAAACTGTAGCAACCCTTCCTACGTTAATCCAACACGTCATTGTTAAGCACCCAGCACTCCACAGGCAAGGAGGGTGCAGAGGGGAGCCTGGTCTCTGCTGGATGACATGTACTTTCAACAAAATCTAATCCACGGAGGGAGTAGGTAGGGGAGGGAAGATTAGCCAGCATCACTGAGGGAGGAAGTGAAGGGAGGTTGGCCCACCCAGTCCAGGTCTGCAAACAGTTTCCCAGCAGAGTGATGTGTCACTGGGATTAAAGGATGAAAGGAACTGAGGGCCAGGCAACGGGGTGCAACTGGAGGTGTTACGGGACACACCTGGGGACACTCGAGCTCTGGCTGGAAAGTTTCCATCCACAGCTCTTCAGACAGCTGACACCTGGGAGGCGAACATTGCCTACATCCTTGAGTCTACTGAACGCCGAGGAGTAGTTTGAAAGGAAGAGATAAAACACCTTGATCTCATTCACCTCTACCTGCCTCTCCCTTTCTTTTTCAACAATAAGATCCATAGTGTATGCTGAGAAGGGGCTTGACAGAGAAATTTTTCTTTGAAGAGGGAAAAACCTGTGTGAGGCCGCTAGGTAAGAGATGGTGGGGTCCATCAGAGGGACTGAGAGCAGCTCAGTAAGAGGCAGGGGAGATGTGGCTAGAGAGGCAGGCAGAGGCAAAGCCTGCATAGCCTTCTGTCCAAGTAAGGAATTTGCCCCAAATCCTAAGAACAAAGGGGTCATGGTTAAGCAGGGACGTGATGTCACTCACATTTGTACTTTTGAAAGAGCTCTCTGACAGGAGAGATCACATCAGGAAGCCCTCGTCCAGCTGAGCATCATGGTCACCCCGGCTGGGGGGTGGTGAATGGAAAGATGTTGACAATTTCGGGAAATGTTTAGGACAGGGAATGCAAAGAACTTAAGGATTCTTAGAGCACTTATTGAGTTCTTGCTGTATGCCAGGCAGGAACTATCTCATTTACTTCCCTCAACAGTCCTCCTGGATTGTTTCTATTATTATCATCTCCAGTTTTCAAGAAGAAACTGAGACATCAAGTGGAACCAATTGCCCAAGGCCACCCAACTTGTAAACGGCAGAGCTGAGACTCAGCCTGGGCCGAATCTTGATCATCGCACCATAGTATTTGGGTGTTTGGCTCGGGCAACAGGGAGAATGGTGGTGCCATTGACTGAGGTAGAAAACAGGAGGACTCATGAGTCTGGGTGGGAAGGAAGTTTGGAGTTCAGTTTACCACATGCTTGTGGAACATCCAAATGAAAATGAGCAGTAGGTGTTCTGGAGCTCAGGAAATAGGTTTGGTAGGGGGCAGGGCAAATAGATTCGAGAGTTATCAGCAAGAAAGCAGCAATCACACTTCATAGGCTTCCTCTGTGAGAATGATGCTGAGTTGGGGAGCAGATTGAATGTGTTCAAAGTGCAGAGGAAGTGGGAAGATGTCAGTCGTAATGAGCCCAGCTGGTCATGCCCACTAGCGACTCAAAGGGCATGATGTCAGGGCCCAGGGTTCTGAAACCTCAGCCCTCCCAGGCAGCCTTTTGATACCTGCATCATGCCTCTGCCACAGGAGCTGCTTTTTAAATACTGATTAACTCCTCCTTAAAAAAGTCACGTTTCCACGCTGCCTGCCAAAACGGTAACAGACAGATAATGTACTGTGTCATTAACACATCCCTGTCTATTTAAAAACCTCCAGAGAAGCAAGCAGATGAGCCTTGGAGTTAGCTCAGCGGTGGGGATTATTGCTTGGCTAATTATAAACAGCATTCTCAGAACTCCAGAAGACACTGAGGGGGGCACAGACCCTGTCTGCCCCAAGAAGCCAGGAGTAATTATTGAATTGTATCAACTCAACACTGAGGACACAGGAAGAGAAGAGAGGAAATGACACTTTGGCACAATTGTGGACCTAGAAGTAGAACCTCATCCGTGAGACAGTGTTCCAGCTAGCCCCCAGTGGTTCTCACCTCCTAGGATTGGTGCCCTTGTGTGGCTCCCTCCCTCAGGGAATCGGGGCTAGCCCTGCATGGCCAATAGAACACAACAGAAGGGTATGATTTTCAAAGCTAGATGATAAATAACAGTGTAGATTCCACTTCTTTTGGCTTGCTCACTCAGATACCATGTTGTAAGGACACTCGAGCGGCCCATGTAGTCTGGAATTGAGACCACCAGCCAACAGCCAGTCATGTAAGTTAGACACCTCCATGTTGAATAGCCCAGCCTCAGTCAAGCCTTCAGATGATGCAGCCCCAGCTGACACCTGAGTGGAAACTGACGTGACCTCAGAGCCACCCAGGGAAGTGGCTGCCAAGTTCCTGCCTGACAGTATCTGTTAGCAGTAATCAATGATTACTGTTGTCCCAAGCCACTGAGATTTGGTGTAATTTGTTACATGAACTAATACAGCAGATAAAAGACTGGGTTCAGGATAGGGAAAGGAAGGTTAGTAACTGAGCCCCTACTACTATACCTCAGACTACTTCACCTCAGGGACTCACATATATTATCTCATTTAATCCCCACAATACCTCTATGAGGTAGATGTCAGCTCCATTTTACAGATCAGAAAACCAAGGCACCAACTCTGCAAGACTGCAAAACCTGCCTAGTCCCACAGCTAGGGAACGCAGAGCCAAGGTTTGAACTGTGACCTGTCTGCTTCAAAAAGTTCCAGCTTTCTCTCACAATGTTCTACCTCCCTGGAAATAAGCAGCCTCAGACTCTGGTTCTAGCTCCGCCACTAAATAGCTCAGTAATTTGGGGAAATTGTTCATGCTCTCTAGGTTCATTTTCTTTCCTGTAAAGTAGGAAATTAGAGTCTTTAGCCCCTAAGGTTCCAGTTAGCACTAATATTCTTTGACCCTGTGGCCCCATCTCACTGTGTCTACCTTCCTTCTCGGGCAGGTTGTTCTCAAAGACTTCCCTTTGGCTCTAGTTGCTCTCCATCTCCTCATAAGGAATTGGCCTCAATTGTAGCAAGAGGGTCTTAGGTTAGCCTTAAGAAATCCTTGGAAGTTCTGGGAAACTTCAGTTACCAAGAGAACATAAGAAACTTTCTTCCCTAGAGGCTTTTCAAAATAATGTTAATACCTATCTGTCTAGGAGCTCTTAGGCTAGCTGAACAAATTAGAAAGAAATGAAGCTAAGTCTGAAAGAAACCAGGTGATGAGCTTTTGGTAATTTCTGTCTTGCACACACTAAGTATCTCAAGGAGAATTTGTGGAATGAATAAATGAATAATGGGCCTTTTCTTTTGTGTGAAGTGGAAATGAGCTGTGTGACCATGGTCAGGTTATTTAACCATGCTGAGCCTGAATTTCCTTATCTATAAATAGTAATTAGCCCAGAAGGATTATAATAATTATAAAACACAATAATGCTTATCAAGCCTTTAGCAGAAAGTCTAGAAGAGAGGATGTACCCACAAAAAGAAGAATCACTACATTGATTCAACAGAAGGACACTTCATCAGTATCCTTGATGGCTGGAATGCAGGTTCCTTCTGTTTCTATGAATGCTTCAAAAGCACTGGCATCTGTGGAAGGTGAATTTTGTAAGGAGAAGGCCATATGGTAGATTCAAAAATCCCTTCCACTGCCCTCCAGCTGCTTAATATTTGCCTTGGCAGCACCTCCCCACTGGGGCTCTCCAGTTTCAACCTTCACTGCTGCCACGTCCACCACCAGAATCTACCTGCGGCCCCACCAACCAGCGCATTGCAATACCATCACTCCTAGCCCAAGGCCGGAAAAATTATCTGCTTTTTCCAGCCCTATTAGGAAACTGACTTCTGACTGGTGGCCCCTTTAGGACTTTCCCTTCACAGAAGGACTTACAGACCCCCAACTGTATAGTGTAGCAGCCACCTGCATACCTCTCCCAGGGAACCTCAAGAAGATACTGCTCAGCCCCCACCTTCCTGCCTGTCTCCAGATCAAACCCCCTATACCACCCACTCAGAAAGCTGATTCCTTTGGCTCCATCCATACAAAGAATTTTCCAAGACTATTAGATCCAGTATGGGTCTCTAGAAGGCAGACCCATAAGTAGCACTAATTCCATTCTATCTGAGGATGTCATAAAGGTTTTCTTATCACTCATCCAGCACAGGAAAGTGAGTGTGGGGGAAGGAAAGGGCCCTGGAATTACTGTTATCAAGTGCATGTCATCCAAAAAGAGATCTGTCAGGCTTCAGCAGGGGCTGTTGATGAGCTAATTCAGTTAAAACCTCTCATTTTATTAGGGGGAGGAGACCATAATTATATCTTGAAGCCCATAAGTAAAGGGTCATAATACTTAAATAAGTGAGGAGGGCTCCAGAACATTCAATAACAAAATCAGGTTAGGACCAGAGAGAAAATATGATCATTGAGTCAGAGATGACCCTTGGTTTTCATTAGTCCTCACTAAGGTTATTGGTGGAGATGGTTTGTTTTCCATTCATTTCATCGGGGCTCTAAAGAGTATGCTATTTCTTTCAATATCCCCCTCCATCGAAAAATACCATGGACCTCACCTAAGTTCATAACACCAATGACAACAAGAAGACTCGCTTTCATTAGAAATCTCTTAGGGATGAGGAAACCAACTCAGAGCTGACATGAGCATGTATGGATTAAGTCAACCCTTTCAAATCTGTAATGCCTTTCATCATTTACAGAGTTTTGTCTTGTGCTCTCATTTAATTTGCCCTGACAGCAGCACTTAGTCCTGTGTTCCAGGTATAGAAAATAAACTTGGAGATACTTAGTTCAACTTCACTGAGGATCTACTCCCTATTAGGCCGTATGTCAGGTGTGGGTAGAGAGGGTCACACAGATGGCTTGCCCGTGGTCATACATCTAGCAAGAGGCAGGGCTAGGACCGCAGACTTGGTCTTGCACCTCTTGATCTGGGTCTGACTGTGATCTTGAAGCCAGGCCAACAGAATCAGCCACTCTGACTGGGGGAAAGACATACGGTGTGTGTCCCATAACTAGGTACACATTTGTCTTCCTGTAACTCATATCCTCTATTTTGAAAGATCCATCTTAAACCATTTAAGTGGAATTAATTTTAAAATAAGAGATTCTCTCTCCCTCCCTCACCCTCTCTCTCTCTTTCTCTTCAGAAGGATGAGAAGCCTGGAAAGATGAATGGAAATGTTCTGAAAGTAAATGAAAAAGTCCCATCATGTGAGCATCAGGATTTTGCAGTGTTCTGCATAACAAAGCTATCTGCCTTCCCTTGTAAATGGTTTTTGATGCCTGGAATTTTCTGGTCCAGGGACCAATATTTCTCTAAAAAGAATAATTCAATACAACAGAAGCTATGTCTTGTCACCAGGCCTTCTGTTACATATATATGGAATTATCTCATAGGAGATACGGTTTGTCTTACTTATTATTTGTCTCACTTATTATACCACAAATTCCTCAGGGCAGCAGCTGTGCCTAGCAAACATGTGGAGCCAATCAATGTTCGTTCAACTTAGGTGATCTCTATAAGACATCTGTGTATTTTAGGACTTCAATTATAGAACACACTCGGGAAATGAGGTTTTCTACATGTAAGAGAATTTTCCAAGTAAATACTCTTAACTATAAAGAACACACTGATGGTTACCAAGGGCGGGGGGAGGGGGATGGGTTAAACAGGTGATGGGGATTAAGGAGGGCACTTGCAATGAGCACCGGGTGTTGTATGGAAGTGATCAGTCACTAAATTCTATACCTGATACTAATATTGCACTGTATGTTAACTAGCTGGAATTTAAATAAAAACTTGGAGGGGGAAAAAAAAGGAAATACTCCTTTATACACCAAAACTTTGCACAGGAAATTTTTCCTTAATGTCCTCAGGTGGAATTACCATCCCTTCCTCTCTGCTCCTACTCATTTTATTTTTACCCTATTATTACATTCGATTACAGTGATGGGTTTACACTGCAGACACCGCAAACCCAGATCTAACTTATATGCTGACAAGGATGCCCCTTCTGTGTAAGGTCTCCTGCTCTAAACTGTGAGTGCCCCATGTCTTTGTGTCTGCTCCCTTATCATGAGGCCCGGCGTAGAGTACATGAGGGCAAAGAGTATGGAAGGAAGGAAGGAATAAATGAAGCAAGAACTAAACTGCTAAAAGCATAAACAAACCTATAAAAACAGGGGGATGTTTAAATACACCTCTCTCAAAAATTGATAGAACAAGCAGGCAGAAATCAGTAAGGATATAGAAACTTTGAAAAACATGTTTAACAAACCGAACCTAATTGACATATTTAGAACACTGCACCCAGCAACCACAAATTACACATTCTTTTCAGGCACACTCAGAACACTTAGAAAAATTAACCATATGCTAAGCCATAAAGCAAGTCTCAACACATTTCAAAGGATAGAAATCAAACCGAGTATCTTTAACCATAATGCAATAAAGCCAGACATCAATAACAGAAAGATTACAGGAAGTCTCCATATGTTTAGAAAGAAAGAACTATACCATCTAAATAACCAATGAAGAAATCACAATAAAAATCAGAATATAGTTTAAATAACAGTAAAAAAAAAATACTGCATATCAACACTTCTGGGATTCAACGAAACCACTGGTGTATTAGAAAAGATACCATACCAGGGATGCCTGGATGGCTCAGTAGGTTGAGTGTTGGACTCTTGGTTTTGGCTCAGGTCATGATCTCATGGTTGTGAGATCGAGCCCCATGTCAAGTTCTGCACTAGCGGGGAGTCTGCTTGAAGATTCTCTCCCTCTACCCCTCCCCCCACTTGTGCCCCCCTCAAATTAATAAGTAAATCTTTATTTTAAAAAAGATACCATACCATATAATCATACCATAGAGTTGGCAACTTTCCCCCTCAAAAGGCCTCTCTGAGTCCAATCTCCTGAGCCACACCCCAGGCCTGCTGAATGGACTCCACCACTCTCCAGGGCTACATACACCATCTCCTGTCTTAACGGAGCCCTACACTCAGATGTGGAGCCCTCTCAAGCAACTTGCAGAGAAAACATGCATGGGAGATGCTATTTCCCAGTACTTACAAGTCAAAAAATAAGTTTACCTTCACGTTTGACTATTAGTTTGTCGAGATACAGGAAGTTAGGTTTAAAATTCTTTTCCCCTCAGAACATTGAGGACATGTCTCCATAGACTACCAGCATCCCAGGTCGCTGATGAGAAGGAGATGACAGGCTATTTCTTGTTTCCTTGTGGCCCTTCTGTTTTTGTTTGCTTCTCTCCTCTTCGGAAGCTTTTAGGAGCTCCTTCAGTTTTAAGTTTCATGATAACAAGTCCAGGTTTGAGTCACTTTACATTGATGGCATTGGGAATGTGGCGGGCTCTTTCAATATGGAGGCATTACTCTTTGACTCCAGAAATTTGCGTCTATTATTTCTTTGACAATTTTCTCTCCTCGATTTTATCTGCTTTCTTTTTGTGGGACTCCTAGGAATCAGATGTTGAGCTTCCTGTATTGATTGATCTGCCTTTCAGTTCACTTAATTTCTCTAACAATTCCCATTTTTTGTTTTTGGGTGTGTGTTTGCCTGAGTTGAGGGAATATGTGCCTCGATGCTAGGCATTCAGTGTAGGGAGTAAGGGAGAGGCTGACTTTCTGTATGTAGCTGCAGTTACTTCCTCGCCTCACAGACCCACATAGCACGCCCCCCTCTGTTACGCCTGATGTCCTTCCAGTGCCTGTGGGCATCTAAGATTTCCCCTTCCTTGGAGCCCCTCCTTTCCTCTCTTTCATCTGGTACCCCCTTTTCCACCTATTATCCATCTTCCAGGAAGTGCTGAAATCCCTCTCTTTATTGCAGAGAGATAATAACTTTTTTGTGATTTAATATTATTTTCAGGGGTCTTGGGGGAGAGGAGATAAAGTTTTGTATTCAGTCTCCTATCTTTACTTGGAAGCTCAGCTTCTATTCCCTTACCAGTTTGCCTACTATAGGGCAGTAAACAAACACCTACCACATGTTTTTTCCTTCCGTCTCTAACTTGAGTGCCTAGCACATGTGGCTAAACATCATTCCTTTAAGGTTTGCTGAATTGAATAGGATCGCCCCGTGCATATTATGCATGCTCAGGCACCCTCAGATAATTGCCAAGTCCTTCAGGAAACTTACAAAAATATGCCTATAATAACCTGAGTTTCCAAACTAAAGTCAGGATGAAATTTCTGACAGATTCCAGTGTGCTGATAAGGGCCACATAAGTGAATATTTTAAATCTGGATGATCCTAGAAATCTAGCACTTTGGCTTAACTGCTACTCCCCTGACTCTCCAGCACCTAATACAGTATGCTCTACTTACAAGAAACCTTGTTAAAGTAGCTTTTTTGGATGATACATGAAGTTAGAAGAAGCGTCATTTGTGTCAATCCTGAGAATATCAGGCATTTTCCAAGTTGAAAGCAAGAATTTCTTCTTCTCTCAAAGTGAGTAACTGCTGAGTATTGTCCCAAAGGTTACTGCTTTTATTTTATTTGAGTTGATAAAACCTCAAGATTTTGATCAATGAATTGGGAGGTTTTCCGTCTTATCAATGATTTAGAAGCTGGCTGATAGCTGATGAAAGAGTTTAATTCACAGAGGATTGATTTTCTAAGTATTTACCAGGAAGCAGCCATTCGACTCCCAGAAAGAATTATAGCTCATTTTTCTCCCTTTGTCTAAGCTGGCCAGTAACCTGGAAGAACCAGTCCAGATTGAAAGGTCAGGCTGGCTGTGTGTACTCAATTCTGTGTGAAGAGAAAAGGTAAATCTTTGAAAGTCCTGAGATAATAGAGTCCCAGTGAAAATACAAGTAAAGTCATACGGGTCAGAATCTGAATCTCCTGGCTGCCAGTGTCTCTCCTGTATAGATGTTTCGTGGTACAGCAGAAAAAGCAAGAGCTTTGGAGTTGCACAGATTCACCCAATTCTGCCACCAACTCTTTGAACCTGGGGAAGTGTCTTGACCTCTCTGAGCTTCACTTTCCTTACTTATAAGGCTCTTGGAGGAAATTAAATAAGAGAGTGAATGTTAAAGAATATATCCAGTGCCCCGTACATAGTAGTTGCTCAATAAATGCTAATTCCACCTTTCCCTTTATGTCCATGGAACCTCACTGTGAAGCCACTCCCGTCGATAGACTATATTCTCACAGATCAGCCCTCTCCTCAGGAGATCAAACCTGGTAACTCTGTGTAGATGTGACACTGCTTCTCCATTTCCAGGCACTCCTCCCATGACTTCCTCAAGTCCTTCTCCGTTTTCTCCTTCTTTCTTTCCCTTTTCCTCACCAAGTCCCATGTCATGTGATAAGAAAGGAAATGGAATGCAGGCACAGTGCGGCATCAGAAGTGGGGAGTACAAAGGAAAGGGAGAGAAGAGAACAAACACATGGCCACCTGTCTCTTGACAGTTTCTTTTTCTCTCATTCAAGGCACTCTTGTCTCTGCCTTCTATTCCATCTGCCATGATAGGCTGGTGGTTTCCAAATCTGTCTCCATCTCAGACAACTCTTCTCTAGAACGCATAACTAACAGCCACTCAATGTCTCCACTTTTGTATCCATACACACTTTCTGCTCAATACTTTTAAACTGAACCCATCATTCCCCCATCTGCCTGCTTTCCCACAGCCCACTTTACCTCCAGGACAGCCCATTTCAGGTAGTGGCACTGCTGTCCACCCAACTGACCAAACCAGAAGCCTCAAGAGAGAGACATGCTTGACATTTCTTCTCCATCCACTCCTGCTGGCACTGATCACCAAACTCTCCCTAGTTTGTCTCCTCCAGACTCCTATCATTCCCATGTTAAGTCTCCTGTATCTGCTCTCCAAATCTCACTTTCCCCTCATGATTTCTGTCTCTTTGTATTTTTGATCTTGTACTAAGATATTTCTTTCACTTGAACTTTTAGGTCATTAATATTGTTTTCAACAGTGATCATCCCTTCCTTAATTTTTAAATTCAAAAATTATAACTGTCGTTTGTTTTGGTTCTCTTTTTTTCCCCGATTCCAGGAGGTCTTTCTTTTTTTTAATGTTATACGATTCTCCTTAAGTGCTTGTATTACTTTTAAATTAAGATCGATATCTATCTCCTCTACCAGTTTTATTCCAAAGGAGTTACCTCTCTGAATGTTCTACTCACTATTGCTCTCTGTGGCTGTTGCAAATCCTTGGGCTCCTTGCATTTTCCTTTGTGAGTTCTCAGCTTGTTCTTAGAACCCAGGTCATTGCCTATCAAGGATGGCAATGAATTTGGAAGCACTGGAAAGCACAGCAGCCCCTGACCCAGGTGACGAGTTGTCTCTCACCTGTTGAAACCTTTGGAGAAAGGTCTCTGCAATTCATCTCCTCAGCAATAAAGACCACATCTCTCAGGGATGGAAGAGCCCAGTCCTTGCTGCAGTTCTTCCTCAGCTCCTTAGAAGCAGGTATGCCAGCAGGTGCTCTTAGAACCACACCAGGCTGGCACTGATTTTCTATGGGCAGTGGATCTCCATAGATTAAGCTCCCTGTAATAACTCTACTTTTTGCCCTGTGGCTTTTCCTCTATCTCCCAATGTACTCCTGATGTGCCCAGAAATCTGAACGTTATTCCCAGAACACCACACCTCCAGCTGGTAGTTGGACTGGAGCTAAGACAGAAAGGCAGTAGGAGAATTGCTCCAGCCACCAACTTCCCAGAATTCCTTCTAATCATCTCCACTCCACTGTCATGGTTCTAGACCAAGAACCATCATCTCTTGCCTGAACTACTGCCTCCTAAATGTTACCACTCCTGCCTTGCCACAATCTATTCTCCCCGCTGCACCCAGACAGCTCTTTAACAAATAAACAAAAATCTGTTCATCTTATTCTCCCATCTAAAATCTTTCAATGACTTCCCAGGGTTCTTGGGATAGACACACACCTTTGACCTAACCTACCAGGCTCTGAATAATCTAGCCTTCTTTGAAGCCCATCTAGTCAGAGGCAAGGGAAGCAGCTGTATGGAGGGGTCCCTTTCCTAGAAAAAGGAATAATGGCTCCAGAATCAGAATATCTGGGTTTTGGTCCTATTTCCTCCATTAGCCAACAGAGTGTCATTGACCAAAACACTTCATCTCTCCAGTCTTCTGCTTCTTCATCTGAAAAACAGTGGTGAAGTCTACCCTGCCTACTTCACCAGGTTTTGTAAGCCTCTAATAAGAAAATATTTGCCAGGGTGCCTGGGTGGCTCAGTCAGTTAAGTGTCTGCCTCACGATTTTGGCTCAGATCATGATCTCATGGGTCATAAGATCGAGCCCTGTGTCGGCTCCATGCTCAGCCAGGAGTTTGCTTGAGATTTTCTCCTTCTCTCTCTGCCCCTCCCCATGCTCATGCTCATGCTTGCTCGCTTGCTCTCTCTCTCTCTCTCAAATAAATAAATCTTAAAAAAAAAAGAAAAAAGAAAATGTTTGCCAATATATGTTTTGTAAATTACAAGGCAGTATAGAAATTGAGTTCCCATAATAGATTATGTGATTTTAGGGAAGCTATAACTTAAAACCTGACTTCTATCAGCTTGTCACTGGTGCCTCTAAGGGCCACCATGAGAGCTGCTCCCTTGGACTGACAGTATATGACTCCAGTAAACCACTATCAAAATGCACATGTTTCAGGAGAAGGAAGGGAAAAGGATAAACCATGGAGTTATTAGCAGTAACTGCTATGGAGTATACTCATGGAATTATTGCTCAGATTGGCCAAGTCTGTGAAGCTAGGAGACAGGAGAGGTAAGGTTTTATGACTGAGAGAAGGGATAAAAAGGTTCCTTGTGACACCCAGGTAAAGGAAGATCCAGGTAAACACAGGATTGGCATTCCCCAGGTGAGAGCAGTGGCAGCAAGAAGGCCAGCACCCTTCATCCCGGAGCAGTGATTGTCTTCCTCTTAATTTTATTTTGAGAAGTGTTTCTTCCTTTCATATTATCTTTCGCCCCATAAGACAAAATATTTAACGTATGAAAGACAAAAATGAGGAAAAAAATTGCAATTCCTAGCTTCCCCTCAACCAAGAATGCTGTGTAAAATTTTACTCCCATATTTCATTTAATCTAAGACATCATCAATTGTAAGACATCATAATTTTATGTAATACTATGAAAGAAAAATTGTTTCCAGTTTAAACTATGACATGACATCGAATATAAGATTTATGCCAATTTCAGAGATGATATATGTGAAAAAAATGTACATCTTAAAATCATGAAGTATAACACCTATACATTGATTGGGTCAATATGTCTCAGCTGCTGCCATGGTCTGACATAATACCATCCTTGCGCTAGAGTGGGGATTACAATGTGAAATTTTCCATATAGTCAGAGGAGAGAACAGTTAGTTGCTTCCAAAGACTTTTGATCATGATTATGGTGATGGTAATTTTAAGCTTCGTTTCTCCTGAAGTAAAATGGAGCAAATGTACAAATCCTACATACAAATACAAAGGATTTTATAAAGTATACAAATGATTTTATTCCAAGCCATAAGAAACAAATTTAGTTCTAACCAGTATTTCCAAAATTGAGGCTCACAGCTCTCCTGTAGACCCAAATTGCCTTCCCAGGGTCCCTGAGAGCAATAAGCATCCCAGATCCAATATGAAATCCTGCAGAGGACCCACTCCCTTGAGACCTCCTCATCAGTCCACCAGTCACCCTGATGTAGGAACTTCCTCATTCCAAGGGACGCCATGTACTGTAGGGACATCTAGTTCATCTGGTCTTTGTTAAATAATGACCAGGAGTCCAGCACCAGGTAATATTATTGGAGGTGAAAAGGAAGTTGACCAGTCCATGCCCTACTCTTCATGGAAATCCCAAAATAGAGAATAGGTTCTTAGCATATAGTGAGCTCAGGTATTCTCTGGAAAAAGCCAACAGGATCCCCAAAGTCAACATGGATAGTTGAAAGGTGCATCATTACTTAAGTGAGTTCACCTGCAATCCGGGCTCTGGCCTTGGCCCTCCCAGGGCCAGAAACATGGCTTGCCAGTACAGACAGAACAGACTCACTGTATAAAATCAGAATGTAAGTTCACTCACTTATAATAGTAATTATAACAGCTCCATGGACTGGAATACGTCGGTCCCCATGACCAATGGGAGAGACCTATGTGGGAAACCACACCACAGTTGGAGCTATTATTGAGCCTGGAAGTAGAAAAAGGTGTTAGATGGATCGAATGTGCAATGGCAATAGGTTAAGGTCGCCTCTGAGGCACCTACTTCCATAGCAGGGTCTTACCTTATGGAAATTCTATAAAACCAGTGGCCACGACTTTTTCTTACATCTCCACATTAGACACAGCCTTGCTTAATGGGATCAGAATAAGCAAAATTCTATGGCTAAGGTATCTCCTCCTGTATGCTGCTTGGATGGGCACTGTTCAAAGATTTGCCTTTCATTATTATTCTGAGGCGGCCCAGCCCCCTTCTTTCTTTAGATATGGTCCTTATTTCCATTAGGTCTTACTCTGGCCTGAGAGGAATTCTATCTCTCCAACTCATATCCATTTCACCATTCATTCAACAATCAATCACTAATTGAGCAACTACTACTATATGCCAGGGCTCAAGGCACTACGGTAGGCACTAGAGGCAGGAGAATGAGCAAGTGCAACAAGTGTTACAATGGAGGAAGCACAGAATGGACTGGAGGCACACAAGAGAACCTGGAACAGACTCTGGGATGGCGAGCTGCATGAGAAAGTTGATTAGAGGGTCACCTAGAGAAGGCTGAAGGATCTGTAAGGAAGTGACAATGGTATAACTGGGCAGAGAGAGAAGCTGAGCTTCAGGTGATCCTACAGGGAGCTCTGAAATTGAGAAGACCCTTCAGAGTGCTCCTGTATCTAAATAAACACCTCTTCACCCAACTTTACATTCTGGTGCCCTGACCCAGCACCTCAGGATTCAGTCCCAAGTGCAGTCTTCCAGCTCCTACTGGTACACGTCAGACAGACCCACAGCAACTTCAGTGTAGAGTCAGTCCCTCTCCTCTTTAGTGGGCCCAGTATACCCTCTGTGAGGTTGTGCTGGGATTTGGCCCTTGTGATTGGTCTGGTTGCCAAGAGAGGAGCTGGAGGTAGATTCTGAGAGACACAAGCATCATCTTGGAAGACACCTGCCTCAATGGAAGCTTCCACGTGATCATCAGCATCCACCCAACAGGGGAGCGGGCCACTTCTGTGGCTCCAGGGGAATCTGTAAGCCGAAGATTCCCAACTGCATCTACCCAAATTTCCCATTCTTGAGTCTCAGGGACCACTCTCTTCTCTATTAGGGCCCTGACTCTGGCACTACAGACCCGCCAGGGCTAGAATTCATCTTTCTCTGAAGATCTGTTCCTCCTCCAACTGAATCCTGAGCCTGATTCTCCATTCTTCCTGGCCCTTCTACAGAGATTAGGATTGTCTTAAATGCTGCCAAGGAGGCCTCTGGCTCTCACATTTTGCCTAGAATTGGTGATTAATCCCACTCTGAGCCTGCCATCATCTCTCTTCAATGAAACAATGGCATTCAGTGACTGACACCAGTTCCATAGTTCTCCTAGTTACTATTGCCCTCAAACCTCTCTGGTGCCCAAGATACTACATGAGCCAATGCAGCCCCTTCCATGAGTATCCTATCCTAGGCTTGACAACTGCACTGCTGCACACATCTGGGGCCCTCCTTCCTCCTCCTGCCATCAGTGTTGAGGTCCTCGTTGCCAGATGACTGGTTAGTGGGAGCTCCAAGATGGCATTTTAGTATCTTCTTTGAGGACTATGCCTGACACCAACTGTCTTAGCTTGGATTTCAGGGAAACAGACTAAGATGGACAGGTGTGTACAGAAAATTGAGTGGAGAGTTCTCGAAGGAGATACAGGTGTGAGAAAATGAGGAAGGCAGGGTTGGGAGAGGGAGAAGCTGGCCAGAGGTGAGGCTGGACTCAGGAGCCGAGACAGCCTTGCAGAGCAGGCCCGAACTGAGGCAAGGGAGCTAAGCTCCTGAATTCCCAAACCAGCTGGTCATTGGCTGTGTGCTGCCCCTGGGAAGGGGCACGACCTTGGGGAGGTGGTTCCCTGTGGCTCAAAGCAGATCTCAGTGACAGCTGCAGCAGTTTTTGCCATGCCCAGCATCTGGGGGTGAGTGTACTGACTCCAAAAAGGGGATCGGGGTAGAGCCCTACAGTGTCCACCTCCAGGGATATGGGACCCAGTCAAGAGAAGGAATGAAGGGAAGGGGGAGAAGGGAAGGAAAGTATCTCAGGCAGAAGGAGGAACATGTCCTAGATAGGGACAGCAAGTGGAAAGATGTTGGTTGAGGTCTGGATGCAAAGTGCTGGCAGATGAGGCTGAAGGGGAAGGTAGGAGGAGGGGGAGGGGGATGCTGTTTATGCAGGACATGCTCATTCCACTGTTTAACCTTTCAGAGGGCATTCCTGTTTCTCCTGTTTCTCTTGTTTCTAAATTTTTGTAGCACTAAGTCACTTTGTCCGCCAGTATTGACACAGAGCCCCTTCAATTTAGGCTTATGGATAAAAACAAGAAAAGTTCAACACCTGGCAGTATAAATGGAATGCCTGGGACGGGTAGAATGCCCCAAGACACACCATGTAACACACTCTACCTGCTCTATGCTGTGTTCTTTGGGAAAGACTGCAATTATTTACCTGACTTAGTGCATCCAGAGCCAGAAAACTGAGGAGGGAATTTGCTCTGGCTTCCCTGGGACCACATAGGTCCCAAATGAGCATGCTCTATGAGGACAGACAAGGGCTGCAAAGCAAGAGAGAGTGATATGAAAGAAGGAGCTGGACAGGAAAATAGGCAGAGTCAAGGCCTGGTTCTGTGGGGCTCTGGGAAAATCCCTACATCTCTTAGGGCTCTAAAGAGTGGGAATAGATACAGTTCTATGAGTCCAACGATCCTTTGATTGTGTATTTCTGGCAAATATTTTACGGCACACTTAATGAAAGCAAGACATCATCCTTTGATGACCAAAACAGTCCCTGGTCTTCATTTCTTTTGGGTGAGGTTTGTGATAGACCAGGTGGCCTGTAGGGACTGTTAAGGGGTTTTCCCCTCTAAATAAAGGGATCAGTGAACCAGAGAAGCATGTAATTCCCCAGTGTAAGGTTCCTTTCTGGACAGCACACTGACTTTCCACTGTAGCATCTCATCCCTCAAAAAGAGTTAAATTCCCACACCTATCCTCACCTTCATATCTCACCTAGCAATCAGCGAGCAAATGGCCCTTTCTGATTCCACCTGACTTCGCCCTGGTACATTCTTCTCTACATTCTCCTGTGTCCCTGCCTTGTAGTGTATATGTTACCTGATTCACAAAAAATACCATTCTCAGCCCACGCAAACATGTGGCAGGGCTTTGTTTGAGCACTAGATAGAAAGGCAAATGCTACATCACAGATTTAACTTTGTAAAGCAAAGGTCAATCTAGTATTTATAAAAAAAGAAGAAGAAGAAATCTATTAATTCCCTGTCCTCAAATAGAGCAAATCTATGCCTTAAACAGTTTGGTTCTCAATAGTTGTTACTTTAAGATTGGCTTACTACACCAGGCGCACACATTATCGGACTACACATATTATTTATTTTACCAACGTATTTCATTAATGAGTTCAACTAACAATACACAAAAACATAACTTATCTACCTAGCAGGTGTGCACCTGCCCCAACTAGTCATTACCAATAGTAAATTTGCTTTACGAGAAGCCAATCACCTCTCAGATAATTTTGGACAATCATCAGCAGCAGCAGATGGCATATCTATTGGTCAAGCCACCCAAGGGGCTCCCATGTAGAAGATGCTCCCTATGGTGTTTGTAAGCATCCTTCCACCCAACAACGAGCACATGAGGGACATATGCTCTGTGCCCTGGCTGTGCGTGAGCAGGAGATGCAGTGAGAGGCTTGGCTTCTGGAATCTCTAAATCCAATTCCTGTCCCACTGCTATCTCCCGGGAGCTGCCTGAGCTCTGGCAAGGCTCTCCGCCCCTTTAAGTTTTAGTCTCCTTGCCTGAAGCATAGTACTGCCATGAGGACTGACCACAACAGTGAAGTGAATGTGCTGGGAAAAACTGAAAATCATCCTCGGGGAGGGGGGGTCGCTATTGCTGTTTTTGTGGTTGTTAGACATAAGACAACTTCTGCTTCTCCAGTTTTCTATTCTCAATTATGTCACAAGTTTTTCCATGAAAGACTAGAGACTCTCTTATTCATCTGATATCTTCAGTGCCTGGTCCATCTCTGACATTCCATAACTGTTGGGTGAATGAGTCTGTTCATTATTAGTGATTATTTGTTTTATTTCTAATTATTAAATAGGTTTTAAGTAAAAAAATTATAATTCATACAAATGATAATTATTAACAGATGGGCCATCGTTTGACATAAAGACAAATGAGATATTATATTGTACATACACGCATGCATCAATAAATACACACCAAGTCGGTGCTAAGTGCTAAGCCCTGTCCTTGGTGCTGAAGACAAGAACAAGACACATAGGTTCTTGTCCTAACAGCAGGGGCCTTATAGAAGGGGAAGACAAAGAGTAAATACACAGATATCAAGATAACTGGAAACAGTTGTCATGGAGGGAAGGTACAGTTACTTTAGAATGACTTCTCACAGGAGATGATATTAATCTGGGATTGGAATTTTAAAAGAGAGCTTGGCCCCTGAAGTTCTAGAATCCATTTTCTAGACAGAAGGAACAGGTGCAAATGGCCTCAGGCAGAAGTGTGTTGTTAAGTTCAAGATACAAACAATAACCTTGTGTGGCTGGAGTGAAATGAAGGAGAGAAAGGATGATATGCAATGGTGTCAGAATCTGTACCATTTTGAGCTATCGGAAGGATTGAGAATATTAATTTAAGTGGCGTGAGAAATGAACAAAGACTTATAAGAAGGGAAGACATGATCCATGTCACATTTTTAGAGTTTCAGTCTGGCTAATATACAGAGAAGGATTTGTAGGAGAGATGAAGCTGTTTCAACAAAACACAATCTTAGTTTGGGTTCCCCCAGAAGCAATAGCTTGGTAGGACTGTGGGAAAGTGATACAGAGAAGGGAAGGCAAGCAACAAAGGGCTCATTATTAACCATTACCATGTAAATAGCTGAAGCTTTATCTGTCAGAGAATCTCAGGAAATGCTTTAAAACACACCTCAGAATAGTCACACCTAAAATTGAGGTTGCTTTTATGGGGCAGTGGGTATTAACTCCCCAGCACTTCCAGCCTACAGCAGGTGGGCAGAGTGGCCTTTCAGGACTGGAGGAGGACAGCCCTCAGGCACTGGGATACCAAGTCTGAGGGAGAAGAGTGGATATCAACATTATCTGCTATACCAGGTCAAGTGTAACGATGGCTTGAAATAGGAGACAGTGCTGCAGATGGCAGGGAGTGGATCGATTTGAACTTGAGCTGACATAGCTTGCTGGCTGTGTGGGGAGTGATAGGGAGAGAGAAGTCAAGGATGGCTCTCGGAGTGGGAACCTAATAAGCAATTGGGTGGATACTGGAGCCACCTTATGAAATGGGAATGACGGGGGAAACCTCAGCTTTGAGGGCAAAGAATCAAGAAACTTGTTTTGAGATGCTTATTCAAAATCAAAATGGAACTGCCAAGTAGACAGTTAGAAACAGAGGTTGAGTTTCTGGAAAATGTCCCTGCACTCTGCCTCCCACCCCCACTGCAATAAGAGTAACATGCTTTATACCAATTTATACCCATTCTCTAGGTCGGTCTCCTAGAAAGATGTCATCTGAATTAATGATTCTGCCACCTTGGAAGTATTTGCAAAACACCTACCAGTGAAAATAGGCTGGCTTCAGAAACTTGAGATCCAGTACTTACTGGACAGCTATCAAGTGCCAGGTCTCATATTCCACTGTGTCACATATGTTATTGCATTTAAGCTTCCCGTAACCCAGGATATAGGTTTTATTGTTGCCATTTTAGAGCTGGGAAAACTGACTCAGAGAGGTGAGTTGACTTATCCAATATCACACAGCTAAGGAGAGGGGAAGCACTGGGGTCCCAGGCTCTGGGTCCATGCTCATTCCCCCGGCACCATGTTGCCTGGCTCAAGACTCAAAAGCTAATCTGGCACTCCAGCTTGGGTCCCAGAGTTTGGCTGCTGAAGGATTTCAGCACCGCTTTTTAGTCTTTTGCTAGAGACCCCACCTAGAAGAAACCAAAAAGGAAGATACCAGATGATCACTTCCCAGGCTATGTCTGAGGAACAGTGATGACCAAATAAAGTCGTCAACCTGAAGAAAGACTACATAGTATATTCTTTTCTTGGAAAATCACAATGCACATTGGAATGTTAACAATGTGGATAACACTGTCATTTAACAAAACAAAACCCATCTATTTTTATTTAATGTGGCATTTCCTAAATCTGCTCTGCCATTGTACTGATTTTATGACTGCCCATTAACGTCTCCAGAATTAGTGTTCTGAGGAACAAACGTGAAAATCCCACGCGTGAATAAGTCAGGATACCTTAGTTTTCGTCAGGTCTCAAGTCAGTTCACCCCTCCCCACTCCACCCGTACCCCCATTGCTCTGTGACCTTGAATATTGTGCCCACACTCTCTGAAACTCAGCCTCCCCATTCTGACGATGGCATTCACAATTCCTCCATTTGACATTTGCTGAGCTGTGCCAGGCCATGTAATAGGACTGGCAAGTCAGCAGTGAATGAATGGGCTCTTGACCACTTGGCTCCTGGTGTTCACCTCAGAGAAGGAGGCCACCTGTTGCCCCGAGAGAATCTCCAGAGTTTTCTCTTTTATAAGAATGAACTCAAGACTTTTAACAAAGCAGATGAGAAAAGTGATCATTTTTCCACAATGAGTCCTAAGGCTGGCTGAGAAGTAGCCCTCAGAGCAGGGCTATTTACATAATTCGTCTGCCAGTGCAAAATAAAAACGCAGGGACCCTTATTCAAAAAGCAGGGGGGAGTGCAACTAAAGGTACTAGAATATAAAGCTTTCTCCTTTAAAAATATTGTATTACCTATAAACATTATAGGCAGAATAGCGATATGTGAATAACATAAATTTATAAATTACAAAATTAATATTTTGGCATCATAATTTTACATAACACATTAAAAAATACTTTATTATTTATTAATAAATATAAATTAAATATAAGTATAATAAATATAAATTAATAAACAATCTTAATGTAATACCTTGGTTGAGATTTTTCTGGCTTGCTTTACTAGAAATTCATTTATTAGGTTATCAAAATTTATACTTTTAGCAACTTCATTTTTGCTTTAGGTAGGACTATTCTGAATAGTCTCTCTTGGCAAATGCAAGATTGCAAATAACTTTTGGTAATTTTTTTTATCTTGAGAAGGATCTTTCTGATGATGTAACTGTTACTGGAACTATTAAGAGTATTTTACAAGCTGTGACAACACTGGGATGCATTTCTGATAAATAATTTCAAAATAGAAATGTTAGTCCATCTAGAGCTGATAATTCTTGCAAAATAATTTTTCTAAAAAGATTTAACTTTTCATATAATTCAGTTTTGTGTAAGTCTGAATTTAACTTTAAATACAAATTTATACAATGGTATTTTAATGTTTCCTATGACATTTCTTGTAACTTATGGAAGATGTACAACAAACCAAAAGTGGCATCATAGTTTGTATATCATTCAAAATGTCTGCACATGCATTATATGGCTGGATCTCAATTACAAGGGAAAAATAATTTATCAAATGTCTTTTTCATTAATAATTGGTTCATCCAAAGCATCATATGAACATATGGTTCTAGGGGTGCCTGGGTGGCTCAGTCAGTTAAGCATCTGCCTTCGGCTCAGGTCGTGATCCTGGGGTCCTGGGACTGAGCCCTGGGATGTCTCAGTGGGGAGCCTGCTTCTCCCTCTACCCCTCCCCCATTCCCGCGCGCGCGCGCGCGCGCGCGCTCTCTCTCTCTCTCAGATAAATAAAATCTTTTTTTAAAAAAAGAAAATATGGTTCTTTTCCATTGAATGTGATGATCTTTAAATTTAATTTCTATTTCAAAGCCTGTGGATGTCTACTTTGCAATGCTGCAACAGCTTTCAAACCCAGAGGTTTTAAAGTCTTTGAAGAATTGTAATAGCTCTCTTGTACGCTTTATTGCAATGCCCATATGGACGCTTTTATTCTGTAATAATTTGCTCACAAAGTTTACTGCCTGTGCCTGCAGTTCCTTACCAGGCGCACAGAGTTAATATCTGCGCAGAGGCCACCAGGACAGGCTCCCACTGCAGACTCCAGCACTGGCCAACGGGGAGCTCCTCCTGTCTCCCACAGTCACACACCACCACTGTGGCTGCAACAATCATCACCGCCCGTCTGGCCTCAGTGCCCTGGACTGCCCCAGGCATGCACAGGAGATGGTCAGGCCAACTGTTCAGCATGTGTGTTGCCCACTGTCTGCCGTGTTTGGAGGCTTGGCTTACACTTGCATGTATGCTGCTTGGCATATCGTCTCTGCTCACATATGTGCTCCTTTGTACCATCAGACTTTCTTACAAAACACAGGTTCAGTGATAAAATCATTACAAATTCCAAGACGGTAACAGCAGAGCATCACCAAGAGCCTGGCTCCTTCTGAGTGTAGACAGTGCAGGTCTCACACCCATATGGCCAGCCCCTCCCCCAACCTGAGAAAGACAGCAGCATTAACATTATTCTTCGAGTTTTCCAGAAACCCTCTGACATCCTTCAGTGTCAGTTTTGCAGCCCTACCATGTGAGTCCACCTTGAAGAACTCCATCGAGATAAAGAGCTTGGCCTGGGGCTCTTCCATCAGACCCTTCGCTTATGGACATCAAATCAAGGTCTGTGCCCTGCTCGAT
The DNA here is from genome assembly GCF_023065955.2 of Ursus arctos. Classification (NCBI taxonomy): domain Eukaryota; kingdom Metazoa; phylum Chordata; class Mammalia; order Carnivora; family Ursidae; genus Ursus; species Ursus arctos. The sequence continues at coordinate 56,792,294 of NW_026622874.1, forward strand.
TCTTTATGACCAAAGCTTAGCCTACCTTCCTTTGACTTCCCAATTAATCTCCTACTCAATAAAACCCTGTCTTTACTTTCAAAAACCTTCACTGATTAAGTCCCTCTGATCCTAGGATTTCATCTCTCCTGCAGGTTTTGCCCACTTGGCTTTGCTGGGTTCCAACTTGGTTTTTCCAATGGCAGTAAGATTGGGTTTAAAAATAAAGCAAAGGAATCATAATTGTGATAAGAATTAGCCCAGGAGCAGTGACTAATGGAGGTGACTATGAATTAAGTGACTAAGCGTCAGTGGGCCAAGTAGCTATTATGAGATACATCTCAGCAGAGGTAAAGAGCAACATGCCCTGCTTCTCCGGCCCTTCTCCCACACTGGCTCTCTCTGCTCTCCATTTCTCTTGAAATTATGAATTTTAAATAAGAAAAGCCATCATCTTTCTCCTCACTGAGACAGCCCCTTGGAATGCACTATGAAATGATGGGAACCAACATTCGTAAGCACCCACTATATACCAAACACAGTGCCAGACACTTGTAAAATCTTACTTACTCTTCATGACAGTCCTATAAATTGTCTGACTTCCCTCCTAGAAAGGCAGAAGCCAGAGCATTCAGAAAGCCTGGCTCACATTGCCCTAGTGGCTTGGCTAATTGCGTCCAAGGAAACCTGCTGGGTTTTGGGCCTATTCTGTAAGGGTATCTGGCCTGAACCAAAGTGACAGGCTGATTGATATAAGGTAGCCAAATCCCACTAGGCTAACCAAGAAAAGACAGATATCCAGCCAAGAGAGTGAGTGGCCCAGGGGACCCTCTTCATGAGAACATTTGAAGAGGATGCCAACAAGTCAATGTCTGGAGGGTTCCCTAAGCTGGAGTTTGGGGCTGGATTCATGTGCCCACAGCTACTGATTTGGGCAGGCTGGCACTAGTCAAGGGAGCCATGACAGAGCATTCAACTCATAATGGTTAAGCAGGTTGCCCAAGGTCATACCAAGAGAGCTTAAATTCCAACCTGGAAGCTTCCACCATTAACTGGATATGATTTTGAAGCAAAGGGTTTTTTTTGCTAGCTTCCCCCACCCTCGTTCAGCTGAACTATAGGAGAACATAATCCTCCACCTCCATCTTGGCAAAGTGCTTCATACAACCAAACTAACCCAGGAGGCCTGGGATCCCTGATACCCTGAGTTAAGGAACAATTCAAGTTCAAGTTACCCAATTTGCAAACCGAATAAATAAAAATAGGCCACATTTATTTCTCTGGATGCCAACAGCGTCTTGTCAGCCTGGCTCTTGCAAATCAGTTTTGAGACTGCTGTCTCTGCTATGGACTTAAACTCTATTTTCCAACAAATGTTATTCTGAAGCAAAACTAAGCAGTGATTCTTTTGTCTAGGCCATGTTTATTTTTCTCTAGGAACAATGACTACTATTAATTTAATGTGGAGAGGCCCTTGAGGAAAGTAGGAACTAGGAACAAACAAGATTTACCACGAATGAAAAATAAATCAGTTAATATTTCAAAAAACATTACGCTATTCCATATTTAATGGAGGACATTCCATATGCCAGGAAGTGATTGAGGGAAGTAGTTGATGAAGGAGAAAGACAAGTAAATGGAAGTCACAGTGAGACTGGTACAGAATTAAAGAATGACATGGTGGTTGGGGGGTGGGGGGAACACCTCTTCCAGCTCCTGTTGTTTCTGTCCATGTGTGGCTGTGACACTCCTACCATCCCCCACCTCTCATTGCTCTTCTCCAGGAGGCCAGCTCTCGTCCATGCTGCCTGTGGCTGACTGGACAGATCTGCCTAGTTGAGGAGTTTAATTGGTTCTCACACCAAGCTAAGTCTTCCAACTTAGCCTTTATCACTAATAAAGATGATGTTTAGCTCTTATCTGCTCACTCTTTTGTCTTCTATCTCACCATGTTCAGAATGTAGGTGGGGAAGAGAGGTGCTTCTCATGGGGTCCATGCTGCCTGTGGCTGAATGGATAGGTCTGTTCAGTTGAGGGGTTTAATTGGCTCTCACACCAAGCTAAGTCCTTCAACTTAGGCTTTATCACTAATAAAGATGATGTTTCAGCTCTCATCTGCTGACTCTCTTGTCTTATATCTCTCCATTCTGTTCAGAACGCAGGAGGGGAAGGGAAGTGCTCATCATGGAGCCTTCTCAGAGACCCCAGCACCATCAGTCCCTTTACCAACACATTCTGGGAATGGGCATTCAACCTGCTTCCTCCTGGGGACATCATTCAAACCACACTCCTTCTTCTCATTTACAGGTTCATTCTGAGGAGCAGCACCCATCTCTGACCATGTGCTCTTCCCATCCACCATTCTAGTTCCCATCCCAAAGAGAGGTCTTGTGGTTACCTCAACTTACTTCGCCTTGTTTCAGTGAACTCATGCCAGATCCACAGGCACACTGTTTCGACTTCATGGTATGCTCTGGGATCTTGCCAAGTGCCAGTATCAAGTCTTGGGAACCTAACTTTTCCCTTTAGGAAAGAGAAGGAAGCCCACGGTTGTGTGGCCTCCTCATTCTCCATGATTCTTCAGAGTTCAGGGCAGCATTTCTATGGTCACATCAGCAATTTCTTGCAGCTCCCTTGGAAGTAATTCACATGGGTTTGAACTCATTTAAAGCTGCTTTGTACTATCACTTCGACCTGTCTTGATTTCAATTCCTTGACCTAGTCTTAGATTTCAATTCCTCTTAATCATGTTTGTTCTACCCTTTGCAGTTTTAAGGTCATCCTGCTTGATAGAGAAGACAGAAGCAAAACCAACTGCTTTCTCCATCATCTTTTTACACCATCCTATTGGCTCCAAGCCCTGGCCTAGCATTTAAGCCCTTGTTTTCAGTTTCTTGCTTCAGAGGTAGCTTCAATTTTGTTGTTGTTGTTGTTGTTGTTTGTTGTTTTTGGTCCAGAACAACTTCTGCAAGCTGCATCTCATCCTGGGCTTTACCTACTCTGATATGGTTTTTGTATATTCATACTTCTGTTGTGTTTTCCGAGTTGTTTGGCAATTGTTCTTTTACGTAAGGCTTTTATATATCTGAACTCATGCAGGACCCCTCTGTGGGGTCGCTTTGCCCCCAAGTCTCCCCCAGGCTATACGTGCACTTTTGCTTCTTCATCAAGTTTCTGTATCTGAGATATTCTGCGATCTTTCTTTGTTAAAATGCTAGAATTTCCTTACTGATTCTCTGTGTCCTGCATATCACTAGATCTGTACAAGAGATCTTAGTTATTGTCCGTGTCAAACACCCCTATTTCTCCCTCCTTACAATAGCTATACACTTCCACTATCCTTCCTTCAGGGTCAGGACCCTTGTTCTCTACACTTAACAATTAATAGTCTGGTATTTTGCTCCTTATCCCTGAATTTTTAAAGCCACTTTGGTCAGGTGAACAATTCTCTTGCAAAACACATTCTTCCTCACCCTCCAAGCATCTTTGGCTGCTGAGTAAGTGGCAAGCAGGTGGGATGCTTAGGGCATGCACAATGGGTCTACCATGTGGACAACCCTTGCAAAATCTCCTCACCTCTCCAAAGACCTCAGGTTCATTGTCTGTAGCATGCATAGCTACCTACTTCCTACTTCTTGTCATTTTGTGACAATTAAATCAGGAGAAATCTATAGCCATCTATACAAATGCTCCCATGAGTCCATCTGTCTTTCTCTGCCATTAGCCCCAAGCAGCAAGCCTGTCAGTTCTTGCTTCATCCTACTTCACAGATTTCTAAACCACACTCTTCTCTCTGACACTGTATCTACACAGCTAGAATCTCATACAGGTCTGGGCTTCTAGGCCTGCTTTGTCCTTACACTGAGGAAGAAGGAGACAAGCAGGAATAAGGGGCTGCCCCAGGGCCTGGATTTCTTCTCAGTGTTCCAAAGTCTGATGTCAACTGCTCTTACAGGAAGTCCCAGTGACCCTCCTCGTGGGAGAAAAGGGAAAGCCAGTCTTTCCTAGATGAACACCATCTAGGGAGACATGGGCTCTTCAGAGAGGAGGCACCTGACCTGATGCCAAAAGTCTCAGGTAGTATTCTCCACTCATACCCTAAAAAATACTATAATGATGTAGGGAGATTCCAAAGGCAAACACATCAGCTGCAGAGATGTCTGGGAGGATACAGAGTTTGCTCCTGGCTATAGTGTAAGAGAGAGACGTACCTTCCACTCTTCACATTTTTGTACTATTTGAATTCTAACTATGTTTCAGGGCAAGCACATGTAGATCAGTGTTCTGCTATGACTGGCTGTGACCCTTGGCGGGGAGGTCCTTCCCAACCCAGTGCAGTGGTGGCTGGGATTAGGATGTCAGCTCATAAACTCTCCTGTGATAACTGAACTGATATTTCTGCAAAACCATTCGCTGAACACTTAGGTACTGTGCTTAGGGCCTTACGTATGATCTCAGCCACCCTTCATGACAACTGTGAGAAGTCACTAGTGGCACTCCAGGTTTACAGATGAAGACGCCTAGACTCGGTAAGGTTAAGTGTCAGCGTGTGGCAAGACAGGTCTGAACACAGACGTCTCCACTCCCAGAACTGATTCCGTTAGCCACTTCTCTATGCTATGCTGCCTCCTTCCCAGCCTGAGTCCTTACCCTCTACATACACATACACACACACACACACACACACACACACACACACACACACACCATCACCAGCCCTCCACCTCAAAGTGATTTTTGAGACTGCTTGCAGGTGACCAGGGAGTGGCTCAAACGCTGTAGACACTCTTTCATGGGCAGAGAACCAGCTGCCTCCTGCCCTGACTTATGTCTCTAGAATGTGAGAAGAGTTTGGTGAAGGTCTAACCAAAGGACTGTCTTTCAAGAGACTGGTTCCTGGACCTCCCTGCTACTCATCTGAGGACGGTCCTGGGGTTGAAGCCCTGTCTCGGTGTGGCCCCTTCTCAAGCTTCTTACCCTGTTTGGCTGCTTCCCAAACACGTGCTGTGTGACTTTTCAGAGGTCACCTCCTCTGAACCAGCATTCCATCAGTTGTAAAATGAGAAGTGTCATACCGAGTGATCACTAAGAACTTTCCAGGACTCCACGACTCCTCTTTTCTAAACTTGAGCCTCCATTCAGAGGAAGTACGAGTGCTACCTGAGCACCGGGTACTTTGGTGTCCTCTTCAGTAGCCACCTTGCAGGGCATCTGCCCATGTCACAACCCCTCTCTGAGAAGCAGGCCTGCAGCCATGTGGTACAATACAACACCTCTCCCAACGCCAGGTCCCTGCAGACTGACCCCTGGAAGCATTTCTTTAGTTCCTAACTCTCTCGGTGTCCAGTTAAACCACTTCCCTTTATAAGAACCTGCAGGTGTTTACCCTTTAAGAGTCTAAAAAACTAGCACAGTGTCTGTCTTTGTGGGCAAGGACCAAGGCTTGTACTACTTTAGTATCAGGGAGGCAGGACATCAAACTGGTCAAGGGAGAGGTCTCTGGAGTCAGCAAGACTTGCATTCACATCCCAGTACTGCCTCTTCCTAGCTGAATGGCCTCAAATACATTATTCAAAATCTCTGAGCTTCAGCTTCCTCATCAGTAAATTGGGCATAACATTCCTATTCCACAGAGTTGTGAAAATTAAATGAGAATATGCATGTAATTAATTAATTTAAGTGCTCAGAGCCTGGCATGCACATTTGCATATATACACAAACACTCTATAAACTGATAGCTATTATTCCTCACAGTGCCTTGCTGGGAGGAGAGCACAGTAGGTGTATAATTCTTGCTTCTTTGATCCATTGCTGTGCTTCAGGCTCCAGACCCAACAGAGAGAGCATGGTGAATGCCCCTCACCAATGACATTACTCTAGTGAGATCAGGCCAACATTGATGGATCTGGAATGGGAAGGTGGGGCTGGTGGAAAGGAAACAGGGAGGCTCTCACTAGTCATAGACACCTCTTAGTCCAAGGACAGACAGTGAGAAATCCTAAAATGGTCATCCCTTCAATCCCCCACCAAAAAGCAGAAATGATCAGTTCAGCAAGTTGACCAACAGGAGGCCCAACAGACACACTATTATACAAGTGAAACAGTGAGTAATCTCAGCATGTCCATCTTTTCCATTACTGGAGGCCTCAGGATCTCAGCTAGGTCAGCATTTCCCAGCATCATGGTCATTAGACAGAACTTGGGGATAAAAAGGGTACAATTAATTTGCATCAATTGAAAGGTCAGCTCAGTGAAACCCCATGTGCTGTCCTCTGCTCACACACACATCACATCAGGGGCCCACGTTTTGTTATTTTCCTCTAGCCTATGAGACAAGTCTTGGCCTTAAATCCAGTAAGAGTGAGGAATGGCTCTGCAGAGAAATATATTGTTTGAATCCAGCTGTTGAAATGTGGCAGTTTATGAATAGTTGATTTGCTCTAGAGAATACAGTGAAAATGACCAGGATGAAAGCCCAGGGCCCACCAGCTGTATGGAGTTCACCTTCCCTCTTCCAAGCTGTAAATGACTGTATTAGCCTATTTGAGCTGCTGTAACAAAACGCCACGAAACACCACAAACTGGGTGTTTATTTGTCACATGCGGTAGTCCTGATCATCTCTGACCATCACCTTCAAAGTCCTTCCTATTTCCTGAAGAGTAGCCCATGTTCCCCAATGACTGGCTCTACGGTCCTGTCCCACATGATCTAAGAAGGCTGACAATCTGCCTTCATGTTGTCACATTTCTTCTATCCCTTTAGTTCAAACTGGCAGTGTCTTTGCTGGCATAATCCCAGCTCTATTCCTGGCTTCTGTTGAAATGGCTGATTAAGTCCATGAGTCACACCCATGATTTGTTTATCAAATGGTTGTTCAGCCACACTGCTCTCTTCACAAACTTTCTCACTTTCTGCAATATGGATAGGCTGAGAATTTTCCAAATCTCCAAATGTTGGTTCCCTTTTGCTGAAAAGTTCCTTCTTTAATTCACCTCTTTCCTTTCCCCTTTCACTCTCAGCATTCAGGAGGAACAAACCTACTTCCTGAGCACTTTGCATAGGAACCTCCTCAGTTAAATACCCAATTTCGTTGCTCCCCAGTTCTACCTTCCACAAAACACTAGAACATCATCTAGCCACTTCATAACAAGGATTGCTTTTCCTCTAATTTCCAGCAACATGTTCCTCTTTTCTGAAAGCTCACCAGAATCACCTTTAACATTTCTACAGCACACCTCTGGGGTGCCTGGGTGGCTCAGCTGGTTAGTGTCTGACTTTGGCTCAGGCCCTGATCTCAGGGTCCTGGGATCAAGCCTCATATCAGGCTCCACGCTCAGTGTGGAGTCTGCTTCTCCCTCTCTCTTTGCCTCTCCCTCTGCTTGTGTGCATTCTCTCTCTCTCTCTCTCTCTCTCTCTCTCTCAAACCAAAAAATAAAATCATTAAAAAAAACACATTTCTATAGCATGCCTCAAAAGTCTTCCAGCCTCTACCTGCTACCCATTCCAGAGCTGGTTCCACGTGTTTTGATGTTTGTTATAATAGCACCCCTCTTTTTGGTACCAAAATCTGTACTACTCAGCTAGGGTTGCTGTAACAAAATACCACAGACCAGGTGGTTTAAAGAGCAGACATTTACTTCTCATAGTTCTGGATACTGGAGGTCCAAGATCAAGATGCAGGCCATTTCAGTTCCTGATGAAAGCCCTCCTCCTGGCTTGTAGATGACCACCTTCTTGCTGTGTCCTCACATGGTGGAATGATATCTCCTACTCTCTTCCTCTTCTTATAAAGCTATTAATTCCATCATGAGGGCCCCATCCTTATGACCTTGTCTGATCTTAATTACCTCTCACAGGCCCCATCTCCCAATACCATCACATTGGGGGTTAGGGCTTCAGCATATGAATTTAGGGCTGGGGGACACAATTTAGTCTATAGCAATAATTTAACAGCTATTTTTCACTAAATCTTCACCTGGTCCTAGGACCCTCTCCCCTATATTATTTGACACCCATGAATATTCTTAAGGAAAAGCAAGAATAGCTGTGCCTCCCATTCTCCCCCATCCCTCTTTCTTTAATTCCTAAATTTTGGGTCAAATGATAACCACTAGCATTTGCTGAGGATTTACCAGGTGCCAGACACTGTTATAAATAACTTACAGGTATCATTTGTCCTCATAACAACCCTATGAGCTACGTATTATTAATAACTACATTTGACATGAGGAAACTGAGGCACAGAAAGTTAAGTGTCTTCAGCTAACTTCAGATTCTGCACTCTTAACCATCGCACCATATGTCTCTGAGCCTGTTAGATGCTGCCACAATTCTGTGCCTTTGTCCATGTTGTTCTCTCTGTCTAAACTTCTCTTCTTGCTCCTGTTGCCCATTTAGCAAGCTACTCCTGCACTACTGTGAGTGTAGTTCGTGTGTCTGTCCCTCCCCAACCTGGCCAGACTAAAGATCCATAGCCACAGGCCTAGGCAGTCTTCATCTTTGTAACTCCAAAACCAAGCACCTGGGGTTTAGCACCTTATTGTCATTCAAAAACTTGTTGAAATTAAATTTAAAGAGCAATATTTAGTAATAAACTGTTTGAATTCAGCAAACTTAGTAAACTGCTTGAGTTCAAGATCTGACCCTCATAGTGAAATAGCTGGCACCTAATTTTTCTGCTGTGAATTTGCCAAGGATGAAATAGGATCCCGGGTCCTATCAACTCCTGGGCAATATCTGTTCCTCCCCTTTGCCACCATTTTCCTCAGCTCTTGACTGAAGAACTGCAATGTGCTCCTCCTGGGTCTCTGGCCTCATGTCTTACCCATTCCAGTTCATGCCCCTCAGCACCACCAGAATGGTCTGCATAAACAGATCCAATCATGTCATTTCCTACCATCCCTTCAACATCCCCATCTCCCCTTCTACTTCCACACACTCAAACCACCATACTCTGCTGTGAGGAGGTGCAGTCCACTCATGCAGGCTGCAGTGATGCACTTTGAAATATTTAAATTATATCACATTTCAACATTGAATGCAGGGTTGAGGGAAGATGGTGAAGTCATCTTGTGGGCTCAGAGTGGAGAAATTTTAAACTCATTGGTTTTCCATGCTGATCAAGTTCTATTCAGCTGGAAACAAACAAATCAATCGCATCATTTTTCACTTAATTAGCCTTGAAGCTGCTGGCCTGGGCATTCTTCCTGCCAAGCCAGCATAGGCCATGCCTGCTTCATTCCCCTCCCCATTAGTCAGCAGAAGGTGTCACCCCTCTACAGTTAGCTCCCAGTCCTGCAGCCACTTCCCCACGACTCCTGTAGCTCTTTGCTCACATCTATACTGGAAGGTTCTCTCAGTCTGCTTCATGGACTAGGTATCTGTCTCTCCACCAGGGTCTGAATTCTGAAGGGGCAAGGACAATGATCACTCATGATATATCCCCAGGACCTGGAATAGAGCTGCTGCCCAATTAATTTTCAATAAAGGATATCACATCCTGAAGCAAAATTCCCAAGGGCCATGCTTAAGAATTAAATTTAAACATCTCGTTCCACTAGAAGAACTTGATAAGGGTCTTGTTGGTCAACAGTACAAGGTACTTTCTCTAGCTTTTCTCTTTAAGTAGGTACACACACTCTCTGTCTCTAGCTACCCGAAGTTAAAGCCACACCTGGCATCTGACTGGTATCTTCTCCTCAATCCATGTGGAAAAACTCCTCCTTGGGTTGTTAAAAAATTAGTAATCAGCCTTAGGTCTTTCCAGTCTTAGGGGCAGTCAGAGAGTTAGAGGACAATTATAATAGGTGTCATGCAGAACATGAGTACTCTTTTTATGGGTGAGAGGTTTTTGGATGGTCCTAAGAAGAATGCAACCCAGAGCTCCTCCTTGATCCTAGTCTGCACATGAACCAATGATTGTCAACAATTAGTCTATTTGTGCTCCTAATCTAAGGCCAAGCCTCCATTTATATAGTGGATCCTATTCCCTGTCACTTATGGAAGGACATCACTCTAGCAACTTTCCTTATTCTCTCCTGTTATCATTATATTTTTTTCTTTACTGGATCATTTTCATCATTATACAAAGCACTGTAATATTTCCAATATTTAAAAAAGAAAATCCTCCCTTGACCCTATGTCTCCTTCCAGCCATATTGTCATCACAAAGCAAGACTTTTAAGAGTTGTCTATACTCATGGTCTCTACTACCTTTCATCCTCTTATTTTCAACCCATTCTGATTGAGCTAATACCCAATATTACATCAAAACTGCGCTAATCAAAACTACTAAAGACCTCCATGTTGTCAAAAGCAATGCCACTTCTCAGTGTTAGCTGACAAGACCCACCAGCAGCACTCAATATAGTTGATTACTCCCTCCTTCCTGAAACTTTTCTCACTTCACTTTTGGGATACCAATCTCTTGGCTTTCCTCCTCCAACACTAGTCACTTTTTCTTAGTGACCTCTCAGCCTCATTTGCTACTTCTCTTTACTTCGTACTTGTGCATGTTGCAGAGCCTCAAGGATCAGTCCTTAGACTCCTTGTCTGCCTTATCTACATGCATTCCCCAAATGATCCCATCCCGCCCCATGGTTTTAAATACGATGTAGTACTGATTTATGTATCTCTTGCTCTATATCTTCCTTAAGTTTCAGACTCATCTAAGCAGCAGACTACTAGACATCTCCCCTTGAGTATCCAAATAGAGCATCCCAAACCTCATATGACTACTGGTAACTGACTTAAGCCTATTTGGTCACACATAACCCTCTGTTTCTCTTTGGAAAAAAAAAATTACCAATCAGCATGAAATGATAGGAAATTCAACAAATATTGATAAAATAACTGGTTTTTCATGTGGAAGAAAATCAAATTAGAATCACTATAGGAGAAAATAAGCATGATATCTTCATGATATTGAGATAAGAAAACATTTCTTAAACAACACATAAAATCATGGATCATAAAAGCAAAAAAAAAAATCTAACTAAAATATAGTTTAGAATATCTATACAACAAAAGTTACCCACTAGCAAGAAGCTGAGTTGGAGAGTAACAAATGCAAGCATAAGTTAGAGGAGGTCTTTCAGAATGGCGATGTTTAAGATGAGATTGGAAGGACCATGTGAAGAGCAGGAGAGAGACTGTTCTAAGCAAAAGGAAGACCATGCACAAAGCCCCACAGGCAGGAAGAGCTTGGTAGTTAGGAACTAAAAAAGACCAGTGTGACTAGAGGTATAGGCAAAGGAGGAGAGTCATGAATAATAAAGTTGAAAAGACAACAAGGAAAATCCCGGGGGGCCTTGTTGAGCCACAGTGAGAAGCATGGACTGACTTGAGGTGTGACAGGGAGCTGCTGAAAGGCTATGAGCAAGGAGCCCCAGGAGCTGATCACATACAAGTACACCCAGTGCACATTGTGACTGAAGGCTGGCTGACAAGGAGCTCTGAAGACCTGCCCACTCCCACAACCGGACCAAAACATAAGGACACGTTCTCTGTCATCACAGATCTCACAGAAGAAAGAGAAGGTCTCCACAAATGATGCCTCTCCCAGATATATACATACGAAAGTGAGCTTAGTCTGGAGTGTCTGAAAATTCAGGTCACAGAGGTGGGAGGCCAGGGCTTAAGAGGTAAGGGTTCAGAGTGGGAAGGCCTTAGTGGGTGGTAAGGAGCTGGCCTAGACTGTTAGGAATCCAGAATATGAAAATTTAACTGACTTCTGTTAAGATTATTGAGGGGATTTTGATATTTGGGTAAATAAATTTAGATGGGAAAGCTGAGCTCAGGACTCTTGCTCTGAGCTAAACCTTCTAGGTGCTTAAATGGTCCTGTTTCCAGGCAACCCCTGTCCACTGTCTAAGAAAAGCAAAAGCAAATCATCTCCACAGTAAGTTTCCCATGTTGGCCTATAGAACTACAAACTAAGACCAAGCAATGAGCTCACATTTTCATTTTTTTTTTAAGATTTTTTATTTATTTGTTTGACAGAGAGCACAGACAGGGAGAGCAGCAGGCAATGGGAGAAGGAGAAGCAGGCTCAGCGCTGAGCAAGGAGCCTGATTGGGACTCAATCCCAGGACCCTGGGATCATGACCTGAGCCGAAGACAGACACTTAACTGACTGAGCCACCCAGGCACCCCAAGCTCACATTTTTAAAAGCATTAAGTACAGGAGAAGCCACTATGAGTGAGAATCAGTACTGAAACAAGAATTATTAGATTTAGATACCCAGAACCCCAAAGATATGAGAATGTATTTAAGTTATATTCTAATGTTATGTTAAAAAAATAAAAGATACAATTACAAAGATGAGCATTCAATAAGAAACTATTACGAAATAAGAAACAACTTTAGGGGCAAAAGCAAATGGAACCATTTAAAAATTTTAAAAAATACATAAAGGGGCACCTGGGTGGCTTGGTCAATTAAGTGTCCAACTCTTGGTTTTGGCTCAGGTCATGAGATCTAGCTCTGTGTAAGGCATGGAGCCTGCTTAAGATTCTCTCCCTCTCCCTCTGCCCCTCACCACCCTCCCGCTCGTGCTTTCTATCTTAAAAAAAAAAAAAAAAAGTATGCACCCAGCAAAATTATCTTTAAAAAAAGGGAATAAAAGAATAACATTTACAGAGAAACAAAAATTGGGAGAGTCTACTACTAAGAAACTAAAGGACATTCTTCAAAAAAAAAAAAAAGGAAGGAAGGAAGACTTAAGATGCAAAAAAGAACGGAGAGCAAAGAAAACAGTAAACATAAACAAATTAAAACAAATACTGTCTGAGTAAAATAATAATGTCTAATTTGTGAGATTAAAAAGGTTAGAACTAAAAAAATGAACAATAATTATGTATATATATAATATATATAAGGCAAAGGTTAGAAATAAAGGGTTATGAAATCCTTAGAGTATTTGGAAACTGGGGTCAAGATTTTCTTTAATTTGTTTTAATGATGTGAGAGGGGCAAGACTGCAAGAGGGGAGACATAGGAAGAGGTGGTTGCAGAGGCCCAGGAGGGAAATAAGGGTTTCCTGGACTACGATGTGATGGTGAAGATGAAAGGAAAGAGTTTCAAGATTTATTTTTAAGAGAAAAGGAATGGGAGGACCCAAGGATAACTTGTAGGTTTTGCACTGAGTCACTGGGTAGAAGGTAGTGCTGAGTGAGATGTAGAACCTGGGGTCAGTAGGGTGTGTGAGGGAGAGGAAGTCAAGTGTCCCCCTCAGACATAGGTAAAGAAGTCTATGAGATGATCAAGAAAGTAGGTAATGGGAAATTCTATAGTTTTAAGTAGAATTCTGAGCTGGGGGGGTCAATTGGGTCATCATCAGCATAGAAATGACTTTTTATTTATTTTTTGAGAAAGAGAATGAGAGAGTATGTGAGCAGGGGAGGGGGCAGAGGGAGAGGGAGAGAGAGAGAATCTTAAGCAGGCTCCACACTCAGTGGAGCCTGACACAGGGCTCAATCTCACAACCATGAGATCATGACCTGAGCCGAAATCAATAGTCGGATGCTTAACTAACTGAGCCTCCCAGGTGCCCCAGATGTCTTTCTAAATTTATGGAACTGGATAAAATTATTTGGGGAAAGAATCTAGAGAAAGATTGGGAAATGATCCAAGGAAAGTCTTAAGGTTCGCTGGCCTCTGGAGGTCAGGTAGCGCAGAAAGAGCCAGCAAAAAGGCAGGTGGGGAACAAGTACAGGAAGAGGAAAAGGGGAGAGAGTGGATGACGGTGCCTGTTTTCTCAGTATGGCATGAGGCTCCATGATCACCTGGGGGGAGGAGAAAGAAGCTACAAGGAGCTAGGGGGGAAAGGTTCACTTTCTTCTATATCACAGCCCTCCACTTATCTCCTTTGTGGTTGCTATAACAATCTCTAAGAATTGTGTTTATTTTGCCATTTACTCCCTTATTATCTGCCTCCTCTACTAAAACAGAAGCTCCAGTAGGGCAGGAACCAGAAATGCCTTGTCCAGTCAGGCCCAGTGTCTAGCAGAGCGCCCATCACACAGTACATCCGGCAAAAACATTAGCTGAGAGCCACGTGAATAAACAAATTTGTGTATCCATGCTCAGTGATTGCTGGAGAATAAAACATGGCGACATGGGGGTTGTTGTTCTGCTGAGTCCTTAACCAGAGCTGCTCTGTGACCAGGAGGAACAGCTGGGATCCTGCTTGGGATGCCAAGAAGCAGACAGTGACACAAATAGTGACACGGACAGTGACAGGGGCAGCCCAAGCAGGACAACTGCTTTGACTGAAACCAAATTACCCTCCCCAGGAGCCAGAGAGGGGATTTATACTCCTGTCTCCACCTGGCTCCGCACGGCAGCATCTGCCTGCCCTGGGTGGGGAAGGAAGAGAAGCCACTAATTGCATCAGGGCCCTTTAATCCAGTCACAATCTAATCAGGCTTGGGGCTGTCAGCAACAATGCAGCTTTCACAAGACACTTTGATCTCCTGAGCTGTCCTTGCCAGAGCTGCCCACATCAATCTCTCTGAAGCCAGAAGCTACCAGACTCGTGTACCCATTAGACCAGGGACTGGAAAGGAGGCCAGCATTCCAGACACACCAGACCAGATGGGAACAGTCCCCAGATGATGAAATTGGGCGCAGGCCCCTTAGGGGAAGCGACTGATGAGAGGAGCAAGCATCTCTCTTCTGCCTCCAGGAAATAACTATTTTGCTTTATTTCTAATTATTAACACTGATGGCTCTGTACACTAGAAATGACAAAATGTTTCCCAATAAAAAGGCAGAAACAACTCTAAGGAGAGTGTCTTCCTTTCTTTAAAGTTAAGCAGGACAAGTATAGTAAATCACCTCCCCAGGTTTCAATCTACCCTCTCTCTAAACTATCCTTCAAAAAATAAACTTGTCTACCCAACAAATTTTGTTTGAGCATCCAATCTGTGGACCATTGAAGGACAAGATGAATAAGACCTGGAAGCCAACATGGAGCAGATCATTCAGTGTAATATGGGCAACAATAGGCATTTGAACTTTGGGCACCCAGGCCGTTCAGAGGGTCATGCGACTCTCCTGTCCAAAAGCTTACAAGCACATCCATGTCTTCCCTAACTGTAGCAATCAAGATTTTCTTCACCAATATCCCTGTTCTCTTCTTTCCACGCCCACAGTGGCATTGTCCTTCCCTGCCCTCCCCATGACCATATGACTTTCTAGGATCAATAAAATGTGAGTGGAAGTAACATGTTACTTTTGAGTGGAAGCCTTTAAGCACTGATGTGCAAATTTCCATGTCCCTTCCCTCTTACAAATGACAAGACTGTAAATGGTGGGAGCTCCATCATCATCATGAGCCAGAGTGAGGACGACAGGGAGCAGGTTCCCTGCTGACCTGAGATGGATTTGTAGCATGCGTTAAAATGAAGCTTTGTTGATTCAAAGTCTCTGCAATTTTAATCTGTTTGTCCCTGCAGCAGAGTGCAGTCCATCCAAACTCTTTGGGTTGGCATCAAAGGCCTCCCCGTGTATCAGAGCACCCACCCTTACCCTTCTAGGCTTTCCTTTCACAATACTTAACATGAATCCTACACACCAGCCACACTGCTCTATTTATCACGCTCCAAACATATCCAGCAGCATCTGACAAGCAGACCATTTCTCATGCTCATCCCCTTGCCTGAAATGCCATCTTCCCATCTCAATCCTACCAGCTTATAAAATCCACGTAGCAACTCCCTCTTCAAGAGGCCCTCCTGGATGACCTAAGTTAGAAATGAGTCCTCCTGGGGATTCCAATAAACCCTTCAGTGTCCCATTCATGGGTATTTATCTTAGGGAGTTTTGTAAAATGTTTGGTCATTTGTTGACCGGTTCCTGCTAGACTATGAACTCCTTGAAAACAGGGCTTTGGGTCTCACTGATCTTTAGGACCCACACTCCATGTAACCCACACTTTGAGTGACTTCCACGTCATTTGCATAGGCTGGAACACTCCCTAAACTGGTGTTTGTGCATCTATATAGAAAACATGGTGAGCTCTTTCAGTCACATTGAAAATCTAAGCCACCACTAAATTCAGCCTGCCAGTCTTTATCTCAAATTTCTATTTTCTGGCCCACTGTCTCAACCTTCACTTTTGCCTCCATCCTCAATACTAGTTGTTGCTTTCTTTCAAAGAGACCATTTTTCATCAAGACACTAAGCTGTTATCATTTAATGAGTTATGACTTCTGGATGGGTTGAGGTGCAGGCACAGAGCGGTGAGAAAGCCTCCCTCACCGGCTGAGTAACTCCCTCTGCACCCAGCCTCACAGACTCTGCCTCGGCAGCACCACAGATCGCCACACCCCATGGACCTCCAGGTTGCTCCAGAATTGCTGGAACTGTAAGTGATAAATACTGTAATTCCCACCTTGCAGGGTTCTTGTGAGGATCAGAGACTAGTCTGGGCAATGCCTGGTACACAACAGGTAATCAAGTGACAAGTGACAGCCATTGTTGTTACAAGGTAGCCTCCATCGGGCCATACGTGGACACACAAGTGCCCTAACCTAGTCGCCATGGTGGGATCTAAGGGATGATCAGTAAGGCCTCTGCCTTCTCACCATGCCCCTCTAGCCCTGGCACTCGCTCTCACTCGCTCGCTCGCTCTCTCTCCTCTCTCTCACACACGCACACACACACACACACACACTCACATGCTAGTTGCCCCCACTCCCCGTATAGCGTCTGAAATTCCAACACTAGAAATTCTATACTTTATGTTTGGAAATATTATATTTGTCCAAGAAAGGCCCCAAGGAAATGAAAAAAACTTTATATGACAAGGTAAGCCTTCATCGCCTAATATCTAATAGAAGATTTGTAGCCAGAAGCAAACCTAGGAAATGGGGCATAGGATTAGGCCCACTATCCCTTTGAGAGGATAATGGGGAGACCCAGAAATATGCAAAGAGAATCAATTAGCCTTTAGACCTCAAAGAGGATGGTTGACCTTAGAAGTCCTTTAAGTCAACCTTCCATCATGTATATGAGGACGCTGTGTCCCAGGGATGTGAAAGAACTTGTCCACAGTCCCAGATCCATTAACAAGAATGTGGATTCCCTGTTCAAGACTTCCTGACCCCATTTATTGCTCTTCCTATACCATGCATCTCCTGGAGACTGAGATGGAAGGCCCCAAAGGCCATTTTTCTGGGGCCCACCCTGCACCACCATCCCTATCTCCTTCTCTCCCTGCCCTGGATGTTCTCATCCTACAAAAGTTCACACGCCCACAGCAATCTCCTTTCCTATATTATCATCATTGACAGAAAATTCTAGTAATTCAAAAAGGAAAGAAAGTTGGTGGAGAGTGGAGAAGAATGAAAAAGGGGCATCCCGCATGTACAAAGCCCTGGCAGGCCCCAAGGAAATATACAGCGGCTCTCACTTTCTGATTTGAGCTATTAGCAGGAATTCCAGAAATTCAGCTGCTAACAGCAGCAGAGGAAGTCTTGTCTGCTCAGCCTCCCACATCTGCTCCCAGGCTCCAGAAGGGGGAGACGAGCCCAGCCCAGGAGGCCTCCGAGCAGATGGTAGCTCTGCACCCTGCGGATGACTTCACCGGGGTAATTACGACTGATGAGGGTGTTGGGAAGCCTCCTTGCTGAGGATAATTAGTCAGGATAAATAAACTGTGCCCTGTTCAGAAGCCTGGGAGAGCATAAAATATTAATAGTAGTACCTACTGGTTACGGAGCACCTACTAAGCACAGGTACTTTACAAACCTTTTTTTGGTTAATCCTACCTACAACCCCATGAAGTGTAGGTTCTGTGACCCCCATTTTACATGAGGAAAAAAAACAAAAGCCTAGAAAATACTAAAGCAACATGCCCGGGATCACACAAGCAGTAGATAACAGCTTCAAGGTTCAAACCTGAGTCTGACCAAAGGGGGAGCCCATGGGTTTTCTGGGGTGCCAAACACATACCATGCTGCCATGGTGGTCTAACAACGTCTCTTTAACCAACACAAATCTAGTCGTTGTTCTGTGACAGACACTAAAATGGCCCTGAGCATCCAAAGACAAATAAGACACCATCCCTCTCCCAGGGGCTCACAGTCTAGAGGAAATATAAGAACAAAGACATCAAGAGTAATTGTACCAAGTGGGAGATTCCTTCACAGAGGTGGGTAGTTCTTTTCAATGTCCTCAAGATTCTAAAGCACCACAGAATGTTGATTAAATGTTGATAAATAATCAAATGTTTTTGAGACAAAGGAAGAAAGTCATAATAAACGCAGGAAAGAAAAAAGAGAAAAGGGAATTCTATATCTATGTGTGAGCACAGGAATCCCCAAACTAAGCTTAGAGGATATAAGAGGGCACTAGTCACAGCCACTCAGGTCCTGGGAGAATTGGCTACAATAACCAGGGGTTCCTGCCATAGCTCAAAAACATTTATGGCATATAAAACATAACTCTGCCTCCCTTATTTGACAAAAGACCCTACGGCTTAACTCATGTCTTCCTACCATTAGCCTCAAAAAGTCCTTAAGTCTCCCCATTGCAATAATCTTTCCCCTGAAAAGTAGGAAGCAGAACAAATTCATACTCTTGCCAGCTCCTAGAAAGATCTGCAAAGGTTGGATGGTCATCTTCCAGGATGGGACAGGCGGCTTCCTGCACTGAACAAGTCCAAGGATTAAGTAATCTATAAGGTTCCGTTACACTCTGAGGGTCCTGTGCTATGTAAGGTGATCCCAGGCAAAGAAAAAGATGACAAAAACCCAATCAAGGCTTTGCAGTTATTGGAAGATGACAAAGGACCGAAAAAGAAAAGGTCAAGAATGTAATAAGCCAATTGCACCTGTGAATCTATTTACTGAGGACCCATCATTTACCAGTCAGCAGTTTTTAGGAGCAGTGACCAGTAGAGACCAGAAATAGTCACCATTAAGGCACGTGCATTTTAATGGAAGGAGATAGACAATTAGCACATAACCAAACAAAAAAAAATGCAATAAAGTAATTTCAGGCACCACTAAATCCCAAGAAGAAAATAAAATAGAATAATATAGAGGCATTGAGAAGCTGCCTAACCAGAAAGCTCAGGAATCCATTCTCTAAAAGGTGACATTTGAGTTGGGTTATGACCGCTGAGAAAGAGGTAGCTCAGAAAAGATTTGCAGGGAGAATATGGCACAGGACAGAGGTAAATTAGTATGTTTAAAACCAATGCTGCTGGGGCACCTGAGTGGCTCAGTTGGTTAAGCATCTGCCTTCAGCTCAGGTCATGACCTCAGGGTTCCTGGTTTGAGCCCCGCATCAGTCTCCCTGCTCAGTGGGGAGTGTGCTTCTCACTCTCACTCTGCCTCTCCCCCTGCTTGCGCTCTCTCTCTCTAAAAAAAAAACAAAAACAAAAACTACTGCTGACCTAGGAAACAAGGGGGGAATGTGGAGAGACAGTTAGGTGGGAGTTGAATAATAAATGGTCTTACAGGTCAAGATAGAGTTTTATTTTATTCCCATTACAATGGAATGCTAGAAGTGTTTAAGCAGGAGAGCGACATGATGTGACTTATGCTATAGAAAGATAATTCTGGCTGTTTTGTGCAGTTTGGACCTCAAGAGCAGAGCCAGGAGGAAAAATTAAAATATTATAAAGGGGACTTAGTACGTTAAAAAATAATCCTCAATAATAAAGCAAAGTTTATCCCATAAACATAAAGAGAGTCCAACATTAAGAAACCTATGATTATATCATATCACCAGTTATACATGACAAAGGTGTGAAAAGGGCATTTGATAAAATTTGAATGCATTCTAAATAAACATTCTAAGATGTGATACTAGATGTGTTGTTCCTCAATATGATAAAAAGATCCTATTTCCAACTGACATAATTGTTGTGTATAAAATGTTAGAAGCCCTAAACAAAGAGGCCCACCATTTTCATTAGTTTATTATTTTGTTCATAAACTTCTAGACAATTCGATAAGACATGAAACAAATAAAAAGCATCCATTTGAAAAGAAGAAATTCATCATTATTGATAGACAGTGTATTTATTCTCCTGCTGAGAATCTATGCCTTGACAGAAGTCTATGTTCCAGGTGCTTCTGATATTTGACCTCTCTGACTCCAGCATATTAGGCGTGACATCTTTCTTCACATAGGTAAAGATAAGTAACCTTCCTCACTATGAAGCAGGGAAACTGAGATTTGAGCTTAAGTCTGTAATTACAAGGTCTGTATTCTTACACTTTGTTGCCAAAACATAAAAAGATAAAGCCAGAAGCTGCCAGAACTTTCTCTTTCCTGTGGTTCCCAGAGCTGTGAAAATTTCAGCTCACCTGCAGAATCAAGGTAGGGGCTAGAGCTCACCAGCAACTCAGAAGTCTTAGTGCCAGAGGAAGATGATATAGCTGGCAGTTACTTCCTTCCCTGCATCCCATGGGGCATTCCAACTGGGAAGAGGCCCCAGAACTTCAGCTGCTAAGTATAAATAATGCTGAGGAACTTCATTTAAGTGTGAGTCTCGGCCTTTCCAGGAAATATTTAAATTTTAAAGGAAGAACATTTTTTACCCAGATGAATCTATAATTGGTTGAACTGTGTGAACAATATTTTAACCGGGGAGGGAGGGGCACGGAGGCAGGTATCAGGGGTCTTTGTAGTTTCTACTGCCTCCTCCACATGGCTGCCAAAGTCACTTCCCTCCTACACTGGAAGAGGGAATAACCTTGACCCCCAACTTCGGAAGTGTGCCAACCCTGCCCAGAAGTCACATGTTCAAGGTGACTTGAAGAAAGAGCCCAGGTCCTTGAGCCTTGACTGTACAACCTGATTGGTCTCTTCACACCCCATAGAGATTCAACCCAACACTTAGGGATGCTAAGAGTTGTCTTAAACCAAGGTCCTGCCAGGACCACAGAACTTTCTCTTTCTATTTCTGATGACATCAGAGTAAAGTATATCTCTTCATATTTTCAAATGAAAACCTCAATTTAAGGAAGTGAGTCCTAGTGAATGGACTGACAGCTCTACATTTTTCTCATTTCTCATGAAATGCCAGTGTCAGGGGCAATGGGCATTCTACCAACTGCCTCATATCTGCTTGAATCCAAAATTGGCAAGCCCAAACTGGCCTCTTCCCAGTTGCCACTTTGAAGCTTTTCAATTTCTTTTGGATGTTTTCTTTTTTCCCCACCCTGAACAACACAATACCCACCTGCAGGCAGCTGCTTGGCCCTTCTCCCATTTCAGCCCTCCAGCATGTAGCAGGTGTGAAGCTTGGATATGGTAAAAAGGAGATGGAAGGAACAGATAGGGCATGTGGAGGGGGAGGGGAAAAGAGGAGAAAGGGAGAGGAGGAGTATCTGGAGAAGGGCCAAGAGGGCACCAACAGAAGACTCTGAATCCACAGTGTGGTGGTGGCACGTGGTATCAGCTGTGTCTTAGAAGCACAGGTCGTAGAAGTTTCTTGCCGTAGCCTAAAAAAGCACCTGTTGCTGTACCATGAGGGCCAAGCTGTTGCCAGTTGTCTCAATTCATATTCCAACCAAGCAGCTGAGCACTGCAGAATGTGGTACTTTACGGTCCTGGAATCTAAGGAAATCTGGCCTCCAGGAGGG
Organism: Ursus arctos; assembly: GCF_023065955.2. Classification (NCBI taxonomy): domain Eukaryota; kingdom Metazoa; phylum Chordata; class Mammalia; order Carnivora; family Ursidae; genus Ursus; species Ursus arctos. The sequence continues at coordinate 56,813,880 of NW_026622874.1, forward strand.
CTCCCATTTCCTCCTGAACAAATCTTGCTGGGCACCCTGGAAGGAAGGCCCGGGGTGCCTGAGCAGCTCCTGTCCACCCCATCCAGTACCTTGGACAGCTCCCTGCCACCATGCGGCCCATTCCTTTCAGATTTCCAACAAAGCTAGGCAGTTTGCTTCTCTTTGAGTCCAGTCACATAAACAATAAAGACAGACAGACTTTAAAAAATAATTTGGGGCCACCTAATCCACAGGCAGTGTTGGTTATTCTGCAGAACAAGTCTCTTTAAACATGGCTCCCACGTCCCCCTCGAGTTGCCCCGTTTATCATTTATGACAAGATATTTATTAGCGGCACAGCAGTAAACAGTGACTGAACATCTGAAAACAGAGCTATAAAATCCTGTATATCACAACTCTGTGCAGGCAGCCAGCAGCACTGGGACGACCCTTCCCTCCCTGGCTCCAGAAACCACAGCAGACCTCCATCTGTACTGGAGTCCTTTACCCTGCTCAGGTGCTGAGTGGTATGATGTGGATGGCTCTTTCCTAGGTGGATTGACTTTGTCTCCTCCTCACTTTGTTTGCAGAGTCCCTACTCTGCATCAGATGCTGCACTCAGGGTCAGGACCTGAAAATGGCCCCAGCTTTCTAGGAGCTAATCAATCATAAGCAAGAGGCAGAAAGCCAATACCACAGTTGTATCCTTTGCTCTCAGAGGGAGCCAGCCCCTGCTTCTTTCTGTTTCCCATCAACCACCATGTCCCCTTCATCAGCACGGGCAACTGGGCCCACCACTGCAGCTGCTTCTAGTCTTCCAAGTTGCTCCAGGCTTGGTATGGCAGTGTCGCTCATGTCCCATGCCTCCTGCACCCCAGCCCCCCCACGCTGCAGGACCCACTGAGTCTCGCTGAGCCACTTTGTATACACACTGGCTGGCCCACAGGCTTCTTCTACAGGCAGGCAGGGAGGGAAGGTATGCCGCTGGCTCACACCACAACCACCTATATCATGGGCTCTGGCTTCCCCAGTAGCTGCCCACAGGGGCAGGTAACACCACCTGAGAATACAAAGGAATTAAGGTCTCATGGAGGAACGTTGATTGATAGCAGGATAACAGGAAGGAGACATTGGATCAATTCTTCTCCTTTCCTCCTCCCAACAGACTACTACCAGATTCAGTATTTCTTTTTTATTATATTTTTAAAGATTGATTGATCTATTTATCTATCTATCTATCTATCTATCTATCTATCTATCTATCTATCTATTTATGAGAGATGGGGAGGGCCGGGGGACAAGCAGACTCCTCTTTCAGCACAGAGCCTGACACAGGGCTCAATCCCAGGACTCTGAGATCATGACCTGAGCCAAAATCAAGAGTCAGATCCTCAACCAACTGTGCCACCCAGGCGCCCCAGACTTAGTATTTCTTTTTTTTTTCTTAAAGATTTTATTTATTTATTTGACAGTGATAGAGACAGCCAGCGAGAGAGGGAACACAAGCAGGGGGAGTGGGAGAGAAAGAAGCAGGCTCCCAGCGGAGGAGCCTGATGTGGGGCTCGATCCCAGAGCACCGGGATCACGCCCTGAGCTGAAGGCAGACGCTTAACGACTGCGCCACCCAGGCGCCCCCAGACTTAGTATTTCTGTACAACCCCTCCAGGGGTCTCCCATTTGATGGATCAATAGTGATGCTTCTTGGTTAAACGGTAGCCAGTTTGGTAACACTCCTCCTCCTGTTTGCCTTCCCTTCCTCCTTGTATCATTTCACTTTCCCCTCACTCTAACTTCCCTGGGGTTGCATTCCTGTGCCCCTGTGAGCGTTAGCTCATAAGTTTTGCCTCGGGCTCTGTTTCCTAGGGAACTCAGGCCAAAATCCTTCTCAATCATAAATGACCAAAAATAACTTCCTGACAACCTCCTCGCTGCCCTGCTCAGCCTGTCTCCACAAAGCCTGCTTCAGACTTTGTCTCAGAGTCAGCTCCCTGCTACAGGGTAGAAAGGAAACCAGGAACTTTTCAAATGGAGTCACAATGGAAGGTGAAGAAAGTTTACTCTTTGATAAATAGAATAAGAGCCTTTATCAGCCTGGTAGGCCAGGCTCCTCATGTCCCGAACTAGGAAAGCTAGCTTATGACTTACACACAAATTATCTTAAGTTCTCAGGGAGGATGATGGTACGTATCGGGGGAGAAGGCAGGGAAGCTATAAGGTTTCCTTCAATTTAGAGCACCGTGAGAAGCCACTTCCCAGCTGGCCTCTGATGGAGAAGCACTTGCATTAGTGGGTCCTTGTGACACGCTTGGCCCTTTACTGAAGATACAACAGTAAGATTGTTCCTGATTTTTAGGAGCTTACATTTCAGTAGAGTGCATCAGACTTCAAAATTAGCTATCCTTTGCATACAACCCCAAAACCTTATCAAAACTGATTCAGATCCATAGTCCTTCAAGTTCCTCTTGTGATAAATGGCATGCTTTTGCAATACAACAGTCCAAGATATAAGGTGAAGAGCTTGTCCACAAAATGGCCCATTGACTGAGGTAAGGTAAAGGCCATATTTGCAATGTGAACCTATTTTTAAAACATGTATTCTGTGCTTACTATATATCAGCCCTCTAGAGGCTAAAAACTACCATGATAAATAAGACAGAGATCCTGACTTCAAAAAGTTTAAGTCTGGGGGCACCTGGGTGGCTCAGTCAGTTAAGCATCTGCCTTCGGCTCAGGTCATGATCCCAGGGTCCTGGGATCGAGCCCCACATTGGCCTCCCTGGTCTGCAGGGAGTCTGCTTCCTCTCACTCTCCCCCTCCCCCTGCTCATGCACTCACTTTCTCTCGCTCACTCTCTCTCTTAAATAAATAAAATCTTTAAATTAAAAAAAAAGTTTAAGTCTGTTCCAGGGCACCAACACATTCAGTTTTAGTATGATATGTTATCATAATGGAAATGCATATTGGGAGCAAAAAGGAGGCTCTCTGGTCTAATCAGGAATGTTGAGCTAAGTCTTGAGGGATATATAAAAGGCAGTCTGATAAGAGGTGGTGCAGGACAAAGGAATGGTATATGAAAAGGCTTGGAAGAATTAAACCATTCCGGAGTCTCCTACCAAACATTGCTCCCCATGTTCCCCATTCAGGAGCCCCTTGCTGCGGCTGCCAGTGCTGTTACTACCCTACCACCAGTCACACCCTACGATGACTCATCTGCCAAATCTATTAGGGACACCACTTACCTCTGGCCATTTCTCCCAAAGCCTTCATGAGTATTTACTCTACTTGTACATGGAATAGTGGACAGGTTAGGCAGATAACGTAAGTGGCCTCCCACATTCCCATCTGCAACACTGGCTCCTCTGGGCAGTGACTGCCAGCCTCAGGGGGGAAGGGGATAAGGCAAGATACTGCAGCCTGTGACATATAAAAAAAATCTGAGAGAGCTTACTGGGAAGGACATGAGGGAACTGCTGGGAAGATAGAAAAGTTCTATATCACGATAAGGATGGGGGTTACAGGGGCATATCGATCTGTCAAAATTGAACTGGTAAAATTTATGCCTTTTGATGTATATAAATGTTATAACTGTAAAAGGATAATAAAATGGAGTGTAAGTTGAGGAGCAGGTAGAGGGATAGATGAAACAAGGGTGGCAAAGTGTTGATAATTTTTGACACTAGATGATGGGCACATATACTATTTTGTTTACTGTGTATATGTCAAGACTATATTCTCTGTCATGTGTGGCTATTGACATCTGTTCTGTTGGCTTAGTGCCTAGCTAGTGATTTGAGAGAGATGTCCTTAAACATCTGGAGGCAAAAAAGTAAAGTAAAAAAAAATTGTCTGCAGGGCATCTGGGTGGCTCAGTCAGTTAAACGTTCAGCTCTTGATTTTGGCTCAGGTCATGATCTCAGAGTCATGAGACTGAGCCCCACATTGAGGTCCGTGCTCAGTGTGGAGTCTGCTTGAGATTCTCTCCCTCTCCCTCTGCCCCCCCAACTCATGTGTGTGTGCACACGTGCGCTCTCTCTCTCAAATGAATTAATGAATGAATGAATGAATGAATGAATGAATATTTTTTTTAATTATCCTGATTTTTACATACTGGCTGTGTGTTACTCCTTCTGTACTTAGCCAGGCATTTACAACTCTGCCTTAGCCTTCTCTTCCTATAGGATGGAACCTAAAGGTTACCCAGAGGTGAAAGCTTAGAGTCTTCTCAGGTCTTTTCTGAGCATGTGTCTAACCCTGGGCATGCGTGTGGCCTTCTAGGTACCCTGGCAGTCAGGAACTTTTCAAAGCCCTTATTCTGTATCTCCTTTCCCAGCCTTTTCCTTTCTGGGATTTCCTATCTCTCCCTGCCTGCCCTCACTGGCATCTCTTGCAGTAGGTAGCTATAGCTAGTATATTTGCCTTTCAGTGCTTTCAACAAACACCACCCAGGGAAGCTGCTTCAGCCCTGAGAAAGCTTGAAAGCAGGAGAAACAAAAGCAAGCCATTCAGCCTATCTTCAGGAAGCCACCAGACAGGTCAAAACACACACCACAACCCTTTGAAAATAAGGTCTGCAGGGGCAACTGGGTGGCAGAGTTGGTTGAGCATCCAAATCTTGGCTTCAGCTCAGGTCATGATCTCAGGGTCATGAGACTGAGTCCTGAGTCAGGCTCTGCACTAAGCAGGTATCCTGCTTGAGATTCTCTCTCCCTCTCCCTCAGCCCCTCCTGTTCATGCTCTCTCTCGCTCTCTCTCAAATAAATACATATAGAAAGGAAAGGAAAGGAAAGGAAAGGAAAGGAAAGGAAAGGAGGAAGGAAGGAAGGAAGGAAGGAAGGAAGGAAGGAAGGAAAGAAAAGAAAAGAAAAGAAAAGAAAAGAAAAGAAAAGAAAAGAAAAGAAAAGAAAAGAAAAGAAGTTGGTCTGCACTGCTCCCTCTAGTACCAGCAGCCCAGTTGAGAAGTGGGGGTTGGGAAGTGGTTAACTTAACATAGAGCAGTGCTCTCTTCCTGAAATTCAGTAGCTTCTTTCTTCATTAAGTACTCCCCTAGTCATTGTAAGTTTTTTATTAGGGTTCCAGAGTTCTGAAAAAGTTGATTCTGACAGTTTCTGCCTGCTTAATCATTGCTTTAGTCAAGAAACAGTGTTTGAGTTCCCCATTCTGTCATTTTTGATGATGTCACTCCTGTTTATTCTGTAGGTGTTTCCGTTTTTCTATAATAAAAGGTTTTTTTGTAAAACCTTCAGGTAACTGATGAATTATAACCACTTCCCCTCATCCAAGCTTTCAAAACTCAGTAGTTTAAATGAATCCTGACTTCCTCTTTTTTGGTTTGAGCAACTTTAACTCAGTGCCCCACTGTGATTATTTGGGGTTAAAGAACCCTAGAACCACCAGTCATCAGCGTCCCCCCCAAGTCTCCAGGCACCTCATGCTGTCCTCTGGGTGGCCCAGGACACCCTAGGTGAGCCAGCTCTGTCAGCTCGTCTTCAGCTCCAGACCATCCGAAGTGACCAGGCATTATACAGAGCCCACAGACCAGGACAGATGGCTGGGGCCGGTTTTCTTCCCTCCCAACACCCCAGATTCAGCCCTCCTCTGCCCTTCTGTCTTTCTTCTCTTGTGAGAAGAAGCACACAAGAGGAAAATGAGGAAACTGTCCTACGGTAGCACATCTGCAAGCCCAAGGACTATTCATGGCTAAACAGTGTATAGATTTTGTTATTTTGTTTGGGTTTCAATCAGTGTGGATGTTACTCACTCCCACTTCTCAGAATCCCCACCAGACCCTTGGCAGATAGGCACCGAAGGAATCAGGCATTTCTCCTCTTGAACACATTCAGAAGGAACCTTTTCTAACAGCCACAAACAGTGCTAAGCAGCTGAGTACTTTTGAATGCATTCTCTCTCTTTCTTTCTTTTTTTTTAAATTTCCTTTTTCATTGAACCATTATAGGGGCTGTTTCTGGCCACCTAGAGGGAACTCTGGAACAAACAGCTCTCCATGTGCTTGCTTTTCCGAAGCCAGATGCATGCAGCACCTGGCAGCTGCGTGAATTGGGGAAAACAGCTTCTCGTCACACCTCTCTGCACTCCGCAGCCCAGGGAATCATGAGGGATTTCCGAAATGGTGGCACGGAGCTTGGCTTGGCCACCTCTTCCTTTTCATGGAACTATGAGGAATGTGAAATGCTGCCATCCTTTTCCTTCTGTACAGCTTCTTGGTTTCATCTCAGAACAAGATGGAAGTACGTTCCTTTTCACTTGTTAATTAACATATAACTCTATGTATCATGCGACTGTGTGCTCAAAAGAAACTTCAATGCCACCCCATTGCCAGCAAATTCAATCCAACATCTTTTCAGGTCTCAAACAAGCTGAACCTGACCTATTTTTCTGGTTCCGTTTCACGTTGCCTAGGGTGTTGTGATCCAGACAAAATCAAACATCGTCCATTTTCTGAAGTTGCCTTTACTATCCCTCCTGAGCAGTTCTGCTCGTGCCAGCCCCTCTGCCTCAGGTACCCTCAAGTACCCACTGTGCCTACTGAGCATCTAGCCATTCTTCTGGAGGTGGCGCTAACCCCAACCAGGCCAAAGCTCACCTCCACCTGACCTCCATAGCACTTTGGGGTAGGGGGTGGGGGTGCTCGCTTACTGACCTCCACATCCCGTTTCACAGTGCAGTGACTAAGCAGTCTATCTGGATCTTTCACTGTGTTAAAAGTTCCTACCAGTTAGGGAAGGCAGTAGGGCCTCTTTCATTACCGACATCACCTTGCATGTACTAGACACTCAAAACTGTTCTCGCAAATGAATAAATGTTCAGCAAAAAGAAAATGAAAGAGCACGTCCGTTGTCTCTCTTGGGCATCAAGCAGCACCCTCCCCAGGTAAAACTACACGAATATCTGCCTCCTTGCAGTAATGTATTTAGTGCCTGAGAAGCTGCTGACTTTAGTTCCCCATCCAGGTCCTGACCAGCCAGTGTAGTGCTCACAGAATTGACTGATCAATGCCTAAGGGACTAGAAAAACTCCTTTCCAGATGCACTGCCTCCTCTCTTGCTAATTATCTTCAGTGTCTCCTGAACAAATTGCTCCCTAATCAGTAACTTCATCCTCTGCAGAGAGGGAGCCTGGGTCTAACTTAAGATGTCTGAAAACCAGCTCTGTCCTTTCCCACCTCCACCAAGGACAGGGGAGCAGTCAATAGCCCCAAGAACGGGGCCTCGGCACTACGTGGGCTGGGCACACAGAAAGGAAGGCTACAAGAGCCCACAGGGAGCTCGGAGACTATCCAGCCCGATGCTCTCTTTTTAGGCACAAGGAAAATGAAGGTGGAGACTAGGGGTGGAGGGGCCCTTCCCCAGGGCCACGTGGCTCCATAGGGGTGGAAATGGGACCAACCAGCACCCTGGAGTCCTGATTCCTGGGACTGCTCTTGCCAATCACTATACCAGCATTCTCCCAAATCCGTGTGGCACACAAATCACCCAGCACTTTTGTTAAGAAGAAAGAATCATCAAAACTTTGTTACCACCAAGTTATGGATGATAAAGAATGCAGGCTGAAAAGTGACGGAGGTTTCATGCTTAGGCGACTGGAAAAGAAGAGGGCTTTAAACACAGAACAGGAAACCACAGGCTGACTCTGAATTGCGGAGGGGAGCAGAGAGGAGCTCAGTGTTGGACACGCTGGCAGTTGCCAACCAAGCCCCAAGCTGAACACTGCAGCAACACAAAAGGGCAGCAAAATGTTTTATGATCTAATTGTTAAAAACTAGACGAGGGAATGCCACGCCAGTGTTTCGGAGCAAAGCACTCCTGACGTTTGGAGGAGAAGAAACGAGCATGCTTACTGAATAATTAGCAAAGGCTTCTTGGAGGAGGAGGCAACGCTTGAGAGAGACTTTGGAGGAAGAGCATGTTGCAGGGGTGCGGCGGGAGTGAGGAGCTGGAGCAGTGGGCATCTGAGATAAGCCATCACCAACTAGCAGTCAGGGAGACTTGAGAAAAATGCTAGAGTGCTTCTCTTCTAATCGTCTCATCCCTCCCCTCCTCATGGTACTGCTTACACAGCCCCACACATTGGCTTTCCCCCACCCGTGGCACCCAGTGCCTGCTCTCAACAATGCCCCACTTGCACCTGTCCTGCCCTGGACAATACCTGTATTCCAACCTTCTTAGTCCTTCTTCCACATAAACCAGACCCACTCCACTTCTGATCACCACCTGGCCTTTCCAAATGGCTGGCTGATAAAACTAACACCAATGTGTCAATGGTAGAGAGTAACTCAATATTCCAATAATAACTAGTTAACAGTTACTGAGGGCTTCCTATGCGCCAGGGCCTGTGCCAAACAAAGGACATATAGGATCTAATTTAGAACTCACAATTTAGGGGGCGACTGGATGGCTCGGTCAGTTAAGTGTCCAACTCTTGATTTACACTCAGGTCATGATCTCAGGGTCATGAGATCAAGCCCCACATCAGGCTCCGTGCTGGCTGTGGAGCCTGCTTGGGATTCTTTGTCTCTCCCTCTGCCTCTCCTGCCTCCCTCTCTAAAAACAAAGAAAGAGGGCTGCCTAAGTGGCTCATTCAGTTAAGCATCTGCTTTTGGCTCAGGTCATGATCTCAGGGTCCTAGGATTGAACCCCATATTGGGATCCCTGCTCAGGAGGGAGTCTGCTTCTCCCTCTCCCTCTGCTGCTCCCCCTGCTTGTGCTCTCTCTCAAATAAATAAAATCTTAAAGAAAAAAAGAAAGAACTCACAATTTAGCACTTATAATAAATATTATTATTATTGCTGTTAAACAGAAGAATAAGTCAGGTGTGGTAGCCCAAAGAACGCCCCAAAGATGCCCACATCCCAATCCCCAGCACATATGAATCTGCTACCTTGCCTGACAGAAAGGGCTTTGCAGATGTAACTAGGTATCTTGGGATGGGGTGATTATCCTGGATTTGTTGAGTGGGCTCAGGGTAATCACAAGTGTCCTAACAAGAATGAGGTAGAAACATCCAAGTCAGGGAGGAGATGTGATGGTAGAAATAGGGACAGGAATAGTACACCTTGAACATGGAGGAAGAGGCCGTGAGCCAAGGAATGCAGGCAGCCCTAGACGCTGAAAAGGCAAAGAATTTGATTCTCTTCGAACACCAGAAGGATCGAAGAAGCCCCACGGACACCCTGATTTGGCCCCATCAGACCCATTTCAGACTTCTGACCTCCAGACTATAATGATAATAAATTTGCATACTTTTAAGCTACTAGGTGTGTACGACTTTGTTACAGCAGCAACAGAAAACTGATACACTAGAGTTTACACAACATTTGCACTTGAACAGAAATCTTTACTATCTTAGTGGCATTTCTTCCAACAGAGGAAATTTTTGTCAAATCTGTCAGGCCAGTAGGGGAGATGTGTGTGTCTGGTATCTGTCTTGTGGGTGTGAGCAGGAGGGTGTTGTAAGGAGGGGCTGTTGGAGTACTTGGCTATTCATCGAAATGGCAGCAGTCTGTTCTGCTGGAGAGAATTCCCCAGAGTGGCTAACACGGCACCCAGGATGCGATTCTGACCCCAGCACCTAAGGAGACCAGGCCAGAATGTCCCACGCAGAGACCTCACCCCTCACGGGGCTTTCTGGTCCTCTCACTGCCTTTCTACGGGAACCGGCCACTGCTGTCTTTGTTCTCCCAGAGCCTCTGTCAACCTGCCTAATTAGGATGGTGCAGGGATCAGAAACAGGAAGCATAAAAGGAAAATTGCCAAGCAGCTGGCTGCTCATTAGAGAAGGGCTGTGCCTATCACTCCCCATTAATGAATGAAAGGTGGGACTTGGTGTCAAACCTCAGCCCTAACAGTGCCTGGCTGCTTTCATTGGCCATGGGAAGCTCTGGGCAGAAGATGCTGGAACACTGCAAAAGCACTTTATTATACAAGATTCGCTTTGCATCCAACAAAGCAAAGTAAAGTTGCTCTGCTGGTGGGTAGCTGTGGGGGGAGGGGGGACAGGTACCTGAGCATTTTGCTTTTTGGAAAATATAATCAGTTACTGGGAAAAAGAAGTAAAATCTACCATATGACATGATGAGAGGTAAGTGATTCTTTACCTCTGTGGTTTCCCTTCAAACCCATATCCCAGTCCAATCATGAGAAAAACATCAGACAAATCTCGATTGAGGGACAGTCTACAAAGTATCTAACCAGGTCTCAAAATTGCTGTATGTACCGGCCGCTACAGCCACTGCCGTGAGAAAGCTCTGGCTCACAGCTAGAGGTCCCTCTGCACCCAAGGCCTCCAAAAACTGTGGTCTCAGGATCCAGGCAGGCAGTTCTCCTAACTTCAGAAATAACCAAAGAAAATGAGCACCTAGACATGACCTTGGAGACATGACCTTGAGGAGGTCGTTCCCTTTAGAGTGCCATCTCCCATCTGTAAAATGAGGCAGTCAGCTTAGGTCAGTGCTTGTCAATCTCTAACTGCAGATGAGTCACCTGAGGACCTTGTTCAAGGCAGATTCTGATTCAGGATATCGGGTGGGGGGGGGGGCTGCGTCTTTGTTTCTACCAAGTTCCTAGACGAGGCCAATGTTACTGGGCCACTGGCCACATTTTGAGAAGCAAGGGTCTGGGTCCCCCATAGTTCTCAAAGGGACAATTTTGCCTCATAGGGGACATTTGGTCATCACAACTGGAAGGTGGGTACTGCTGGCATCAGGTGGGGAGAGGCCAGGGATCCTACAACGCACAGAATAGCCCCCACAACCAGGAATTGTCTGCCCGACGTGTCAGTAGTGCTGATGTCGAGACACCCTGGTCTAGATCAGCGTGGTCCAGATCAAGCTTCATGTGCGCAAGTCCGCCCTATGACACGGAGGACTTGTCAAAACAGAGAACTGGGCCCTCCCCAGGGTTTCGGATTCGGCAAGCCGGGAGTGGGACCTGAGACTCTGCCTCTAGAACAAGTTTCCAGGTGGTGTCGACGCTGCTGGTCTCAGGAGGCACCTTGAGAACCACTGGCCCGAGCTCCTTGCAGCAACGCCAGGCCTTGCTTCTCTCCGGCCTCACACGGGAGGCAGCGACCCCTTATCTACAACGCCCCAACACCATCAGAACGTGATTACCAGGTAGGAATGGGCACAGTGCCCCGAGACAGCGTTAGCTCCCAAGGGAAGGCCAACTCCATCTTGAAGACTATTTCTGATGTATCCGGCCTCATGTCTAGGTAGGTCCACTTTTGAAAGAAACTCAGGACAGTCCTTCTCCTCAGGCTACAAACCAAGTATTGGAGGCCTATCTACCCCCAATTTTACTGCTCCCTCCAGTTTTGTTCCCCACAAGTGGACCATTAAATGTCAGAAACGTGCGCAGGGATTCGGCTAATCAGCAGAGTTGGCTGACCCTCGTTTACAGTCTGTGACTGAGAATGACACAAATCCTTCGGAGGGCCATGGTGGGGACCAGCATCTGAGGCAACATGTTACCGATACCTACTACGTGCCAGCACCACTGTCAGCATTGGTGCCACAGCCATGAACAAAACAGACAAAATTCCTGCCGGGCTGGCCCAATGGAGGCCCTCAAAAGTTTTCTGTTGAATTTACCCAAGGAAAATAAATGGGGGCATTAAGAGATCCACCAAACTCGGCCTCCAATCCACTCAAAGTAAAGCTCCAACAGGAGAGGCAGCTAACGCAGAGAAAATGGAGCCCAGCGAGGCCTTCTCTGGGATGATTTATTTTTAGTTCCATATGGTACAGGGCTATGGCTCTCTGAGCTTTAAATATTCAGGGTTCTGTGATGACTATTTCATTACCCCAAAGCAGTACATTGTAAGAGACAAGTGGCTCGGTGTGACCGAGGCAGGAGGTGAGGCTGGCTGGGGTGGGAAGCCTGGTCCTGCTGGGACCTGTCGAGAGCTCCTGGAGGGCAGGGCCGAGTCTGGCTCTTCCGGGCAATCACATGGAGCAGGACCCACTTTGTGCTAGGCACTGCTGGGTTCTGGGAACACGGGGTACTCTGGGAACGGGTGCTGAGTGACCAGCTCTGCAGCAGACTCCCAGAACTGCCCCAGGACCACCGATAGCCAGAGTCCTTTCTGGATGAAGTCTTCTAGAATATGGCTGTGAGCTTCTGGCCGGTCACCACAGCAGATTGGTCCGCAGTCTCTGCAGGCCCAACATCATGGGTTCAGTTCATGGGGCCAGCAGCCCTAAGCCAACCCTGGCCCTTGTCTGCCTCTGGTCCTCCATCACCACTCCCCTTCCAGAGCTTCACCAGGCCCCACCACACTGCTCCTCCATTACCTCTTTCTCCCAAGGTAAGACTTCTCCCACGTTCCGGGCCTTTCTAGCCACATCTTTTGATGCTTACTCAGCCTGCGTCTTTCTCTCTGTCCCCTCCCTGCTGTCTTTAGCTAACTAGGTGGGATCCGCTATCCCCAGGGCTGCAGTCAGTGGATGCAGGTTACCAGCGCAGCCCCTCCTTGCGACACTGACGCAGTAAACACAGAGAGCACTAAACCATAGATCTTCTGGAGATGATTTCTGAACCCAAGGAAACAACAAATGTGAAAATTTGCAGCACCATGTAAGAAACGTAGGAGGAATAAAGGCAGGAGAGGGGTGGGCGGCTGGAGAAGCATATGGGGGGGGCCTGGAGATGCAGGATATGGGGGAGGGGAGATGCGAATCTGCCCCAACTCTGCCACTGAACTCACTTCCGCTCCTAGACCCCGAAGCCATATTCTGTGGGTTTGGGCTGAAGCAGTCAGAGGAAGAGGAGAAGCAGGGAGGCAGGTGCTCTCTGCCAGGAACTGCAGCCCACATCCAGGGAGCGACCTCATCTGAGAGCTCACAGGGTCCAAACCAAACCCAACTAGGACAGCTGGCCCTCTGGAGTGCTCCTCCCCCCCCAGCCCTGGAGGCCTGCCGGAGTGCCATGGGCAGCTGAAGCTGGTCTCGGCCTCACAGCTGTCAGTGGCTGGAAATATCAGCCCTCCTGGGTCAGAGTGGTATCTTTGCAGCCATCCTCACGTTGCCACACTAGGGAAACGGGGACATATTTGAGAGAGAAGCAGGGCCTCTCCTACACCCAGCAAAGTTTTTGACTCCCCAAGTGCTCTTTTTCTGTTTCTTCCACAAGACTTCCCACTAAGGCCGCCTCTCATTTCTTTCCCGTTGGCGGTGGGAAGGGCTGGCTGGCTGCAGGGCCCCCTGCCTGTCTCTTTTCAGCGAGGCAGCTTAGCCTCAGCTGGGGCTCCAGCTAATGGGCTCCCCTGGCTCTTTCCCCAGCCCGAGCTGAAAGGCTGGGAGGTGTCCCTAGTGCCCTTTCTGCTGCCTCCCTCCCCCTAACTCTGGCCACCCTCCTCCACCCCGGCACCGGCACCGCGTCACTCCTCCCCAAACCGGATTTCTGTGACTTGCTCATTGTGTGAGCTTAGTTTAGCTACCAGATCTTTGGGCCTTCATCCCCTCGTCAGTAACTCACGCCAGTCACACCTGCCTCCGGGCTGGTCAGGGATGCTCAGAGACAGAAATGGCATGTCCCCGGCCACTCACGGATTCCTTCCACCTTCACATCTCATTCAGGAGGGACATAGTAGGGATAGAGTAGGGCCCCCACTCTTGGTCATAAATTCAGTCCATATTCTCCAACTCAGCTCTTCCAATAAATCTGATTTAAAACAAAACTATTTCATCTTCATTAGTTCTGAACTCAGGAGGGGCATCATTTACTTGCCCCCTAATGCATATCTTGTTGGACCTTCACAGCACCTCTGTGAGATAGGAAGGTATTAGTGTCCTCCCCCTTTCTCAGATGAGTACACTGAGGCTTAGGGATGGCGTGTCCTGAGTCAGGTCTCACAGTTAACCAGTGGCAGAGCTGGGAGTCACACCTGAACCAGCTAGCTCTGAGCCCTAGGCCGTTTCCATTTTGCCACCAACATGTGTGGGTAACATGCGGTCATCACACGCGTCCGGGGAGAACACAGTGGAGGACAGGCTCGGCAGGTCTGCTCTGGTGCTGGCTGGGGCACAGTTGTCAAAGGCACTGGGTCTGAGACACACAAATCCAGACTTCACTGGCCCTGGAGGCAGAGGCGTGGACAGCAACCCCAACCAAGGGGCAACACTTCACTTTTTGAGGCAATTTCACATGCAGTCCCCTTCCATTCATTCAGCCACTCAGGAAATACGTACTGAGCATGGCCATGTGCCAGACAATCTTCCCGACTCAGAGGACATAGCAGGAAACCAGACGAAGGCCCTGCGCACAAAACTTCGTGCGAGGGAAGACAAAGACCCAACGAATTATCCACACAGAAGGAAAGGTAGGCAGATGGAGTGAGACCTGTACATAGAGACCATCTCAGTTTAAAAATGAGACCAGGGCTGGAGACAGGCTGAGCGGTCAAGGACAGCTGCTCAGAGCACCATCTCCAGCAAAGACCCAAACGACGTCAGGAAATGTGACCCTCGGGGAAGAACATTCCAGGCAGCAGGGAACTGCCAATGCAAAGTCCCCAAGAAGGAAGCAATGCAGGGATCTAGTAGGAGCAAGTAAGACATTATGGCTGAAAACCAGCAAGGAGGGTGGCAGGAGGTGAGATCTTACAGCTGGGGGGCAGCGGGATGAGCCATGGGATATTCAGCCTTGTTGAGCACAGAACACATTTGAGTTTTATTCTTAAGTGTGTTGAGAACTGGAGGATTATGGAGCAAGTGAGTGGCTTGATTTGACTTATACTCTTTTTTAAATATTTTATTTATTTATTTGAGAGAGAACGAGAGAGCAGGAGCAGGGGCAGGGCAGAGGGAGAAGGGGAAGCAGACTCCCCGCTGAGCAGGGAGCCCAATGTGAGGCTTGATCCTAGGACCCCGGGATCATGACCTGAGCCGAAGGCAGCCACTTAACTAACTGAGCCACCCAGGCGCCCCTTCACTTATATTCTTAAAACATGGTGATGGCTGCTATGGAGGGACAGGCTGTAAAGGGCAAGAATGGGAGCAGGAACCCAGTCCAGTTACGAAGCCAGCTTGAGTGTGCCATGTGTATGGTGCCGGGTCCTGAGAGCTGAGTCCGCTCTGGAAGCGGCTCCCCCAACCCTGGCCAGGGACCTCTGCTTTGGAGACCCTAGAATCACCCCGACTGTCCAGCTGGAGGCCCCGCACCAGCCACAGAACCGCCCTTGGCTCCTCAGCCCTCCCTGTCAAGATGGCAGGCCAGATGCAGCATCTAACACTTGCTGTGTATTTTTCCGATGACATTTCCCCAGTAGTGAAAACACAGCATGCCACTTTAATGCAAGATGGGGGAACAAAGGCACAACTCCAGGGGAGGCACTTCAAATCCCTCCCATTCGGAGCCAGGCCTTATGTCCCACGGAGAAGCTGATGACGCTTCATTTCAATACATGTTCTTAAGCACCTGCCTGCCAGGTGCTTGCTGAGGTGCCAAGCAGCACATTGCAGGGGTCAGGCTCTTAGTGTGGTGCTGGGAAAGGGGCTGCAGGGCCCCAGGAGAAAGGGCAAGGATGAATCTAGATGGAAGGAAAGGGACGAGGAAAACGTCTTCGGTTCAGTGGCATTGGGTAGGGAGGGGACAACCGGGCAGGACCATGTGTGAACAGAGGCACGAGATGTGAACACACGTGCACAGAGAAGCCCGTGCCTGGGGGTCTAGTGTGACCTGAGCATCAACAGCTGCGACAGAAACAACTCCTAATTGCTGAGCGATGCGCCAGGCAGGCTCTGACTAAGAACTCGAGGCATTCATTCGCTCACAGAGTCCTCGTAGCAGGACATCCTGCTGTGAAGGAGGCAGGATGAGCAAGCAGAGGCTCAGAGAGTTGAAGGGAGTCGACCCAGACCACACGGCTCGTAAGAGGAGAAATGCAGATTTTTTTTAATAAATGTTTTTACTGAAATAGAACACACACAGAAAAGATTACAGACCCTAAGTGTGTATATAGCTGGATGCATTCTCCCCAAGAGGACACACGTAGTAACCACAACCCAGGTCAAGAAACAGAAGCTTACCAGTCTGAACTCCCCTCCTGCTCTCCCCTAACCCTTCCTCTCCCCCTTCCCCAAAGCTAAGCCCTTCAATCTATCCTGACTTCTGACTCCATAGATTTGTTTTCAGAGTTGAGATTTGCACCCAGGTCTGTGCAAACCCAGAGACCAGGATTTTAATGGGCATGACAATAGGTGGGCAGACTTCCCCGTCTGGTTGGGTCTGCATACCGTTGCTGGCATTGTTTTCCCAGCCACCTCTCCATCTGTGCAGTGCTCCTTACAGGCTCCTTGGTGGCCAGTGACAGACAGGTGACCCCTCTAAAGAGAAACTGACGTGCGAGCCGCCTGCGACCTGTCTAGAATAAGCCCCTTCCTGTGCTCAGGGACATGGCTATGTGCTAGACTGCAGGTCAGTGAGGTTTCCACCACTTCCCATCTTCAGGAACATGGGATCTAATGACAAGTATGTCCTTTCGGAGAGAGTAAATCAATAGCCCCGAGCGGTGTCCTTGAATAGATTTAACCATCTTCTCAAAGCCAAGGGTTTTAATTTGTGAGATGTAAAGATGTCTATAGTCATGGCAAAATAAAATACAAAAATTCCAAGGATAATAAGACTCATCCCGTACTCCCCCACCTCACCTCCCCCAGGTCTGTGTTCTGGTACAAAGCCAAAAAAAAGGAGGGGGGGTAAGCATGAACTTTGCTGAGAACATGATTAGCCTGGGTTCTTCTGAAGTCTTGAGTAACACAAGCCCTAACCCACCTGTTGCTCCCTTCACCCCCAGGCACATCTCAGCCAAACCCTCTACACACAGTTCCCTGGGCCTGGCCTTTGCGGACCACTCTCCTCTCGACAAACCTTATTTTTCCTGTGTCCTGTCACTCAGGACAAGATCAAGTCCTGACTTTCCTGGGCAGCACCCATCAGGTCCTGCTCCCCTCACCCGACTCCGTACCGTGTGATGGAAACAGTCTGAGGAGTAACACCCCGTCCCCTATAGACTGCTGGGAGTCCAAGGAGGGGTACCCAAAGGGGCCTGGCGCTCAGCCACGGAGCCACTTAAAAGAAAGGCGATGTAGTTGGAGAAGTCAGAGATGACAGCCTTCACAAGGCAGAGATGAATGCTCACGTCCCAGAGAGGGATGCTACTTGGGGACGCAAGACCAGGCCCGGAGGTGGAGAGAATGGTCACTGGCTGGGGAGGTGAGCAGGGGCCTAGAGCAGGATTAGCTTAGTGGGAGGCAGGGCCCTTGGAAGGACATGGGGGGGGGGAAGGGGGGGAAGCCAGAACTGAGTCTCTGAGACAGCATGACACAGAGGAGGCGGGAGGGAGCGTGGTGTAGAGTTTAAGCTTTGCCGTCAGAAAAGCACAGGTCAAATTCCAGCATCTCTATGCGCTGCTGACTTGATATCATTTCCTTAACATTTCCTAAACCTCAATCCCTTTCACGGGAAATGAGGTAATATAATCCACTTCACAGAAATCAAGTGAGATTTGAAACTAACGAATTTCAGCGACAGACATACAGTAGGGGCTGGCTGGATAAATGGCTGATGAATGAGAGGATTGGGAGAATGCTCAGTCACGCCCCCTGGTGGAGCCTTGAAGCCTAGCACATCGGAGAATGAAAGGAGCATTTAGGAGATGGTGTAACTTACAGGGTGTGCTGTGGCCAACACACACACATGCATACTCACACATGCACACTCACACACATACACACTCACACACATACACTCTCATACACCCACACATACGCACGCACACTCATACATACACACACACTCTCATACACACACATACTCACATAGACCCTCTCACACACTCTCCTACACTCACACATACACACATGCACTCTCACACATACACATATACACACACAATGTACATTCACACCTACACAGTCACACTCTCACGCACACTCTCACACTCTCTCTTTCACACACACAAACACACAGAAGCTACCCCTCTGCCAGATCCTCCTCGATGCTACAGCGGCAAACAGAGGCAACCGTATACTAGCCGCTTCTCCTGGTGCTCGCACGCACAAAATGCAGCCAAGAGAAGTCTCCAGATCTGAGTGTGTCCAGAAGCCACGTTACAGAACGTCTGTTAGTAAACTGGAGGTTGTTACTGCTGACTGAGTGATCCTTGCCAGAATAAGTAAATCTCTAACACAAAGCTGATCAGAACCGACTCAGAGGAAATGCTCTTCTAACACAGCCTTTCCTTTGGTGCGTACTCCCACCCCAGCAGGTCCCTATCCACATGCACACGCGTGCACACACTCACACCACAATATCTGCATGGAAATCTCACTTTAAGTGAAGTTTTAAAAACACTGGTTGTGATCGAATTGATAGACAGATGGTTTTTAAAAGAGGCTCTGGGGGCGCCTGGGTGGCGCAGTCGTTAAGCGTCTGCCTTCGGCTCAGGGCGTGATCCCGGCGTTCTGGGATCGAGCCCCACATCAGGCTCCTCCGCTGGGAGCCTGCTTCTTCCTTTACCACTCCCCCTGCTTGTGTTCCCTCTCTCGCTGGCTGTCTCTATCTCTGTCAAATAAATAAATAAAATCTTAAAAAATAATAAATAAATAAATAAATAAATAAATAAATAAATAAATAAGGCTCTGGTGGCAGAAGGACTAGCAGTCTCACTGGAATGTTCTCTGCTGTGGCAATAAGGTAAGCATGGTGACCCCTCTCCAGGCTATCCTCCTCTCCCTTCTTCCCAGGGGCCTTGCACAGGGACCTGAAACCTCCCATTGGCTGGAGAAGGAGTCTCTCTCCCTCAAGAGCGAGCAGGGATGGGAGAGTCCCCACAGCCAGTCGGCCCTTGTCACAACGGTCCTGAAAAGTGACTGTGGCTTTTCTTGTTGGGAGTTTGTTTCAGGGACTAGGGCAGCATCACCGTGTACCCATACAGCCTGGCTGCACCCCATCCCCTCTTCCTCAAGAGCCCTGCCTGGGGAAGGAAAGGCAGGCCCCTCCCCGGCTCCTGACACAGGCGCTCCTGCTGTGGGAGACACGCTGCCTCCTGAATGCCAGGCTAGATCCTTCCAGGGAGCATCAGTGCCTGAAGCTAATCCCAGCATGTCAATGACACGGCTCTTCTCTCCGCTCTGAGGTTGGTCGGAACCAGCCTGGCATGCAGCAACTGGCTATGGGTCTCCTCTTTTGGAAGAGTTTACATTCTACTCAACTCAGTAAATGCCCACAATGGACCCAACCTGCCCTGAAGGAATATTAGGGAAATGCATATGAACTATTATTTTAATGCTTCATAAATGTATGGCATTAATGAATTTTCAAAGCATTAACCTTTATTACTTAAATATGACACAACCCTGTGAAGCAGCAAGGACCAATCCTGTCACCCAAAAATAAAGAAACTGGGGCTTAGGAAGTAGTTAATCCAGGGTCATGCAACTAGTCACTCGCCAAGGCAGGCCTACGAGGTGTCTAGCAGGAAAAGTTAATGGGAATGCTAAGACATGTTCACACAGAACAACCACATAAGGGGTTGGATGAGACAGAGGTAGTGATGCCGGTACTGGAGGTTTCCCTCTTACTGACCAATCTGGGTTCCGCTGGGAAGGCATCAACAGTTTCTCCGTCTTGCAACCCCCTACATCCAGGAACCGGAATCATCCCTCTTTGTGGATGCTCCATTCTGCTCCATATGAGTGCTGTGTCTATATGTGAATGGCCACTGGCCGTGTGTGAGGTCCCTGAGGGCAGGGAGGGCTTGGCGCAGCACACAGTAAATGGTCAGTATTTTTTTAACTGACTGTCCTCCAGCTGTTCTGAAGGTTAAAGCAGGACTTGACCATGCTGTGGCTCACTGCTGCCATCTAGTGGCCAGTTCTACAAAACAGCACACAGATGGAGCTGTTTCCCCACCATCCTGCCAATCTGCCAGCAGGGCCACCCCGCAGCTACAGTCCACCCTTCTGGTCAGGAACAACTCACACACAGATTTTCACCACACTCTTTAAAAATATATGTGTATCTTGGGCGCCTGGGTGGCTCAGTCAGTGAGGCATCTGCTTCTGCTCGGGTCGTGATCCTGGGGTCCTGGGATCAAGTCTGGCGCCCTGCTCAGTGGGGACCCTGCTTCTCCCTCTGCCCCCGTTCCCCTCCACCACCTCCGCTCATGCTTGCTCTCTCAAAAATAAATAAATAAAATCTTTAGAAAAAATAAAAATATATGTGTATCACATGCTAGCACAGTGTCCGGCTCCAAAAGAAAAGTCAAATAAGGAAATCAGACAACTAAGAGGCATTGCTTATGTGGACGAATATATGCTAGAGCACATTAAAATACAGGAAAAGCACACTTCGCAATTCCTGATTTTAAAGAGCCTACAGTTTAATCTGAAGTCATAACACCGCAGCGCCAACATCCCGGTACACTTCACATACTTAGAGCAGTGGAAGTTTGAAAATTCCAGGTGACGTTTGACCCAGTAGACAAAGCAAAAACTTTCTGGAGCAAAAAATTTGAGAAAACAAATGGCATACTTTTATATATATATTTTTTTCACCATGATGATTCAGATAACCAGAGAGCCCTCTTCCTACAAAATACTTAGAAATTCTAGATAAAATATTAAAAAGCCCTGCTTAATGCAGAAGGGAGCGAACAAGAAAATGAAGACATTTTACAGGAGCCAAGAATAGGAATTGAAACATAAGGATAAGACACTGTAGAAAATCAACGGGCAGACTTGTAACATGATGAAGTAGTTTTTTCTGAAAGCTAAAAATAAAGTCAATGAAATTAAAAACTCGATGGTTACGTTTTGGATGGCAGACTAAACATGGCTGAAGAGATAATAAGGAAACTGGAAATAGATCTGAGAAACGTTGCAAAAATGTAGCCTTGAGAAGCTAAAAACGTGAAAAATAAAAAGTAAAAGACTCAGAGGAGAGAATAAAGGGTCCTACATCCATGCAACTATATCTCTAAAGGGAGAGAACAGAGAAAGGTGAGTAGACAACAGGAGAAAAGGTAGCAGCTATGATTTTCTAGACTAGAGGAAACACAGAGATTTTGCTAACTAGAAAGCACAAGTAGGATCATTAAAAATAAATCCACACCTCAACACTTCATGACAAGCTGCTGCAGAACATCAAAGACAAAGAGAGCTCTCTCTAAAAAAAAACCAGGAGAAAGTAGAAAAATATGTTCAAAATGTTGAGAGAAAATAGACAGCTAAATTGCCACTCAGAAGTGAAGGTAAGGGCCGCCTGGCTGGCTCAGTCAGTAGAGCATGCAATTCTTGATCTTGGGGTTGTAAGTTCAAGCCCCAAATTGGGTGTAGAGATTATCTAAAAATAAAATCTTTAAAAAAAATTTTTTTAAGTGAAGGTGAAATAAAGACATTTTCCAACAAAGCATATATCACTAACATCCTCTGTGGGGGAATCACTTAAAAGATGTACTTAAGGAAAAAAATCAAATCCAGAACAAAAAATAATGCAAAATGACATAGGAAGTAAAGGCATTTTAGCAAAATTCTGGGTAAATTTAAACAAACACTCTGACGGCATACAGCAATAATGATTTTTGAAAAACAATAATGATAACTAAGAAGGGATATAAAGGAGCAAGGTGGAACTAGCATGCCTAGCAACATAAACACGTAAGATGGGCGGTGTGATCAGAGTTAAGGCTTTCTAAAGCTCTTACATCGGGAGGAAGTGAGGGATTTTGTCAAGTCAAGCATGCTAATGCTTGCACATTAATTTTAAAAGATAATCACAAAAGAAAAATAGAGTGTGCAATTTCCAAACCTGTAGGGATAATAAAATTGAACATAGAAATCTCAAGAACTTCTGGTTAAACACAATAGGTTTAACCACAGTTCTGTCTCTGCTTCCTCCTGAAAACACCCTAAAGATAATATTGACAAAAATAAGTGAGTTCCACAAGATGAAACCCAGAATGCAAAAATCATGTGTATTTCTATAGGCTAGCAACAACACTGGAATTTGGAATTTAAAAAGAAAATACTATTTACAATAGCATCAATAGGAAATTCATAAAAACAAATCTGATAAAAGATGTACAAGACCAATAAACTGAAAACTACAAAACGTTGTTGAGACAAATCAAAGAAGATGAAAAACAATGGAGAGACAGACTTTGTTCAGGGGTGAAAAGACACAACATTGTTAAGATGTCAATTGTACCCAGATTAATATATGGATTCAACACCCTCCCAATTATATGGGGCGCCTGTGTGGCTCAGTCGTTAAGTGTCTGCCTTCGGCTCAGGGCGTGATCCCAGAGTCCTGGGATCCAGCCCCGCACTGGGCTCCCTCCTGGGAGCCTGCTTCTTCCTCTCCCACTCCCCCTGCTTGTGTTCCCTCTCTCGCAGGCTGTCTGTCAAATAAATAAATCAAATCTTTAAAAAAAAAAAAAAAAAACCACCCTCCCAATTATAGCCTCAGCAGAGCATTTTGTAGAAACTGACAAACTGATTCTAAAATGTACATAGAAATGCAAAGGACCTATAATAGCCATAACTATTTTGAAAAAGAAGAACAAAGTTAGAGGGCAAACACTACCTGATTTCAAGACTTGTTATAAAGCTGCAGTAATCAAGACAGTGTGGACGCCAAAATAGACAAAAAGATCAGTGTAACAGATTCCAGAAAGAGACCCACAAATACAAACAGCTGATTTTTTAGAAAAGTACAAAACCAATTCAAAGACGAGAGTCTTTTCAACAATGGTGCTGGAACAAATGGATATCACACGAAAATAAGGAACTTCCATCTACAGCTCACACCATAAACAAAAATTAACAGAAAATGGATCACAGACCGCCCTGGCCAGAGGTAAAGAAATGAACACTGTCTTCATGCTTGTGGCTGGGTCACCGACGTTGCCCCAAAGCCACGGTGTCTGAGTGGCGGCCACAGGCTTTGACTCCATGAACCCACTTCACTGTTTTCATCTGCTCTACTCTCCTTTCTGGCTGTGTACAGACACCTTATTTTCCTCGCCAACACTTGGCCTGAGTCAAAGTTGATCATTTCTAAATACCGCTTTGGCCTCGTTACACTTTGCACTGAAAATAAATAACACACTTTATGTTTATTATAGTTTTTACTGTTTCTAATTCAGCTTATATCTATTCTCTCCCATCATGTACTAAACCATTCAGCGGAGAAGGGCAGAGATTACACTCTCATTTCCCAGATGGAGAGCCTGGCAGGACGAGTGATAGGACCTGCCAACATCACGGGCAAGTTCAGACCAGAGCGAGGCCACCTGACTCCGTGCCCGTCCTGCACCGCCCGCCCTGTGCCAGAGATGGGGCCTGGCCTGCTTAAGACACATAAGGTAAGGGAACGCTTTTGTCCACCTTAGTCACCAGTGACTTGGAAGATTTGGACCTCACCCAGGGGTTCTTAGTCTGAGAATTAAGGACGGAAAGACAGAAGGGCAAAATTCAGGCAGTCTATGAATTTAAAACTTATTTCTTTATTTTCACTAGCCTCTGAAATTTTTGCATTTCCTTACATTATGAATGTAGACAACAAACCACAGGAGTATTAGCTGTACTTATACTTGTTTATCAGCAGTAGAAATCAGTCATTTTCATAATATGGTTGTTATAGAATGTCGAAGTATCATTTAGGTTTAGTAATTCTACATAATCAGAGGTAGTTCTGGAAGTAGAACCAAGGTAGTTCTTAGACGCGACTCAGGATCTTGTTATTTGATGGATTAATAAAGAAGCACATGTGTTACCATATCATGCATTTGTTTCTATATTTTGGTAACTGCGTTTCAATATAATTCATTTCCTGGGGCACCTGGGTGGCTCGACTCTTGATTTTGGCTTGGGTCATGATCTTAGGGTCCTGGGGTGGGGCCCCGTGTCAGGCTCCATGCTCAGCACGGGGACTGCATGAGATTCTCTCTCTCCCTCTGCCCCTTCCCTATTCATGCACGTGCCCTCTCTCGCAAATAAATAAATGAAATGAAAATCTTTTTAAAAACTATATATATAGAGGCACCTGGGTGGCTTAGTCTGTTACCCGTCTGCCTTCGGCTCAGGTCATGAGCCCAGGTCTGGGGATGGAGTCCTGCATCTGGCTCCTTTCTCAGTGGGCAGTCTGCTTCTCCCTCTCCCTCTGCCCCTCCCCCACTCACTTGTGCCTGCACGCTCTCTCATATAAATATCTTTAAAATTAAATAAAGGAAAAAATTATATATATATGTGTGTGTGTGTGTGTGTGTGTGTGTGTGTGTGTGTGTGTATAATTCTTTTCCTTCAGTGTTTTGGAGTGTTATTTCATGTAGGTAAAAACATTATCCTGAGAGGGGGTCCTTAGAAGGCACACTGCTAGAGGGGCCTAGGAACAAAAAGAAACTAAAAACCCTAATTGAGAAAAGAGAGGTGCTTTCATCAGCCTGAGTACATCCCAAGGGAGGGGGACACCGTACTGAAGGGCGTGCCAGGCACAACACAGGCTGTCCCACTGCAGATGTCCAGGGCCCCCTCGGCTTGTCCGCCCAACAGACTTCAGCTACAGAACCAGAGGACATGGTATCTGACCCCTTCATTTTGATGCCAGGACTGTCCGATACTCACTCTTTTCAGGTCTTAAAAAGCACACCATTAAGTTTTCAGATCCATTTTACATTACTAGATAATACCCACCCAGATCTCTCTCCTTACTCCATCCCTCTCTTCATCACAGAGGCATCAGAGTTGAGGAGACACCCAGAAAGGGGTGAGCTTCAGCCTGGGAGGCTCATAGCCCTGGGGCATGTCTCTACAGCAAAAGAGCCTATTTTGGTTTTGCTAAACCCTCCTCTGTCAACAGATGAGGCTACCCTGGGGGGCAGGGCTTTAGCAACAGCTGCAGAGAATTCTAGTTTAGGGATTTTCCCCACACCAGCCAGCCTCTCCCAGATTCCCTGAGCTCCAGAGAAGAAACTGCCTTCCCAGAACTCAGTGTTATCCAAGCAGCCCAATTCTGAAGACCACAAAAACAGCTACCACTCACGGGCACTTACCACCACGCACTGTCCTGCCACTCTGCCTACACACTTGCATTCAATACTCTGGGCCAAGCAGGGGGCTTTGCTCCTAGGTTACCACCTGCCCAAGACCACCCAGCTATTATGTGAAGGAGCCAACACTTGAAGCTAGGTTTGCTGACTCCAGAGTAATTCACCCCAACAGGCTGTCTCTCCTTGTAGCAGAAGCTAGACGACACGGAAATCATTAAACACAGGTGGAACCCCTTTCACAAAATTCAACTGACACCAACTCACTAAACTTAATCTTTTGAAAAGGCGCTCAATTTTCCCCCCTCATTCCACTGCCTTCTGCTGACCAAGTGAGTATGACTTAGGTCCTTCTTCCTGCCAAAAAGAATCAATCCAAGAGCGGAGATCCATCCAAACTTTTGCCAGCAAAGCTTGCCCCTGAGAAGCTCCAACACAAAACCCAGGAGAAGGAAATTCTCTTTTTTTAAAGCCCTAATCGAGTGCACTGCAAACCTAGTGCCCAGGTGGGAGGATCTTGACCCAGTCACTTTGCCTCTGGGCCCTGGTTTCCTTACCTGTAAAATGAAGGGCTTGGATTCCTGGTTTCCAAGAAAACTCAGAATTCTCAAGGGAGAGGCTGCATGATTTTCAAGATGCCCTCTTGCCAACTTTAACCACATTTCTGCTTTCTCTAGTGAGACTTCAGATAAGATGTCGGGAAGGGCACCATGACTAAAACGTGCCTGCAGATGACTACCTTGCCCACCCCTGAGGTCATCCTGAGGAACTCTCCCAGGGCAGCCATACTAGTTTCTCGCATCTCCTGGGGTAGGGGTCAGGGTCTTGCAACCTGAGGGCAGTGGCTGGCCTTGAATGAGCTTAAGGTAGACTCAAACCTTCTTTCCAGTCCCCACACAGGCAGAGAGGAGGAGCCGTACCTCACAGATGACATTTCTGGGAGAAATGGGCCCCCAAGTGCAATGAACACCACGGATCTGAACGGTCTGTATGATGAGATACACAAGGCCCCTGGTTTCCAGACCTGCCTGTGCATCTGATTCACCTGGACAGTTTTTTATAAAAGATCTTCTCCCCAGACCTACAGAATCAGAATTCCCAAGAACGGATCACACTGATCTTTTCAACAAACTCACACTGACTGTGATGACCGCCTAGGACCACCACTTCCAATAGGTTACAGCAATAGAGAAACCAAGAGGGTCCTTTTTGATGGGCTCTAATGAAGCCTCTCATAAAGACCCTCCAGGAAGAACAAAAGAAGAATCACATCAGCAGTCAGAAGTCTTGGAGTACTCTGACAACTTTCCTAAAACCACAGAAGCCACGCGAAGGACATTAGCCCAGCCACGCCGGCCACCTCCTGCGGCGACCCAAATCCCACCACTAGATGGCAGACACGCACCAGACAGCCTTACCTGGCAGGGCGCCTCCTCCCCAGCAGCTCTGGGTTAAATCCGTCCCCTCGGCGGTGAAACCAGAGCAGGACCGCATTCCTTACATACCTTGCAGTGGGGCCGAAGCAAAGTGTAGGTGTAGGGAAAGCTGGAAACGTCCGAAGGGAGTACCGCCATGAAAGTCGAGAATCTCATGAACTGAAAAGAAAGTACACAGCACTGATAAAGTGGAATCTTGAAACACGTGCAGCTGTTATTATCTTACATGACAGAATCCCAGACTTTTCCACATAAAATCCACGGAGACACGTGAGATTTGAAAGCAGAGGCCACGCTGGCTTTCCCTGGCCACAGGCGGTCAACACTGCACTGAGCCCCAGGCCATTGTCATTCTGCAACACATCCGAGGAAGCACCATCTGGCCCAAACAAACCCACAGTATCAAAAGGGAATGAACGCTGAGCAGGAACGGGACTGTAGGACAGTGAGTTTGTGTCAGGCAGTTTCATGTTCTCCAGCCCCTCACCTCCACTCATTTAATTGAGAATCGGTGTCTGGGTTTAGTCCTAATTCAAGTGGATTCATTTGGCTATGTTATTCTAGGTTCCCAGTGGATTGAAAAAATACCTTGAGTATATAGAAAAGCATAGCCCAAGATTTAGCAAGTGAGTTAACTTCATTCTAACAAGTGATCTGTTGAAACTCAGCTTCAAAAATAGAAACTTTAAAAAAAAAAAAAAAACAGCAACAAGAACAAAACGGGGCACCTGGGTGGCTCAGTCAGTTAAGCATCGGACTCTTTTTGGCACAGGTCATTGATCTCAGGAATGTGAGATCGAGCCCCATGTTGGGCTCCACACTCAGCCAGGACTCCCTCTCCCACCCACCCCCCGCCCCTCCCACCATGCCCGCGCACTCTCTAATAATTTTTTTTAAGCAAAAAATTCTAAACATCTTCCACCACCAGATGATGATAGAAATGCTAATTTTCCCACCCCACCCCCCAGGTCCCCTTCTCCACCCCTCCCCCTTCCAGGGAACCTTTAAGCAGGTTTGAACAGGTTTATTTTCATCTGAATGAAGGGAGGGTTTGACTAAAGCAGCACAGAGTCAAACGGGTGTCTCTAAGCTGTGGAGCCCAGGGTTGGATGGGAGCCGGTTGTGACAGAGGGCGGGGACACAAAGCAAACCGGCTAAGGGCCTCACTGGCCTGTCCCTCCACTTAAAAGGGAGCAGAACTGCAATCTGAGGAACGAGCTGAGTTCCAAGCAAAGCACCCAGCTCCAGAGGTGACCCACCAAAGACTGAGTGGGTGGAGAGCAAGACATAGGGGAAACACAGCTACACCGGCTTGTACCACTACCTGTGCAAGACACTTGCTCCGTGACTGATCATGTCTTCAGGGCCTGAAGAGGACAGTCATGCCTGACAATAATACCAGCTCTTGTAGAGGCACCTAGGTGTTATTCAAAAACACAGCCGGCTTCTGAGGGTGGATCCTCTTAAAGTTCCCTTGGATCTGCTACATTCCTTGATGGGTTTGCGCGTAACCGTGAAACTTGCGTCTGGGAACAGCAGAATGGCTCTACATTGTTAACCTTAAAAATAAAATTACCAGTTATTCTACCGGCAAAAGATGGAGTTATTTAGGAATACCAAAGACCTGCAACCTGGGAAAAAACAACTCCGCAAAAGCAGAGACACTACGGCAAAATAGGCGAGAGAGGTCGGCTTTTATAGAGGAAAGGGGAAGTCGGGAAGCCTGTTACCAACAAGCCCATTGGAGTAAACTGGGAGTGGGGAGTATAGTGGTCTCTCATTGGCTGAGCTGTGTAGGTCTCTCATTGGCTGAGCTGTGCGGGTCTCTCATTGGCTGGACTGTTGCTGGCGGGAGAGGAGGGAAGTCTTTTTCCTCCATTCGGGATAGTCAAGTACTCTCCCTGTGCAAGGTCCTCTCTCCCTGTTGGATTTGCAGTTGACACGGAGTGGTTCGTGGGTAGGGTGCGAGAACACCTGGCCGGACCTCCTAACTCCATTTTAGCGAGGTTTCCCTTTATTAATTTTCACAGAACGTGCATACGGGTGATTGGCTGGCTGGAAGGCAGTGGTGAAGGCATGGAAGCCAAGAACGCGCAGGGGGACTGGCGGCTAAGAAGAGCACAAAAGCCAGTTATTCTACAGTCTTTGGTGGTGGGTGACCTAGGTCTTTTAAAAACATGGAGGTAGCGGCACCTGGGTGGCTCAGTCGTTAAGCACCTGCATTCGGCTCAGGGCGTGATCCCAGAGTTTTGGGATCGAGCCCCACATCAGGTTCCTCTGCTATGAGCCTGCTTCTTCCTCTCCCACTCCCCCTGCCTGCGTTCCCGCTCTTGCTGGCTGTCTTTCTCTGTCAAATAAATAAATAAAATCTTTAAATAAATAAAAACATGGAGGTAATAGGGGGCACCTGTGTGGCTCAGTCAGTAGAGCGTCTGACTCTGGGTTTTGGCTCAGGTCATGACCTTGGGTCCTGGGATGGAGCCCAGAGTCAGGCTTTGTGCTCAGCAGCCAGCAGCGAGTCTGCTGGAGATTCTCTCCCCGTCCCTCCCCTGGCACACATGCATGCTTTCTCTCAAATAAATTAAGATCTTTTTAAAAAAATGTATTAACATCTGCATTGTTACGTATCAATATATACAGAGTAATCACACACTAACACATGCACCTGTGAGTTCTCTTGAAGTTGCTCACATTTCATAAACTTCCTCCACCCACCCGCATAAAGTTTTCTTCATTTAGAAGGTTGCTTGGAGATTCAACACGGCAGTTTAGGGAAGGGGTGGTGAATGGCCCAGAACAGGCAGTGAGGGAGGAGCTGGGCAATACGGAGCCAGAACGGAGCCAGAACATCCCACAGATCAGAAGCTTCCCAGAAACCTTGGCCCTGGGTTTTGGGGACAGAGACAGGGACAGAGGAGAAATGCACAAGTGCACTCTCACCAGCATTCCAGGACAGCTGAGGTCTGGGGTCCAGCCCCGCACCGCGAGGCTCAGCGACAGCAGGCTGCGTGCATTCAGCCTCCTACTCACATCCACTGAGCCGCTGAGCCCTCGCGCCCGCTGGCCTCCGTCACTGCTCCTCCTGCCCAAACACCACAAAGGAGACAACAATTGGCTCTTTTTTTGTCCAGTCTTTATTTACAGCAAAGTACATAGTATGTGGGCATTTTTGTAACTACTAACAGTAAAGGCAGGGTGGCAGAAAGAAAAGGAGGAAGAGCAAGCATCAGAAAGAACGAAAGAAAAAAAGCCTACGTCTTTATTTAGCTACTCACCCTGTTCTGAGGCAGGACCAGCGAGGCACCACCTCTAAGCGCAGCGAGGAAGCTGATCTGAACACCAGCCACCTGGCCGAAGGAGGGCAGCACGGGGCCCAGAGACAAAAGATCTAAGGGAACTCAGCTCCAGACTGACCCCAGTGCTTTTCCCAACCTGTTCTCTGCCTTGTTGTACCTGACGCCAAGTCTGTTTCCCCCACTCCGCCCTGAGAGAGGGTGAAAGGAAGTTACGAAAGTCCAGCGGGTCCTCCCCAGAGGCAGAGCCCTGCAATCCAGAACCTGCCCTCGCCTGCCGAACCCAGCCCAGGTCCTTGGTGCTGGAATCATTGACAGGCAGGTGCAAGACTCCAGAGCAGAAGAAAATACTGCCCTGCCAGAGGCTGCTACTTCCCTCCGCTGGCCTTAGGTGCTAGCACAGTCAAAGCTGCTAAATCCACGAAGTTGAACAAGGACAGCAAAGGAGGTAATACACAAACCGACTGGGCTCCAGTCCCTCCTGCTTCCCAACTGCTCTGAGGAGCACGCGCACCTTCAGCCTGACCCAGTGGCCTCATGAGAGACTGGCAGTCCGCCCTGGGCACGGAGACAAGTGTCCAGTGACAAGCCCAGGAAAGGCAGGACGGCGGCATCCACATGACCACTGGGCAGCCAAGACCAGAGCGGGCTATTGGAAGCATGATGGGCTCTTAAGGATGAACTGGAGACCTTCCCCTGCCACCCGCCCCTGGCCTGTTCTTCGGCGATTCCCTTGACTAATCCCTGCCTCTCCGAGGGCCTACACTATCCACTCCAAACCAAAGCCTCAAACACCTGCAAGCTCCTCCTAGACTCCAGTCTCTCTGTCCCTCCTGGCCTCAGGCTGCCCAAGAAAAAGAAACCTGGGTCAGCACGCACAAGTTCCATTAGCACAAAGGAGTGTGAGGTCAGGCCTTCCCACGACATAAAGCTTGGATGCTTGTTCCCTGAACACTTAGTCTATGGTTAATACCTGGGCAGGGGGAGGAAGAAGCAAGCACCACTGGGCAGCTCTGAAGCCACAGGACTCCCATGCACACAGACCAACATTACCCCACCCTGCTTGTCGGTACCTCCCCCCTGGACCGCAGAGAGGACCCAGAGGACTCGGGTCATGGTTTCTGGCCTAATGATCCTACCGCTGACTCTCCAGTGGAATCAGAGATCTAATGACTCTCAAAATATCAGGTCCGGAATTTGTCATATAGAAAGCTCAAGTTCAGATAGTTGGCTAAATGCTGAGGGGGCCACACAGGGGCAGAGCTTCTCATCCCTTCCTTGCCCCAGACACGGTGCGCCACGGAACCAAGGGAGTTGTCAGCATTGCCCAGTGAGCACGGCCCAGTGCCCCAAGCCAAACCACCAAGGATTGGTGATGTTTTTTTTCCAGGAGGCCAGGCAGCCCTAGAGCCATTTTCCACCTAGGACTGGGCTACTCAGAGACACTGGAGGCTTGGTCCCAACACCACAGGTAGATGAGGAAGCAGCTAAGAACGTCAAGGCTCAGAGATGAGAAGACTCCATCTTCCAAGGCAGTGGGACAGACAGCCAAGGCACTAAATGGTTTGGCACCTGGGAGCTTCAAGTAAAGTTGAATGTGCTACCCACCGAAAGGCCAAGGCTCCCCCAAACAGGCGTGGGCTGCCCCTGAGCACAGAGAGGCCCCATCAAGGCCAGAGGCCTTGGGTCCTCAGGATCCTAACCCAGGCCTGCCACCCACCCTTCATCTCAGAACCGTGCAAGGCATGACGAGAAAGAGAATACTGATTCTGAAGCATTCTAGAACGTATTAATCCCGGTGAGTACCGGCCTCAGACGTAGGCACCTCGGGAGCCTTCCCTTGCTCCAACTTTAGGGAGCTCCCTCCAGAGCCTGCAGCTGTCTCCTGAATGTCTCAGGGGTGGCAAAGCTCTGCCGGGGAGGAGGTCTGAGTTTTTGAAACAGCCAAACAGAGTGAGAGTCACATTGAGTCCAGAAAGGGGGAATCAAAACTGGATGGTGGTGAGTCTGAGGGACGACTGGGTGTGACTAGAGAGATGTGGTGTCAGATGTACCTGAATGGCTCCAGCGGGCTGGGAAGGCAATGGGGGGAGAAGGTTCCCCAAAAACGTTTCGGACGGTGGCAGCTGCGATGGGAAGGCTGCAGGCGCCGTCTGCTGAGCACTGAGATGGTCAGAGAAAAGAAGGCTCCGGCTCATCTGCAGTTAATAGTGGAGGCTTTAGGACTCTCACATCATCTCTTCTGGATCTCACTTGGTCTCCCCCGCCCATGTCCTCCACCCCTCCACCAAGAATCTTCAGGGATCTGTACTTCTCCCAAAGAGGAGGGAGCCCTCAGGAGAGGTGGAAGTCTCTCCCCCGTGACCATGGCCGTCTGCTTGGCTAGCATGCTGTTAGCGAGCATTCCTGCTGCAAGGTGTGTGCTGTCCTCACCCTGTCGCCAGGCCCTGCACCTCAGTGAGCAGAAACTACCACTCACTCCCCATGCCACAATGCGAAAGGCCATCGGCTGTCCTTCTGCCAGCAGAAGTCCTCCACCAAAGCCCAAACTCAAGAGGCCACCGTGGGCGCTGGAGGAGCCAGCGTTCCCTCAGACACCACACCAGGTACCGTTCTACTCTCTCCTTCCCCATCTTACAGGAAGGGAGCCCATCAAATCCCTGTCAGGGAAGGAGAGAGAGGCAGCTCTGGCTTTTGGAGAGACTGAAAAGCAGATGGGTCAGGAAGGAGTGGCTGAGCTACCCGGGCAGCCAGAGGTGGGGCACTGGGCAAGAAGAAAACACAGAAGACTTGTTCTCCTCATTGGGCCTCTTCCCTGAGTTTGATTTTTGAGCTGAGGTCTTGCCTAATTTCAACTCAAAAAAGAAAAAAAAAAAAAAGAAAGAAAGAAAGAAAAAAAGAAAAAGAAGAAGAAGAAAAGGAAAAAAAAGAAAAGAGTATCTCTTGTCGACACATCATTAAGCTCCAGCTCCAAGAAGATGGCATCTGGCAGGGGAGGGGCAATCCAAGGCTCCCAACTCCACTGTCCTCGAGCTGCACAGGCCTGGGAGCCATGAGCTGGGAGCCTCCCTTTTCTACTGCCCGCCTCCCCCCCACCCAACATCTGAGCCTGCCACCCCCTGGAATACAGCGGCCATGGCCCCTCGGTGAGACTCCGGCTCGAGTCCCGAACACTCAAGTACAGGCCCTCCTACACAATACTTACAGCAAACAGCTTTACAGTATTTGTACATTTACACAAAAATAGATCCTTTTATATATATATATGTATTTATAACTGGTTACACGTTGGATTCATAATTAGGCATCACCAGTAGTAGTTGGCACAGTTTGTCATTTAAGCTCAGGGTCAAATTCGGTTTCGTTTCGCCGCTCCAAAGCACAAAAAACAAACAAAAAAGGAAAAACAAAGGCAGGTCATCTCCATGGTGTTTTCTTAAATACAGCAAAGTCCTGGGAAAGCACATATACGGACGAACTGTGCCTCCTGCTTCCTCCTCCTGTCTCTTGAAGACAGGGGCCGGGCTTGAAGGAGACAGGGGTCAATGGGGCCGGCTGCTAGACTCCGACGACTGCCTCTTGCGTGAAGGGATGTAGCCGTTGAGATAGCCATTGGTCTGCCGTTTGGAGAGCCCTCCGTTCAGGATGTCCTGAATGTGCTGCACAATGAGGTTGATGGCCACTGTGGGGCAGAGAGCGGCCATGTTAGGGACAGTGCAAGGAGGAGACAAGCCTTCTACCAGGGAACCCACCAGCTCCCCGTCCCAAGTAGACTGATCCCCGCAGAAGGCTCTTTCCTCCAAAGGAAAGATGGGACTCTCTGTTCTTAGCGTTAGAAATAAATGATACATCCCAAGCAGTGACTGATGTTAACATCACCAGATATGGAATAGACAGAGCGCTCTCCCAGACGCTGCAGACAAACACACAACACAACATCTCTCCAGGTTGTATCAACTGAATCCGATCACGAGGAAACAAAGATGAACCCAAACGGAGGGCCATTTACAAAATAACGGGCCTGTACTCCTCGAATCTATCTTCACGTCTCTGCATGGGATGGCTGTTCCATGGCTATGAATGAAAATGCCCTTCTCTTCAAGAAATAACACAGTGAGGGGCGCCTGGGTGGCTCAGTCGGCTGGGCATCCGACTCGGTTTCAGCTCAGGTCATGATCCCAGGGTCATGAGATGGAGCCCCGCGTCGCATTCCACACTCAGTGGGGAGTCTGCCTGAAATTCTCTCTCTCCCTCTCCCTCTGCCCCTCCCCCTTGCTCTCTCTCTAAAATAAATAAATCTTTAAAAAAAGAAAAGAAAAAGAAAGAAATACATAGTGAAATATTCATCACTATGACGGGCTCCCAAATAGCTCAGCAAAAAAATTAACTGCTTAAATGGAGGAAAGTTGAAATTAATTAAAAAGAGAACGAGAAGGTAGGGACTTCTCACAGATCATGTCCCAGCCTGCCTCAGTCCAGAGGGACCCCTACTTCTCAGACAAGCCGAAACCAATCAATCGATCAATAAATGCAACCGGCTCTTTCGGAATGGCTACCTTGATGGCAGGTCATTCTAAATTAAGAAGAAAATGTGCTTTTGCTAAAAGGTGGCCTCGGATGCAAGGCCTCTTAGTGTCATTGCTGGGAGTGACAGCAGAGGACCGTCTCCAGCCCTCTGCTTTCTGCTACAGAAGCATGAGTTCCTGTTTGTCACCATGCCCAGACACACACATGCACAGGGGCCTGTTCCCAAGCCCAAACGTGTAGGCAGAAATCCCCTTCTGCCTCCCAATAGCAGACCAGTGGGTCAGCCACGTCCACGGAGCCTTGTTTGCTCACCGCATCATGTCCCAAAGTGTGACTGACATAGGGTAGAAGCTATGCTCCACAGGATGACTCCCCAGCAGGACTCACCTAGATTATCTGCACCTCTAGGAATGATCACGTCAGCGTATTTCTTTGTCTGTGGAGAAAGATATTCACAACACATTAAAGAGGAATCCCAGACAAAGTGACCCCAAGCCTCTCTTGAGGGGCTATGAGAAAAGGGTCAGCCTTCCTACCAGTGACCCCAGCGCGTGGCAGCTTGAGGCCGCAAACATAGTATTTTTTATCCCCTTTATCTAAATTACAATAAATCAGCTCTCTTAATTTCTCATTATTAATATTTTAATAGTGTTTAAGCTTATGACATGCACACAGAACGTGGTCTCTGAAACCGAACTCATCACTGCCTCCTCCCTACTAAGAAAAATATGAATTAGAAAAGACCCAAATTGAAAAGGAAAGTGGTTCACCTTGGACTTCTACACACAGTCTGAAAGGGGACACCACTGATCCTATCGCAAGGGTAAACCCAAGAAAAATAACCCCCCTGATGACCATTTTCATTGGCTCTGTTATCACACTTAAAAAAAAAAAAAAAAAAAAGTAAAGCCACAATTAGATATAGTCCCCTTTTTGTTTTCTTCTTTTACTGGGATTTTGTAGACCACTTTACAAATAACTGTGTTCTGGTGTATGACCCAAGTTTAGGATAAGATCACAAAAAAATGCCTTCAGCACATGGGCATCTTCTGTACTGAAACCGTTCACGTGCAACTGTGCCAGGCCCAAACCCAACCTGAACTAGGCAGACAATTCATCAGATCCGAGCTCCTGGCTTACACAGGAATGACCTGATCTTCCCTGAGCAGAGTGGCTGGACGGTGGGAACAAGCAGAAACCACCCAGAAAATATGCAGAATTTTAAGCTCCGTTACAACTAAGTAAAACAGCAGAAAATTGGCAGGTAACTCTAATTTATGTCCAATAGTAAGTTTACCTTGCGCTAGTATTAAGGTAAAAAGAGCAGGAGAAGTCCTCAGACAGATAGGTGAATGGACAGAATTTCCTAGCTTCTCCACTCCCTCTGCTCTCTGCCCAGAAACCTAATCCTGTGACCCAGTCCTCTCCAGGGGAATGAACAGGGCATCAGCGTTACTCAGGCTGACTCAGAAAGTCCACCTGTCCCCAATCTAAAACAAAAGTCTAGTCTGGTTTGACGCAAAATCTACTAACCGACTTGAAGGAACAGATAGTTTGAGATCATACTTTTCCAGGAGAAAGAAAGAAGTTCATTACTAGGAGAAACAGAGAAATTCCCACACTCGGCCTCACTCTACACCTCTTCTCAATGCCCTCAGATCCCAGTCTCCCAAAAGAGATCACCCAAGATCAGGCTAAGTCCCAACGTCTCCCCACTCTCTCTTACAGCTTAATTATAAATCGTTACGGAGTTAGACCATGGTGAGGCCAACCTGGTAAAGACACACAACACAGGTGCGGGCATCTCCTGAGGTAAACACTTCCTCTCAAACGACATCATCTCCTACGTCTTCCTCTACCACTACCCCTCCACCCACACCACTCCACATCTCTTGACCCTGGTGGCCCTCCCTCAACACTCACCTGTCGGTCCCCATGAAGCCAAGAGTGTTTCCTGTGCCGAGGGCTGATTCACTAAACGCTGAAAATTCCCCATATCCCCAACCTTCCTTCTCTGTAAGCCACCTCCCCAGAGAGTTCCCAGCTGCCACAGGAGGAATGATGAGCCTGTGCCAGGGCAGACGTATGGAAGCTTATTCCAGCATGGCAGGACACTTCCCACAGGGGAGCTAATACAGGGGCCAAAGACAAGCTTGGGGGGGGGGGGTGTGTCTCTCAATGCAGTGGCAGAAGAGATTCAGAAGGAAATACCCTGTTGCTGAGCCCTCCCTGCACCAATAACTGCAACCATCACAGACCTTCTGAAGATCCCAATGGCCGAGTCTATGCTTAGATATGGCGTACCCTCACACCTTGAGCCCACCAAGCAAGGAGTGCAGAGCTGGTTGGAGTCAGACAGCCGGACCCTGAAGGACCATTCTGACAAAGATGGCGGCCTACATCTCCCAGAAAACACAAAGCCTCAAAGGCTGCCCTTTCTTGGGACGGGAGGACAGAGGATCATTCAGAGAGGAATGAAATTTGGGCTGGGGGCTCCATCAACTTACATACCTTTCTGTGTGCAATTCAGTTTTAAATTCTAAATTCAACAAAAAACAAACCAAGAACACAACTCACTGGCAAGCAGAATTCCTCAAAGGCAGGCTTGACGAACGTAATGTACTGAGATAAAATCTGCTCAAGGTCCCTCCCTCTTTCGCTGATGTCCCTTAATACTATAAGAAAAGGAAAAACAAGAATCAAGAAAATGGTGCATGAGCCAACACATGTCCACCCTTCGTGAGGCAGACCAGGCTCACATGGACTCCACAATTACTCTGGATGATTCACAAGCCGGATTCCTGAGAGACTTGACCAAGAGCAGGTCAGCAGCAGCTTCAAGAAAAACAAGTTACATTTTTATTGCTATAGTCAAATTTGGCCATGACATAAGGATCTCTGAAGCAAAAGGCTGTCCAGCCTCAGCCAGCAGTCTTCTGGTTGCAAGCAGCATTTGACCCAAATAAAATTTCAGTGTGAACAACATAAAAAGCAGGACAGTCCTGCGGAGCTCGTAACAGGGAGCAGATGGGGCCCAGAGAGGCGGTGGGGCTCCCTTGTTCACCTGGATGCCGTCCCCTTGCACTTACTTACCTGTGAGCAGGGCACTGACCTACCGCTGACGTGCCACCTTATCATGCCTGGCTCCCGCCACATGCCAGCCCCTAGAGGGGTGGAGGGCAGGCAGGCGGTCCAGCTGTGATCAGCCATTCCTGCTAACCTCAAGCACGGAGGCTTGCAAATAGAAAACCACTCAGTGAAACATGACAACACCATGGTTTTGGAAATGGTGGGCTGGAGGTATAAAGCCACCCGGGTGGATCCTCGCTCACCATCTTCTACCTTCTTCATCTGGGACAGGATCATTCAGGGGCTTTCATCCATCCAACACCTTTATTATTGTAATAGAGTCTTTCGTCAAAAACCAGAAAAGGGCCTGACCATCCAAGGGACTGGAATCCTGGCTCTGCCACTCTGCACTAACCGCCCTGAGCCTCAGTTTCCCCCCCAAACTCAGTAGTGAGAGTCTGGAAGGAGAGTCTCTCCATCAAAACAGCCTCTCCCTACAGGTGTAGCTGCAAATCTCAGTGCCACAGCTGCGCCATCTTCCACCCCGATCCAGAGGGGACCCTGACCATCAGCAATCATTTGTGAAGGCTCCTTGGCTCCTCTTGACCATTTCTCAGGTTACAGACTCCGAAGAGGATGAACCTCACTGCAAACCAACTAGGGAATACTTGTGAGTGCATTTCTGGACAGCCATGTCTCTAGAAAATTCCGTGCGTCCACGCATACATGCACGCACGCAGGGAGGCAGGCAGGCAGGGGCATGAAAGAGGGAGGCTGTCAGGGTTAGGATTCGGGCTGGTGCGGAATCTGGACGATTAGATGACTAGAGGACCACATTCCAGAGGGTCAGGTGACACTGCTAGACCTCCTGACCCTTCTACCAGCCCCTCCATTTAAAAGGAGATTTCTCCGCAGGAACCCTGGTCACTGGTGGCTGGTGGTTCGTGTGTCAGGACTTGCCTCACAGCCCCTCCCGGCCCCCAAGGCTAGAGGAGGTGCCTCCCCCAGCCAGGAAATGGTGTTCTCCGGCATTCGGACATGGGTGGGGGGAGGGGCAGTGCCGGCGGCTCTGCCAGGGAGACGGGGCCACGGAGGAGGCCGAGCAGCCGCCACGTGGCTCACCCCCACAGGCCTCCGGAGCCCTGGCACGCCCGCTAACGGGCTCCCCTCGGCCAAAACATACAGCCAGTGTAGCCTCCAATTCTTCACGTCCCCAGATAAAGTACAAAGAAAAAAGGAAGCCAGGGCAAAGGGTATCAGAGCTGGGGGAAAAAACAAACACACGCCCGGCACTTGTACTTAGAAGCCCTGATGTGTTTGTTGCACAAGACGTGCTTTTCACACAAGTGCGGCCGGCGTGAGCAGCGTGAGCGCCGTGTCCTTCCCCTGGCACACACACACGCACACACGGGCTCTCACCCAGCTTTCCCGCTGCCCTCGGCCCCTGCCTGCGACTCCCTTGTCACCTGCAGCCCTGACAGCGCCCCCTGCTCCGCCACCGCGTGATGTATGCGCCAGGGGGCAGCGCGGGGAGCAGGACAGTCACACTGAGGCCACTCTAGGGCCCAAGCTACCCCTCGGTCCGCCATCTGGAGCAAGGCAGGCAACACGGACCGGGTTGCAATCCTGACCCCACTCTTACCTCTGTGACCTTAGACAGGTGACTTGACCTCTGTGAGTCTCATTTTCCTTAACTGTAAAATAGAGACACGATACACAGAGACTTCCTCATGAAGTCGTTACTCCAAAGACAGGGGGATGTACAGAAAACCCTTCTGCACTGTGGCTGGTACATAGTATGCGTTCAATAAACCTAAGTTTTGGCCACAGACTATGACAGTAACAGAATCTGGGAAGCTTCCCTGACAGAGCAGGCCCCTGGGAGGGCAGCGTCTGTGAACTCAGGGGAGCTCAGGGAGCAGGGCAGACCCAGCTGAGAGCCGGGGGTCCCGCAGAGCAGGGGAAAGGTGGGAGTGGGGGGTGCAGTGCGGGAGGGACAGCAGGGCACAGACACGTGGGAAGACATAGTGGAGAGGGAGAAACAGAGAAGACAGGGAGCCATCCTCCAGTTTCTACCCTGGAAAAGGAAACAGGAAATGGGTGAGAATGTTGCCCAGACATTGGGAATGTGCAAAATCAAAAGGCATCACCCACCTCTGCTCCCCGAGAGCCTTCTACTGAGTTATCACCTTGAACAGCCCGAGACCCCTCCTCGAGCCAAGGACAACACAAGGCCAGCCAGTTCACCACACCGAAGTGCCCTGCTCCTCAGGCGAAGTCAGGAAACAGGGCCAAGCCAAGGCCTGAGTCAGAACAAGGTCTTGGCACAAACCGGACACTCCAGGGACTCAAAGCCGGCTCCCTGATCATCACTCTGACCCGGCACACTTGCTTGGAAAGGAAAGGCCCTTTCTGAAGAGGGCAGAAAGGGCAGGAAACTACCCATCTGCCCACCTTCCCTATTTGGCTCTCACCCCCGCCCTTCCAAAGCCACCAGAGCTCCTCTGGTCAGCCAAAGCCAAGAACAAGATTTAGAAGGACCCAGAATAAATATAATTCCTCAATGGTTCAGTCAATTCACTTTAAAAATTCGTCGAGGAAATATGTTCTCTAGTAACAGAACAGATTGATTATCTCAAGGTCCACGGCGGCCCAGAAGCTATGGGAACTGGACACAGAGAATTAGAGCAGGAGAGAGAGTAGGCGTCAGCCTCCTTGGTCCACTGTCTCAGTTCTTCCCTGTCCCCAAATTCAAGGGTGGGTTAGAGTAAATAGCACACATGGAGGGAAGGTGAAAGCTGGAAGAAGCCAATACCCCTGAAGTATGAGGGGTTCCCGTGATGGAGTAAGTGTTTCTCCAAGGCTGCATGGCTCAAAGGCAAATCCCCCGTTGCACAGTCAACTCTGACCGCAAGGGTCACAGGCCCAGGAAGTGTGACACGCAGAGGGTAAAACCATGGCACTAACTCAAGTCTCCAGGAATGTTCTGAGGCCCAGCAGCTGCTCCTGACTAACCCACCCTCCCACCCCACAAAGCACATGCCAGGCATGTTTTCTGTCCTACATGGACAGAGAATGAACTTGTAGAAGCAGCGTGTGGAAAGGCCCCACAAGTCCCCCAGGAAAGTGACTCGCCAGCAGGTGACACGAGACAGAGGCCTGAGAGGGAAAGCCGCAGCCTCCCTGGGAGCATCAGGGATGCGACCGGAGAAACGCCACAGAAAGCCACCATCACCTCCTGTCTCCCACCCGTTGCGCCCAACGATCCCAGTACACGAGAGCAAGGGAGAATTATCTGTGCCATCGGCGCCATTATGATCTGTCTGAATTAGAGGCCAAGATCGTCTGACTGCCAAGGACTCTGAATTCTGTATTTCTCCAAGTTGGTTCTAGTTTCCTGTGCCATGGCTCGCCCGCCTTCCTCCCTCAAGCAGAACTGCACCCCCCGGACTTCAGGACCACCTGCTGACCGAAGGATGGGATCAGGCCCGAGACCAACTCCTGAGGACACGATGACCACTCAGAGGTTCTGACCAGTCCTGATGGAAAACTCAGGAAAACGGAACGTCTACCATCTCGGGCAAAGCAGACTCCTGACCTAAACACACTGTTACCAGCTAATGCACTGCTTGCTAGGCATTTAACCTGCATTACCGTTCATCTCACAACCCAGGGGTACTGATCAATACATAATCAACCAACACGAGTATCCCTACGTATGAGGTACAAAGAGGTTACAACATAACCTGCCCGAGGTCACACATCTAAATGGGGAAATCAGGATTTAAGTTCAGTTCATCTGACTCCAATTTCTCTCCCCCACATTGGGGCATCACGCTGCCTCGCCTCATTTGACAGACTCAAGGGGACACTGAGATCGACCAAGGCAGGACCTGGGTTTGGGGACCAAGGCGATACAACGAGGTCCTGGGGCAGATGCGTGAGGGACTATCGACTCAGGCCTTGATTATCTATTAAAAAAGACTATGCAACTCTTTCCTGGCCAAAGTCATGACCCTAAAAACAGGCCTGTCTCCTTCACCTGACTGGTAAAGAAACCCAAGCCTGGGAAGTCACATGAGCCCCAAGAGCCACCAAAGTCACGAAGCTAGCCCGTGGCAGTGGGATGAGAATATGGGCCTCCCACTCTCCTTTCTTCCACCGCAGAGCTCTACCCCTCCCCCACCCCACCTGGGAGTGGAAGTGTAGGAACAACTCACTAATAGAGTGTAGACACTACTCCTTGGGAGGACAAAACCCAGGGACTGACTTCTCTATATTCCGCTCGTTCCATTTATAGTTCTTGCAAAGACAGGACTTAAGTGGATAAAGCACGAATTTGTTTCATGAACCGAGAAGAGAAAATGTCACAGGCTTTGCAGTCAGGAGGCTCTGGGCTGGAACGTATAAAATTCTAATCTGCTCGTGATTTGCTCTGGGACTGGGAGCCACCCTTGTCACTCCCGGGGTCTCGTTCCTCTTCCACGAGACAGGGATTCGAAGACTTGCTCCCTTTCCTCACCTTCCATTGCTGTCTTCCTCACCCCCACCCCCACCCCCACGGCCCCCACGGGGGGCTGTCATTTTCCGACTCTGCTGGTACCGTCTCATCCCTGCCACCTCCTACAGCAGCCCTACCTGCAGTCTTCACTCCCACTCCCTCCATCAGAGTCATCTCCCAACAGAGAGCTGAGGCCCTTTCGCGTGCCCTGCTCAAAACCCCTTGGTAGCTCTCCCTCATCAACCAGAGGCCAAATTGGAAGCCACAGTCCCCGTAATCCGCCTCAAGCAATTTCCAGCATCTCTCTGGACAGCCCTCTAGGAACTCCAGCTTCCTGCTTCCCGGAACAGGCCCTGCGTGTCTGTATTTGCACTGTGTAATTTCTTGGGTTGTCAGCATCATCACCCTACCACATCCCCCATGAAGCCTCCTAATGCCCTAGTGGAAGCAAGGGCTCCGCTCAATGTCCTACAGGGCTGAATTCATGGGCTCCACTCCCCACCAAAGGGCAGCTGTCCCTCAGGACACCAGGTGTGGGGACCTTCACAGGCACGCCCTCCGTAAGGCCTGCAGAGGCAAAGACCAAGCGACTTTGCTCCGCAGCTGCCTGGAGAGAGTGACCAAACCTCCATAGAGCTTTCTGGAAAATAAAGGGCTAGAAGCAGGCTGGTGGGGACAAGCTGCCCAGCGCTGCGGGCACTAGGGATTCCTGCCCCCAGACATCCTAGTTAGCTCTGTCTTGATTACGATGCCTGTGGGAAAACCATAAAGAACTGGGCATTTAATCAAAGTTTTCCAGCAAAACCACAACATAAACTTCTGATTTCATCTCCGTGACCTCACAAGCCTTTCGTTATCCAAAACAGTGACTAATCCCTTCTCAGATGTCACCAAATGTTTGAGCAGCAGGACATCCTGGGACTGAACTGACTCAGCTGGACTGGGCCACCAACGGGGCCACTGGAGGCTTCTAGAACACACCTCTGCGGGAGAGCCGGGTGTCCGCATCTGTGTCCACGAAAAGCTTCATCTGGAAGAGGTCTCGCACCTCCTGGGAGTAGAAGGCCAGGATCCCTTCGAAGAGCACCACGTCCGCGGGGTACACAGTGACCGTCTCCTCCTTCCTGCAAAGCACACAGCAGATGACGGGCCGGACCAGGCAGGGTGAGCAAAGGGAGGACAGCGGTGTCTGATTCTGGGGTCCCCTCCCCGTAGACCGATAGCAGGACCAAAAGGGGGAAGCTAACGCAGCCTTGCAGGGCCCTTGGACCACCACTGAAGACCGACCAAACGGCCACCACGACCGGGGCAAAGGTCTCCTCTGGCTAACTCTTCTGAGCTCTCCCCATAAAGCAGAAATAGAAGGCAGTTGTCCCTCTCCTTGGAGTAACAAAACGTGCTGTTGAACGCACAACAGAGACAGACAGAAGCAGATGTGATTTCTTCTTTTCTCTGGAGGCGTCTCCAGGAATGCTCTCAGGCTCGGCATTTATGGAAGCTAACATTGAACTTTCACAAACAGAAACTCACAGTCTTCTCCCAACAGCCCCACCCCTCCCCTGTCCAGAGGCAACTGAAGGAGGCAGGAAGGGACCAGAGAGAAGGAGGCAGAAAAAAGGAAGTTGCACAGAAGAGGAGAGAGGAGAGGAAGCATCTAAGGGGAAGGAAAGCCTCCGGAGCTCCGTCTGGCCTGGCTCCACCTCCAGCAGCACGGCGGCTGTGCGTCCGGGGCTGCAGGTGCTCCTCCTCCTCCCCCTCCTCCTCCTCCTCAGTGAGGCAGGGGTGCGCTATACCTCTCCATCTAGCCCACAGTGTCTCCATCTGCTTCTGTCCTAACCATCACCTACTGCCCCTTGCTCGAAAGTCATTGAAAGGAAAGTAGTAGTTACCAGTGCAAAGTTTACTACTCATGCGGACATTGAGGAATAAAACCAAATAAAACAAATTTTTTTATGGTTCCTTAAGACAATGGGTTTTTCTGTGCAAACACAGGGAAGTCAGCAGCTGCCCACGCAAGAGGATGCCCTGAACTTCCCTCCTGTAAACACTCTTTGATTCCTTATTAGCTCAGACCCTTGGGTTCCTGTCTAAGTTCTAAGGCAGGCACTACTGAAGCGACTACCAAAGTGGCAGAATAATGAGCCATAAGAGACAACAGAAGAGGACCGGGTGAGTAAGATTAGGAGACTCTAGAACAGTGATGTGACGTGGATGCACACAGAATCATCTGGGGCGATTTAAAAAAAAATATGTATGGCCGCGGGTGCCTGGGTGGCTCAGTCGGTTAAGAGACAGACTCTTGGTTTCGGCTCACGTTGTGTTGTCAAGGTCGTGAGACTGAGGGGCAGCTGGGTGGCTCAGTCGTTAAGGGTCTGCCTTCGGCTCAGGGTGTGATCCCGGCATTCTGGGATCGAGCCCCACATCAGGCTCTTCCGCTGGGAGCCTGCTTCTTCCTCTCCCACTCCCCCT
Organism: Ursus arctos; assembly: GCF_023065955.2. Lineage (NCBI taxonomy): Eukaryota > Metazoa > Chordata > Mammalia > Carnivora > Ursidae > Ursus > Ursus arctos. The sequence goes on from NW_026622874.1 coordinate 56,858,216, forward strand.
GCTTGTGTTCCCTCTCTCGCTGGCTGTCTCTATCTCTGTCAAATGAATAAATAAAATCTAAGAAAGAAAGAAAAGAAAGAAAGAAAGAAAAGAAAGAAAGAAAGAAAGAAAGAAAGAAAGAAAGAAAGAAAGAAAGAAAGAAAGAAAGAAAATAATTGTTTAAAAAAAAAAAAAGTCGTGAGACCGAGACTCTGTGCTGAGAGTGGAGTCTGCTTAAGATTCTCTCTCCCTGGGGCACCTGGGTGGCTCAGTCGTTAAGCATCTGCCTTCGGCTCAGGGCGTGATCCCAGAATCCTGGGGTCAAGCCCCGCATCGGGTTCCTCCACTAGGAGCCTGCTTCTTCCTCTCCCACACCCCCTGCTTGTGTTCCCTCTCTCGCTGGCTGTCTGTCAAATAAATAAATAAAATCTTTAAAAAAAAAAAAAAAAAGATTCTCTCTCCCTTTCCCTCTGCGCGCCCCCCCCCCCCTTGCACATGCACACACGCGCGTGCTCTCCCTCTCTCTCTCAAATAAATAGAATCTTTAAAAAAATGTATGCCTGGGCCCTACCCTGCGGGGCTCTGATTTCATTCATCTGGGGTAGAGCCAGAGTGCTGGTGTTTTATAAAACCACCCCAAGTGTTTCTAACAAGTGGCCAGGGGTGAGGAGCACCAGTCTGGAGGAATGTCAGCTACCAGAAAACAGGGCGCCTGCCCACCGTGGTTTAGGATAAAGAACTTAACCGGACAGAGTTCAGAAGGGAAATGGGTAGAAGAAAGGACCAGTGAGTGAGTAAAATTACAAGCCACCGTGGGCAACTGCCCTGCACGAAGGAGGGTGCAAAGTCTTGGCTGGGACGCCCAGGGCTCCGTCTGGAAAACATACTACCAGAGTCACCATGACCGTGCGAGGTGTACGTGTGCTGGTCAGGACACCTAGCGGAGAAGCATGAACAGGGAACAGGTGGTTTTCTAACTCAACAAACATGCCTCATCAATCCCGGGAAAGCAGGGAGAACGTAAATGTGTGCTGGTGTTGGTGCCCCAAGAACCTGGACTCGAGCCCTTCCCAAGGGAGCAGGTCCATCTCGGGAGGAGCACCCTTCAAAACAGCCCAGAGCTAATAACACATCTACTGAGGAACCACCAGCCCAGAACACACGAGGAGCCACGCTTGGTGCAATATTCTGTGCAGACGTTCAGAGTCTGGCTGGGAAGTCCACATGAGATACTGAGACTATGAGAGCATCTGAGATACCCTAAATCCAAGCCTCTCGTTTGGCTTATGAGGAAGGGCAAGGTCAGAGCAGGGTATTTACAGCAAACAAGAGTCTCCTCTTAGTCCAACATCTGTTTGTACACCCCCATGAAAAGGCGCGTGGATGGTCGGGAGCAGTAAACTCTGAACAGCTGGGTCCCTAACAAGTGGCCCTTGAGAGTGGAGGGACTGCTGTGGTCAAAAGTGGTCAGGAGAAGTTTCACAAAGAGATGGGCTGTGGGCCACCGAAAAATAGGGTTATAAAATATATGGTCTGAAAAGAATCAGGAGGAAGAAAAAGTGAATCACATCTAGATGGGGAATTCTGCTGCGGTTTCTTTTGTTAATCCGTGAACCCCTCCTGCTGCACAGGCTACACCCCCGCCCCCTTCTATCTGGTCAGGTCCTGCCTCCTGCCAACCACCGCCTGACCTCGGGCCCTTAGGAGTCTCTCACCTGGGCTACTACTCCAAGGGCTTCATAAATAACACTGTGGATCCTCTCTTCCTGCCACCAGAATGATCTGCTCCCACATAACAGCCGTCTGGGACTCCTTACTGCCAACATGTTGGAGCTCTAGCCGTCTCCTCTCTGGGGCCTGCCTCCTAGCCACTCTTCCGCACACTCACCCTCATCCTGCCACTCCTAACCAGATGCAATTCCCCACCAAGCTCATCCCTGAAATGCTTCCCGACCCGTTTACCTTGAAAATCCCCTTCTCCAACGACTTCTTATGCTTTCCAATATACAGCTTAAATATCGCCCCCTCTATACAACCTGCTCTAAATACTCCAGCCCTCCCTCCCTCCTTCACATTTCACCATGGGCCCTTACCTTAGTTATCAAGCTGCATTTTAATTCCGCAGCAGAGCTCCGCCCTGGACCTGAGAGCTGGCGGGCTCCCTGTGGGTCTCTTGTGGACAGGACATCACCCCCACTCCCTGCTAAGGCAAGAAACTACAATTCCCAGAATCCTTTTCCCTCTGGGTCCCAGGGTGCTTTGCCAATGGGAAATGTAGAAGATGAAACAAAACCCACATAATTTTTAGGGGACCTTAACAGCCACACAAGGCAACTTTTGCAGACACTCCACAAGTCTCCCCCCGCCCTTGGAGGCTGGGGCACAGATCTGGCAGCTTCTTAGACTTGCCACGGACCCTGGCTTCTTCTCCAATGCCTCAGACTACAGCCTCCCAGATCTTAGCTCTCCCAGCAGCCCCCTCTACACTCTTATTAGCTCCAATTCCTATACTAAACCTCTTTTTGCCTGCACGGTCTGTGGTGGTTTGATGCTGGAGGTGCATCTTGTTCTTTGAGTTTTCGGCACAGTAGCATCTGGTCCATAGTAGGACACGCTTCAGAAGATACCGGTGAGGGATGAAGGGGAGGCGCTAAGCACCCTGGCTTTCCAGCACAATGTGTTCACTCCCTTCCTCCTCCAACCAATCTTTGCCACACCTCAAGTTCTGGGAAAGGCACAGAACATGTGAGGAATCCCGCACTGATGGCGGGCTGAGATATGAACTAAAGGACACACAGGGAGATAAAGATGGGCTTCTAATTATAGAGACATTTGGTAGTGAAAGATGCATGAAATCTAATTTCCCATTAAAAAAAAAGAATTCCACTCGAGAGAATGAAAGAAAGGAACCAAGAAGGAAGGATGAAAAGCAGGTGGGAGAAACTTTCAAAACAGCACAGTGCTGAAAACAACACTTACTGACCAATTACTAGCCCAGAATAAGGAGCAACTACGCGTGCTTTAAATGCCATTCAGAAGTTTAGAGTCCGCCTGGGAAGTCCCCAAGGAGACAGAGTGAGCACAGAGTCCTGGGAGGCTCGAGGGAGCTTGGGAGCCTGGCCAGCAGGTGCGAGTCCTCTTGTAGCCTCATGCAACCACTCAGAGGGAAAGAAGATGAGCCCCGCCTCTAGACCTAATCAGGAGCATGAACACAGATCAGCAGAAAGGACTAACTGAGAAACTCTCCTGAGAGTTGAGCATCTGGTCTCCGGTGACCTCAGTGCTCTCACACAAGGTCCAACCAGGAGAGAAGAAAGAACAGTTTTCTTTGTTCTTCCTGTGTCCTCTGCCTGGCCCCTTTATATCTTATTCCAGGAACAAAGCTCGGGGCTGTGAATCAGGACAAGTGTATAGTCCCTCACCTCCGCCCAAATTCATGAACCTGTCCTTAGAGAGTTAGCAAAATGTGATGAGCGTACTGTTCCAGGAAGCGCCAGGTAAACTCCCCAACCCGTGCACACCCACAGCGCACGCTGCTGCCGGTCACAGACAGGCGGCCACGGGCAGGGGGTAGGGGAGAACGCAGCCTGCAGCCTGAGAAACGGGAATCCTCTGAGAGCGGCGAGGAGCAACGCCCAGCCCCGAACAGCTCACTTACCGGGAATGGGAAACAAAGTCATACACGGGAATCTGCACTGTCTTCCCTTCAGTGATTTCTTTGAGTGTCTTGAAGATGAGTTCATTGTCAAAGGCATCTGCAGGAAATCAGACGGTTAAAACGTTGCCGAATTTTAAAATGATTTCTCCTATAATTACCCACATCTATTTCCTGGACGTATACCACACCCTAGAGGAATATATACACCCCACCGAAAAAAGCCAGATCTCTACCCAAAGCAGAAGGCAAATGTCCTGGATCTCAAAACAGAATGTATGAATGCGTTCTGAGAAACTCACTTCTTTTTTCTACCTTTCCATCCCACCCTTGGCCTCTGCCATCTCTCTCCTCCAAGTTCAGCTGCTATCCTGAGAACTCGCACACGTTAACCTGGAAAGCATACGCGTGACTAGGGGAGCATAAGGGGCACCAAGTTTTGATTCCAACAGTTGTAAGAACCAAAACCAGTGACGCCTGGATGGCTCAGTCGGTTAAACTTCGGCCTTCGGCTCGGGTTATGAGATCCCAGAGTCCTGGGATCGAGTCCCACATCGGGTTCCCTGCTCAGCGGGGAGCCTGCTTCTCCAGCTCTGCCTGCTGCTCCCCATGCTTATGCTCTCTCTCTGACAAATAAATAAAATCTTAAAAAAAAAAAAAAAAAGAACCAAAACCAGCTAAAGGGCAATGTGCTCATCTGGTACTGTCAAGGCAAAAGTCACGCAGTCATCCTGGACTCTCCATGGTCCTTTCTGCTAATCAGTGAGTTTCATACCCTGCCATGTGCACACATGTGTGGGATGGGGGAGTCGGAGGGGGCCCTGGCTGCTTTAGATCAGAGGCAGAACAGGATGTGTTCGTGCTATCCTGTGTCTGGCCAATCTCACGTAACAGGCTCACATAGAGTCGCTCTGGTTCAGATGCAGATGCGATCCGTTATTTACTAAGCCATGCAACTATGCATGCGTTTCCAAAATTCCTTCTTTAGGCCCCACCATAACCCCGCAAGGTATTTATTCATCCCCCATTTTATCAATGGAAACAGATTCCAAGAGGTCAAACAACTTCCTCAGTGAATGAGAGGGCGAGCACATACACCCACACACCCACACACCCACACCCTCAACTCCTGACTCACCCGGGTGATCGAAATTGAACTGGCCCTTCAGGGCTTTGGCCTTCTGCTCCGAAGTGAGGACGCGGTAGAAGCTATCCTGGCTCAGGATGACCACCTGCTTCTGGCGACAGTCCACCTCATTCTGTCCCAGGAGCTGCACAATCTTAGCACAGACGGAAGACTGCAGGAGAGAAGAGAAGGCGGGGGATTAAAGGCTACAGAGTAGCTCACGGATGCACACGCCCCACGCAAGGGGCTTCTGGAAAAAGAATCCAAAGGCTACCATCTTGCATGATGGATTAGAAGGCTAAAGGAGAAAGACAGTTGGCTGAGAGGGGGTCCCAGAGTCTCTTCCTCCCCTTCCTAAACACAGCTTACTACTCGCAGGTATCTGCAGGGGCCTCAGCGGGGAGGAGGGCGGTAATTCCTACCGCCTCATCCATGAAGTCTTTTCTAAAGCCACGATTACAAAGGAGCACGAATTTATTTATCCCTGCTTGTGCCCTGGTATAGATAACACACAAAACTGCAGAAAGTGGAAAAGAAGGCACAGTGATGACGTGCGGATGGCTTAAAGGGCCTCTGGGTCATAAGTGCCTAGAGCACATGCAGAATCAAAAACCATGGCCAGAGAACCCGGCCAGTTAGCAGTAAGGCCAAGGTCAGGGCTTTGGTCCTACTTCCCTGGGTTACTTTTGCTCTAGTGCCTGGCCATGGACTAGTTCGCACTCACACTCACAGTAAGCCTGAGGGCTGCTTCACACACACACACTCCACCCCTTATGGAGTGCAGTGACATGGGACACAAAAGGCGACCAACACCAAAACCAAAGTGGGGTATCCCTGCCGCGAATGGGACAGCCGGCTCCAGATCAACTCAAACCTACACGCTTTGTGTCATGTTGCTGGCAATACACATATCTACCTATGATGTTGTGAAAATAAATGCTTAATTTAGTCCTCCTTGCACTTCAGGCACAGTTCTCAAAACCCTTGTATTTCCTATTTTGAGTGGAGGGGCACACCCGTCTTTGTTATGTTAAGGAGGAGGCTTCTGGAAAGAACCTAAGGGGGTAGTTGCCAGGGGGACCAACCTTGTGATTGGGTTAGAACTTTCAGTCCTACCACCCTGACCTCCAGGAAGGGGAGGGCAGAGGGCAGGAGCTGGAGGCTGAATCAGGGGTCAACAATGATAGAACCAGAAATGCGTGTGTCATGAAGCGTCCATACAAACCCAAGAGGATGAGGTTTGGTGAGCTTTCTGGTTGGTGAACGCCTGGAAGTGTGGGGAGAGTGGCCTGCTCAGAGAGCACTGAAACTCCACTCCTCTTCACACCTGGCCCTACACAACTTCTCTTCCACCTGGCCAGTCCTGACTTAAATCCTTTTATAATCAACTGGTAACCTTTTAAGTAAAATGCCTGCGTTCTGTGAGCTGCTCTGGCAAATTAATCAAACCCAAGGAAGGGGCAGTTGGAACCTTCAATCTATGGCCAGTCAGCCAGTAGCACAGGTGACAACAGGGACTTTCAACTGACACCTGAGGTCAGGGCAGAGGGGGTGGGGGGGGCGGTCTCGCGGGACTGAGCCCGACCTGTGGGAACTGATGCTATCTTCAGGTAGTGTCAGAATTATTGGGGGGGATTCCCAGATACCCTGCTCATGTCCGGAATTGCTTGTTGATGTGGGGAAGACCCTCCCCGCCCCACACGCTGGAATTGGAATTGGGGTACAGAACCTAAAATCTACCTCTTTTTCTCTGCCATAATACATACTCTTCATCAAAAGAAAAACATAAAAAACAAGTGCACTCAAAAGAATGAGATACTGAAGGACCGTATTTACCAACTTGTATCTTTCTTCCATTTTGTACAGATTAATTTAAAAATAAGAATGTCTACATTACAAAAACCCTACAAGCCATAGCTGAACCTCCTTATGGAGCTGGCTGACCTAATTACAAGAGACGATAAAAGTGGCATAGATAGAGATTTCTTGGGCTCAGTCTTGGGAGCTTGCTTCACAATAGAAGTTACTTTACCAAATGGTTTTAACAAGGAAAAACCAGGACACTTTATAAAGTTACATTTCTCAGAAGCTCTGTATTTGCTTTGTCGAAGCATAAGGAAAACTGGACATTCCTGTTGCCCTAGTCAATCCACACGAAAGTATTTTGCACAATATTTCCTATTGCACCAATTGTGACACACAACCAAATAAGGATCTTTGGACGAACAGTATTTTGACTCGATTGTTAATTATCTGAAAACTACTGGGACACCTGGATGGCTCAGTGGGTGAAGTGTCGGCCTCCGGCTTAGGTCATGATCCCAGGGTCCTGGGATGGAGCCCCATGTCGGGATCCCTGCTCAGCAGTCTGCCTGCTTCTCCCTCTCCCTCCGCCTGCCACTCCCCCTGCTTGTGTTTGCGGGCACGCGCGTTCTCTCGCTCTCCTGTGTGTGTCAAATAAATAAATCTTAAAAAAAAAAAAAAAAAGAAAACTATTTTACTTTTCTGACATTTTCACATATTAACAGAAAAGCATTTAAAACAGGATTTTTGGCACAGCAGCTATTCCAGGAAAAAAAAAAAATCACAGAAAGGTAAAACTTGCACATGACTTAAGCTGGATTCAAAAATGAAAATACCACAGTAGAATCAAAGCCTCTATACAATTATAAACTATACATTTTTAAACAGGTGCCAGCCCATCATTTCCTTTTCCTAACTTCCATCTGGTTCTTATATCCTAAGGCTACTCAGGGTCCAAGTCTACACCTGTAGCTTTTATTAGCAGACAGAATTACTTCTAGAAGTCCAAACAACAAAAATGAACAGAGGGCTTCATGGGACCAGATGTACTTATCTACTTGATTATTCAAATCGTGGTATTTTTTACTTCTAGCTAAAATCCATTAATTTTTTTAAAATATGAATAGCAATCTCACTACTACCAAAAAACGTGTATATAAAGAAGTTACATTACCTAATTTTGCAGGTAAACCATCATTTCTCTTAATCCAGGTACAAACTAGGACAAATGGATATAATGGCCAATAAAATCAGGTTAATGATCACATCCAGAAAGCCAGCGTTCATCACCATTTCTCATCAAGGATATATCTGGCTCTCTTGCTGGCCCACAGTGGTATCCCTCGGCTCCATGTCTTCATGGGCCTGTTTGGTGATCTTACTTTCTACAAACACACCATCACCTGTAACTGATTTAGTAAGTCAGGCCCTAGGCCACGTGTTCCATGACAACCGCCCTTGGTTGTCACAAGTGCTGTCCTTCCCAGATGTGGAAACCACGTGACATGACTTGCCTACAACCCTGCTTCCTTTAGGCCTCAACCTAAAGGGTAGTCAGAAGTCCCAAGGCAGGAGTCCTTTAACATAAACACCACTGTGTGAACAAGCAAACAACATCTGTCTCCAGGTTAGTCTAGATTTTTCTACTATTTTCGTCCTCCTGGAACTTGTCAAGAATGGCCTCTAAAAAAAATCTAGACAGCTGCTGAACCAGGGGCAAGAGGTACACAGGGGTTCATTATACTATTCCTCCACTTGAGGACAGGTTTGAATTTTCACACAATCGGGAGGAAAGAGCCCTACAGAGACTCTACCTTGCCTTGTTTGAAGTCTGCTTCTTAGGTCTCTTTCATTTTAATTTGCCTTCCCCCTAATCTTGCCCTCTTCAACAGGATGAAATGGAACTCCAAGGTGTCTCGTTATCTCAAGAAGGGAAATAATGACTAGGGTTGGAAAAGGCAGGCAGTCGGGAGCTTACCTACCGACACTAAGAGTGGGCAAGGGGCCAATCAGTGGGGTGGCCTAAGGGTTACAACGATTATGTCACAGAAAGACAAATACTGTAGGATTCCACTTAAAGGAGGTATCTAGAATAGTCAAATTCACAGAATCAAAGTAGAATAGAGGCTGCCAGGGCCTGGGGGAGGGGAGGAAGCGGGGAGTTTTTCAATGGAAATACCTTCACTTTTACATGATGAAGAAGTTCTGGAGATCAGCATCTAACATATGACTATACTTAATACTACAGAAATGTTCACCTAAGTATGGCTAAGGTGGTACACGTTACCCAATGTGTGTATCACCACAATTCAAGCAAGCATTATTATTAGAACAAGACCAAAATGGGCATTTTCTTCCTAGTTAGTACTAGGCTCAGTATTTTTAAATGATCTCACTTAGGACAACCCTATGTGATAGAAATGATTATCATACCCACTCCACTGACGTGAAGACCGAGGTGAAGACAGGTTACACGACTTGCACAGGGCACAGGAGGGAGAGCCAGGACTCAAGCCAACTGGTCTAACCCTAGAGCTCACCCCCCTTACTGGCTGCACCGACCCGGCAAATAGCTTTTGCCCACTGGAGCTGAGCTTAGTTTCAGTGACATCTCCATTCTCAGTGCAACGTATCCACAGTATATTCTGTTCCTGACATTTCTAGCACATTTTTCTAAAGGTGGGGAGGTGGAAAATAAGCCAGCCAGGACTGTGGGTTGCTGTCTGAATTTGGAGTGAAAGCCAGGTCGATATGAGGTTATCTTTAGAATAAAGTGGGAGATACAGATAGAGATAGAGAGAGAGATAAACACACAGAAACACACACACACACACACACACACACACACACACACACACATATGCAATAATCAGTGGAGGGGATCTGAGATTTCTTCACTTGTATGGCATTTGAAGATACCATCTCCTTTAATTCCATTACAACAAGATGTGACTATTTTATCTCTTTTTTATCTAATGAGGAACCTGAAGCTTGGAGTCCATCAGTTGAATGCCTTGTTCAAGGTCCCAGAGCTGAATCTCAAACCACAGCTCTTCTAACTTCCAATGCCCGATTCTTTTCACTAGTCCAGAACCGAAGCCCTGATATTCTCCATGAACAGACTCTACTTCCAGAGATCAGTGATGGGGGAAAGGAGACACGGAGGGAACTGGTTAGGAATATAACTCGGTTTTTTGTCCCGCTGCATCATGAGAGTCAACATAATGGTAAATGTCAAAGAATTTCAGAGAACTAAAGGCAGGGGAGTGACAGGCGTATTGAAAAGAAGCTGAAAGGACACACAGACACACAGACACACACACACACAACTGTTCGAGATGTCTGGAACCTAAACTGGAGTCTCTTCAAAAGACTCTAGCTGTTAGGAGCCGGTCACTGGGAGCCCAAAGGCTCCGTAGTTCTGAGAACATGCACGCATTCGACTCGACGATCCGGCCAGTCCCCCAGATGTGCTGAACAATGTGCCAGCCTCGTTTCTCAAAGAGACACACTTCCTATCCGGAAAGCCCCAGGAGCAAGCAGTCAACAGACCCTCCAGCTGGCCCTGCAGCTGAGTGGCCACAGGCTCCTGTCCTGCCATAGGAAGTATGATTTCTCTAAAGCGATTCTCATGGAGGAGGTGGCTCCGACGGCCCGGACACCATCTAACCGTGCTATTGCTGGTGTGTGTCTGTTCCACACGCACCATCGAATCCTTCAGGTCCTCTGTCCAGTTCCAATACTGCTGACAGAATAAAACTAACAAACAGGGCAATGGAGCTCTGGGTAACTTCTTTGTTAAGAGCCCTCCACCCTCCACACGTAGCTGCTGAGAAGCTGGACGGAGGCCAGCCGGAGAGCCCAGGAGGCCTTCAGGCTGGGTGGGTCCCTAGAGCAATGGGCTGGCATTTCGTAAACGCGTCCTTAGAGAAGAACGGACGAAGGGACGTGCTACCCAACATTTAGGAATCCCATCGAGGTGCTTGCCCCACTCTCGGTAAGCTGCCTCAGGATCTGGCGGAGGGCTGCTGGGATGGGGAAGAGCCTAGCAACCATCCAACCCAGGGCTGAAAAGAGCCAGCTCCAGGTGAAGGGTGTTCTTCATCACGGCCTCCTGGTCCTTAGGAATGCGTTGTGGATGTCCTTTAACACCTGCCCTGAACCTGCCACCGCCATTAGCTAATTAGCTCAAGAAGGCCAGGTGCCTCTTCAAGCAGGGGGACCCCATCCAGCTCCTTCACTCTGGGACTGTTTGCAAGTTACCCCAAACACTGCGGACAGCAGCTTTCGCTGTCACTCACATTGCGTAAGAAACATTACCACTAACTGACACGGTGTCCAGCACGCCCCCCAGACATGACATCACTCCTCTGGGGGCAGGGGTTGCCCCCACCCAGCTCTGAAGCTCTAATTTACAGGCATGAGAAAACTAAAGCACCAGTAATTTGCCCTGGGTAAGGTAAAACAAAGCTCGAACATGCCAACGGGATTCCCAACAGAACTGACCGCGTGGCAGCCACAGGGAGGCGGTATTCAGGGCGCTCTGGTAATGTCTGTAAGGACATCCATCTTGGGGGCCTGGGTGCCCCAGAACCCATGCACTGCAAGTGGGTTCTCCTGGCCAAAATACAATTACCGCCACCCCTTCCCCACACACACACACAAATACCTAAGTCAGAAATTCACTAAATTGTTATGTAATCTAAGAGTCTTAGGTACCAAAAAGCAGCCACAGGTCAATGCAATAACCTACAAGGCCCCTGGACCAGAGAGACCAACTGTGACTCAGCATTTGCTCCCTGAGCCTCGCAGGACTGCGCACCTGCAGGGCTCGCTCAAGTGTATGCCATGATTACCACAGAAAATGTATGAATTCATCCAGAAGACTTCTTTATCCTTCAGACCTGGTTTTTTTGTTTGTTTGTTTAAGATTTTACTTATTCATTAGAGAGAGAGAGAGTGTGTATGTGTGTGAGAGAGAGAGAGCACAGAGGGAGAGGGAGAAGCAGACTCCCTGCTGAGCAGAACGCAAGGTTCTGGCAGATCCCAGGATGCTGAGATCACGACCTGAGCCGTAGGCCAAAGGCAGACGTTTAACGGACTGAGCCACCCAGGCAACCCCCAACCTGGTATTTGTAAAAGCATAGCTTGCCCTTCTCATTCTTAAGATGAGCCTCCATTCCATCCAAAAGGACTCAGGCACGGACAGCTAGCTGCGCACCCCACTCTCAGTCCCCAGAATTTTAGCTGGGCACCTGGCCCTGCTTCCCAGCCTCCCTTGCGGCTCCTGGTGACTGTGCTAAGTTCTAACCAATTTGATAAGCAGGAGTGTAGAGTGGCAGCTTCCTGGAATCTCCTTAAACCATCAGGGTCCCTGTTGCCTCTCCTTCCTGTTGGGTGGAATGCAGACTAGAGAGCTGGAGCACAAGTAGCCACTTTGCAGCCCTGATATCATGGGACTAAAGGTAGTGGAGCAGCTAAATTAAGGGAGTCCCAGACTCCAATGATCACAGAACTGAGAGAGGAAGCACAGTGAGATAACTCATCTTGTTTAAACCCTGTCACTTGTGGTTTTCTGTCCTCTCCAACCGAAATGACCTTAATACCGAGGTCAGCCCTCACATACCCAGGATACCTCAGTGCAAATCTTCTCTTGAAAGCTGGGGTAATTCTCATGTCCTGGGCCATGACGCTGCCTTACTCATCATAGAAGCCATGAATATCTCATCAGCCAAGTCATTTCCATGGGAGTTTTAAAAGGCGGGGTGAGGAGGACCACTTGCCCGACCAAGGTCCCCAGACCACGGGCACCTCTCTGCCACTTGCCAGCATCTATGTAGCGAGCCTGAGGTATCAGAGCAGAATTCAACATCCTCCCCGCCTTTCAGCACTTGCTTACGCCAACAGGCTAAGCTCCACAGAGGAAACAGTACCTAGGAAGGGGAAACCCAGAATATAAACAGTACCAGATAAAAAACTCCCCACAACAGAAGCTCTCGGTTTTAATTCCCGATCCATACGCTGGGGCTGCGAAGGTAGTTTAGTCTAGAAAAACCCGGGTATTCAACTGCATGACAGAAAAATCCTGGTTGATCAAGAGTCACCAACATAAACGTGCTCCCAGGACTTTTCGGTGAACTGTCCATAGCAGTAAGCTCCATTCCTAGGAAAGACATTTTGAGAACTCACTGCTGGGTTCGGAAAATTTACATGTTTGACTCTGCTCTCGGAAGTCGTGAGCGCTTACTGAAAAACCCTATCAAGGGGCACTTATCAACTTAAACTGCTTTAGAGTCAACTGGGGATTAATGAACAACAGTTAACACTTAAGAGCTACACAGAAGGGGCGCCTGCGTGGCTCAGTCCATTAACCGTCTGCCTTCGGCTCAGGTCATGATCCCACGGTCCGGGGATCCAGCCCCGCGTGGGGCTCCCGGCTCAGCGCGGAGCCTGCTTCTCGCTCTCCTGCCCTCCCGCCCCTGCTCATGTGCTCTCTCGCAAATAAATAAAATCTTTTTAAAAAATTAAACTAAAAAAAACCAAAGAGCTACACAGAACAGGCCAAATGCCAGCACCTATTCACACGACCTTGCAGACACTCCCTTATTTAATCCTCAAACCAGCCCTGAGAAGGTGGGTGTTCGCATCATCCCCACTTAGGCAGCAGGAAATGGGCACAGGAGGCAGATCACACAGCTAGCCCAGGATCAAGGGCAGCGGAGCTGCTCCTGGAACGCGGGCAGGCTGGCCCCAGAACGCACGCGCTTCGGCACTACACACACTGCTGAGCCTTGCCACACGAGAGGGAGACCTGTTCCCTCCCCGAGGGCCCCAACAACCCTGCACGCACAGGTACAGTGCCAGCAATGAATACACAGGAGCTGCCGGGAGCAGAACGCTGTCCGCAAGACTCTGCAATTTACTCTCTGCAGGTTTCGCAAAGCACAGGCTTCCTTCGAAGTTAATTTTTCTTTTTTTTTTTTCTTTTTTTTTTTTTAAGATTTATTTATTTATTTGAGAGAGAGACAGAGAGACAGACAGAGAGAGTGAGCATGAGCAGGGGGAGAGGGAGAGAGAGAGAGAATCCTGAAGCAGACTCCCCAGTGAACATGGAGCCTGATGTGGGGCTCGATCCCAGGACCCTGAGATCATGACCTGAGCTGAAGTCAGGAGTCAGCTGCTTATCTGACTGAGCCACTCAAGCGCCCCCGAAGTTAATTTTTCTGATACACATTTTCCTAGGAGGCGGGCAAGACACATCACTTCTGATTCCCTACAATTCGTTCTCCGGGGAGAAAATGGTATTTAAGTACACGTTAAAGGAGGCCGGACGGATGCTCTGGGAAACAGGTGAGCCCCTGCAGGTGCGTTCGAGCAGAAATGAGCAAAAACGCTTTAAGACCTCGCCGCCTTGAAACAGATGCACACACACGGGCATGTTACGAACTGGCGAAACCCTTCGAGAAAGCAGCACAGAGGAAGGATCCTAACATTCCTGCCCTCTGACCAGCTATCAGACTTACAGTGGGATCAGTGACGGTTACAGGAAGATGATGTGTAAATGCGTAAGCGGGAAACAATACAGACTGGTGTGCGCGCCAGGACTGTCACCACGTAACATGCGGCTGAATGCCACGGGGCAAATCTGGAAGGCAAACCAGTCAAAACTGAAAACTGCAGTATTTCTTCCACATCATCTCAAAGAAAAAAAAAAAAAAGGCGGGAGGGGGAGGGGGAGGGGTGTGTCCCTGCTCCCCCTGTAAAGCCAAGTGTTCATTTCATCCACAGCCTGGTAAACAGCTGCCACAGAACAAAAGCCAAACATCAGGCAAGACAGGACTGTGCTTGTCCCCAAGCAGCAACGAGGCCTCACAACTGGGTTAAAATGATTCAGTACAAAACAGTGATTGATTCCAGGCTCCCCTCGCTGATTCTGAGCCTGCATACGGAAATTTGTGGGTATGTCTTTGTATCCCCCACAGGATAAGCACAAAAGGCACCCACACACACACACATACACACACACTTAAAACCATCTAGGCTCATTGCAAGCTTTGATGACTTTGTTGCTTACGAAGCCCCCTTGGAAAGGTGGGAGCAGAGAGGAAGTCTGCTGAAGGGTCAGTTCTTACCGCCTCGTGGTTGCAAGTGAGGCTGGATCTACTTCCTTCCCCCTTTTCTTTATTTGAGGGTTAGGAAACTGGATGAGAGGGTAAGACCCAGCAAACCAAGGCCCTTGTCCCAGGAAAAGGTGAGGATGTCTTTGGAAGAGGCATACCCAAGCCCGCCCACCTGCTGTAGCCTGGCTTACTGAGTGAGAATAATATGTCTAGCACAGAAATTAGGGCCCAGGACTCAAGTTCTTCTGAGAGAGAGACACAAAAAGAAAGCTGACACTCTCCCCCTTGTTTAAAAAAAAAAAAAAAACATGAATGGGATAAAGGAGGGCACAGTGTGCCAGTTGGGTCCTCTCCTCAATCTTTCCAAATTGAAGGCCACACATGGGTAAACGTTTAATGAAGACTTAACAGCACAAGGGTGCTTTGCTGTATCCACTATAGCTGAGTTAACTCTTCCTTCCCAGCAATCCTCCTCCACACTGTGGAAAACCAGAAGTCAAACTATCTGGTTATCAAAAGATTCTTTTTTTAAAAATTTCCTCTTTAGGTCTCCTCCAGCACCCAGGCCTAAATACAGAGCAGCAGGGAAAGGAAACTGAAAACACTGTGCCAACAACCCACTTCCCTTCCCTTTTGAAAGTCTCTTTTAAAGTGTCTTTGAAAACTCAACGTCATATTTATTCTTCATAGCTTTGAAGAAAAGGGGTTCAAATCCTCTATGAGCAGACTTCATTCTCGTGAGGCTCCCCTTCCAGGTGTTGATGGATTCATCGTTTATCAACCACCTCCTAGGCCCCCAAAACAACTCTGGAATCAAAAAATAGATCAAAGAACTCCCAAGGTGACACAGACCATGTGACTCCAGAAAGGATGGTGCGTTGACCACACTGAAAGTCGTCCTCAATTATTAGGGCCCATGTACTGCTGGAAACTAAGAGGAGTTAAAGCAAATATCCTCTCAAAAGAATGATTTTCTTTCCTTAATTTGTGGAACTGAAGCTACTATCAGTAAATACAGGCCCAACTTCTGTTTTACAACCACACAAGTATGTCCCACTGATCTGACAAAGGCACAAAGGCAATTCCACAGAGGGAGGGGAGCCTTTTCAAGAAATGGCACTGGAGCAACGGGACGTCCACAGGCAAAACTATGAGCCTTGACCTGAACTTCACACTTTATGTAAGAATTAGCTCAAAATGGACCATGGACTGGGGTGCCTGGGTGGCTCAGTCAGTTTAGCGTCTGACTTCAGCTCAAGGCATGATCTCAGGATCCTGGGATCGAGCCCCCTGTCGGGCTCCCCACTCAGTGGAGAGTCTGCTTATCCCCCTGCCCCTCCTCCCTGTGCTCCCTCTCTCTCTCTCTAATAAATAAAGAAAATCTTTAAAGAAAATCTATCAAATTTATTAAGGAAAAAAACAGGAGAGAGTCTTCAAGATCTAGTGCTTGGCAACATTTTCTTAAGCTTGACACCAAAAGCATTACCCATAAAAGGGGAAACTGATAAAATGAATTTCCTCAAAAATAAAATGTGCTCTGTGAAATATTCTCTTAGAATGAACAAATGAGCTATAGATGGGGGGAAAAATACTTGTAACACGCATGTCCAACAAAGGATTAGTATCTAGAATACATAAAGAATTCTCAAAACTCAACAGTAAAAAAACAAATAATCACAATTAGATTACGGGCAAAAGACATGAAGAGACATTTCACCCAAGAGGATACACAGCTGGCAAATAAGCACATGGGGATACGTTCAACATCGTCAGCCATTAGGCAAATGTAAATTAACATCAAGACGACATGTCACTACATACCTATCAGAATAGCCAAAAGAAAAAATAGTGACAACACCAAATGCTGGTGACAATGGGGAGAAAAGATCATTCATACAGTGCTGGTAGAAATGTCAACAGTTCATCTACTCAGGAGAACGATTTGGCACTTTCTTTCTTTTTTTATTTTTTAAAGTAATCTCTACAGCTAACGTGGGGCTTGAACTCATGACCCTGAGTTCAAGAGTCGAATACTCTACCAACGGAGCCAGTCAGGTGCCCCCAACAATTTGGCACTTTCTTAAAAAACTGAACACGCAATTACCGTATGACCCTGCCAGTTGTACTCCTGGGCATTTATCCCAAAGAAACGAAAACATGCTCACCCTGAAACACGTATACGAATGTTCACAGAAGCTTTATTCCATAATAGCCATATTGGAGACCACTCAGATGTTCTTCAAGGGGTAAAAGGTTAAGTGAATTGTGGTGCGACCATACCATGGAACACTATGTAGCAGTGAAAAGGAAGAAACGACCACCTGTATAAATTTCCAGGTAATTTTGCTGAAGAAAACGAAGGCAATCCCAAAAGGGTAAATACTGTAGGATTCCTTTTATGTAACACTCTAGAAAAGACAACTATGGAAACAGAGAGCAGGTTAGTGGTTGGCAGGGATTAGGGACAAGGGGGAATGGTAGTGCAGAGAAGGCAGGGGGCAGCAAACAGAGGGCATCCTGAGGGAGGGACCCTGCAGTGAGGAGAACGTTCTGTATCTTCACTGTATCAGTATCAATCCCCTGGTTGTGTTTTGTAAGCCACTACCATTGGGGAAACTAAGGAAAAGGTACATGGGACCCCTCTGTATTACTTTTTACAACTGTGTGAATTGACCATGATCTCAAAAAAAAAAAAAAAAAAGATCAATGACCATTCATCTTCTACAATTTGTCTTTTATAATACCAGAAATTCAAGCTCTCCCCTCTCAAAATTCTTTTTTCCTCACAAACCCCAAATAACTAATTGGTATGGAGTGAATGTGTTCCACATGTGGGACAGACATGAATGGGGGGGAGGGACACAAAAGAACACACTGTTGTGGGCTGAACCGTGGCCCCCAAAAACATACGACTATGTCCCAACCTTCAGAAACTCAGAATGTGACCTTATTTGGAATAAAGGTCTTTGCAGATAGAAGGTTAAGCATCTCAAGATCATCCCGGATTAGGATGGGTACTAAACCCAACGACAAGTGTCCATAAAAAACAGAAAAGGAGAAAATGCAGAGACACACAGGGAATGCCGTGTGAAGACAGGGGTAGGGACCAGAACCTATAAGCCAAGAAGCTCCAACAGCAGCCAGGAGAGAAGCATAGACCAGATTTGCGTTCAGAGCCTCCAGAAGAAACCATCACTGCCAAACTAGATTTTGGGCTCTGGCCTCCAGGACTGCAGGAGAGTAAAAACTGTTTTGTATATTAAGCCAGTACGCGTGTGGCAATTGGTTACTGCAGCCCTAGGAAATGAATGCACCTGCCATGTTTTAGTGGGCTCAAATTCTCTCTTTTTTTAATCACAGAGGCTGCGAGCACTTTCTTCAACTTCTATTTTTATATACTCCTGGACACAATTTTTTTTTCTTCTTTCAGAGGATACATGCCATAAGGACGTACCATTTCACTTTATAATCTTTTCCTGCAGAATTTTTCCTGGTGTTTCTGTTTGCTCTACCAGTGAACTATCGCTAGCTGGCATTATCAAGTTTCTACTTCCTCAAATATCCTGGTTAATCATTATCATGCATTCCCAACAGATCCAACCCATTTTTGAAGACTTCGACTATACTTTAAAGTGAAACTGCACAGCCTTGAACTTAATCTACGGTTTGCCTGGTGACCAAGAAGTTGCTTCTAGGTCTGGCAATGTGCTTTACGGCCTTTATAATGAGAACCAGGCATGCTTCGGTGGCTCAGTTGGTTAAGGGTCTGCTTTGGGCTCAGGTCGTTCAGGTTGTGATCCCAGGGTCCTGGGATCCAGTCTCGCATCGTGCTCCTTGCTCAGCGGGGAGTCCGCTTCTCCTTCTCCCTGCCACTCCCCCTGCTTGTGCTCTGACAAATAAGAATTTTTTTTAAAAAATTTTTCTGAAAATGAGAAGCAATTACTAGGCTGCAGATACGTAAAAATACTATTCAAGTGAGCTTTTGTGTTTTGATAGAAATGCCCAATAAACTTCTGAGCAAGACAGATTAAAAACAAACCAAGATAGACAAAAGCTACCCACTTACCAAAGTTCTAAAAGGCAAAAAATGGGTCCTCTGGAATCAGGCTGGGCACACAGGACCTGGCTTGGTTCCTGACACTGCTACAACCACACCAGGCAACAAAACCTCTCCGACTGTTACAACTGTTACCAGCTGTGAAGCCTGATATCCCCTCCACCAACGGGTGCTAAGTGTTAACGGGATGACACACAGCCGACCGTGGTTAACACAACAGACATGTTCAATAAAAATTATTCTCTTCCCTAAGACCCGTCAAATTTTCATTGCTATAAATATTTCTTGTTAACAGTCTATTGAGATGCTTTTCTTTCGTAATTCAGTTGAAGCCTTTGTGATTCATGCCCCTACATTTGCCTTTCTTCCTACCTACCAAAACTAAGAAACACCATTCTCTAGTGCAGAATTCTGTTAATTTGTCAGGGCTTTACTGTTCCCGTCTTGCTGATCTAAAACCTGAGCAGAAATTCTGGTTGATTTTTTTTTTCTTTTTTTTTTTTTTTCTTTTTTTTGCAGTTCTCACCCCAGTTTTTGCACTTACTTTTACTTTCGAGGTTGTCAGCTGTTCCAGAGGTAGGATCACCAGCCAGGTAACAAAATTTCAAAGGTAAAAAATAGCACCGAGTAGGCCTCTTCCCACCCTGTGTCCCCAGCACCTTTCTGACAACCTCTGGGCAGCCACTGTTTTCCATTCTGTACCCATCCGTTCAGAGGTGGGTCACTGCAGCTCAAAACCTGCAGGTATGTGAACTTTCCAAGCAGGAACACCTTCATTCACTCCCATATCTGAGACCATCCCATGGTGCATTTAGGAACACCTGCTCTGTATAAGCCTCACCGTATTCACAGGAAGGAACCGCAGCTCATCTTCCACTGATGGACATTTAAACGGTGCTCAGCTTTTTCTAAAACAAGCTTTATGGGGGCACCTGGGTGCTCAATTGGCGAAATGTCTGTCTTTGGCTCAGGTCATGATCCTGGGGTCCTGGGATTGAGCCCCACGTGGCGCTCCCTACTCAGTGGGGAGTCTGCTTCTCCCTTTCCCTCTGTCCCTCCCTCCTGCTTGTGCTAGCTCTCTCGAGCACACGGTCTCTCTCTAATAAATAAAATCCTTAAAAAATAAAAATAAAAACAAGCTTTATATAAGTAGGACAAGTTTCCAGTACTGGATTTGCTAAGGCCAACAATCTGCATTTTTTTAAACTTCCATATATAAGCCCAGACAGCCCCCCATCAATGATTCACATCTACCAGCCTCCTCATACCCTTTAAGAATATCTAACTTCATGCTAGCAATCTAATTTATTGCTCTAAGTGAGAATAAACATCTTTTCTATGCCTAAAAGCCTTCAGTTTTTCTTTTTCTTTCTTTTTTTTTTTAAAGATTTTATTTATTTGACAGAGAGAGAGAGCCAGCGAGAGAGGGAACAGAAGCAGGGGGAGTGGGAGAGGAAGAAGCAGGCTCCCAGTGGAGGAGCCCGATGTGGGGCTTGATCCCATAACGCCAGGATCATGCCCTGAGCCGAAGGCAAACACTTAACGACGGAGCCACCCAGGCGCCCCAATTTTTCTTTTTCTGAAACCATGCTGTTGATGCCCTATCCTCATTTCTCTGCTCAGTTATGGGTCTCTTATACCTGATTCTAAAAAGCTCTTTATATACTAAAAAAACTGGCCGTTTCGCATTGTAACACAAATATTTTTTCCAGTTTACGGTCTTTTTACTTTGAAGTGGTGTTTCCTGTAGAAAAATCTTAACTTATGTAAATTGATATTTTCTAATGTTTCTTTATCCTGTTGTAGTTAGAAAGGACTTCCCTACATAGAAATGTATACTAAATTCCCCTACGATGTCTTCTCTTCCATGACCCTCACACCCTTTCTTTGCCTTCAACTCCCGAGATCCTGCCTGGATTGAAGGAGGACCACGAGACGGCAGGAGGGCTGCAGGCCAGTGGCCCTCTGCACCAGAAGCTTCCAGCCAGACGGCCAGGGACACGGATGGCAAGCAACTGAACGGAAATGAGATGCAGCGCTGTGGGCTGTTAAGAAACTTCCTGTGCACATACAAACAGTTACAGAAAAACCTGCAGCTGTGTCCCTCTGGAATTCCTCCGGAAAGAGGCAGGCTCTGCTTTCAACCCTCAGGCCCACAGCTGCACAGAGGCTAAGGGATCTGGCCGGCGGCCCCACGTGAAGAGCGGGAATCCGCAGCAAGTGTGGAGTACGTCACAGACGAAGGCCACACGTAAAGTTACTTACTTTACAAGGTGTATTTCTCCCACCCCGTGCAGGATATTCTGTTCAGAGTATGAAATCCTGTTTCTCCCCACCACGGCAAATAGCTAAAACAAGCACACGCCCCCACCAAAACAAAACAAAACAACAAAACACCAAACTAAAGACTCATGGGGAGTTTCAGTCCAAACGAGCCTTCCATAAATGAAACACAAAACTGAAGACAGGAAAGTAAGAAGCACATTACATACCAAGTGTCTGTAATCTTACCTTGATGATCTCCTTCTTCCCCCCCTCCCCATCTCCCTTGAAATGGCTCCTGCACATTTCCAGGAAACAGCACTCAGTTCTCTTGGGAAAGCGTCCTCTAGTGTGCCGTCTCTCTCCAGGATGGAACGAGAAGCTTGGATCTCTTCTTCCCACATCATTTAAACAGAGACTGGCTCAATAACCCCTGTGAGTAGCAGCTAAGCATCTTCTTTCATATATTAAAATTAACTTTAAAATCGTACTAGGAAAACTGGATATTCATGTTGGAAAAAAATGGGGCTGCCACCCCACCTGTCACAATATACAAAAATTAACTCTAAATGGATCAAAGGCCAAAATTAAGAGCTGACACTATGAAACTCCTAGAAGAAAACACGGGAGGAAAGTGTCATGGCATTGGATTTGGTGATGATTTTTTGGATATGATGCCAAAAACAGAGGCAACAAAAGAAAAAATAAGATGCACTTCATCAAAAATTAAAAGCTTTTATGCATCAAAGGATACTATCAACTGAGTAAAAAAACAACCTAAGGAATAGGAGAAAATCTTTGCAAATCTCATATCCAATAAGGGATTGGTATCCACAATATATAAAGAATTCCTATGAGTCAATAACAACAACAAACCAATTAAAAAATTCACAAAAGACTTGAACAGACACTTTACCCAAGAACATATACGGACAGGCAATAAGTACATGAAAAGATGTTCAACGTCACTAATCATTAGGGATACAAATCAAAACAAGATGATATGCCTTTTCGCATCCATTTAGGATGGCTACTATCAGAATTAAAAAAAAAAAAAAAAAGGAAACAATAAAGGTTAGTGAGGACGAACCAAGATGTCCTCCAGGGTCTGGGTCAGAGGACTGAAATATAGCACCTAAAGCCATGACAGGGAAGGAGGGGGAGGAGGGAAAGACCTTACCATAACACTTTTTTCTCAGTTCCAGAAATCAATTCCTCAATAATGAACACTTAATTAAAACAAATCAATAGCCTGTATTACTAGTTACCAACTTCAGGCCATGCTCCTAAGGGGTACTTACTTCCTGGTATGGGAACAACACAAGCATAGACTTTAATCTCCCAGACCGAACGTCCTCTTCCAGGAAGATATAAAAGATCGCCCCTTGCAAGGACCTTTGCTCCTAGTCTTCCTTTGCTTCATCTCCCTGCTCCCCTTCCAGCCAACCACTCCCTTCCAGCCACATGCCAAGTATCTGGGGAAGAAACAGTGATGGAGAACTAGAGTTCTGCCAAGCACGTGGAAGCATTAAGCTTGGTCTCACCTTCATAGAACCAAGAATCCTGGCATGACTTCTGTCACTGCTGATGGGAGCCGCGTCTGATTATGAGTATTCTACACTTATTACAGCTGGGGTTCTCCCAGTTAACCATGCCCCTTCCTTCTCCAAGTGTTCTCACGGGCTCCCTGGCGACGATCACCAGTGTGCTCATTTCAGATCACTTTTACGAAGCTCTCATGGTAGACACTTTGTTTGAAGAGCTTCCTACTGAAATGGAATGCACAGCCAGTGGCTCGCTTTTTTATGTGGGAGAGGTTTAAAGAGACAATATGATACAAGCCTATCTTTCCACACGAAAAAAAAGTAAGGAGTATATAAACGGGGCTGAGTAAGAAAGAACGCCAAGCCCCCTTCTCTGCAAAACAAGCAAGAGCGGGTACATATGGGTGGCTCAGCCAGTTACACATCTGCCTTCGGCTGGGGTCCAGGGTTCGAGTTCCGAATCCGGCTCCTTGCTCAGCGGGGAGCCTGCTTCCCCCTCTGCCTGCCACTCCCCCTGCTTGTACACTCTCTCTCTCTCTGGCAAATAAATAAAATCTTAAAAAAAAAAAAAAAAAAGCAAGAGCAGAAAATGGAGAACTGTCATATCTCACCAGTGTTTTCTCCAGTGGCTCTCACTGCCGCACTCACCATGACTGCTGGGGGAGGCTCACCGCCTTGCCACCCTGGCAACACACCGCGTCTGGGACCCAGTGATCACGGGAAACCACTCACAGTGCTGCCAACGCCAGGCACCAAGAATTCTGCCCACCAGGCAAGAGTATGAAAAATGTTCAGCCTTCTAACTAATACTTCAACTTTCAAGAATCGATCTTAAGGAAATAATTAAAGAGGAACCCAATGTCCAACACTGCAAAACACTTGATGACAAGCTACACAGTCAAACAAGGAGGGGGTGGGATTTGTTAAATAGGTCTTGGCACACACAATGCTGCTGAGTCACATTTGCATAGAATATTTCAGAATATGGGGGTGCCTGGGTGGCTCAGCCAGTTAAGCATCTGACTTCGGCTTGGGTCATGATCTCAGGGTCCTGGGATCAAGCCCCAGGTCGGGCTCTGTGCTCTCGGGAGTCGGCTTGGGATTCTCTCGGGAGGGAGTCTGCTTGGGATTCTCTCTCTCCCTCTACCCCACCCCCACCCCATTGGCACACTCACTTTCTCTCAAATAAATAAATCTTTCTTAAAAAAAAAAGAATATTTGGTAATATGGGGAAATGCTCAGGAGATGTGAAGTTTAAAAAATTATGATACAAAACTATTTTTTTCTCAAGTTTTATCCAAAAACAAACTAAGTTTCATGGATGTATATACATTAAAGTTCCGAAAGAAATAGAACAGTTTCAACAAAGATTAGATCTGGGTGTAGGAAGAAGTCACTTTTTTCTTCTTTATACTATTCTAATTATTTGTTTATGCACCAAATGACATGGCTCAGGCAGCAAGAGGGCCAACCCAAAACTCCACACACGAGACGCTGATACTCATGCAAATCATAAAGACATTTGTGTCTGAAACGTTATTTTAAAAAATCAGGCTGTTTACAGTGCTTAAAAATGACTGCTAAGAGGAAAAGCCGTGCTCTCTGGGGAGGTTTACCATCCATTATCATTAGGATACATGGCGCTTGGGTGGAGATGGGGAAATGTCTGTGGTTTCCTCCTCTCATTTGGCACCCCGAGTATGACCACTGCAAAAGCCAAAGAATGCACAAAAACAGGTGGCAGATCCAGAACCGTGATATGTGGGGCCACTTACCTGGTAACTGGAAAAACCAACGCAGGAACTATTAAAAAATAAATGACATTTTTGTGTTATAAACACGTAACACATGCAAGGTGACTGCTGTGTTTGACAAATACATAATGTAACTGACATATATCCTAAATGCTATCTTTTTTTTAAAGATTTATTTATTTATTTGAGAGAGAGAGAGAGCACTCACATGAGCACTAGCAGGGGGAGGGGCAGACAGACAAGCAGACTCCCCACTGAGCAGGGAGCCTGATGTGGGGCTCGATCCCAGGACCCTGAGATCAAGACCTGAGCCAAAGTCAGATGCTTAACCTACTGAGCCACCCAGGTGCCCCTCATATGTGCTTTCTACGGACATTTGAGAACCTAATCTTTATCGATGACGAAACCAGTTTGCAATCCAGCAGTTAGGATGACGGGATGACTTCTATGCCTCCACGACTAATATTCTTCATTTCTAGAACATCCTGTTTGAGGTTACTCAGGCTCAGCCCTATCAAGGTCAATTCCAAAACTAATTTAGGTTTAGCTTGGGTGGCTCAGTCGGCTATAAGTGTTCGACTCCTGATTTCAGCCCAGGTCTTGATCCTAGGGTCATGAGTTCAAGCCCTATGTTACGCTCCACGTTGGGTGTGATGCCTACTTAAAAACAAAACCAATGACAACAAAAAAAAAACCAAAAAACTAATTTCAAATATGCTTTTTTAGCATCTGGTTCCAGCGACAACTCCCCAGGGAGGGCCCTGGCTTAAAAAGAAAGGTTTCCTTGTTTACAAAATACCCTACAAGTAGCCCCCAACTTACACACTGCCACCCGAAAGTTCACTGGCTGTGCAAGGCAGGAACACATTTTCCGTGCAAACGAGTAAGGATTAGGTTCCCAGCATAGCTTGTGATGTCAACTTGATCCATACTGCTGACAAAATACTGACAATCTATCCACAAAATTTAAGAAAACAATGCTGCTGCGATGGTCAAATTTGAGGAAAAAAGAAAGTCTGTACAAGTGAGTAAATGCTAGTGCTTGAGGATACAAAAGACCTCTATTTCTGAAGCTTTTTTCTTCAATGTGGCTTGTTCAACACACAACCGGCCCACCTCCCTCTAGACTGCTCTACTCCATGCCTGTCTGGCCCGCGACTTTTCTGTGTGTCCCCCAGAGGGACACCCTCAAGTGCATCACACCTCTTAGGGTCAACATACAAAGCAGACCTCTAGCACAGCCGGTGCCAGCCACAGGAAAAGGCAGTGCCCTCTGAATGGACATCCTGGAGCTGTGCACGTCTTCTCTTGGAGCCCAGAGGCTTGCATGGAATGTTCCAGATCTGGCTGCCGCAGCTGAGAACCAGACGGTAAGAAAAAAAAATCATCTCTAAATAGCTGAATGCCTATCAGGGTTCCCAATTTAAATAAAGCTTTGTGGTTTTTTTCTACCCAGGGAGATCCTCAATTATAGGTTATTTATGCTTTATTTTTACCCGCAAATCTAACAAGCTGCTCTTCCAGATTTCAAGTGAAAGGGAAGGTAACAATTGTTGAGTGTCTCCGTATGATACTATTTTATTCTCATTGAAGGTTTAAGTGTCTTGTCAAGGCCACTCAGCAATGACATTAAGACCTGTGAGCTGAACCGAGACCCCACCTACTGGTGGGGAAGTAGGCGGAGGCAGCATCGCTGCCAGCAGCCGGCAGCCAGCAACCACCTGACTGTACGATTAAGGCAGTTAAAAAAAAAAAAAAAAAAAAAAAAAAGGCCGACCGAAGTCTCAGACTGTAGCTGCTCCATTCACTAAACTGCTCCTTATGGAAACAAGGGTGCTTGGAATCCTTTTCAATCATTTCTCTGGACAACTAAGTCTTCGAAGGTGTCAGGACTTGGAAGGAGGCTTATCTGAAACACTTGGCCTTGAGGTTCCGGGCTCCTGCGGGTTTTACTCCAAAGGACCTCGGAGCAGTGGAGCTGTGGCCAGAGAACAGCCTGGGGACATTTTCCATCCCCGCCCGGGCTGCCTTAGCAAGGGCACGAGTGTCCGGGATGCAGCAGGAAGACACACTCAGGTGCAGGGCTTAGCTTCCTGGACTTTTCTCTCGGAGACCACTCGGAAGGAAGCGAAGATGGAGAATAAGTCACTGTACGTGAGCACAGAGACCTCTGGGAGCACAGAGCAGAGAACTCTCATGTTTTATTGAAGTATTTAGTGAGGATCTCTACCAAGGCTGCTGGGAGGGCTCAGAACTTTCCTTCCAATGGGCAATGACCTCCAAGTGGGAGTCATTACAGAATAAAAATGATGGGGACCTCCAGCCCAGCTCCCTCTATTCCCCACGGGCCACCCGATAATTATCAGTTTACCGAAAATGTAACATAATTTACTGACATTATAAAAGTGGTATCATGAAATTGGTATTATTTCCCTGCAGGCAAGATAGCATGATGAAGAGAAATTAGGCTGGTGTTCCAAAGATCTGTGTTTGCATCCAGATGTGGTTGGGTGACCTTGAGCCAAGTGGTTAACCTCCTTTGGCCTAAGTTTCTCCTAAGATGGCCAGGTAGGGGACACCTAGCTTACAGGCACCTCCTAAGTGGTCAATGAATCACAGCTAATCCCATTATTGCTTGTTGACGACATGCATTGTTTTGGGGATGCGTCTTTCACTTTCAATCCAGTTGACCCTGTTAACAGGGTGCTACTGAGCTCTGAAACGCAGGGGAAGGTTCAGAGATGGGACCCAGAGGACAGATGACACTTGCCTGAACGTTCGGACACACGTAACAAGGAGAGCAAATAAGAGGCGGCAGTAGAGGGCAGCTGAGGTTGGCCAATTCAGACAGCAGCTAAGGATGGAGGCCAAGAGTCTCCAACAAAGGAGGAAGGTGACAGCTATGAGCCTCTCCCTAGAATCCCACAAACTCAGGAGTAGCCACTGGTGTCAAGCTCCACTCTCCAATCAGCAGCAGCCTCCTCACAGGGAAGGATAGTACCCATTCCAACACCTGTCCCAGGAGGTTCAAAGTGCACGTGAAGAACAGGTCTTGGGGCACCTGCATGGCTCAGTCAGTCAAGCATCCGACTCTTGATCTCAGCTCAGGTCTTGATCTCAGGGTCATGAGTTCAAGTCCCATGTTGGGTTCCATGCTGGGCATGGAGGCTACTTAAAAAAAAAGGGAGAGAAGAAGAAGGCTGCTTCATATAGACCTCATTATAGTCCTTCATTCCCTGTGTCAGAACTCAGTGAGCTATCTTATCTCGTTCATTCCTCAAAATGTATGGTTAGTAAACAGGTTGTAGCAACAAAAAGCAACCTGAGGAGAAGTTATCCAGCAGAGGCCAATCCAGAAAACAGGATTCATGGTTTACTCAGCCCCTTTCAACACTCACTTTGCTAACAGAACAATCCCTGAAGGCCTCAGACAGACGAGTCCAGAATCCAGCACCAGCTCCCACAGTCCTCTTTGTTGCTTTGAACACAGCTGGAATGCCCAGAACACCTTCCCAAAGGTAAAGAAAGGCACAGGTGCAAAGTCTCAGAAACTCTCCCTCCCGCCAGTGGTCCTCTCCTGGGCTGAGGGAGGAGCACCAGGCAGGGAGTCAGCCCAGGAGCCACCTGCACACTCGCAGAGTCGGTGATGAAACCGGGACTACTGACTCAGCAGATCCCGCGGCAGGCCCAGACACTTCTGCTGCAAAGCCTGATATAACCTCCTTGAACTTGGCCGGTCTCCCCAGGGACAAGTTCCCAGGCCTCTCACAGCAGCTGGCTGCTTGTTTGCTCATCTGTCTGCAAAACTGAGCCTCGTGGGCAACGCTGGCAAGGGGGCAGACAGGGAACCACAGTCACTCACTGCGTGACACCCAGGGCAGTGCCAACAGACCAATGACACAAGCACGAGGTGCAGGAGGCAGGCAAGAAGAACCCACACATCAATCCCTGGTTCCACCCCTCACTGGCTGAGCCACCTTGAGCCGATTGCTTAACCTCTCTGAGCCTCCACTCCCTCCCCTGAAACAGAAGATCAATGCCTCACACCTCGGACAGAAGTAAATGGGCATCTTTTTTTTCTTTTTAGATTTACTTATTTATTTATTTATTTGACAGGGAGAAAGAGAGAACACAAGCAGGCAGAGCGGCAGGCAGAGGGACAGGGAGAAGCAGGCTCCCTGCTGAGCAGAGAGCCTAACTCGGGGCTCCATCCCAAAACCTGAGATCATGACCTGAACCGTAATCAAGAGTCTGACACTTAACCGACTAGGCCACCCAGGGGCCCCCAACACCAACCCTTTAATATGTGAGGCCACCACTGACAGCCTAAGGCAGAAGCCGAGACTACGTAGAAAGGACAAAGAGCTGGGGTAGGAGGGTGGGTACGTGGAATGACAGTCAGATGGCAGCCAGAGCAGCGGGTAAAGGACATATGAAGGACACCATTCACGCACCGCGGCCTGGCACCCAGGCCTGTCCGGCGGGGCTGGCGCTGCTGGTCCTGCCTTTCACCGCTGCTGTGGACCGGCCGGGAGCACACACTGCTCATCCCTCCTGCTCCAGCTCGAGCATCACCTCAGTCGTCTGCCGTCGTCCCCGGCGTCTCAGCCCTGCGATTCTGTCCCCCTCTGGGCGCTCCCAGCATACCCTCTGCTGCGTGTCACACCAAGTACGCAGCTGCGTGGTCACCGCTTCTATCCATTCCCTGTCCTCATCTCTGGATGAGGGATCCAACAGGCAATCCGGGTTTGCCGAAAGCACTAGGGACTCGGAGCGACACCCCGGGCCGCAGCTTGCCTACGGAAGGCGCCTCACTGGCTTCTAGCCCCCGGGACTCGGGGAGAACAGGGTTCAAGCACCAAGTCCTAGTTACATGGGCCTAAGACAGACACTTTCATTTCCACACCTTAGTTTTACCACGTATTAAAGGAAGGAAGAGGAATAAAGGCCATCATCTGCTTCACGTGACTGTGGTTGACCTCAGGATCACAAAAGAAAGCAGGTGTGAGAAGGCTAGTGACTGCTAGGTGCTCTCTCAGAGTCCAAACGCTTTCTCAAGCCCCAAAAAGGTTCTGTCTGCAGAGAACGAAGCCACAGCACAGCTTGGACTAGTTCTGAGTCTCATCCGCATCAACACGTGACCAAACGTGAAAAAGAAAGCCCCAGAGCCTCAGATATCCTCAGATACATCCTTAATTCTCGGGCTCTAATACTGGTCCCCGATGACAGGTGCAGCTGCTGAAGGAGTGACATTTGACTCTCAAAGTGTTTTCCAATTAATATATCTATTAAAGCCTTCCAGCTCCCACTGGATGAGCCCAAAGCTGGAGCCGGGAAGGCCAACAGTTAAATCACCACCTGGCGGACCAAACACAAGCAAGCTGACACGTGTCACAACTCCTCGTCTGCTCACTGAAGTCATTCCAAGTCTCTTTTCCTAAGAGACACCCCTCTGGCCAGCTGCAAGATAAATAAATATACAGAAGAATGTCAACTAAGAAATTAAGACCAAGAAACATGGGTGGAGTGGTTAAAAAGAGAAGATTTTTTTTTAAGCCTTTAAAGCTCATTGCAAGTTACTTACAGGAAAAAAAAAATACAAAAAACAAACAAAACTGACTTAATACCTCAAATGTCAGGTATTAGGGATACAAGAGTCACTTAATGTTTGCTGAATAAATCAATGCGTTAACCGTAAAGTTGCCTACTACTTCAGGGGACCCCAATCAGCTTAGTAGAAGCCAGGTTTCAAAGATGCAGGACCTGCTATGGCGCATACTAGCCGCGTGGGCACAGTAAGACACTTCTGAAGCCTTAGTTTTATCACCTACTACAGGTGGGGATGGTTATACAATTTATATAACCTGTAACATATTGTTTAGAACATATAATAGGCAGTATCTTCTGCACCAGAAGACACACACCACTTTGCCAAGGGAGAGTGCTTTATGAGTCAAGAACATTTTCATATTTATTTCCACATTTTTTATTCTCTCAACACCTTGGTGCCACAGACACCTGCCGTTGACAGAGAGGATCAGAAACTGTGGAGGTCGGGGCGCCTGGGTGGCACAGCGGTTAAGCGTCTGCCTTCGGCTCAGGGCGTGATCCTGGCGTTATGGGATCGAGTCCCACATCAGGCTCTTCCGCTATGAGCCTGCTTCTTCCTCTCCCACTCCCCCTGCTTGTGTTCCCTCTCTCGCTGGCTGTCTCTCTCTCTGTCAAATAAATAAAATCTTTAAAAAAAAAAAAAAAAAAAGAAACTGTGGAGGTCGCTGGCTTGCACCAGGCACACCCAAGGGCTGGGCGGGAGCAGAGTCATCATATTCTGACTGCTCTCCTCGGCGACTCTCACCTGTGTCCCGGGCTGGCTAGCGCGAGGAAACCGAGTTCCAGGTCTTCCCTGCCCAGGGCAGCTCGGGGATGCTGCACAGACTCGCCGTCCTCACCTCTGCACCCACCAGCTGTCCTGGAACCTTCATGCTCGACCTTACATGTGGCCCCTGCTTCTGCACACCAGTGTCACCACAGTGACTCCTGGCACGCCACCCAGAGCAAGGTTCAAAAAGTACATATTCTGGGGTGCCTGGGTGGCTCAGTCGGTTAAGCGTCTGCCTTTGGCTCAGGTCATGATCCCAGGGTCCTGGGATTGAGCCCCGCATTGGGCTCTCTGCTCAGCAGGGAATCTGCTTCTCCTTCTCCCTCTGCCTTTCCCCCCACCCCCGCTGTGCTCTCTGGCTCTTTCTCTCTGTCAAATAAATAAAATCTTTAAAAAGAAGAAAGAAAGTAAGTACACATTCTACTGCCCTACGTGAGTGTGACAGCAACAGAATGTTCAGGTGACAGAGGCTATGTGGGTCCCTGTTAGGACAGAAGAAGCTGGCGATGGAAAATGCAGGAACTGGGAAGGGTCTGAATATGTATGCAAAAACGGTTTCACTTCCTACCACGGTGGATTCTGTGCCTGTTAAGATGTGTTAACGGTGAGCCGTTCTGAAACAAGATGGCAAGGATGTAGGATCTGTTGCTATATATAAGCGCCTTATTTTGGGACATCTTTGCTGCAAAATAAATGGAGACTTAGACAGTGGCTGGAAACAGGCATTAAATGAGGATGAATTCAGGAAGCCTGACTCGTTGCAACGAACCATCCCATACTCAGGTCTGTTACTTCTAGAAAGAAGTCCTGAAGAGAGCTAGCTGGACCCTGCCAATTACAATCTATGTCATTCCAGAGATAAAGAATGTCTTTTTCAGGATGCCTGGGTGGCTCAGTCCGTTAAGCCCATCTTCAGCTCAGATCATGATCCCAGGGTCCTGGGATCAAGCCCCACATGGGGCTCCTTGCTCAGCGGAGAGCCTACTTCTCCCTCTGCCTATTACTCCCCCTGTTTGTGCACTCTCTCTCTAACAAGTAAATAAATAAAATCTAAAAACAAAACAACAACAAAAAAAACCATGTCCTTTCCATGTATTTATTTTACAACTGTCCACCCAACCACGACAGAACAGTTCAAAACAAAGAAAAAAACATAGGCTGCAAACATTCTGCACTATTTACTGCTCAAGGCTGAAAAAATGGGAATCCTCATCTCGCCCAGTGAGATACTTCACAGATTCTGTTCCTTCTCTTTTCAGTGTCCATGTGTTCAAGGTATTTAGCAAATTATTAGAAACACACCACAGGCCCAAAATGGCGTCACTTGGGCCAGACCAGGTCACCAAACCACAGCTTATGGCCTGGCCTAACCTAACTGCGGTTTCCACTTTCCCCAGAAACGAAGTCTTAACCTGTCAGTGATTTTCTGATGAGCACCAATGAGGGAATGTGTCTTGTGGGCCCTCTCCACCCCCCAAAGGAAGCTGTGGTCATCCACCTAGTAAGACCCCCAGCCCTTCCCCGATGGGAAGGTGACCTTGCCTGGAACAATCTTTTCTCTTGCTAATAACTTCCTTGCCCTCACCCCTTCCTATAAAAAAAAACCTTCTATTCTGTACAATTCCTCCAAACCCCCCTCGACTCGCTGGACGGGATGCTGCCCGATTCGTGAATCATGTAACAAAGCCAATGAGATCTTCGAATTCACTTAGTTGAACTAATTCTTGTTCTTTAACACATCTTCAGAAGAGAATTTATTTAACTTTTCAAACCCAGTTAAAATCTTCTCAATCATGTGCTCTGAAAGTAGGGTGTAACAAATGTTGGGGATCTACAGGAAAAACAGAAGCACAGAGAAGTTTGAATACTGGAGTAAAGAAAGGTATTATCTATGGACTAGAAAAGACATGGTGTAGTAAAGGCTAGTAGGGAGCTGCTTCAGAGTGAAAGGCAGAACAAAAAGCAACATAAATATAGGAAAAGACAGATTTTTTTTTAATCCAAACAGATTCAAAAATTACATTAAAAAAAAAAAGACTGGGGTGCCTGGCTGGCTCAGTCAGTGAAGTATGCGACTGCTGATCTTGGGGTTGTAGGTTTGAGCCCCACACTGGGTGTAGAAATTACTTAAAAATAAAATCTTTTTTTTTTAAGAGCGCAGGTGCACATGCTCGAGCAAGGGCGGGTGGGTCAGAGGGAGAGGGAGAGAGAATCTTAAGCAGGCTTCATGCCCAGGCAGGACCAAAATAAAATCTTTTAAAAAGCAAAAGACCAAGGGGTGTCTGGGTGGCTCAGTCAGCTAAGCATCTGACTCTTCATTTCGCTTCCGGTCACGTCAGCGTCCCGAGATCCAGCCCCACCACGAGCTCCATGCTGGGCGATGAGCCTGCTTGGGAATTCTCTCTCTCCATCTCCCTCTGCCACTCCCCCTGCACTCTCACTCTTTCTCAAAATAATAATAAAATAAAATAAAGCAAAACAAGACAAAATAAAACGCAATACTGAGTTAGCAATGAACTCTAAGAGAGGGAGTTAGGGCCTGGGGGCAGGGATACAGTTCACTGAAAAGGCCACAGGCACACTGCTACGGAGCTACACTCCACGGGTACAGTGCTGCACTGGTACGCTGCGAAGTGGCACACAGGTGACACCTGCACCAGGCACACCTGCACGCAGGTACACAGCTGCACTGGTCAGGCTAGTAACGGAGACTCACGGGTCCTAGAGAGACAGCACAGCTCACGTTCCCACGGCATGCATGCCATCACCTGAATGAACTGAACGACATCCCAGGACCTGACATCCCTTTTTGCAGGCCCGGCTCAGAGCCACGCCCAGGCTTTCTGTGGCACACTGGCACGGGGACTCTCAAGCCTCCAAGGCGCTCCGAGGTCCCTGGGCAAAACCACTCCAGAATCCGCTGCCTCACTGCTTCCTATGTCTCCGTCAGGGCCAAAGGGAAGGCAGACGTGAAAGCGGAGCTCCCGTTCGCGCTTCCCAGAGAGCACGGAATTCTGACGGCACGTGCGGCTCCGCTGAGCTGGCTGGAGGCGGCTCAGGACCCCAGACGCTACAACTGTGAGGGAAGAAACGTTACAAGAGGAAATCTTTACCTTCCAGTGAACTCGACACAAGTGCTCTCACAAGCAGACATTCCAAAAGCCCTGCGTAGCCAGAGCCTTGAGCTTGCGTGCCCATGAAGAGCTCTCAAGATCACTCATTTGTCCCGAGTTGTGAAATACTCCAGAAGGGACACACAGTTAGGGTGTGGAGAGGAAAATGAAGAGGTTCCGTGACATCACTAGTACCTAAACGTGGTAAACACCGGGCGACCGTTCTGGGGCATGGAGAGCGCTCAGGTTCTCCGCCATTCCTACCATTTCTGGGTCCCGCTCATCGACTCTCTTACCTGTTAAGCCAGTCAATCTCCCTGAGTCATGCTGCTGTGAATCACACTTACTTTATCCAGAAGATGACAGAGTTGCAGAAGCTTATGACTTGCTAGTAGCTATTCAGCAAAACGCAGCCAAGGCTGGATGACGAGTATGGAGCTGAGGCACCGCACCAAGAACAGAGAAGAAAAACTACCTCGAACAAGGAAAGTCTCTGCCAACTCCCTCCAAGGGATGGGTTTTCCTGTCGAAAAGTAGCTTTTCCAGTTTTTACAGATATTCCAGATTCCCTCACTACCAGGACCCTGTACAACTGGCCACTAACTCCCAACACAAAAACTTTAGAGCCAAAGAGAGGAAAAAGAACTGTTTGACACAGAAGTTCATTTCATTTTCCTGTCAATGTTGGATCTCGTAGTTCTGCTTAAAACTATACTTAGAACCCAAGCACTGGCTTTCTCCTCTCACTTCTGCACCACCTACCCCACCACCCTGCCCTGCCCCCTTCCCCCGAAATCTCAGAGGCCAGAAAGTCCCAGAACCAAGTTCACTCGAGGATCACCACGACATTAGTGCCATTAGCATGGCTCCAGAAGAGAAACTCTGCCTTGTCATGGGTTCCCCCCCACTCCTTCCCGGATCCAGAACGCAAGGCTTTGCCTCCAGTTGTGCTTCTCAGAGCAGGACACTTGACCTCCTCCATCGGGTTCACCGGTAAACACAAAACCACAACTCCACCTTTTTCCTCATCTCCTGCCCCTCCCCCCACCCTGGTAACCTGTACCAAGTAAATCAATATGGACATTCCAACAAGGAGAATCTGCCTAGTCCTTCTGTTGAGGGCACTTTTAAGACTCTGCTCTTCCCCGTTATCATCTTACTTACTTTTCATAACCACATTAATCTGCCTTTTCCCACACTCGGCTTATTTTGTTCCACGTCTACCGAGGCAGTCCCATCTCTGTGCCTTCCTGTCACCCACCGTGGAGCTAAGGCTTTCTATCCACAGATGACATCAGCCTAAGGATAAGAATGTGAAGGGCAGCCAGTCCAGAAAGCTGACGCAGACCTAAGGATCTTCCACTGCTTCTCCAAACTCCCAGTCTATCTTAACTGTCACATTTCTTCTGGAAGTTTAACTTCTACCAGTTCGTCGTAAGATTCTAGGATGGTTATACAGACGATTGAGTTGAAACTGAACATCGGAGGAGAAAAACGAGCGCATCACAAAATGACCTAAAGAGACAGCAACCACATGGCCAACTTTAACTTCACTCCTAATTAAAGGCAAATCGACAATTCCCCATTCTGGTTTTCTTCAACTCAGAGCCACAGTTCAAATGTTCGATAAGGTCCAGGCACTCCACACATGAGTCCATGACTCAGCTGTGAACAATATTTATGTGATCGTTATGTAAAACGCTACATGTCGCTCTAACCGGACTTGATATAATCACAGAAGAAGAGACGTGTGGGGAAGGGGAAAGTTGTCACTTAAAACCTCACCATCTACAATACAAAGTCAATAATGAATGCCTGGTATTGAGAGGCAGAAATCAGAATAACGCCGTGTGAATGTGATATGGAGACAAATAAAAGGAGAAAAGAACAGAAGAGCTGAAAGTGGTGGTCTCTGGAAAGTGGGAAAATGGGATGGGGTGAGGAGGAGAGCCAACTGGTTTACAGCCTCACACGGGTGGGGGGGGAGTTAGTGGTCCTGACTGTTGTCAACATCTTCATAAGCACTAACACGAATTGGCTGTTTCCCATTTACCAAACAGCATTTCAATTGCTTTCTTTCTTTTATTTCATATAATCCTTCCAACCTTTGAGAGGCAGGCACTATTCTGCACCCATCTTACAGATGAGGAAAATGAGGCACACAGCAAGTCACTTGCCCAAGATCACTGCACTAGGAAGTGGCTGAGCTGAGGCAATACTATCTTTTTATACCATATACTTTATTTTTAAAGATTTTATTTATTTATTTGAAAGAGAGAGATGGAGCACGAGCAGGAGGGGGGCAGTGGGAGAGGGAGAAGCAGGCTCTCCACTGATCAGGGAGAGAGCCCAGTGCGGGGCTCAATCCCAGGACCCTGAGATCATGCACTGAGCAGAAGGCAGACGCTTCACCAACTGAGGCACCCAGGTGTCCCACCATATACTTTTTTAAATGTCTACCAAAGTAGTAATATACAGGTTAAATTTTTTTTTTTTTAAGAGACAGGGAGGGACAGAGAGAATCTCAAGCAGGCTCCGTGCTTACTGCAGAGCCCGAGGTGGGGCTTGATCTCACAACCCTGAGATCATGACTTGAGCCAAATCCAAAAGTCAGATGCCTCACCGACTGAACCACCCAGGCGCCCCCCCCCCCAGGTTAAATCCTTCATCATGTCCTGGCACACAAGCACCAGCATGATAGAAGGCTCGGATGCGGACAAAGCACGTGTAACGGTGCTGTCACACCAGAATGTGATTATTTAATTCAAACTGGTGCCCCCCATCGCAGGCTGAGCCCATATATCCCCCCAGTTAGTGAGAACTCCTGTGTCCTAATGAAGAAAGTCCAAGCTGCCCTCTCCAGAGTTTTAGTCATACCCTCCTCATTTGGCTGGTTCTAGAAAAAAAGATTTCTCACCTTTAAATCAAGCCAGTTTCCAGGATTCTTGCAGCCTGAAACTGACAGTATGTTAATGCTCATATCAAAGACGGCTCTTTGCTGTCCTCACAGTTCTGAGACGGGCACTGCCCCAGCAAAATGTGCACACTTGACAAAATTCTGCACCCAAGTTTCAAGAGACTGACGGCGCTTCTGAAGCCCATCCACGGACCCCACGCTAAGCTGAGAGCCCCTGCCCTACAGGACAACCCTGTGCTCCCACTGGAGAGGAAGAAAAGGAAAGACAAGACTTCACCACCTTCCAAATACTGCTATAAAATATTACGAAAGAAGTTTTAAGCGGTCTTTTTTCTCATCAGCCCAATTACAGGAACCTAGAAAAGATCACAGTCAGTAACCAGGATGCTCAGAACTCCCAATAAGGTATATGCACAGAATTCAGTGACACTGACTCACAGGGATGACATCTACCAGTAGAAATCAACAGCAAGACATGGCAACAGCCATCTGCAAGAGCATCCGTCTCTCCAGGATCCCGCGGATGAGGCTAAAATGTTTCCCGAATCTCAAGAAGACTGACATTTAGGTAACATAAATTGACCTCAGATCCTGTTAATTGTTGCAGAGTTAACATAATGTCACACCTTCTAGGGACGGGGTCCACAGGGAGTCATGGAGGAAAAAAATATGTTTCCCAAGAGGGGCAACATTTATGTAAAAAAGACTACCTGTGGATAAGCGTATGTTTGTAATGGAAAAGAGCTTTTTTTGGCTGGGGAAAACCACCAGATTGCATGAGGATCCGTGATGCAAGGTTACGCGCAGACTCCGTAGAGCAGAGTGGACTCCAGCGAGGCGGCTACGGCCTGGATTCCAGTCCCACCACTTAGTGCTGCCTGCACGGGACAGTTACTTCACTTCTCCGGGCTGCAATCTCCCCATCTAGAAACTGGGGACAATCCTGGTAATTTAGCCCTCGGGCCTCTTGAGCAATTAAAGGAGCTAGAATGTGTTAAACACTTAGAATGGCACGTAGCACAGAGCCCGTGCTCAGGAAGTGAGCTGTTAGAAGTAGACGGATTTTGAAAGGAAACAGATAATCAACACACATATAAATATAAATTTCAGATGGCATTAAATTAGGAAAGTAAAATAAGGCAGTGGAATGCAGAGGTTCTCCACTAGTATTGTGCCAATGTTTTGCAAGAGCATTTATCACTTTTGGTTGAGAAATACCATTGGCAAAACATGATAAAAGTTATTTCTAATAAATTAAAAATCTGCGCCACCCCTCAAATTACCTCAGCTCAAACCTGAAACTCAAACATCTGCCTAAGAGCCCAATAGCTACGGTTTTGCTGTAAGTGCAGGGTTCGCTTAAAGCGGAGTTCTCCACCATGAAATATAAGAACTCCTCACATGAACTAGTAGTTTTTAATCTCAACAGGTCAAAGTCTTCCGCACCAGTCCTGTGTTCAAAGCAACGGTGACAGTCCGTCTGCCACCCCTCCGCCCACGCCTACCCCCCCTGGCCCTTTGCACACCTACACACTCGCGGGGCCCAACTCACAAGATAGGCCAAGGCAGAGGGCAGACCATTCCCAACACAAACAAGTGTGTCTCCTGCAAGAACACTTCTCACCCATGCTAGCCTAACCTCCAACTCTGCGGAGAGCAGCCACCGTGACGATTAGGAGCATTATCGACCAAGAACTAGATGTGAGATTAACTTTTCAGATCTCAAATTCAGATGAAAACCCTGAGATGAACAAAATAAAAGCAAAAACAAAAACAAAAAAAACACCACCACCAACAAAAAATAAGCCAGATGATCTCTATACGTGACCCCATCCCACGCTCATAACAAAAACAAAACAAAACAAACAAAAAAACACATCCTTACGCTCCCTCAAGTATTTCTGAGCACCTATGGTATTCTAAGCCCGGTGGGTAGAGAGATCAAAGATGCTGCTCTTGGGGCCCCTGGGTGGCTCAGTCGGTTAAGCGTCTGCCTTGGGCTCAGGTCATGATCCCAGGGTCCTGGGTTTGAGCCCCATGTCGGGCTCCCTGCTCAACAGGGAGGTCTGCTTCTCCTGCTCCCCTTGCTCATGCTCTCTCTCTTGCTCACTCTCTTTCAAATAAATAAATAAAATCTTTTTTAGAAAAAGATTTAAAAAAAAGAAAGACACTGCTCTTAAAACTCACAGTCTCCTGGAAAGACAAACAGTAGACAGCAACACTCAGGGCTGCAGAGAGGAAAACACAGGATAGAACTCCCGTTCAGATTGCAGGGGACTGAGAGACACTTCCTCGGGCTTTGAAGTGACCAGACAAAGAGGAGGGGACAGTGTGTCAAGCAGAAGCAGCAACATGTCCAGAGGTATGGAGGTGAGTGCTCTGAGATCTGGGAACAGGAAAGAGTTGACAATGAGTTTTGGGAAAGGACAGGATGGTATGGGGAGGGCAGCAGGAAGGAAGGCTGGAAAGACCAAGCTAGAAGGCTGGGGGTTGGGGAGGGCAGGCAGTGCTGACAACAAGACCGAAGGTGACGGAGAACCACCCAAAGAATTCTAGGGGAGTGACAGGCTTGATCACAGCTGCATTTTTTCGGAAGATCGCTCTGCTCCAACAGCAATGTGGAGAATGTTTTGAAAAAGGTTCAGACTGGCAGCTGGGAAATTGGCCACTGGAGAGTTATCCAGGCAAGACATGATGGATGCAGAGAATTGAGGTTCATTTCAGGAGAAAGCAGAAGAACTGACTGGACCCGGGGGCCCGGATGGGTGAGGGAGGATGCAGGAGCACTGGCTGGAGCCGGTTCCTGTGTCGTGCCTTTGTGCAGACAGACAACACACACGGTGCAGGTCTGTGTGTGGTACCAGATGGAGTGACACATGACTGCTGAATGGATGGGAAAGGAGCCCAGGAAAGAGCCCAGGACAGGAAATCACGTGGGAGTCATCGACGGATGGAGGATCCAGGGAAGAAATGGGAGAAAACCGCTGACCTGAGCAAGGGTCCTGAGGCATGACGCAGTCACAGGTGGACAAGAACCCAGAGAGATGGCTGAGGAAGAATAG
Source organism: Ursus arctos (assembly GCF_023065955.2). Taxonomy (NCBI): domain Eukaryota; kingdom Metazoa; phylum Chordata; class Mammalia; order Carnivora; family Ursidae; genus Ursus; species Ursus arctos. Next base: position 56,897,987 of record NW_026622874.1, read on the forward strand.
GGAGAGAGGCAGAAAGCCAGCCAAGAGTGGGGAAGTGAAGAAAGTTCCTTGGAGGAAATGGTCATTGTCAAATGTTACAGAAAAGTGAGACCCTTACCAACAGCTTTCACAGGACATGGGGACTAGGGGACTACTGGTGACTTTGCTAAGAAAAGCTTTACCACAGCCATTAACACGGTCCCACTCCTCTTGACCTCTGACAGAGCTTACTGACTGCATGACTTGTGTGGCCCCATCACGCCTTCAATAAGCAGAACGAAAGTCCTTTCTGTGCAGCCCTTTCTATACAAAGACGGACAGGCTGCGATCCAGGATCCTGGAATCCAGCAGTCACTGATCTGCCAGCTGACCACAATATAAGAGGATGAACACTACCAGAGAGCGAGGGGAGGCCATTTACTTGGTTTTGGGAGACATTTATTAAAATCCGCCACGTGGTCAGGTACTATGCTGGGCCCTGGGTTAGCAGAGATAAGTCAGACCCGGACACGTAAGCGCCACGAGGTCACGGGCTTTATCTACTGCACTGTCGTATTCCCAGCACCTAACAGAGTGCCTGGCCCTTCGTAAGAAATCAGTGAGCATTTTACTGGATGAGCAAAATGAACGGAGGACATGACCTGTTCTTTCAGGGACAGACAAGGGGGAAAGCTTTATTTTTTTTTTAAAGATTTATTTATTTGGGGGCGCCTGGGTGGCTCCGTTGGTTAACTGTCTGCCTTCAGCTCAGGTCTTGATCCCAGGACCCTGGGATTGAGCCCCGTATCAGGCTCCTTGCTCAGCAGGGAACTTGCTTCTCCCTCTCCCTCTACCTGCTGTTCCCCCTTGCTTGTGCACTCTATCAAATGAATAAATAAAACCTTTAAAAAAAGAAAAAGATTTGTTTGTTCTAGAGGAGAGAGAGAGACAGAGAGAGAGAGAGAGAGAGAGAGCAAGCAGGGGCAGAGGGAGAGAATCCTCAAGCAGACTCCCTGCTGAGTGCAGAGCCCCACCCAGGGCTCGATCTCAGGACCCTGGGATCATGACCGAGCCGAAGGCAGACACCTAACGACTGAGCCACCCAGTCGTCCCCATGATCACTGAATTTATTATAATGTATCTTCTATACAAGACCAAGTTCCTAGAGTCACACAAGTCTTGGTGACCCCACAGCCACAAAACAGGCCCTTTTCTCTGCTAGGTCATCAATCCGCGGACGGAAGGGGCAGTGAGGGCAATGACGACAACGGGCTACCTGTGGTGCTGGTCACACTCTATTCCTTGACGTGGCGAGTACTTCCACAGGTGTGTTCACGTTGAGATAGTTCCCTGAACCACACTTAAAATCAGTACACTTCCCATAGGTTCCATTTTTAATTAGGAGGGTTTTTAAAAAGGAGTGTTAGTGAGCCGCTCTTTCTTCCCCTCACCACCCATTAGAAAACAAGTCCATTTAACTCTTTTCAAGAAAAGGTCCAACTTGACAAGCGTGGAAGAGGACTGCTAAGGCCTGCAGCAAGCCGGTAAGGAGAGAAGAGACGCCTTCCGCCCACAGAAGGGAGCGGCCAGGACCGGACCAGCGGCGGGCGCCTTATCAGCAAAGAAGGGCCACTGCCTCAAGCAAGTTAACAGCACGTCAACACGTGGAAACCAAACTGTCCGAACAGGTTCCCATCGCTATCAGTGACCCCACACCTGGACACATCAAGCTCAGTGTCCAGGACGCTGCGCTGGTTAGAAGTGAACAGACAGCAAGACGGCCCCACACCGCCCAGAGCACAAACCATGGTCTCACCTGCTGCAGAAATATCACAATGGAGAAACTTCGCACGCCTTTTCTCATTGCGTCCTCCCAGCAACTCTCCTCCCAGACACTATCTGCTTTTCCCAGATGTAGAAACAAGTTCAGGAGAAACAGATTAGAAGTGCTCGAGCTGGGATGTGGACACAAGTGTGGCTGACTCCAAAGCCCATGTTTGTTCCACCCCATCAAGCTGTCTGGATTTTTGGCAAGAAGGCATTTTCCAGAAGAGACCTCAGGAAGCCTTGATTCTATCACATACAGACCTTAAACCCCACCAAGACTGCAAAAGGAGCCTCGTGGCAGGCCTGGTTTAGCTCTGCTTAGAGGACACGTCCACAACACGAGCTTTCGCACGTCAAGCATGACCTCTCCTGATCACGGCTTCCAGAAACCCAATGGCCCATCCAGCGTGCACTCAGGCCTGCATCCTTCATCGTGAGCCAAGCACAGCACTAATGCATTTCCTTCCAGGGGAATATTCACTGCCTCTCTTGTTCAAATACTCTGTGTTCAATACCATGTGTCAAATACTATTCTGTCCTGTCTGTTTTCAAATATTTACTCTACCAAAGAAGCGGAGAAAAATAAAGCCACTAACTCGTCAAAACAGCATGTTTTGCCTCAGGAGAAAAAATCAATAGGTCCAGGAGATATGCCTCACCCTAAACAGCAAGGCTCTTGGCCAATCTCCTCACCAAGCTCAACACATGGAGAAAGTTCTCTTAGACAACCAATATGCCACAGAGAAGAAACACACCCTCAGAAGCCCCCACAGAGACAAAGGGCAGTCATGCCACAGCTGCTTCGATAAATGTCCACTGGTTCCAGGGCACCCGTTGGTGGAGATGCAGATGCCAACCCGTGAGCCACATAGATGGGACAGGCTACCCCTGGCCCCCTGGGTATATGCCCCGGGTTCTGAGTTCTATTCCTGCTCAGAACTACTTCTCACCAATCCTGTCATAAATTGACTTGGATAGTAAAGACGGTAAGGACTCCAGTTTACTGTGGTTGCATTTCTTTTGTCAAAAAAAGAAAATGTTTTAAATGGCAGCATCTCAGATCTTAACGCTGCTGTTTTACAGCAGAAACTGAAGTTTATAATACATGTAATTATGTATCATCTGTGTTGAGGAAAGGAAGAACATTAATAATCCCAATGGGACAACAGCTTTGGAAAGTGTCTTTGTCATGTCAAATCTCTACAACTCAACAAGGATATATCCAATTCCCTATAAGCCACACTCAACTTCAGAAGCTAAAAAGCAACCATGCCCCCCACTCGTAGCTCTGCTTAGCACTTTCCCAGCTCCAATCCAAGCTATAGAAGGCCTAGTATGCAGACTAAGGCAAGCTGCCCCAAAGCAGAGATAGCTTTTCTCCAAAGATGATGGATCTGTCTTCCCCTAAGATAGGGAAAATGACCATTTTGGCTTAAAAGATCTACTCTTCTAGGGGCACCTGGGTGGCTCAGTAGGTTAAGCAACTGCCTTCAGCTCAGGCTATGATCCCAGGGCCCTGGGATCGATCCCCATGTTGGCAGCGGGGGGGGGGGGGGGGGGGGGGTGTCTCTGCTCAGCAGGGAGCCTGCTTCTCTCTCTCCTCTCCGCTCCTGCTCTCTCTTGCTATCTGTTTCTCTCTCTCGAATAAATAAAACCATAAAAAAAAAAGATCTACTCTTCAAGCATTTCTTGAGTTAAAGATCCAATTCATATTAATAAACATCTAATCAAACAAAATAGGTAACAACCGTAATAAGAATTTGGTAAGATGTGAAGGTTGCCCTCCAGGTGATTTCATGTTTTTACAAGAGTACCATTCAACAGGCCCCTGAGCCATTTAGCATGGACACGAACACTGAGCTCTGGGATTGACAAAGTGCCAGTAAGCCTATCCAGGTAAAGGGACCCCAAGAAGTACAAACATGAACAGCCAAGGGACAACTATCTGCATCTATCTCCCGGCAACAGCCAAAGCAACCAGGTTTAAATGCTGAAAACTAATATTAGAAGAGATAATCGAGCAAAGAAGGAACACATTCTTCAACCATTTATTCAACAAGTATTGAGTGCCTACTGTGTGCAATTTTATTTTTTTTAAGATTTTATTTACTTACTTATTTGATTGAGAGAGGGACAGCACATCAGAGAGAGAGCAAGAGAGGGAGGGAGAGAGAATCTGAAGCAGACTCCACGTGGAATGCAGAGTCCGACACGGGGCTTGATCCCACGACTGTGAGATCAGGACCTGAGCCCAAACCAAGAGTCAGGCACTCCACCGCCTGAGCTACCCAGACGCCCCTGCAATTTTTTAAACAATGTGACTATGAGGAGGTGAGAGAGCCAACCATATCGGTATCTGAGGGAAGTGCTCTCCTGGCAGAAGGAACAGCCAGTGCAAAACCATCTTGAGGACCTTGTGATCTTTGCAAGGACTTTGGCTTCTCTGTTGGGAGTCAAGTGGGAAACTACTGCAGGGTTTTAAGCAGAGAAGGGCAATTACTATGCAACTTTCACTTGAACAGGATCACTCTGGCTGCTGTGAGGAGAGCAGAATATACAAGGACAGAGGCAGGATCTCCTGCAATGACCCAACTCTGGGATGTTGGTGGCCTGGACCAAGGTGGGGGGGAAGCAGTGGAGGTGAACAGGGACAGACAGCAGATGTGCTGTAATGGGAGAACCAACAAGCCCTCTTAATGGACTGGAAACCACTGGAAGAGAGTAAAGAATGACTCCAAAGTTGAGGTCTGAGCAACCAGAAGGATGAAGCTGTCAGCAGCTGAGCTGGGGAAGGGTGCACGCTGAACACATGTGAGGGGAAGATGAGGAGTTAAATACTGGCCATACTGAGATTCCTGTTGAGATCCCAAGAGAGAATGGCAAGGAGTTTGAGAAAGAGGTCCTTCCCATTTGGCTATTCAACAAATACCTATTGAGAACCTACCTAGACTTTTCAGCCCACGTGACAGCTTCAGGGAACAGCAAGGAAAAACAGTCTCTGATGGTGCGACTCAGTCGAGAAAGGCAGACAGGCTCAACCAGCAAGGGCAACACAGGGTGGGGGAAATCCTATGACTGAGGCCTGTCAGGATGTTCACACACAGAAGAGGGACACCCAAGCAATGCCCGGGAGGACTTCCCAAGAGAGGCCATGAGAGGACACATACAGAAAGATGAGCAGGGGTTATCCAGGTAAGGAAAAGGTAGGTAGGTAGAGGGAGGGATGCCAGGAAAAGCAGCAACATCTATGAGAAGACGACACAGGGTCCAGGATCTACAAGAAACCCAGTTAATATCCAGTTGAAGTGAACATTGGCACGCGGCAGGGGATAACCACCTTTTAGGACCCCACCAAAAGACCACAAACGCCAAACACATTATGCAGGTGCAGACGGGAGAAGTACTTGGTATGCATGACCAATGGCCATAGAAAACAACTATAGAACACTTGAGGCTAGCTACAGAACTGAGAAATGCGAAGGGATGGCAGAAGCCTATCTTGGAGATGAATATACAGACAGCTAGTAAGTAACTGGCAAAGCTAGGCTGGAACCCATGTTCCCTAAATTAGTGGCCATAGGAAGGGGCAATGTGAAATACTACTGGCGATGCTACAAAGTGAATGGCTAATGACGTAACAAAATCCTTTTACAAATCTGAAGGTCTCCAGCTTTCTGCTTTTGACAAAATTACAGGAGGTGGGTGGCAAGCTGACTGACTCATCAAAATATACTGGGTTCTGACATGTATCTTCAAAGGTAAAAACTGAGAGACCTTGATATAACAAAAGCCCTTCCATTCCCATCTTCTTATATCAACAGGGCTTCTCGAAGTTTCTATCTATACAAGAGCAAAATCTTATCTAGCATTAAGTAGTAATAATCCATCAATACATGACATACTCGGGTGGGGGAGCTCCATCTATCTCACCAAGTTGCTTTCCAACCAAAGTCTACCTTTTATGTTTAAGAATTTCTCAAAATGTTTATCTGCTTGTTCTGATTAACTTATGGCAATAACCATAGTAATATAATCTGAAAGAAATTAACAATGAAGAGACTTACAACAGGAAATAAAATCATTCCAATGTACACATGCATTTTTGTTGCGTAAGGATGACGGAATGATCAATGAAAGATTTTCAAGCATAAAAATAGATGAGATTAAGTTAATATTCTGTGGGGGAAGTGGAACTGAGGTGTGATTTCACAGAGGAAAAAAATGAAGCTTTCTGGCTCAAATAAGAGCTCATTCATGTGTTTTTTAATGGCTAACAGTAGGCCAAATTATTACAGTATTCAGAGCCCACTAGATACACTTAAAAGAATGTAACAATGACTATTTCAGAGTGTCAATATTTATGTCAGAAATATATCCTTTGCAACTCTTCAATCAGGGTGAAAAACACTTACGGCAAAAGCATGCAAGGGGATAAAGAATACTCCAAAACTTGTGTTAGCTGTTAGAGGATGCAAACATGTTTTGAAGACCAGAGTCCAAACCACAAGTCAGGATTCTTAGCATCCCATTCTACTCCAGGCTCTCTCTCCAGAGCCTGAGACTTACCAACCTAGGTAGCCCTCACCCTCCACTATGGGGAAGGAGCCCATGCAAGAGACATCTGCAGAACCCGGGGCTTCCTAGAGGACCGGCCAACTGCGGATGTGTGTTGGGATATGACAGAATGGCCCTTCAGCTAAGGGGAAAAGAAAGGCCAAAATTTCACACAAGATAGCACACTTATGGACTGACTAAAGCAACAAAGACGCACAACCCTACTTTACCTGCACACACCAAACTCTTAGGGCTCTACAGTCTTACAGAAGTCCTCTAATGCTTCCACAAGTCACACAAAGGGCATGGGGCAGAACCTTCTATCGCTACTCCTGTGAAAAGGAACAGCCTACCACAAATGAGGTGGGGAACCACCCGGGGCAGAAATAAAACTGCTGGCCACCTGCTCCACAGGGTACTCAAGGTTACTATGTAGGGGAGGTCAAGGTTACCATAGGAAGTATGGGAGGTTCAGAGACACTCTTGATACTTTTCCTGCAGTTTCAGAGCTTGTAACCATATGGAAATAACCGCTTTTCCCCTATACTATGGAAAGACCGTTTATTACAGCCAGGTAACAGAGCAAACAGATTTTTTTAGAATTACCACTTTCTCCCATCATCCTTCAAAATTCTCAAAGCATACATGATCCACTTTAGAACCAACGACCCCATATCCCATCAACTTACTGCTCAGGAGAGGCCTCAAGGTTCAATGCTTTCTAGGATTCTTTAGACTTTTCAGGTTGTATATTAAGCAGTCTACTGATGGTAATTTTATGATTGTAAATACTTGGGCTTTCTCTGTGTGAACTTTCACGTGCAATTAACTTCTGCATGCATGTGACCTAAACACAGATTAGTGTTTTTTGTCAACACGTCACACCTGTTACACCTTTTATTTTGTCTTTTAGAAACTCCTGTCTTTGGGGCGCCTGGGTGGCTCAGTAAGTTAGGCATCTGCCTTTGGCTCAGGTCATGGGTCCCGGGATCGAGCCCCGCAACTGACTCCCTGCTCAGGGGAGAGTCTGCTTCTCCTTCTGCCTCTGCCCCCTCCGCCTGCTCCCGCTCTCAAATAAATAAAATCTTTAAAGAAAATAAGTAAATAAAGTTTTGACTTTCTGGTTTTATGTAGAAGTGAAGGAAAACAAATACATTTATTAAAGTTAGATGATCAAATTATCTGTTAGAGATCTGAAAATGTTTCCACTGTTGAGCAACCCTGTTGCCAAAAACTATGTATGCACCTATCAAACATGTCAACACAAACTTGTAAAGACTTGTAAAATATTCCAAATAAGGACTTTCAGTGGAGTTTGAATCCACTAGTGAAAAACCTTTAAACGGAGCACAGCTGACGGACGAAGGTGATAATTTTCTAGCTGGTTGTGGGGCATGGGACTATCGTGATTTGGAAAGTACCGAAAATGGGGAGTTTCTTGTTCCTGGATCTTTTAAGGAGATAAGTTTCTCAAAGACGATGATCTTTAAATCGGGATTCAAAGGACAAAACTCAGAACCAGACCTTCAGCCTTGTAGTCACCAAGACTAATATCACCCAGATCATGCAAGATCCATGAATCACCATGTACGAAACAAGATTTTAAAAATAAAACACTCTTTAGTCACAAACAAAAAATATTTTCGTAACAATCAAAAGGTTTTATCCCCTTAAAGAAACTCCCATTTTAAGTGTTTCATTTTTCTCAGTTTTATCATTTCTATTTTTGTTTTAGTTATAAAGATTATACTTATATAATTCATATATAAGTATCCATGATCTATTATGATAAAGAGATCAAATGCTTTAGTAAGTTGGCTTAATGATAAAAATGGTCTGATGGAAAAAAAAATGGTTTGATGGACAAAGCATGCACGTAGAGCATGCCCTCCAAGCTTTCTCGCTGGTTTCAAACACTGAGACGCACTTCCAGAAGACCTCAGAGATCTTGAATCGTCCAACAGGACAGGACCATCCCAGAGCCCACTCACAAGAAAGGTCAGGCCCTCAAGAGTGAAACTCCCCAATACAATCTGTCCTCAGCCCAGAACGTCATAAAAGCAAGACTCAACAAAGAAATGAGGACATCAGGCAGCAAATCTCGGCAAATGCTAGCGCGAGCTGGAGTCAGGTGACCACAGAGGGTGAGCATCAGAAGCCACACTTCAAAGACAGGCAAGCGAGGAATGAAAGAGAAGGCAGCTGACCACAGGCCCAGCTGGGGGACGACATCAGCAGAAGAGGAACAGACTGGGCGCCTCAGGACGCGCTGCTGCTTCTTCCCTCTACCAGGCATGGTGCTAGGCGCTGGCACCACGAACGGGAGAATTTCCCACAGCGCCAACAGTATTCCCGGGGCAGGGGGAAAGCCAGGCGGGCCGGGCAGCCGGTGTGGCTGCAACAGAGAGAAGAAGCAAGCGGTCAGCAGGGCCAGCTCACGTTGGGCCTTGATGGCCATGGCAGCAGTCTGGGGTGGTAGAGAGCACACAGCACCAGCTCTGAGAAAAACAGCAAGACCACACCAGTCCCAAGGTTCTGGGAGCACCTAACAGAAGGAGGGTGTGGAATGAACAAGGCTGGCCAGATGGGGGACGGCTGCTGAGGTCTCAGGAACAGGCTGATGGAGCCAAGGAGACACAGGCCCACAGCACATTCCAGAGCGCTCCCAAAGCAGATGCTGAGTCACGGCCAAGCTGAGCTGAGGTGACAGCCCACACCTCTGAGGGGATTGCAGTTTTCCTCTCCTGGTCTGTATTAGTCATACACAGGCAGACCAACCTCCCCCAAAATACCTCAGAGTACTGGTTGCTGCTTGTGAAGACAGCTCAGAACAGACACAGATTTAGGAAAGGAAAAATCTGGATCCCAATCCAAGTTGTATCACTTACCAGCCACGTGACGTCAGGCAAGTCAAAAATCCCAACCTCATCTTCCACTGTTACCAATCAACGGGGAACACACCTGCCTGACTTCAAAGGGAAGAGATATGCCAACCTTTAAAGATACACTAGCTTGGGGGCACCAGGGGGCTCAGTCAGTGGAGCTCGCAACTCCTGATCTCAGGGTTGCAGGTTCGAGCCCAATGCTGGGTGTAGAGATTACTTCAAAAAAAATTTAAAAAGAAAGATCTTTAAAAATGAATAAACAAACAAACAAACAAACAAACTGGCTTGGTGGTGAAAGTGGCTTAAGCAAGTTTTAACTGTAAATACTAACAGAGACTTTCTCTCAGGTATCCTCATAACCTGACTTCTCCTCAAAAGCACTTAATACGGGGACATCTGGGTGGCTCAGTCGGTGAAGCGTCTGCCTCCAGCTTAGCTCATGAGCCTGGGATCCTGGGATCAGTCCCCAAGTCGGGCTCCCTACTCAGCAGGGAACCTGCTTCTCCCTCTGCCCCCTCCCCCGCCCCGTCCTCCCTCTCTCTCATGCTCTCTCTCAAATAAACAAAATCTCTTAAAGAAGACAAAACGAAACAGAACACTTCATACAGTATTCAGCACAATGACATTCATTCAACAAGAACCTACTCAGTACATATTAAATAAACGCTAGGCTCTGAATAAGCAACACCAATGTATTAGGGTTTGGGCGGGCTTTTTATATTTGGGTCCCTGCAACATGAATAACAGCATTAAAAAGGGTTTCCGCTGTGGCTTCAATTCCTCATTCAAATAGCCTTATGAATGAAATAATAAAAGAGTAATTACAAATTTTGGTCTGCCTAACTCAATTCGACGAACACCAAACACCAATGCTGTATCAAACACCGAAAAGGGCAGGAAGGCCCCACTACCAGATACGTGAGATGCTCTTACAGAACTTCTATTACGTGGGGGAACCACACTACGAGGCAAAATGTGGTAAAATTATGGAAGCATTCGAGACAAGAACTTCTGACTAAGCAAATGAATAACAGAGCTCCCTGGAGGAAGTATGTGCAGAACTAAAGGCTCAAAAGGATTATAGGTCATTCCCGAGAAGGCCCAGGGCAAAAGTGTAAATGAAAGCAGTTCCAGATATGTCTCTGTGCATTGGGGGGGGGGGGGGTGCGATAAACAGACTGGGGCCACATTTGGGGGTCAAGGGGATGGGCGCTGTGCTGAAATATTTGACCAGCAGTCTGGGTGATAGAGATGGCCCGAGGTTTCCAGAAAGGAGAGTGACATAATCAGAACCACAGCCAGGGGAGCCTAGTCTGATGGAGGTGGGAAGAAGCAGATTGAGAAGCTATTTTAATCGGCCGAGGGAGAAGTCACAGCAAGAAGGAAGAGGGAATGGCACCCACTGTCATGGACACAGATGCAGTCAGAGAAGTGTGCTTTTTCTCTCTTCCACTGGGACTTCCTGCTCCTGTCCTTTCAGAGGAAACACGAGAACCTGGTTTTGAACATAGATCATAACGACTTTCTCAACCCACTACAATTTTCAGCTGAGTTTTTAACAATGGCTTGCCATGGCAGCCTGGCAAAGTTGACTCGCAAGTTCTAATTCATCTTCACTTCTAAAACAAACTAAAAACTGTGATCTACGGAGCTGCAATCACTATTTTTGCCTTGTACAACCAAAATAATTTAGTCTGAAGAGACAATACTTGGACTTGGGGAAGCCACAACACTGAGACAAATTAGAGCCCTCAAAAGCAGCTGAACAGGGAGTTGTTTTTTCTTATAGAAGAGGGATGGGGGAGGGAGGAACAATTTAGATCTACAGGGCTGGGCCCAGGGTAGAAAGCAATCTGCATTTCCACTTCCCTTTGGATCAAGTAGTTCTGCAACCATTCCACAGCCATTTCCAAGCAGCCCCTTTCCAAGGTGAAGGTTGTAAACTAAGCCCATCTTAGCCTTACTTTTCCTTAGTCAATTTTTCCTTAACAACGCAACAGCAGGGAATGAACTGCAGAGAACTGGCTCGGCCGCTAAACATATGACCTGGATACATTATTTTTCTCATCTCTAAGTGATGAGACTAAGTGTTGGACTCCAGAGACTCTGAGGTTCCTTCTAGCTCTAAAATTGTCACTTTTGATGATGTTCTGAGACCCTCTGGCTTCTTCCAAATTCTTTTAACAGGCGCACAATAAACACCCAGGGAGCAGAGGATCGATCTTGCTTCCAGATCCTCTTGCACTACTATGCTCAGACTTCCAAAGGCCTGTTGATACTGATGATCCTCTAAAAGGAAAAAAAAAACTTTGAATCTTTGAATTCCTTGCAGGAAAGGCACTAAGGACTGGAATAAGAGAACTAAGATAAAACTGCAGCACATAGACTACAATATGGAATTACAAGAAGTCCTATGCTCCTTTGGACTTTTTTTAATTAAAAAAAAAAAAAGACTAAAATAATCTTAAACAATGACGTAGTATTTATCAGTGCCCAAACTGTACAACATGCTTTATGAGGTTGCTTTTTTTCTCTTCCAGCTGACTTCTTGCTCTCTCTAGACCTGTCCTTTTGGAGAAAATACAAAAACCTGGTTTTGAAGACAGACCCTTTCTTGAGTTTCTATCATCTTCCTCCTTGATGAGAACCCCAGGGACAGAGGTCACTACTCGCATCATGGCTCACCACTAGCTCCCATCTGACACATTACAGAAGTTAACACTTAAGACTTACACTGAGAATCAACTGAGACCAGATGATGACTGAGGGCCACGAAAATAAGGAGAATGGACTTATTTCTCCTTTTAGGGTCTCAGTTTAGACTTCATCATTTAGACGATTGCCAAGGACATTGTTTCTAAATGCCACACTCATCTGCCAGTTTAAGTCGCCCTCCCCCCAGGAGGACTGGACCTCAGGTAAATATTTGGGACCAACTATGTGTCAGATAATCCTGCTAGGAGCGCTGGGAATACAGCCACGAACAACAAAAATGTCCCATGCAACAGGCATATGCTATGGAAAGATGGGGGCAAAGATAACCCTAAAAGAACAGGGAAAGCTTCCTGAAAGAGCTGGCATCGTGGTTTTGCCTTTAATGACTAGTAACAGCACAAGCAGAGAACACCAGAGAATTTGGAGGAAAACAAAAAATGCTTTCAGCCCGGGGCAAATGCCACATCAGCTTCTGGGACCTAAAGCGGCCGGACTCGAGCCCCGCGGGCTAGAGAGACGAGATTAACTTGACCGATCCAGAAGTTTCGGAGCGCCAGCTGCCGGGTTTGGGCCCCACGCGCTAAGGTAGCCCAGACCTGGACGGGAAACGTGAAGCCAAAATGGAGGAGGGGCTCCGGAGGAGTCGGCTCGGGCGCGAGAACCTCGTGGCTCGCTCCTCATGGCGCCAAGCAGCCTTCCTGCTCGGTCTCCCGGGCCCTGGGAGGCAGCATCCCACGTCGTCAGACGCGGCGCGCACAGCCCCAGCTCGCAGGCTCCCCCGGAGGAAGGAGTGCGTGCTCCCACCGCAATCCGAGCTTGCTAAACGCCCAAGGAAACAAGCACCCACACCTTCAACGCAGTAAGGGGAGCGAAGAAAGAAACATCTGGGAGGGCTCCACCCTTCCCCACCTGCAGAAAAAGCCGGGGGTAAAGCTGAAAGAGCATTTCCCTAGTTTCTCCTGGCCCTGCTGATACAACAAAGAAAGGCACGTAGGGGAGTTGAACACCCAGAGAATGACCCCTTTCCGTGGACCCAAGACGCGAGACACCGAGGAGCATGGAGCCAGCACAACTTTCTCATGCAAGCCGGCCACGTTTCCTCTTATAACCAGAAAAAAAAAAAAAAAAAAAAAAAAAAACAGAAGCCCCTACTATTAGCATTCCGTTGATGTCACCGCACCTAGTTGGCGCTCAGGATTTTCCCCAGAAACCCCTGCAATCCCCAGCCCAAGACGGGCTCCGGTCCGCGGGACGCCGCCTCGCGCGTTCTCGCAGTCCTCCAGGTCCGGCTTCCCGGCTTGCCCCGCCCTGGGTACCCGGGACCTCCAGGAGGGGCTGGGGGGAGGGGGCGCATCGGGGGTTCGCCGGCGACCCTGCCGAAAGCCCTCTCCCCCACCGTCGGACCCGCAAAACAATAAGCATCCGCTTTCCCTGCCAGTCCCGCACAAGGAGCCGGGCCACGAGTCACCGCAGCAGAGAAAAAGAGCGAGCGGGAGCGCGCCAGCCCTGCGCCCGGTGGTCGGCGTCCCCCTGGGACCTCGATGACCGGAATCCCCGCCCGCCCGCCCGCCTGGCCCGCAGTCGGCGCGGGGAAGACTGGGCGCTGGAGCGCGGCCAGGAGCGGAGGCGCGCGGGCCACGCGGTGGCTGCAGCAACTGACATGGCCCGCGGCCGCGCCACATGCGCCGCCGCCCGGCCCGGGCCCGGGAGCGCGGCGCCGCGACCCCGCCGTACCTTGCCGCTGGCCGTGCCCCCGCTGACGCCGATCAGGAAGGGCTCGCCGCCGTTGGGCTGCTGGTGGTTCTGCAGGGTCTGCTCGCTGTCCCCGGCCATGGCTGGCGCCGCCCCTCCTCCCGCTGCTGCCGACGGACGCACGCTCCCCGCCCGCGCCCGCGTCGGGCTCCCCCGCTCCTCGCAGCCGCCGCTGGGCGCTGCCCGGGTCCCTGCGAGCCACCCGGAGCTCGGCCGTGGGGCTGCCTTTCCCGGAGGCGCCGAAAGCCTGCCTCTGCCCGCAGCGGCCGGCTCGGTTTACAGCCCCGGCGGAGGTCAGCGTGATGCTGCTGCTCCAATCCGGGCGGGCAGCGCGCTGCTATTCGCCGAGGCGGAGGCGGCGAGGCGTCCGGCCCCAGCCTCCGCCCCTCCCGGGCCCCGCCGCCGCCGCCGCCCGAGGTCTCCCGGAGAGGTGTGAGCCCGGCCCTCCTCCCCCACCCGCCCGGTTAACCCTTTCCCCGGCGACCTCCGGCGCACCGAGGGAATGGAAACACGCGCTCGGCGCTTTAATTTGGTGTCCTACCCCCTCTTTCAAAGGAGATACAAAGCTTCCAGGGCAGAATGCCAACGCCCCAGGTTTGGGAAGCAATATTCGAACAAGCATGGAAGATTAAGACGAAGCGAAGAGTTAATGTCATTTGCCCATTATTCAGGCTAAAAACTTGTGTTTTCCCCAAATGAAAAATTTTCCCCCTCCCGTTTGCCAAAATATGTCAGACGCTGGCTTTAAATATTTCCTCACTTGGAAACACCATCCTCCTTAGTAGGCGACTCCCTAGAGTCCTTGTCCCTAGAGAAGGGTAATGGGGGGGGGGGGTATCTGAAGGGCGCACTCCCTCCAAAACGCAAGGCCCTTTCAAACCATAGTTTGACATCACAAATACTGAGGTTCCTGTGGAATTAGGATTTATGGAAACATTAAAATCGCAATTAATGCCATTTTGACCCATTAATACCTTTAAGTGAACTGGTTTTTCAGAGATGGGCAATTAGTCACTTGATTAGAAAGGCAGGATCCGCTGGTGACTCAGAGCAGCCCCCACCTCTGGAGGCAGATTTCTCCATTCACATGCAGTTCCACGAGCAAGTTACATAATCTCCCTGTGCCTCAGTGTTCTCATCTGTTACATGGGAATAATAATGGCAACTCCACCCTAGGATTGTTGTATTAAATGAATCGTTATATTTAAAGTTCTTAGAATAGCTGCTGGCACAGTCTAGGCCCTGTGTAAGAGTTGGAAGAGGCCCCTACAAGGCTGGGACCCCAAAGGGAACTTTTTTGGGGGTGCGTGGGGGGAGGTAGGACTAGATCAGTAGCTTCCAGCCTCTGCCCCTGTGAATCTGGAACTGATGACCTGATGGGCTCCTACAGGCTAAAAGAGAACTTAAGTCAATAGCATTCTTTTCAAACTTAGTTACCTTAAATTCAGAATGATTTTGGGGGGAAAAATTGCTAAGAATATTAGAAAGCACCAGTGTTCTTTTCACTTTTGAAATATTTTATGTCCCCATCCAAAACCAAACTCCACAGAAGCTCAGACAAGAGGCTGAGATGGAAAGAGTGGCTACCTGGTTGAGAGAGGTCAGCTAGAAGGAGGGTGCCTTACCACATGGCTGTGGGGTGGGTGGGTTTTAGCTGATTCATGAGGCTGCCTCTTCTCCCCAACGTCTTTTCTCCACTAAAGAGATCTAACAGTCTTCAAAGACTTTTGCAGAGCTCTTTATAGCCCAAGATAAAGCCTGTTGGAACTTGGGCAACTTGATAGACCCAGAGCTAAGGGGATATCAGGTAGCTAGAGACAGGAGGATAAGAGAATGCCACATCCTCTATGAACTTTTCCCAAATCCCCACCTTCCTTCTTTCTATACCTTTTTTCCCAAGATGTTTCATCATAAAAATTTTCAAACATTGAAGTATTTTACAGGGAACAGTGATATAACCACTATCTAGAGTCTACCATGAACATTGTACCATACTTATCACACTAGTCATCTACCCACCCCACTATTCAGCACAACATTTTTATTGGAGTATGTATTTGCCTTTTCCTTGTTAGTTTGAAGTGGCTTACTCCAAACTGGTTTATACTTTTCTTTTTTTTCTTTTTTTAATTACTATTTTCCCAGCACCTAAAACAGTTTCTGGCACATATAGGGCCTTCACAAATATTTGTTGAACAAATGAAGAAACGCCATGTCTCGTTTCTACATTCCCAAGGCCCACTGAGCAGAATGACAGGCAGGTAGGAAGCATTCAATACGTGTTCACTGTATTGAAAGAACAAATGAAGAATATGAAAGAGGTCAAAAAGTACCAACAAGTAAACTTCACTGCCACCATTTTGGAAAGAAAGGTGGTATTCCCTAGATGGTATTTACATGGTTACTACTCTTATTTTCAAATGTTTTCTTTTCCTTGCATTCCAAGTGACTGTCCACAGCTAGTCTTGTATGTGCATCTATTAACTAGTTGAACCAACTCATTAACTGAGCTAACTGGTTACATTTATCTGTACCTTGTTTAAAGATTTTATCTTTTTTTTTTTCAATGTAATTTCCACCCCCAACGTGGGGCTTGAACTCACAACCCCAACCAAGATCCAAAGTCACATGCCATACTGAATCAACCAGGCACCCCTTCTGTATCTTGTTTAATAATTTTGACCTCTGTGTGTAAGTTAATATACATAAAAGTGCCCTGAAAAAAACAAAAGCTCTGTCTATAAAGCTAAGGCCTAATTAGCAAGGACATGCAGCTGTACTCCGCACTCCCTGTTTTCGCTCTCCTCTGTCCCTCGGGCTGCCTCACCTCCAGGTAAGGAAGTTACCCAAGTCCATTTAAATGAAGAGTGTTCTGAGCACTGGTGACCTCGACAAGGACTTTTGTATCTCTGCTCTCTCCAGAGCCAGGCAGGCCGTCTGCGCTCTTCCCTGTGCTGTGTCATCCTCACTCCAGAGCCTGGTCACCAAATCCCATGGCTGGGGGTGTTCAGATCACGTCTGAGTCTCCTGTAGCAGTTACACTGCAGATTCTCAATCAAGTGATTTCCAACTGTCCTCCTTCCCCTCCCACCAAGAAAAAAATAATCAAACGTGTTCAATAAAATCCGGAGTTAGAACAGATTCAAGGAAATACTATTTTCTGGGTATGTGTGATCATTTTCGTTCACATACAGATTTCCGTCTGATCAAGTTCTGGCCTAGTTAACATACGGGGATGAAGTCAGCAAGAGTGTGCAGCTACGGGCAAAGGAGACATTGTTGCTCACCGTCCTCGTCTGCCTGCCTTCCCTCTAAGCGGCTGTAGGTCCGCACTAGACAAGGAACACAACATTGTGTCTCCAACACAAAAGTTTGACCTCTAGGTGCTTCACAAACCATGGTTAATTCTCTAATTGCTTATCCCATTTCCAATCGGGGGGGGGGGGTTATCAAACTTTAGCTTGTCTCCCAAATATTGTAGTTGCCTGTATTGCCTTTTATCAATCAGTATAATGCTTGGACAGATCACAAACACTGTTTTGCAAAGATGACTAGATGATATTGAAGAGCTCCTTACATCTAGCTCTGGGATTATCTGGCAACATGATAGAGCTCGTCTCAAACCCCAGCAGCAGCAGCAGCAGCAATAGCCGGGAACACGAAAGCTTAGACCCTATCCCACAGCTAAACTCTGTGTGTGGAGCCCAGCAATCTGTTTGATAAGCCCTCCAGGTAACTCTCAGCACCCACCCAAGTTTGAGAACCACTGATCTAGTGGAAAGAAGACAATGAGCTCTAGATGGGAAAGCAAGGTTTACACCCTTGCTTTGTGACTGCTTTGTAACCTTTGGCAAGTTACTTAATTTCTATGGACTTCAGTTTCTTCAACTGTTAAATGATATGTGGCTTGTAGGTTGTGAATATAAAGACTATATATTGGTATATAGCGGTTGTTAAATTCCCTTTCTCCCCCTCTGTTCAATCACAGATCACAGCTCTTACCGTAAAAGTCCCACCATTTAGGGATTTGGAGCTCCAAAGGTAAGAATTCCTAATCCCCAAGGTCACTTTAAGGTAAAAAAGGTAATATCCAGAACAGGCAAATCTATAGAGATAGAAAGTAGATAGGTGGTTGCCTATGGCTAGGGAGGTTAGGAAGGAAATGGGCGTGGCTGCTAAAGGAATCCAGGACTTCTTCATTTATCTTTTTAAGTAGCCTCCACACCCAACGTGGGCTTGAACTCATGACCCTGAGATCAACAATCAGTGTTCCACCGCCTGAGCCAACCAGATGTCCCCAGGATTTCTTTTTAATTCTTTAATTTTTTAAAGATTTGCTTACTTATTATTTTAGAAAGTGTGGGGAAGAGCGGATGGGGGGGAATCTCAAGCAGGCTCCCTGCTTAGTGCAGAGCCCTGCATGAGGCTCCATCTCACAACCCTGAGATAATGACCTGAGCCGAAATCAAGAGTCTGCATATAGCCCATTGAGCTACCCAGACACTCCTCTTTTTTTTTTATTTTTTTTTTTAAGTTTCTTTTAGAGAGACAGAGCACAAGAAGGGGGGTGGGGCACAGGGAGAGGGGGAGAAAGAGAAGCTTAGGCAGGCTCCATGCTCAGCACGGATCCCAATGTGGGGCTGGATCCCATGACCCTGAGATCATGACCTGAGCCAATCTCAAGAGTCAGATGCTTAACTGACTGAGCCACCCAGGTGCCCTGCTCTTTTTAGGTAAATGTTCTAAAATTGACTATCTTGATGGTTGCACTTTGATTATCATAAGAACCACTGAATTGTACAATTTATATTGATGAATTATGTGGTATATGAATTATATCTCAATAAAGCTGTTTAAAAAATAGGTTTCAACCGGCAGGCTAGAAGAGGAAAGAGATTTTTAGGAATTGGGAGCAGAAACGAGCAAAGGCACAGAGAGACTGAGAATTAAAAAGACAGTGTCAGAAGACTTTATAATCTATAAAATATTACATAAACGCAAATTTTCTTAATTTTGTTAAATTCAACATATGAATTTTTGTGCATGCAGCTTTCTCCTGCAACAATAATAGTGATATGAGGGCCTTTATTTTTTTTTTTTTTGGAGGGGAGGAAGGGTAATGGGAGAGGGAAAGAGAATCTTAAACAGGCTCCACTTCCAGTTCGGAGCCCGACGTGGGGCTCAATATCATGACCCTGAGATCATGACCTGAGCCGAAATCAAGAGTCAGACCCTTAACCAACTGAGCCACCCAGGTGCTCCACAGGCCTTTACATTTTAGTTGGCCCAACTTCAGAAATCCCATATGCCCTAAGAAGGTTTCCCAGACTTAGAAAATGTTCACATACAGATTTTTGTTCCATAGAGATTTTCCGATTTTGTCTCCCATCCCCATACCAGGATACATTTTCTAACAAGATGCTATGAAAGTAAGACTGGGACATCATCAGCTTACTGGTCTCACCCAGCAGCAACCAGCACCCAGTAAGCAAGCTCCTGGCAACCCCATTTCATTCACTCTCCTTGTTGTAAGCCATTTAGCTTCATCCTGTTCACAGGGCTTCTCCCAGACCGGGATCTGACCCTTCGTTTCTTTTCCCATCTCCAGACTAAACCCTCGCTCTCTCACTCTTCTGCAGTGACTTCCTTCACCTCCGTCAGTGAGCTCCCAGGTCATCTTCTCTGTAAATGACCTACTTCTCCCCCCCTCACCCTGCCCCGGCACTAATGCCCTTTCCATCACACCGTAAGTCACACACTGGAGTTGGTGATGAACAGGGGTGGGACGAAGGTTTGACAAGGGAGACTCCAAGGGTGCAAAACATAAGGAGCAAGGGCCAGTGTAGGGGGAGCCTTGAAAATGAGCCCCTCCTTATGTGTTGGCTCTACGTGCCTTCCTTGCTTCACCCCAGCCCCAGCCCTGGTGATTGCCCAGAGGTGAAGCAGAGGCTGGGGCGGCTGATGGCAGCACCCCCAGAGGAGCGGTCAAATTCAGTCTGCTATTCAGACTTGTGGGACACGGCACAAGGTGGCACCTGGTATTTAGACTGGCTTGTATTTAGACTGGTGGCCCAGGATGGCAGGTTTGATGGTCCTTGAGATGATGGGCTGAAGCGCCAGTTGGTGTTGGAATTTGGCCTTCACCCCATCTGCTCTAGACGAGCAGATCCAGATTAGTCTGTGCTCAGGGTTCAACTAGTATTTTTCTTTCTTTCTATTCTTTTTAAGTGGTATTTTTCTGTAAAGTTATTTTGGTATGCCAAAGGGAAGTCTCCCCAGGTCATTAGGAGGGAAAATTAGTTCAATTCTGCTTTGTAATGAAATTACAGCTGTTCCTGGTGGGAAGGAGACCTAAGGCTTAAAGGGTGGAAAGCTAGTGTTTCAGAAATATTTTTAGTCACAGACTAAAAAAATGAACAAAAGCAACAGATTCCCCAGGAAAACACGTGCCCACACAGGCACACGAGTAGAATTTTGAGTGTAACTTACTCAGACCCTACGTCAGCCCAGTTATCAGTCAGCCAGGAGAGGAAGTAGGGGTGAGGGCAGCTTCAGAGGAGAGCATCTCAGAAGTGTAAGCTCTTCTTAGGGAATACGGGCCACCTCTTAGGGAATACGGTCAAGCACGGGGGCTCCGGGGGCATGGTTGTTGCACAAACAATATGCTCAAAGGCATCCATCTGGATGTCCCATATTTCAGGATCCTCGATTTTTATCATGAAGGCCCTAACATTCTCCTAACTGTCCTGCCTCGGCTGACCAGTGCAAACAACTATGGAGCTCTAAGGCTCTACCAATTGGTTTTTCAGCCTGCCACTCAAATGTGCCTGCCCTCCTGCTGCAAGAGAGAGATCAAGGCCTCTTTGGAAGCTACCAGAAGTGTTTTAACTCTCACTTAACCATTAACTACTTGCTAACAGTAGAGTATCACTACAACTTAGTAACAACAAGCCAACTCCACTGTCTTTGAAGGCTTTGGGCCCCCATATATTTTTTTAAAATATTTTATTTATTTATTTGACAGAGAGCGAGCACAAGCAGGGGGAGCAGCAGGCAGAGGGAGAGGGAGAAGCAGACTCCCCATGAAGCAGGGAGCCCTGATGCGGAACTCGATCCCAGGACCCTAGGATCATGACCTGAGCCTAAGGCAGATGCTTAACCCACTGAGCCACCCAGGTGCCCCAGGTCCCCCATATTTTTGAAAGGCCTGAACCCTTGCGCCTGCCACAAGCTTTCTCCTCTACCAGGACATCTTCCAGGTCACCACTAGGGAAATCTACCAACTGAGGCACCACCTTGTGCCACTGCCCCATCGGGGGAGCAGATGAGCCAGTCCCAAATCCCCATCTGACCACCTATTTTCTTGGACCACTCTTGATACCATTTGCTAATCTGAGCCCCTTAAGAAGCCCATGCCAATAGGTGCAATGGGGAAGTGGCTGTGAGAGGAAATAGGAAGGAGCCAGCAAACCCTGGGAGAGAGGTCCTTCAGACCACAATGTGGGCTTGACTCTGACACAGGGAAGGGTAGGCAGAACCATCCTAGACTACGATGCAGACTAAGAAGGTTCAGCCAAGCTGTTGTGAATCCTTAAGTCAAAGCTGTTAGCAATCAGAAGAACCTCTTGTCTCCTAGGAATGGACCTGCCTTACTAGTCCAATGACACAGAGTCCTTGGCTGTGAGTAGCCTAGGGGAAGCATGGCCACCGGGCAAATACAGCCATGCATTTCAGAGCACATTAGCAGGGGCTCTTGGTCGATGATTTTCTTTGTAGGTAGAGGTCTTTGAGGTACCTCTCCCAGCCATCACATACTGAAAGTGAAGTACTGAATTATGCAACTAAAATTGTTGAATTATCCGGGTGCCTGGGTGGCTCCAACCGTTGCGCGTCTGCCTTTGGCTCAGCTCATGATCCCAGCGTTCTGGGATCAAGCCCTCATCTGGGTCCCCTGCTCATCGGGAGCCTGCTTCTCTGTCTCCCTGTGCGCCCCTGCTCCTGCTCTCTCGCTCCCTATCTCAAATGAATAAATAAAAATTAAAAAAAAAATTGAATTATCTATTGGGGAATGCATCAAAGATCCAGCCAGCTCTCAAGTCTCCCGCCTTTTTTTTTTTTTAAACAATCTCGAGGTTGGTTTTTGTTTGTTTGTTTGCTTGTTTGTTTGTTTGTTTCTCAGTAGGCTCCGTGCCCAGCGTGGAGCCCAACTTGGGGCTTGAACTCACAACCTGAGATCAAGACCTGAGCTAAGATCAAGAGTCAGATGCTTAACCCACTGAGCCACCCAGGCACCCCTGTTTGTTTTTTTTACATTTATCATGCCACAAATTCATAGGGACTGGGTTCCAGCAGCTCAGGCTCCTTCCCATTGGCTCACTGGCTCTCACAAGTGCTCTGGGTGGGGCACCATGGCACTTCAGTTGAACCCAAGTACCTTCCTCTTGGGTTTCCCTCTTTTTCTAATCATTTTCCCTCGCCCGCTGCAGGAAGCTAGCTGGCTCTCTGAGTGCTTGATATGCTCCATACGTACATGAATTCTCGTGGCAAGAATCTTGCCCTTCACTTGTTTGTCTACAACAATGCCAACAGCATGCTGGGTAACACCGTGGGCTAACATTTGTGGGGCATTCCTTTTTGAACAGTGCCCATTCCCTGACGTCCACAGTATCACCTTTTCTTGTAGATTCGCATGTATGTGGCCCAAAGGAACAACTCCATATTTTCTAAAAGGCCAAGAGAACACGTTGCAGGTACCTCTCCTCTTTCCCTTTCTGTTGGTCTTTTGGGCAACTTGCTGGAAGATGGCGGCTCTGGCCAAAAGGCTATCTTTTGCTTTTCTCTGGGCTCTCTTGGGTCTCCGAGGTCCCCTCCACCCATGTGTAATAATATCCTAGTTAGCCAAGAACGTGTGAGGAGTTTATCTCAGCCATTCTGTGTCTCTCTCACTTCCAGGATTCCCCTACTAAATTTCTGAATGCTTCACCACTTGTTCTAAAGCAGAACCTCATGGCTGGCAGAGCTGCCTGAAGGATTTCCCCTAATTTGTGCCTAAGTCCAGTGCCCATTGCTGGCAAGGCTGTGGGGCTTTGCTCCCCACATGAAACGGACTCTGACACCTCTTGCAAAACTGAAAGCTTCCCAGTGAAATAAAACACAACAAAATGAGATTCCAGGCTCTGATACTTTCACCAGTGACTGCCACCCAACATCAAAGGAAGGCTAATACCAAGATTACACAGACTCTACCAAAGAGAAGACGACGATGAAAATCTTCACAACTCATTTTATGAGACCAGCATAGCGTTAACGCCAACGTCTGACAACATGTTACAAATATAGAAAATTAAAGGCCAGAGTCTCTTATGAGAACATTTAAAAATCCTGAACACGATTTTAACAAACCAAATCTAATCCTACATCACGAACCAGTTTTATTTAAAAAAATGTAAGGTTAGTTTAATATTTGAAAAATCCATACTTTAAATAATCTAGGTCTGGCTCCAAAACAATGTGCAATGATCATTCTATCTTTTTTTAAAGATTTTATTTATTTGTGTGAGAGAGAGAGAGAAGGGGAGAGTACAAATGGGGGAGGAAGAGGAGCAGAGGGAGAGGGAGAAGCAGACTCCCCAATGAGCAGGGAGCACCACGCGGGGATGGATCCCAGGACCCTGAGATCCTGACCTGAGCCGAAGGCAGACGCTTCACGGACTGAGCCACCCAGGCACCCCGATCATTGTATCTTTAGATATGGATAAATCCTGTGATAAGTAAGATAAGGTAGGGCCCTTCATTACCCCTCACTATGAAAAGAACACTTGAACACCCTAAAGCCGTATTTCCCAAAATAAATGCCTTGAAACAGTGGTTCCGGGAGGAAAAAAGATATCGGGAACACCTAAGTTTGGAAAAACCTGCGCACCACTGTGTTTACTGTGTTCCCACTTAACTTCTTGGGGAGTCCCAATGTCCGTCAGCACACTTGGCATCCTGGGAAACACCGCAGTTAAGAAACTTACCTCTGTTTGTTTAAACCAGTGTTTTACCAAAGTTACCAAACCAGAGAATCCTTTTTTTCTGGTTTGCCTATTATGAAGGGGCAGAACCAGTGCATGGTGGAAGTTACCATAAGCAAGGCTTCTCTGTAGTAACCACGTGTCAAAACAACAAATTATCTCTTACAAGGAAATAAACAGTATTTTGCTACCTTGGAGGAGGTCCTAAGAGACCTATTTACATGGAGAAGGATATTTATTGACTTTAGCTTTATATTAGATGTCTCATGTTTAATATAGTTATTAATAATTTATTAGAATTGTTTTCTGGCTTAAAGAGTTGTACTTAGTACAAAACAATGCAGCAATTTTTTTAATAGAATGTGAACATCCTCTTTAATTCCCTCCCCAAGAGCTAATCGTCATTAGCAGTTTAGTGTTATTATTCAGTTTTGAATATTCATTTGCGAAGTTTTTTAGAATAAGTACTCACCCGTGGAAGAGTTGGTCAGTTTTTGCCATCTACTAAAAAATGCACATATTAATATTGTAAAAACACTGAAGCTTTCAAAATAAATATGAAAATAGGGGCGCCTGGGTGGCACAGCGGTTAAGCGTCTGCCTTCGGCTCAGGGCGTGATCCCGGCGTTATGGCATCGAGCCCCACATCAGGCTCCTCCACTAGGAGCCTGCTTCTTCCTCTCCCACTCCCCCTGCTTGTGTTCCCTCTCTCGCTGGCTGTCTCTATCTCTGTCGAATAAATAAATAAAATCTTTAAAAATAAATAAATAAATATGAAAATAAATAGAGCTTTGAAAAATATGTGGGACAGGAGAATATTAAAAGTTAAATACACAAGAGAAGATTAAAGAACAAACCCTCAAGAAAAGAAGGCTGAAGACTGACATAACTTCCAACAAGAAATAGAACTCAATGCAGATATGAAACAAAGGGATAATTTATTTATTTTAGGATACTCAAAATATTTATCTTTTGATTGCTCTGACAGTATCACAAAAAACAGTTTCCACTATGGTTATTATAAATCAAGATATGCTTACACAGGAAAATATTCACAGTCCCAAAAGAGAAAATGAATAAAAGACATGGGTAGTTGATAGTTATAACCGTAGGGGAGGTATCTCTCATCCGTAACAACACAGGACTTGGAATGAAATGAAGATCAACAGAGGAGGGGCCTCCAAGTGTGTCATTCTGTTATCTGAAGCACCACTGTTTGTCATCAGAGAAGAAATCAATTAGGCATTCATGTTCCCCTCTCCACTGGTGGTGTTTTTAGGGATTAAGTGGGGTTTAAAATGACAAGACAAAGAGTTTTGTAAATAAAACCGTCTGAATGAACAGACCAGATCAGTCTCATGGCCATTTAATTCACAACAGAATGTCTGACAATAACATCCATGGCTATTTTGTGGAAGGATCTCATTTCCTCTGTGCTGACAACTTAAAAGTTTCAGGTGCAGTGCCAACAGTTATATTTTCTTGTAACAGCTCAGTCTGAAACATCATAATGTCTTTATCCTGTTCTCAATCCTGCTATCAGGTCAATTTCACTTCCTCCTGTGGCTCTTCTCTGGCTTTAGTGTATTTTTCCTGTGGTATGGACGCAGAACTACCAGATGTGAGATCTTGTTTTGTTTCATTTACAAAGCCATTCCTAATGATCCCCCATTTCTGTCGGTTTTTGTGGCTGAAGAAGGAATCTGGACCAGCATGTATGAATAACAAGATTATCTCTGCCCTTCCTTTCCTCAACTTAAGTGATAGTCAACCCTCCTTTGGAGACAGAACCAGACCAGCAAATCAGGAGACCTGGCTCATAGTCTGGAATGATCAATAATGAACTATGTAAACTTATACGTTATTTAAATTGTATGGATTTCAATTTTTTCATCTATTAAATGATGAATTTATATAATCGTGACATTGTAGACTGTCACTTTCTCTACATTCTTACTCCTCACAGGGACTTTTAGTAGACTATTCTTATCTTGGCATTTCACTTACTGGAATTGTTAAGTGTCAACTACGAACACAAATATTTCACCTTAAATGTAAATGAACCTTAAATGTAACATGCACTTCAAACCTTAAATGTAACATACACTTCTCTATCAATGTGTAGGGAATGTCTCCGTTGTGCATTTTAAAGCCCCTGCTCTTTACGTCCTAGCTCTAAGTTAGCACTGTATCCATCCCTTCATTTATACATTCTTTCATTAAATATTGAGTTCCTATTATGTGCCAGTAAGACAGGTATCATTCCTACTCTTACTGAGTTTACAATCCAGAAAGAAAAGAAAAACATTACCTCAAGATAAAGTAATTTAACTAAGTAATAACATTTATAAATTCTCCTTTCCCTAGAAAAGTAGCTATACTCCAGCATCTCTGTATCAGTAATACCTTACAACCCAGGAAAAGATTTCCCAAATTGCTTTATATCTCCTAACAGTTGGGAACGGTTTCCCTCCTTCCATATGGTAGGTAGTAAACAACAAAGCATTTTCTCCAAGTGTTGTACAAAAGTGGCCTGACATAGGTAAAATGAATCAAATCCAATATAATTTATCCATTGTTCCCGAAAATGTTTCAGCTGTATTCTACATGGAATACTCCACGAACCAGTCTACTGCATTTGCTACAAAGGAACATAATTGGCCAATACACACAACAGTGTTTTGCGTATTTAAGAGAGTAAGGCTTCACTGTTGCTGTTATTGTTGAATACTTTTATTTATTTTTTAAAAAGATTTTATTTATTTATTCAAGATAGAGAGAAAGAGAGGGAGAAAGAGAGAGCGCTTGCTGTACAAGCAGGGGGGAGGGGCAGAGGAAGACAGAGAAGCGGGCTCTCCACTGAGCAGGGAGCCCCAGGCAGGGCTCCATCCCAGGACCCTGGGATCATGACCTGAGCCAAAGGCAGCCTCTTAACCAATTGAGCCACCCAGGTGCCCCTATTGAATACTTTTAAATCTTAAACTTAATGGTTTTGACTTTTTAATATCTCCATTACATAATACAGAATTATAGACAAATTAGAAACTCTTAAGTGAGTAAAAAGAAAACAATAACCCTTAAAGTCTGAGTCAGAGATAACTACTATTAACAATCCAGTGTACAACCTCTGGGATGTTCTCCCCTTTCCTTTCTTTTATTTCTTTAACAGATTTCAACTGTACAGATTTGAAATGATCATAACCCTTATTTTATAACACATTCTCATCACTGACCCTCTTTATTTATTATTTATTTAATAGGCTAATAACCATCTGCCACCCTATGCAAGATCTAGAATACTGACTATAAATTACAAGTTACTGTCAATATTCTAAATGTTTTCCTATGCGTAAAATATATATACAATTTTTTTAAAAAGGTCCTTTTTAGCCAAGCTTTTGTTTTTAAGATTTTATTTATTTATTTTAGAGAAAGAGTAGGAGAGAGAGAGAGCGTGTGCGAGCACACAGGCTGGGGTGGGGAGCAGCGGAGGGAGAGGGAGAAGCAGACTCCCTACTGAGCAAGGAGCCTGACCACAGAGAGTGCTGGCATCATGACCTGAGTGGAACGCTTAACCAACTGAGCCACCCAGGCGCCCCTTAGCTAAGATCTTATCAGCCAAGTCCCCATAGTTAAGAAATAGCACTAAAAAGCTAAGTTTGCCCTAATACATATTTACCAATGAACCAAATAGTCACACAATATATTGTGAACTTGCAGTGAAATCAATATACATTCATATAATTTTAAATACTGCACAGTATTCCATTGTACACATTTGTTATAATGTATTAAACAGTCCTCTTTTTTAGCATTTAGATATTTTGCTTTTAAAAAATTTTTAAATTTAAGGCTATGAAAACATCCTTAAAAATGCTTCTTGGGGGGCGCCTGGGTGGCTTAGTCGTTAAGCATCTGCCTTTGGTTCAGGGCGTGATCCCAGCGTTCTGGGATCGAGCTCCACATCAGGCTCCTCCGCTGGGAGCCTGCTTCTTCCTCTCCCACTCCCCCTGCTTGTGTTCCCTCTCTCGCTGGCTGTCTCTCTCTGTCAAATAAATAAATAAAATCTTAAAAAAAAAATGCTTCTTGGCCATCCTCTGATTTTTTCCTATTGTTGGATCAAAGAGTATGCACACCTTTAAGGACTTTGATACACTGATAAATTACTTTTAAAGTTTCAGCTAATTTAGGCTCCAATGGTAGAGGCTCCTGATGCCAGAAAACATCAGGCAGCTGGAAGTTGGTGCAGTGAATACAACAGGTTAGACCCAAGGGTGGGCAGAGCACAGGCAGAATCTATTATGCTTTAGGAAGAAACTGTCTATGGATCATTTAATTTGGGATATTTTGGCATATTTTAGGTTGTATGTGCAAGAGTAACCATAAAATCCACAATGAATGAGGGGCGCCTGGGTGGCTTAGTCAGTTGAGTGTGGGACTCTTGATCTTGGGGTTATGAGTTCGAGCCCCATGTTGGATGTAGAGATTACTTAAAAATAAAATCTTCAAAAACACACACAAAAAAACCCCATGATGAATGAAAAGTCACAGAAACAAAACTTAGTATGGCCAGAGGTGAAAGGTTCTCTCAGAAAAACCAAATTATATGGCAAAGAGTATGGAAATCACTTAGAAAAACAATAAGTATAACAGTTAAATCCCATCCAATTTTTATGTATCTGTGACCTTTAGGCCAACTTGAAATATGCAATATGTAAGCCTTCAATAGATAAAGACAAAGAAAAAATATTTTTAAACTTACATACTTGTATATATGCATTTTTACATAATTTCCTAACCTATATTAGTAATATCCCAATATCATTTCAGTCCTTCTGTTTACCTGTTGTTTTGGGTTTCAAAAATGGTAATAACTCTGTAAAATAAAATTTATATCTATATATCCATACTATATAAAATAGATACTATGGGCACAAGGTAAAAAAAAAATTAAGCAATTTGAAAGAGCATACAGTAAAAAAGTAAACCTTTACCATATGTATTCCCAGTGTTACTACCCAAAAGCAGTCACTCTTACTGGTTTCTCGTATATGCATTGGGGTGTCTACGTGGCTCAGTCGATTAAGCATCTGCCTTTGGCTCAGGTCATTCAGGGCCCTGAGATCAAGCTCAGTGTTGTCGGGCTCCCTGCTCAGTGGGGAGCCTGCTTCTCCCTCTCCCTCTGCCCCTCCCCACACTCATGCTCATGCTCTTTCTCCCTCTCTCTCTCTCTCTATATATATATATAAAATAAATAAATAAAATCTTTAAAAAAAGATAGTCTATGCGTATAACACACACACAAACACACACACATATACATGAGTGTGTGTGCACATGTATGTATGTATTTCACCTTCAATTAAAAAAAAAAAAAGTAGCATAAGGGGTGCGCCTGGGTGGCTCAGTTGGTTTAGCATCTGCCTTCAGCTCAGGTTGTGATCCCAGGGTTCTGGGATGGAGTCCCACATGGGGCTCCCTGCTCAGAGGGGAGCCTGCTTCTCCCTCTCCCTCTGCCTGATGCTTCCCCTCCTTGTGCTCTCTCCCTCTGTCAATCAAAAGTAAAATTTTTTTTAAAAAAGGTAGCAGGGGGCGCCTGGGTGGCACAGAGGTTAAGCGTCTGCCTTTGGCTCAGGGCGTGATCCCAGCGTTATGGGATCGAGCCCCATGTCAGGCTCCTCCGCTATGAGCCTGCTTCTTCCTCTCCCACTCCCCCTGCTTGTGTTCCCTCTCTCGCTGGCTGTCTCTATCTCTGTCGAATAAATAAAAATCTTTAAAAAAAAAAAAAAAGGTAGCAGATGCTAAAAACCGTTCCTCATTTTGTTTTTATCATTGTATCTTGGACAACACTCGGTATCAGTACAAAGGTATTTGCCTTGTTAAAAAATTATTTAATTAAAGGCACAAAACAAAATAGCTTCATGGCCTAAAAGAAATTACTTCTGTGGAAGACTAATAAATAATCTGAGATATTTATCATACCAAGAAAAAGACAAGGAAGATACCCATTCATTCATTCATTCATTCCTTTACTTACTCATTCAACATGTTTTGAATGTTCACCATGTATGAGGCACTTATGAGTATCAAGAGCATGAAGATGAATTAGAAACCATTTCTACCTTCTAGGAGTCACAGACTATCAAGAAATACACTCACATGAACAATTAGGCAATTATAATACTGTGTGATGTGGTATTATAGTATACCTCGGCAACACAAAAAATTAAGTAATCAACTCTACTTGTGCCAGAAACAAATGCTAAGCACTTCACATCCATTATCTCTTATGACACTCACTGGAACCCTACTAAATGCCTGCAGGGGATCCTTAACAGTCAGGGTTTCATTACCTAGATCCTTACAGTTAAGAGATTACACTAGGAAGCAAAAGTTTCCCTATCATATATTTACAATGAACCAATCATTTATAAAATGAATCATCAAATATCACTCCTCATTTAACATATCTTTCTGCTCCATTAGTTTATTTGCAAATTCAGTCCAAAGTGTTTGCAAAGTGAAACTGCAAATCTCTTGTAAAAGATGTAAGACTTTCATAAAGTCATGTAAAATAACAGTGGAGAACCTCTCTAATTATAAGCAAACCTACTGACAAAAATAAGGATGTTGTGGAAATACAGGAGTTAATATTGGAAAAGAAAAAACCAACAGGGGGAGTGGTATAAACAGACATTTCACAAGAAAATTATTTGAATGGAAAAGGATTCAAAAGCAAAATATCTGTTTTATGTAAGCCTCCAGGTAATCAAAACTCTGTAAGCAGATACACAAAAGTTAATGACAAAGGACTCTAAGCGTACCACTACAGAAAATCATCAAATCACAAAGAGAACAAGCGAAGAAAAAAGGAATAAAGAACTCATGAAATAGTCAGAAAATAATGAGCAAAATGACAACAGTAAGTTCTTTTTATCAATAATTACTTTAAATGTAAATGGACTAAATTCTCCAAGCAAAAGATATAAAGTGTCTACATGGATTTAAAAAAAAAAAAACCCAACTATATGCTATCTACAAGAGACTCAGTTGAGCTTTAAGAGTACATGTGGACTGGGGCACCTCAGAGGCTCAATCGGTTAAGCATCTGCCTTTGGCTCAGGTCATGATCCTGGAGTCCTGGGATTGAGCCCTGTGTTGGGTTCCCTGCTCAGTGGGGAATCTGCTTCTCCCTCTGCCCCTCACCCCACTTGTGCTCTCTCTTTCTCTCTCTCTCTCTCTCTCAAATAAATAAAATCTTAAAAAAATACATGTGGACTGAAAGGATGGTAAAAGGTATTCCATGCAAATGGAAATCAAAAGAAAGTAGGAGTAGCTATACTTGAAATCAGATAAAATAGACTTTAAGGCAAAGACTGTAATATGAAACAACAAATAAGGTCATTATATAATGTACCCAAAAGAGGGTACATTTAAAAATACTTATGCACCCAGTATAGAAGCATCTAAATACATACAACAAATATTAACAGACCTGAAGGGAAAACAGCAATACAGTAATAGTAGGGGACTTCAATAACCTACTTTCAACAATGGGTAGATAATAGGGATAGAAAATCCATAAGGAAGCATTGCACTTAAATGACGTTATACCAGGTAGACTTAGGTATTTAGAAAACATATCCAACGGCAGCAGAATGCACATTCTTCTTAAGTGCACATGGAATATTCTCTAGGAGAGATCATATGTTAGGCTGTGAAATAAGTCTTAATAAATTTAAGAAGATTAATATCATGTCTAGTATCTTTTCTGACCACAGGGTATGAAACTAGAAATCAATTACAAGAAGAAAACTGGAAAATTCACAAATATGCGGAGATTAAACAACATGCTACTGAACAACCAATGGTCAAAGAAAAAATAGAAGAAAAAATTTAAAATATCTTAAACAGGGGTGCCTGCGTGGCTCCGTCAGTTAAGCCGCTGCCTTTGGCTCAGGTCATGATCCCAGGGTCCTGGGATCAAGCCCGGCATTGGGCTCCTTGCTCAGTAGGGAGTCTACTTCTCCCCTTCCTGTTGCTCCCCCTGCTTGTGCTCTCTCTGTCTCTCTGTGTCAAATAAATAAATAAAATCTTTAAAAAACACCTTAAGACACATGAAAATGGAAACACAATATACCAAAACCTATGGGGGTGCAGCAAAAGCAGTTCTAGGAGGTAAGTTCATAGCGGTAACACCTACATTAAGAAAAAAGAAAGATCTTGTTCAAACAACCTAACTTTACACCTCAAAGAACTAGAAAAAGAACAACCCAGGCCCAAAGTTATTAGATGGAAGGAAATAACACAGATCAGAGCAGAAATAAATGAAACGAAGACTAAAAAGAGAATACAAAAGATAAATGAAACTAAAAGCTGGTTTTTCCAAAAGATAAACAGACAAAACTTAAGCTAGATTTACCAAGAAAAAAGTGTGAGGACCCACATATTACATAAGTAATATTAGAAATGAGAGAGGAGGGGGGCGCCTGGGTAGCACAGTCGTTCAAGCATCTGCCTTCGGCTCAGGGCGTGATCCTGGCGTTCCGGGATCGAGTCCCTCATCGGGCTCCTCCGCTGGGAGCCTGCTTCTTCCTCTCCCACTCCCCCTGCTGTGTTCCCTCTCTCGCTGGCTGTCTCTCTGTCACATAAATAAATAAAATCTTAAAAAAAAAAAAAAGAAAGAAAGAAATGAGAGAGGAGGGGCGCCTGGGTGGCACAGCGGTTAAGCGTCTGCCTTCGGCTCAGGGCGTGATCCCGGCGTTATGGGATCGAGCCCCACATCAGGCTCTTCCGCTATGAGCCTGCTTTTCCTCTCCCACTCCCCCTGCTTGTGTTCCCTCTCTCGCTGGCTGTCTCTATCTCTGTCGAATAAATAAATAAAATCTTAAAAAAAAAGAAATGAGAGAGGAGACATTACAACTGATACCATACAAAGGATCATAAGAGACAGTATAAGCAATTATACATAACCAACAAATTGGACAACCCAGAAGAAATGGATAAATTCCTAGAAACATACAACCTACCAATAATGAATCTAGATGAAATAGAAAATCTAAACAAACCAATTACTAGTAAGGAGGTTTAACCAATAATCAAAAACCTCCCAATAAACACAAATCCAGGATGAGATGACTTCACTGGTGAATTCTACCAAATATTTAAAAAATAAAACCAATCCTTCTCAAATAAAATCTTTAAAAAAAAATTAAGACTAGAACTACCATATGATCCAGAAATTTCACTTCTGGGTATAAATCCAAAGGAAATGAAAATAGGTTATCAAAGAGATACTTGCACTCTCATGTCACTGCAGCATTAATTATAATATCCAAGACATAGAAACAACCTAAGTGTACATGAATAGATAAATGGATAAAAAGATGTAATACATATTATTAATATATTGTTTATATATTACATTTATATTTTATATATATATAACCATATATATATATAACCATATATATATATATATATATATATAAAACCATATATATGCATGGTTTCCTTTGCTGTGCAGAAGCTGTTAGTTTATATACATATTTATAAAATGGAATATTATTCAGCCATGAGAAAGAAGGAATTCCTGCCATTTGTGACAACATGGATGGACCTTGAGGGCATTTTGCTAAGTGAAATAAACCAAACAGAGAAAGATATATACTGCATGGTATTACTTATATGTAGAATTTAAAAGGCAAACTCATAGGAATAGAGCGTAGAAAAGTTGTTGCCAGCGGCCAGGGGTGGGAAAAATGAGAGGTTAGTAAAAGGTACAAACTTTCAGCTATAAGATGAGTAAGATCTGAGGATCTAATGTAAAACATGGTGACTATAGTTGATAAGGTTGTAATGTATAATTGAAATTTGCTAAGAAAGTGGAACTTAAATATTCTCACTACACACACACACACACACACACACACACACACAATATATGGGGCGATGGATGTGTTAATTATCTAGATGGGGGTTATCATTCATAATGTATATGTATATCAAATAACCATGATGTACATTTTAAATATCTTACAATTTCATTTGTCAATTATACATCAATAAAGCCGAAATTAAAAAAAAAAAGTAAAACATCTTCCAAAAATGGCCCTTTGGTGACAAGACTGCAAACTTGGGCTGAAGGCATCCTCCTTCAACCCAACTGTAAAGATGCCATAGTAGCAAAAAGGATGTCAATAGGTTCCAGAACTTAACATAATTATGTAAGAAACCCTTGAGAAAAAAAAAATGTTTAGCAGTTTCTGAATGGGAAGAAATGGCAGTCTGACTATATAAGGCCAATACCATGAAAATGGTACTTGGACTGTGTTTCATCTGTAATTAAAGCCCTACCCATTTTTCCAGCTTTTAAAAAGACTTACATCTGGGACGCCTGGGTGGCTCAGTTGTTAAGCGTCATTCTTCGGTTCAGGGCGTGATCCCAGCGTTCTAGGATTGAGCCCCGCATCAGGCTCCTCCACTGGCAGCCTGCTTCTTCCTCTCCCACTTCCCCTGCTTGTGTTCCCTCTCTCGCTGGCTCTCTGTTGAATAAATAAATAAAATCTTTAAAAAAAAAATAAAAAGACTTACATCTATGCTAAATTATCCGTTATCTCCAACTAACTTATTTTATTGCCTCTTAGTCATTAACTTATTAACAAATACTTAATGCACACCTACTATGTGGCATTAGTCTAAATGCCAGGGATAAAGTCACTCTCTTTGAATCTAATTTCATGGAGATCTGATTACCCTCATATAAATCCATATAATCAAGTTTCTGAACCTTCAGAGTTTAAGATCAGACCTTTAATAGAGGTAAATTACTGTGGTCTAGTCACTTGAGGGTTTTACCTGAAATAGCCAGCTAGGCTCTCTCCCTGTTCAGAACCATGGAATTAATTATTTGCATGGGGTTCAAGAGAGAACACTAAGAACAGACCACAGAAAAGTGAGTGGGGGATCATATGGACTTGAATGAAATCAAACTTGTTCTGCAATTTCACTCTGCCTGGAAAAGGATAAGTGATCTGTACCACGTGAATGGAAAAGTTAAAAATCCCCTGTGCTTTTGTATGGTAGGACATGTATTTCACCCTTTTCACAAATATTTTTAAATATCCACTAAATAGGGGACGCCTGGGTGGCTCAGTCGGTTAAGCATCTGTCTTCGGCTCAGGTCATGACCCCAGGATCCTGAGATCAAGTCCCCACATCGAGCTCCTTGCTCAGCAGGGAGCCTGCTTCTCCCTCTGCTTGCTGCTCCCGCTGCTTGTGCAAGCTCTCTCTCTCCCTCTGACAAATAAATACATTCCTAAAAAAAAAAAAAAAAAAAAAAAAGTATCCACTAAACAGGCCCTGTGCCAGATATATAAGTCAATTGGAGACTGATCTCCTAAAAAGGACTGAAGTCGGGGAAATAAAGCTATGGGCAGTCCACAGTATTGCTTATGCTATTTGTGTTACTCTGTGAATGAAATCAACATCTTTTTGGCAGCAAAGTGAACCACTAAGGTGAAGAGTAAGCATTTAAGCTTACTCTAAATAGTGAGTAAAAGTGAGTAAAAGTGACTTATTGGCCAATTATAGAGGACTACTAAGTAAGCATGACAGTGTGTATTTGTAATGGGGAAAGTCACCTCAGATTTTAGCCTTCTATTAAGATGGGCCAGACTTGCACATGGGAAAAGGAATGTGGATCTGTTTTGGTCTTTTTTTCAAAGTCCCTTCTAACTAATATTATAGAAGTTTATTGCCAAGACTGAAGTTTTTATATTTTCCTCTCTTAAAAGGCTGACCTTCAAGCCACTCTGTGTCAGGTTTGTCCCCATACAGGTTAAAATCCAGAGACAGATTTGCCAAGAAGTTAATGAAATTAAGTTTCTGGGATCCTACTTGCACTAGCCCCTTTCAACTAAGTATTCACTTTTGTATCTAATTTGATCCTATTTTGATTTTGCCATATTGTTCATCTTAAAGGGAGTCCCTAGAATTGTATACGCTTTGGGTCACATAAAATTTAGAAACACTTCTGATAGAACCCTTAGAATTATTGAAGTATTCTTATTACTTCATCTTTTTTTTTTTTTGAGATTTTATATATTTGAGAGAGAGCGAGCACGCACAGAGGGAGAGAGTGAGGGAGAAGCTGACTCCCTGCTAAGCAGAGAGCCCGACATGGGGCTCAATCCCAGGACCCTGAGACCATGACCTGAGCAGAAAGCAGACGCTTAACCAACTGAGCCACCCAAGCACCCCTACTTCATCTTACTGAATTCTAAGAATTACCATTTCATCCTACAAAAAGTCCTTGGTTTAGCTCCTTCCCAGTTTCTGCTGATACTACTTATTTAGTTCAAGTCTCCCTTTACTTGAAAACTGCATGATGACAATGGCCTGACAGTTGGTTTCTCTGACTGCAATCTCTCTCAAAAATGTATCTATCCTATGTAAAGCTGCCAGACTTTTTTTTTTTTTCACAGAAACACTGCTTATTTTGCAAAATTCCCATCCAAGCTCAAGATATTTGGGTGACTTTCCACTGTCACTGATCTTCTAAAATTGAGATGCTTAAATGCCCAGGTGAAAGTGGCAATCAATCAGAGGTACTTGAGGCTGCAAAAGAAATGTGACATACTTTCCTAGAGTATCATTTTCACTTGATGGTAAATTATTTATTTATTAAAAAAAATTTTTGAGAGAGAGAGAGAGAATGGGGGGGAGGGGCAGAGAGTGAGGGAGAGAAAGAATCTTAAGCCCCAAGGTGGGGGCTCAATCTTTTGACCCTGAAAATCACGACCTGAGCCAAAATCAAGAGGTGGATGCTTAAGCGACTGGGCCACTCAGGTGCCCCGCATGGTAAGTAATTTAAAAGATTACTCCCCACCTTCCCTACTATCTTCTTCTTACTTGTAACAAACAGATACAGAGTTGAACACAAAAAGAAATTTTTTTTAAGCTCAGATGCAGTGAATTAGATTCATCATTATTCTTGGTTCATGACACATTCTCATCATTGGCATGTTCAAGGCCCTCAAGTACTCATTCAGTCTTTCACTTAAAATAACAAATGTCTATGAAATCACCAACTTGAAAACCAAGACATGAATTTACATCCACCTCTTCGATCCTCCATTGCATCACTTATTATTATGACCCTTATAAAAAGTCTACCACATGCTAGAATTCTTAAGGACTTACTCCTTCCACTCAATATTATATTGCTAGGATTAATCCACATTGCGGCATTTAACTGTAATACATTCATTTGTAGAGCTGTTTAAATACACTCTAATGTATTTATTCCTAATTTATTTATTATATAATCTATTCCTCTACATATAGGTAGGCATTTGAGTTGTTTTCAGATCTTGATATTAAAGCGAGTGCTCATATGGGGTGCCTGGGTGGCGTAGCTGACTAAGTGGCAGATTCTTGGTTTCAGTTCAGGTCATGATCCCAGGGTGGTGAGATCAAGCCCCACGCTGGGCTCCAGGCTCAGCACGGAGTCTGCTTGGGATCTCTCTCCCTCTGCCCCTCCCCTCCATACTCTCTAAAATAAAATAAATCTCTTAAAAAATAAAATAAAATTATGGTAACATACATATAACATCAACTTCACCATTTTAACCAGGTCTGCAGGTGCAGTTCAGCGGTATTAAGTACGTTCACATTCTTGTGTAACAGTCAACTTCCTCCATCCATCTCCAGAACTTTTTCATCTTTCCAAACTGAAACTCTGTACCTATTAAACAATAACTCTCCATTCTTCCTTCTTGTCAGTCCCTAGCTCCATGAGCCATGAGATCATAACCTTAGCCAAAACCAAGAGTCAGACACTCAACCGACCCATCCAGGTGCTTCTATCATTTGGTAATTCTATGTTTAATACTTTGAGTAAACACCGTAATTTTTCACACAGTGGTTGCACCATTTTATATTCCCCTCAGGAATGCGGAAGTGTTGCAATTTCTCCACATCTTTGCCAACACATTTTTTTTTTTGTTTTGAACAACTGCCTTTCTAGAGGGTGTCATGTGGTATCTCGTAGTTTTGATTTGAATTTCCCTAATGATTAGTGATGTTGAGCATCCCTTCATGTGCTTATTGGCCATTTGTAGATCTTCCTTGAAGAAATGTCTATTTAGGGGCGCCTGGGTGGCACAGCGGTTAAGCGTCTGCCTTCGGCTCAGGGCGTGATCCCGGCGTTATGGGATCAAGCCCCACATCAGGCTCCTCCGCTATGAGCCTGCTTCTTCCTCTCCCACTCCCCCTGCTTGTGTTCCCTCTCTCGCTGGCTGTCTCTATCTCTGTCGAATAAATAAATAAAATCTTTAAAAAAAAAAAAGAAATGTCTATTTAAGTCCTTTGCCCATTTTTGAGTTGTTTTGCTGTTGTTAACTTGTAGTTTTTCATATAGCCTGGATTTCAATCTCTTATCAGTATATGATTTGTGAACATTTTCTCCAATCTCATAAATTGCCTTTTCATGGTTCATTGTATCCTTTCGTGCACAAGTTTTAGATTTTGATAAAGTCCAGTTTATTATTTTTTGCTGTTGCCCATGCTTTTGGTGTCACAGCCAATAAATCATTGCCAAATCCAATGTCATTTTTTCCCCTGTGATTTCTTCTGAGTTTTATCTCTTATGTTTAAGTTTCTGATCCATTTTGAGTTAATTTTTGTGTATGGTATAAGGGTCTAACTTCATGCTTTTGCATGTGGATATCCAGTTTTCTGAACACCATTTATTGAAAAAACTGTCCTTTAGCCATTGAATGGTCTTGGCACCCTTGTTGAAAAACATTTGACCATATAAGCAAGAGTTTATTTGGGGGGTTCTCTATTTCTCTGGTTTATATGTCTGTCTTTATACCAGTACCACACTTTTTTGATAACTGAGTTTTGAAATGAGGAAGTAAGAGACTTCCAACTTTATCCTTCCTTGTCAAGACTGCTTTGGCTACTCAGGCTCCTTGGAGGTTCCATAGGAATTTTAGGATTGATTTTTCTATTTCTGCAAAAAAATGCTGAAATTTTTACAGGGATTGCATTGAATATGTAGACTGCTTAGGGTAGTATTGCCATCTTAACAATACAGTGTTTCTTTTTTTTTTTTTTAAAGATTTTATTTATTTACTTATTCGACAGAGATAGAGACAGCCAGCGAGAGAGGGAACACAAGCAGGGGGAGTGGGAGAGGAAGCAGCAGGCTCACAGCAGAGGAGCCTGATGTGGGACTCGATCCCATAATGCCAGGATCACGCCCTGAGCCAAAGGCAGACGCTTAACCGCTGTGCCACCCAGGTGCCCCAACAATACAGTGTTTCAATCCATGAACACAAAATATCTTTCATTTATTTGTGTCTTCTCTAATTTCTTTCATCAGTATTTTATAATTTTCAGTGTACAGATCTTTTGCCTCCTTGGTTAAATTTATTTATAGGTATTTTGCTTTTGAT
Source organism: Ursus arctos (assembly GCF_023065955.2). Taxonomy (NCBI): domain Eukaryota; kingdom Metazoa; phylum Chordata; class Mammalia; order Carnivora; family Ursidae; genus Ursus; species Ursus arctos. Next base: position 56,937,158 of record NW_026622874.1, read on the forward strand.
GCTATTGCAAATGGAATTGTTTTAATTTCCTTTTTGGATTGTTCACTGTTACAGAAACACAACTGATTTTTGTGTGTGGCTTTTGTATTCTGCCACTCTGCTCAATATGTTTACTAGTTTTTTTGTTTTTGTTTTTTTAAGATTTATTTTAGAGAGAGAACGTGTGCACAAGCAGGGGGAGGGGCTGAGGGGGAGAGAATCCCAAGTAGACTCTGCACTCAGTACAGAGCCCAATGCAGGCCTTGATCTTATGACCCTGAGATCATGACCTGAGCCTAAACCAAGAGTCGAATGCTCAACCAACTGAGCCATGCAGGCGCCCCTGTTTACTAGTTCTAACAGTTGTTTTTTTATGTGGAATCTTTAGGGTTTTCTACATATAAGATCATGTCATCTGCAAACAAAGAATAATTTTAATTTTTCCTTTCCAATCTGATGGTCCAACTTTTTGCCAAGTGAAAGGAGTGTCCTGAATTAAGAGTTCCCTGGTCATTAGAAACTCTAATACTAGTCCTTTAATGCAAAATTCACATATACTGTTAAGAGTCCCAATCTTCAGGCTCTATCTCCAGATCTTAGGCTCTCATTCCCTCCCTTCTGCTCTTAAAAGAGTCCTGTAGCAAAAAATTTTTGAATACTAACTGGTTACAGCATCAAGCTTAAGACTCCTTATCAGTCTCTCAAATATACAACATAAATCTTAACATTTATTGGTTTATAAACTCCTTTGAGAATTTGATAAAAATTATCAATATTTGATTCAGGAAAAAAATGCACATACAAAGTTCTGTCTACAGTTTCTGATTTATGGATCTCCTTAAGTTCAACCATGTACCTCTTACAAATATAATCCAGGCACTTTACCTAGTCAATTCTATTTCTACTAAATATATGGCCTCTACACAAATACTGGTTGTTTCAACTACACACGAGCTATGATGTCCTCCCTCTTTCGCATTCCCAATTCAATGCTTTTGATCACTGCTTCTCCACATCCTAATTTTACTTTTTCCTCAAGGTCCAGCTAAAATTCCCCATTCTTCCAAGATATTTGTCCAACTTATTGTCCTCTCTCCCAACAGTATCATTCACTCATTATATATTGGGGAGCTTCTCTGTGCCAGGCCATCTTCCAAAAGCTGGGGATGCAGAAATAAACAAGACCCAGTCTCTGTCCTCAAACACAGTGCTGGATTACCCAAAAGGCATATTAAACACATACTTGGGACACACACTCACGGAGTGAAAATTATCTGAAAAAATAAAATATTCTAAAAGATAATAAACTCACATTTCACTTTAGCATTTGTTTGATTTTAAAGTATATTTTGGTTAGAGTCCTCATAATCTTTACAGTGCTAGTTTCTGAAGGTCTTTAGTCCTGCCAGCCTACTGGGGGAAAAAAATCTTTGTATTTGAGAAAGATCACTATTGAGTACATTAAAAAAATGGTTTGGAGGGGACAGTTGGGTGTGTAACTGGAGACCAACCAGTTAGAAGGCTGTAATGCAAAGGAAGACAATAGTAACCTGAGCTAAAGTGTAGCAGGAGTTGAAAGATGTGGAAAAAAAGGAAAAATGAAGCAGGGAGAATTTATCACATTTGGTGATTAGATGTGTAGGATAAAGAAGAGGGAGTTAATGAGGATAGTTCCTGTTTTCTGGGTTGAAAGACTAGGTACATGATGGTACTACTCATTAGCAGAAGAAGGGAAGATTGGGGTTTGGGTGAAAGAAATGTGTAAGTTCAATTTGGCATCTCCGAATGTAAATGCCCACTTGGCAGTTAGGTAGCAGGTCTGAAAATCAGGGAAGAAACTTAGGCTACAGTTACTATTTTACAGATCATCAGTAGATAGATGGTAATGAAGTTTTTGAAGAGAACAAGAATCCAAGGAAAATGGATAGAATGAAAAAAATAGTTCAAGGAGTATGTGCTAGCTGGTCTAATAGAACCAATAATTAAAACAGTTAATACTTAATGTGCCCTCCCTAAGAGCCTGCTACTGTTCTAAACACTTTACTCATACAATCTTTAAAAAAATAAAACCCTTTGGGGGTGCCTGGGTGGCTCACTAGGTTGGGTGTCCCACTCATGATTTCAGCTCAGGTTGTGATCTAGGGGTCGTGGGATCAAGCCCCACATCCAGCCCTATGTTCAGTGTGGAGGCTGCTTGGGATTCTCTCTCTCCTCTCCCTCTGCCCCTCCTCCCATTCGCACTCTCTAAAATAAATAAAATTTAAAAAAAATAAAACCCTTTGGACTTAGGCACTATTATTATTATGCCACTGTATATTCAAGGAAACCAAGGCACAGTGCAGAGAAAGGATTTGCTTAAATTACACAACTAGTGGAGTGATGAAGCCAAGATTTGAAGATAGGTAGTCTGACTTCAGAACTTTGCTCTCATCCTATATAAACCTCAGAGCAGTTCTGGAAGGCAGGCACTTTTATCTCTACGAATTTAGAGTGAGGCTCAAAGAAGTTGCCCATACCCATTCATTTCTCAGTTAGAAGCAAGGATTTAATTTCTCTCATCATCCTTTATGATGCCTAGCCTAGTACTAAATATTTGTTTACAAACAGTATTGTTACTAATACTTCTAACAAGCACACTGAAGGGTTAGCTCCCATTTACCTTCCACAAGTTACTTGAGGGTGTACCGCAACATAAAGTATAAACTAAGGCAGGGCGGGGCAGATGTGGGTACATGAAATAGTGAATCCTACCCCAAAGAACAGTAGAAGGAAGTCCCAGGACAAAAGTCTTGTAATAGGCATAGAGATTGGAGCAGGATGGTAAAGTCTGAAATGGGGGTCCTCATGGGGAGAACTTCTGAAATCTAAAAATTAATACAACTGAAAGCTTAGAAAACTTGGAAATGATAAAGGAATATGGTAGAATGTAGAATATGTTATTTTAACCTGCCTCTAGCACTATTCTTCAATGAGGGGAATGGGGACAAAATACTGTTGCCTGAGAGAAGGAAATGTTATCCTAGAAGCCCACAGTTCTGTAGTCAACTTTTACATAGGAATAATTGAAATTCCTCTTATTACTATATTTTGTTGATTGTGAGACTTTTCCCCCCACATTTTAACACTTCTGAATGGGATGCACCTTACAATCAATGGTGTGTCATGGTTTAACAAGTTGTTTATTTTCTTTCTTAGTAGTATATAAAATAATGCTTCATCTTACAATCAATAGCATGTTGGATTTGATCAACTGTGTCAGGCACAGCTTTAGATACTGTATAATATACTCTTTTTCATTTAATCTTCATAAGTTTTACGCAGCTGTGTTATTATTACCATTTTGCAAATAAGGAAACTCAGGCTCAGGGACTAAACAAGATGCTTAAGGACAGGTGTCAATTAAGTGGCAAACCTAGAATTGAAAACCAGGTCTCATTTCAAAGGTCATGCTCTTCTTGACAGACGGTACCTACATTTGTTATGAGTATTGTGGAATCACTACCTTGTGCACCTGAAACTAATGTAACATTATGTTGTCAACTGTATTTCAATTAAAAAAGTCATGCTCTTTTTGTGCTTCAATATTTAGCATGAGTGATACAGAGTTGAATAAAAACCTAACCCTATCCTTTTAGTCATATTATGATCTAGCTCAAATGTGAAACCTTCCCAGCTCCTCCAAGAAGAAACAATCTTGCCCTCATCTATGCTCCCATCACATTTTACGAATACCTTGATTATACACAATAATGTATAACATCCAAAGAGAACCTTGGAAGTCGGAAGTAATATTTTAGTCACCTCTCTGACCCTACAGTCCTGCCTATCACTGTTGCCGACACATAGAAATTCATTGTTAAAAGGAGACAGGCTCTCTGCTGCTAAGTCTTAGAGACAAGAAATGCACAGAAAACTTTTAAAAAGACCAAAAGTAGCGTTATAGGGGAACTCTAAGTAAAGTACAGTGGAATTTAAGAGAAAAGAACCAATAATAAAAGTACAAGTCAAGGGGAAACAGTTCTGCCAGCTTCTGGATTTTCATAAACACAAATACACTCATACAAACAGAATCAGCCTGAAAAAAACTGAAAACCTCTATGCAGGCTGAAACCAAGCTTCTAAGACATTTTCGTTAATCTACACAGCATTTAAAAACGAGTTACCGGGGCGCCTGGGTGGCACAGCGGTTAAGCATCTGCCTTCGGCTCAGGGCGTGATCCCGGTGTTACAGGGTGTTACAGGATCGAGCCCCACATCAGGCTCCTCCGCTATGAGCCTGCTTCTTCCTCTCCCACTTCCCCTGCTTGTGTTCCCTCTCTCGCTGGCTGTCTCTATCTCTGTCAAATAAATAAATAAAATCTTAAAAAAAAAAAAAACTTGAGTTACCAGCATTTATAAATTGAACTTTCACGTAAAATCAGGGTTTCTGGATTTTCCTGGAAAATGGGAAGATAACGAAAACTGGGTGCTCCTTCTCCCAGGGAAACTGCCTGGACGTGAGTACCAACTGCTCCTTTCGTATAAAATTATCGCTCCCTTATTCATGCTAGTACCTCCAATCGTCTCTTTATGGCCAGCTTGCATAAGATCATTTATATGCAACCACGGGACACATTCGGGTTTATGACCCCTTCTCCAGACACATCACTCACTGCTCCCACACACAACGTATTCTCCTGCACCCGCGTCTTCGACTACAAAGGCCCCCCGCAAAGCACTCCTAACTTCTTTAAGCACTACTTCGATTCCTTTCACAGCTTTCTCTGATCATCCCCTCAACTGGGTCACCGCAGCACTCTGGCCATACCTCTATTAAAACCCTAATCACATCGTATGTGCAAGTTTCTCTCCTTCGCTAGGACGGAAGTTCCTTGAAGCCAGCAGCCGCGACAAACTGATTGTCGCGTTCCCAGTTCCCAATCAGGGACCTTGCATCTAACACAGGCGTTCAGTAAACTACCCAAACGGTCCTAGAGGTGGGGCTGAGGCAGACGCGCAGCCCAGTGCACCCAGGAGTATTCCGGCCGATAGGAGGGTGCGACAGACCCCTGCAAGCAGAAGCCACCAGGAGAAGTCCCGCCGCGGCAGTTGCGCCGCGGAAGCCCAAGTCCCAGCTCTCGCGATATTCGGCCGGAGCGCCAGCCCCCGAGCCGGCGAGTTTCCCGCTAGATTCTCGTGGCCACGCGACTCTCCGGAAGTAGCCCTTCCGGCGCTGTGCCCCGGAAGCGGAAGTGTGCCTCTAGTCTGTCAGAGAGTATTAACTCGGTGGTCCAGAAATCCAGTGAAGTCGTTGTCGTTTAATTTTTGCGGGCTCTCAAGCGCTTCCCCCGTGGCGGGTGGGAGTGCAGAGAGGAAAGTGCGAGATGAGCACCATGTTCGCGGACACACTGCTCATCGTTTTTATCTCCGTGTGCACGGCTCTTCTCGCCGAGGGTGAGAGCGGCTGCTTCTCTGACGTTTGATCAGCCCCCACGGGAATGATCCTAGGCCTGGGGACTCTCGCGCCACCGAGGGAGTGGTCGCGAGCCTTGCTTGCTTGGGGTTGGGATGGGGGGGGGCGGCGCTCATCTGTTCCAGGGAATCGGAGCCACTCGGGAACAGGAGCGGGAGGGGTAGCGTGGAATCCTGTTTAGGGTAGATGCTGGTAAATATAAAGCAAAAAGTTGAAATTCCTCCTTACCCAACAGTTACCACCAGTAACAGTTTACTGTGACCATCACAAACATTTTTCTATTAGCATGTTGCTTTTAATGTTTCAGGTATAACCTGGGTCCTGGTTTACAGGACAGACAAGTACAAGCGACTGAAAGCGGAGGTAGAAAAACAGAGTAAAAAACGTGAGTATGGCAACATGCTTTAGATACAGTTTCAACACGTCAAGTTCATTGAATGAATGTTCACAGTAAATGTTTTAGGAGCACCAACTGATACAAAAACTTTATAGGAATACAAAGATGAATTTGATTTGAATTGAAGGCTATGTAGAGTTATATGCAGTATTGGATATTTTTATGCAAAATGTATAATACAAATGGCGACGTAGCAAGGGACAGGAGACGTACTAGTTATGTGCTGTGGTGGTTCTAAAAAAGAGGTCCCACAACAATTTTCAGTTGTGAGGGGCCATGGAAGCCTTTGTGGTGCAGATGGCCTGGTAGTCCTTCTTGGATAGTTAGAATTGGATAGAGAATGAGCTGGAGGTGGGAATTCCAGGCGAAGAAAATAGGATATGTACAAAAATGTGGAAATTGTAGTGAGAAGATGTGTTTGGAGAGCAACAGGTCATTATGATTAGTATCAAGGTGAGCAGTGTCTTCAGGGATAAGGCAAGTTTCAGTTGTGTGAGGTGGTTGAAGGAGAGTTGGAGTAAAAGGTTAAGAACAAGTACGGTTTGTTGTCTTTGAATAAAGCAGGACACAGGACTCCACAGGGCACAGCTGGGGGGGCTGTTAGAGGTATAATGTGAATGGTTCTTTATAGGCTTGATGTGGCTTTCAGTGTTCTTTTCTGCCTTACAAAGATTAAATATAACTTTTGTATCTTAAAATTCCTCTGACTTTCTGTATTCTGTGACATGTTTATGTCTTCATAAGGGTTTAAAGTTCTCATCCTTGCAGTATCTCACTTGACCCACGTAGCAACCGTTTGTGATTAGTTGTATAAATATTATTCTGTCTTTATAGAAAAGGAAATGGAGGTTCAGAGAGGTTAAATGACATACTAATGTCACAGAGCAAACAAATAATTAGAAATCAAACTCAGGCTTTTGAAATTATAGTTTACTGGTCCTTGACTTATTCAGTGTGGATAATGTACCTCAACATATTAAAAACCAGGCTCATTATCTTTACCTTCATAAACGTGATCCTCTTCCAGTATTTCTCTACTGACGAATGGTACCTTCATGCTTCTGATAGTGCAAGCCAGAAACCTTGATACACTTTCTTCATTTGGCATTCAGAACACTGCACTCTCTTGCTTTTGCTCTTATCTTGCAAGTTGTTTTTTGTTTTTTTGTTTTTAACCGGGCGGGGGGGGGGGGTGTTGGGGAAAGGCAGAGGGAGCATGGGAGACAATCTTAAACAGGCTCCATGCCCAGCACAGGACTTGAAGTGGGGCTTGATCCCACAACTTTGACCTAAGCCGAAATTAAGAGTTGGACTCATAACTGACTGAGCCACCCAGATGCCCCTTGCCAGTCATTCTTTTGCAGTTTCCTTGTGGTTCCTCTTTTCAGCCTCTTGTTGGGCACCTCAAATTTGTTTTTATCCCCTTATACTCACTCCCTTGGTGAATTTAGTCATGTGCTCTATTTGGCGGTGGCTCCCAAATTTATATCCCTAGCCCTCTCTCCTTGATGCAAGATCCATATATCCTTGTAATAACATTGTATGGCGAGCAGTGGTGGCTACACTTGTGGGGAGCATAGCATAACGTGTAGAGAAGTTGAATCACTATGTTGTACATTAAAATTAACACTGAAATTAACATTGTGTGTCAACTGTGCTCAAGTAAAGATTCATGTATTAATTTGTCGGTTATACTGTAATGTTGAATATACATTTCAAACCCAACATGTCCAAATTGAATACTTTTTCCTTGCTTAAGTCTGCTTCATTTGTAGCTTTCATTTGGCCAGTGGCAGGTCTATCCCTCTACTTGCTCAGGCCATAATCCTTGTGTAGTTATCTTTAATTCTTCTCACACACCCCACATCTAATACTTTTGGCTGCCTTCAGACATATCTAGAGTCTGACCACTTTCCATCACCTCCATTGATAACTACCTTCATCCTTTGCATGAATTACTGCAGCAGCCTCCAGCAAGTGTTACTGTTTCCCTACAGTCTGCTCCCAAGAAAACAGCCAGAATAATCCTTTTTTTTTTTTTTTAAAGTAGCCTCCACATCCAGTGTGGAGCCCAAAGCAGGGCTTGAACTCAGGACTCTGAGATCAAGACCTGATCTGAGATCCAGATTCGGATGCTCAACTGACTGAGCCACCCAGGTACCCCCAGAATAATTCTTTTTAAAGCTTATTAGATCATGCCCCATCCCTGCTCATAACCCTTTGATGGTGTCCCATTTTCACTGGAGAACAGCCAAAGTCCTCTGTGGCCTGTGGAGCGTCCCCTGTTACTGCCCTGATATTCTTCCTCTTTCACACAGTCTGCTTCAACCACACTGACCTACTTCCTGTTCCTCACTGTACATCAGCCACACTTCTGTGCCGAGAGCTTTCTACTGGCTGTTCCCTCTGCCTAGAATGTTCTTCTCTATGAAATCTGCTTAGTTACCCTCATATCTTTTTTAAATCTTTGTTCAAAACTTACTTCTGTGAGTCTTAACTTGACCACCCACTTTAAAACTGCAGCCTGCCCCTCTTCTCTACTGCGGCTGCTCTTCCTTTCCCATACCCTGCTCTGTTTTCCCCCCCATGGCTTGTGTCACTTCCTAATATATCGTATGATCTGTTACTGCATTGTGTTACTGTTTATTGTTTATCTCCACCTGCTAACATGAAAGCTTCACTAGGAGAGTGTTTTTGTTGTTCTGATGTATCCTGTGCACCTAGAACAGTGACTGGCACATAGTAAAAATTTAATAAATATTTGCTGATTTGAATACTTTCTTCTCTTACCCTGTATGTGCAGTCCACCATCAAGCCCTGTTAACTGTTCTCCTCCAGGAAAGTTTGCAATCTCTCCACATCCCTCCAGTTCTGCCGCCACCACGTCGTCAGACATCTGTCATGTTTCACGTGATCTACTGCAGTAGCCTTCTCATTGGTCTTCGGCGGCCACTCAGACTTACTCTCACAGGACATCCAAAGTCATTTTTCAAGACACAAATCTTATGTTACTTGCCCTTCTCAAAATATTCTGTTTCTCCCCATTGCTTTTAGGACAAAGGTGGGGCTTGCAAGGCCTGTGCATAGTCTGGTGCCTCTTGCCTTCCCCTCCAACTACATCCTGTATCACATTATTCCTTGCTCTCAGTTCTCTAGCCACTCAGGCCTTCCATCCTCTGGACTGGTCTTGCTTTTTCCTACTGTGGGTCCAGGCCTTATCTGCTCTTCCCTCTAACTGAAATAACTTTCCTAGTAAGTTTGTCTAGTAAATTCCCACTCATTCTTTATCTCTCAGAACCTTATTTAGTCTTTCAGAAGGGTCAGATCTTCCTTTTATGGGCTCTACTTTATCCATAGACATCTCCTTACAACAGATTTATCTAGCCTCAGTCCAGTCTGCTAGAAGACTAGGTTAATGTTCACAGTACCATCTTATGTTTCTGTTCTCTAGCCTTCTTGTTTTTTATGCAGTTATGGTTAAGTGCTAAGTAGTTATGTTATGGTCCTTCTGGGGAGGGAAAGAAATATTTTTTGTTTCCTTGGTTAATAGTAATGATAAAGAGTAGAACATTCAATGTCTTCTGTCCGTTTTGTCTTTTAAAATGTTATTTCGGTAACATCTTGTAGAATTTGACTTAATTTCCTTTTATGATCTCATACTAGTAGGTTCACTCTCAATCTCTTTCTCCCCCATTGGTATATGTCATGTTTTATCTTTTATTTACATAAAAGAGTACCTGTACTTAGACACCAGTGCATATATTGAAATCACACACACATACACGCACACACACACACACACACACATATACACGTTTTTAGTCAGCACTTTACTGTTTCACTTGCAATATTGGAGTCAAATTGAATTTTACATCTCTTTGGTAAGGTAGTAATACCAATTTTAGAATTCAGGTAGCATAATTAATGTACTAAGGGAAAGAGTCTTACCTGCCAATTCTCTTTAATGCAACTTTTAGAAATAATACGTGTACATGTACATGTCTGCTAGTAGAGGAAGTATGCTAAGATATTATACAGAACAAAGAATGTAAATAAACTAAGTAAAGGTAATTTTTGACATACCTATTCTTAGTCCATTCATAGATGGACTATGATGGGTATATAGATCAAAGATGGTAAATGTAAAATTTAAATAAATTACATTATTCCTCTTTAAAAGGTTATTTTTACTCTATCATCATGTTAATTGAAATGCATACAAAGAAGTTGGTCTTAGCTTCTTCTGTCTGTTTTTAAGTAATCTTTGTGCACAATGTGGGGCTCAAACTCACAACCCTGAGATCAAGAGTCACATGCCCTGGTTTTAGCTTTTTTGACTCTCTTAATCTCCCTACCCTATGCATATGTCTGTCTTGCCAGTTTTTTGTATTATAATTGTTATTAGGTTATCTGCCCTCACTAGATTACTCTTTAGAGCGCAAGGATCATATTTATCTTTTTATCTACCTAGAACAATGCTAATTACTTAGGCACCAATAATTGAATGAATGAATTCCTACCTTCTATAGTGAGTATGAGAAGGGAACTATAATTAACCATAGTTATCTGAGAGAGCAGAACTTGAAAACTGTTATTTTTTTTTTTTAAGATTTTATTTATTTATTTGACAGAGAGAGACAGCCAGCGAGAGAGGGAACACAAGCAGGGGGAGTGGGAGAGGAAGAAGCAGGCTCCTAGCAAAGGAGCCTGACATGGGGCTCGATCCCAGAACCCCAGGATCACGCCCTGAGCTGAAGGCAGATGCTTAACGACGGCGCCACCCAGGCCCCCTGAAAACTGTTCTTAGAGTCAACCTACAGCAATCACCCTCAGCTGGTGGTCTGAAAGCCATCTTAGTTTTTATTATGTTTCATTAAATATTATTATTGTGGCTTTATGCAAGGGTGTTTGATTGATGATGCTTCCAGTATTGTTGTCTTAGTCTTAGATTGCTGTTTCTGCCTTCTGTCAGCAGGTGTGAGAGCAGATTGATTGACTTACTCATGACCATAATCGAAGGCAGTGTGTAACTTTCTCATGAGCTTCTTTCATTGGTTCAGCTGTTATAAAGTATCCTTCATTTCTTTAGTATAATGCATAATTAATTTTTACTGTGTTATTGTGTTGTTTACAGTGGAAAAAAAGAAGGAAACAATAACAGAGTCAGCTGGTCGACAACAAAAAAAGAAAATAGGTAAGATGAATTACTGATATACACCAAATTTAGAAAAAATAAATTTTGGAAATTTGGAAAATTTAAAATTGGAAAAAAATAAATTCTTAGGTGATGAAAATATAATAAAGTTGTTAACAGTGGTAATTCATGTTTGTATAATTTTGTGGTTTACAGAGCACTTGCATACATTATCTTACTTGATTCTCTCGTCCATTTTGTAGGGTAAATTCAAGCAGTTGCTACTGTTTGCTCTTAGCTTTTGAAATTTTACTTTTAGTAAAATAATGCTGACAGTTGTGGCTTTTGAACTTGGCTGAGGGTTCTTGGCATATTTGTAAAGTATTTTTTTCATATGAGATGATTATTTCCAAGTCTGAGTTACTTGTATTGTTGCCATGACTTCCTTACTGAGAATTGACTGGTGATGAAAATCCACCAGGGGGTAGGAAATTTACTGCTGAGTAATTTTTATCTGGTCTGAAAAGTAATGACATGTTTTTGGTTTTTCAGTGTAATTTAGAACTTAATTATAGAATGTAATTCTGTTCCAAAAAGACAATTTACAAATGATTAGATATGATTTATACTTTATGATGCTTCCTGACTCTGAAATTAGGAAAAAACTGTGAAACTGTGTTTTGTTCAGAAACTATGTCTCTACCTAGGTCACCGCCATTATATCCTAGGAGAGAATTCTACCAGGCTGGGCTATGGCACTGTCCTGTTCCGATTAAAGCTTTTGAATTTAGTGTTTCTGGTGTTTTCTAAATGGCCTACTCATTTGGTTCTGTGTCAGAATGCTACTGTATGTCTGCTCTGTGTCAGTTGCTCTGGTGGATCGTAGAGAAACAAAGTAGAAAAAATGCTATTAGGAGTCTGTCTAGAGACAGAAAACAGACCAGTGCAGTATGGTAAGTGTGTTTGTAGAGATAATTAAAAAAGTAAAGAGAAAGAGTATCTAAACCAAACTAGGGGATTAGGTTTTCTTGAAGAGATAATGTTTTAATTGAATCTTGAAGCTTTAGTGTGAATTACTTAAATAAAAATATAAATAAATAAAATAGTGGTCAAAATTTCTTGAGCAATTACCATATGCAACACACTGAGGTAAACACTTTGCATGTTTTAAAATTCTCTTAACAATTAATTGAATGTAGTAGTGAAGAATGTTACTTCATTTTTATAGATGAGGAAAAATGAAGCTTGAATTAAGTTATTTGCCCTTGGTCAGTCAGTCAGTGGTAGATGGGATTAAGTTAGTGGTAGAAAAGGGGTTTGGTCCTGGTCATTTGTAACTTTAGCATCCAGTTTTAAGCCTTGTACTTTCTAGGCATATACAAAACTATAGAGGGATCAAACAGGAAGGTGTATACCTGGAACTATAAATAGTGTAATATAACAAACAGAAGAAGGTATGTATAAAGTATAGACAGATGAGGCTAGAGAAATAAGTAGAGCCTGTTCATAAAGATCTTTATAAATTAAACTAAGGTAATGAGTTTAACTCGTATCCAGAAGGCTTTCCATCTTTCCATAACCATTAAAGGATTTAAGCAGAGGATTGACATCAGATTTTAAGGAAGAGAACTGTGGCAGTAGTTTGGAGATAAACGGGAGAGGGGATCATTCTGGAGACAGAAAGTCATGAGGCTTTTTAAGTATCTCAAGTGCAAAAAATAGCAAGGACCTGAACTTAGGTAGAGGCAGTAGTAATGGAATAGAAGGCATAGATTCAACTGATCTAGAGAAGTAGGAGTAACAGGACTTGATGACTGTTTAGATGTAGCCTGTGGAGAGAGGGATGAGTCTACAAAGAAGTTCAGATTTCTTTTTTTTTTTTTTTTTTTTTTTAAGATTTTATTCATTTATTTTAGAAAGAGACAGACAGCCAGTGAAAGAGGGAACAAGAGCAGGGGGAGTGGGAGAGGAAGAAGCAGGCTCCCAGCGGAGGAGCCTGATGCGAGGCTCGATCCAAGAACACCGGGATCACGCCCTGAGCCGAAGGCAGACGCTTAACGACTGAGCCACCCAGGCGCCCCAAGATTTCTGATTTGGAGAGGAAATATTGGAGGAGTAGCAAATTGGGATGGGTAATAAAAAGAGGATGATTTCAGGTTTGAACATGTTGGATTTGAAATGCTTGTGGAACTGTTTGGGACACAGTTGGATATATGGTTTAGGAGCTAGCAGAGGGATAAAGGTTATAAACAGATTTTAGAATCATATAATTTTAAGTAGTAATTGAGTTCACACACGGGGAGTTCATATACAGGGAGACTGTATAAAGTAAGAAAAGGGAAGGGCTGAGGATGGAGAGAGTCTTAAGGAAACAGAGGGAGCAGAAGTGGAGCTCTGCAAAAGTATTGCCAGAGAAGTCAGACAGGGTTTGTCATTGTAGCTGAGGGGAGAGTTTCGGGGGACAGAGAGGGTCCAAGGTGTTAAATGTCTAAGGCAAAATGGTATTGTTAGTGATGTAGCAAGAATGATTTCAGTGGCGTGATGGGGGACAGAAGCCAGATTGTCTAGATGAGGAGGTACTGCATGGTGAGGAAGTGAAGACATTGAACACGGATCATTCTTTCAAGTAGCTTTGCTATAAAGGATAGGAAAGGTATAAAAACGGAAGGCAGATTACTCTCTGCCCTTAAATTGGCAACACAAATCATCTAAAATGTAAATTACCTTAACATGGAATGCAACCTTGGAATATTTTGCTCACCAAAAAATATCAGAAGTTAAGAGAAATAATGCCTGTGAAGTGTTGGTTATCAACATCTTATCAGGAGTTACAAGATGTAATGTTTATGAGAAGTTTAAAAGACGATTTATCCATGCTCTAGATTTGTAAATTTTACTCTGAGATTAAGCCAGACTATTGGGAATCTGTAAAGCTAAACTGCATTATTCTGGACTCCCTAAAATTGCTTCTGCTCTATTTCACCTTGACATATGTACTATTAGGCATGTTGTGAAAAACCCAGCCAGATACAATTTTTTGTACTGCTACTGTGGAATACTTTTGGGGATATTTTACAACATCACAATGCTCTCTTGATGAACAATTATGGAAACTTTCTATTCATTTTCAGTGTCAAGAAAAGCAGCGTTAGGGGCGCCTGCTGGCTCAGTTGGTAGAGTGTGCAACCCTTTCATGTCTGGGTTAAGTTTGAGCCCCACATTGGGTATAGAGATTACTTAAAATAGTAAAAAAGAAAGGAAGGAAGGGAGGAAAGCAGTGATTCTCATAAATAATTGATTTACTTTTATTTTATGGGCTTTGCCTGAACTGATGGGTTTTTCCCCCTTTGAGCTAGTTGCTGATAAGCGTAGAGTCAGATTTGCTGTTCATCTCCAACAACTTTACCCAACCAATTCAAAGTATTTCTGTGAATTGACTCTATCTACAGGTTTGTTTTTATGCAACTCTTACTTTCCCTTTCCTCAGGTCCCCGCTTGAGCTTCTTTACAAGAATATAGACAGTAGTTGGGGGGAAGGTGACTCCGCTGCACTGAAGAAAGGAAGTTTTCAGTAGGAGGGGAGTGCACAGCGTAGCGATAGGGTTTCAAAGAAGCAAAATGCCACTGATTTTACTAGGTGAAGCTTTTTGATAATGGTCTTGAGTAGAACCATTCATTCGAAGCTGAAATGTCTTATATTTGAACTGATGATTTTAGGTTCTCCATTTTTTTTAAAGATTTATTTATTATTTGAGAAAGAGAGCACATGCATGCATGGGGGAGGGGCAGAGGGAGAGGGAGAGAGAGAATCTCAAGCAGACTCCCCACTGAGCACAGAACCTGTCATCGTGGGACTCGATCGCAGGACCCTGAGATCATGACCTGAGCTGAAATTGAGTCAGATGCTTAACTGAGCGACCCAGGCACCCCTTAGGTCCCCCCCACTTTTTTTTTTTTAAAGATTTTATCTATTTTTATCTGAAAGAGTGAGAGAGTGAGCTTGGGGGGATGGGCAGAGGGAGAGGGAGAAGCAGGTTCCCCACTGAGCAGGGAGCCTGGTGGGGCACTTAACTGACTGAGCTACCCAGGCACCCCTGGGTTTCCCATTCTTAATTTCAGGTGCAGATGTTTTGGCTGTTTTACATTTCCCTCTCACAGAAGAGGAACAATTTTACTTTTGATAATGAATTTTATTTAGGTCTTTTGGCTACATACAAGTTACCTCAAGTAATGAGGGATTTATTTTCAGAATATATGGGATCCAAAACTCAGGAAACAGTGAAGTAACTGGTTCCAGGAAGGCAGGAACTGTTAAAGCAAGTCTGGTAGGCAGAACAAGGCCTGAAATGAAGTCAGACAGTGGATTCCAATATCTTTAAGGCTGCGCTATTAATTAATTATTTTTTAGAGAGGGGGAGTGGTAGGGGAGGGGCAGAGGGAGAGGGAAAGAGAATCTTAAGCAGGCTCCACGCTGTGATTTGGAGCTCAGTCTCACAACCCTGAGATCATGACCTGAGCTGAAATCGAGAGACAGACACTTAACCCACTCAGCCACCCAGGCACCCCTGAGGCTGCACTATTAATGTATACTTCTCTTTTTGTTGTTCAACTTCCCCCACTTTCTCTATAGTGTTTTTCTAGCATTTAGGTTTTGCCTACACATAACTTTGGCTTGTGTCCTAGGGTTCTTCCTATGTCAGTATTACCCGTAAGGTGCTCTGTAGACCCCCTACATCAGTATTGCTTGAGATATTCGTTAAGATTGAAGGGTTCTGAGTCTTCCTCCCAGACTACTAATCAGAATCTCTGGATGTGGGACCCAGGAATCTGCTGTTTTAACAAGCTTCTCAGATATTCTTAGACAAACTCAAGTTTGAGAGCCAGTGCTATATGATAATTTTTCTGTTTCTGCTCCCACAATTAGTTGATTTACTATTCCAAGATTTTCTGGTTTAAATTTCTGAGAGAAGGAATCTGGTTGGCTTGGCTCATCTCTGTGCACCATAGGTCATGAGAAAGCGCATGGATTGGCTGCCTTTTAGGTCAGTAGTGGCAGGGCAGGGGTGATAGGAATCTTTGAAAGGCTGACCCTCAACAAAGACTATGGTAAGAGGCAGATATCCCCAGAAGATGTCTGGGGAGGGGAGGGCAGGCATTCCAGAGCTTGACTGAGTACAGGCTGGGTATCTCTTTTCTTAGTAACTTAGAGATGTGGGAGGAAATTTTTGAAATTTAATTTATTTTGGGCCCTGAATTTATATATTCATTCTAGGCCTTTATCTATACTATTTGGATTTTCTATAAAAGAAGACTGCCTCAGGCATTTTGTTTAAATTCTGCTTCCACTCCATGAACAAATCTACATGAAATTTCAAGGGTATATTAATTGGTTTTCCATTCAAGACAACTCAGAATGTCGAACTGCTATGGGATACCTAATTCTTTTAATCTATAGACCCGTACCTGCTATTTTGATCATCTCTTCCTTATTTGCAAATATTCTCCATCTCCCAAACTGCTGGTTGGATCTGACCACCCAGTTGCCTCCAGTGTTGATTTCCGTTCTTTGACAGAAAAGACACTGGTTATTGACTAAGGTAAATGATGAAGTGTTCCTTTCTTAAATAAATTATGTTATCTTATAGTACACAGCCTAATGCTGTCAAAAATGTGTAATAGATTGGCTTAAAAGTCTGTTCATTGTGTGGTCAGAATAGATGTCATCACTGCTCCTAGCTGATTCCCACAGCTACAAGAAATATAGCCTCCTTTTAATTGAGTATTCCCTTTTAGAATTTAAATTTTTCCCTTTGCCTGACATCTGGAATAATAAGTCATTCTAAAACATAAATGCATCTTCTTCATATTTCTAGTTCTTCTCTCCATGAAGTTTCCTCGGCTTTCTTAGAGGTTGTATTCCCAAAATTCAGTAGTAAGAGGATGTATAGAATTCTTACCAAATGGAGGGATTAAGGCATGATTTTCCCCTGTATTAATTCTGAAGATTCCTGCTAATAAACAATTTACATTATCTTTTCAGAATAAATTGCTTGCATTTATTTTACCTGCTTATATGATACTTTTAGGAATTATTCCTCTGGGGAAACACAATTTCTTTTTAAGGGGAAAGCAGCTTCTTTTTAAAAAAGGTATTTTTTTCTGTTTTGTTCTTTCTTTTGCCACACCATGTTTTGTTGGAGATTGGGTTTTTCTCGCTCTTTCTGGGCTATGAGGTTCTTTCCAGACTACTTCATAGCAAATTGGGTCTGGAGCATCACCTCCCACTGGAACCCGAAGATCTAGGAGGAGCTTTGGTCCTGTGACTAGGCTTTCAATGGATTTGCCAAAGCAGCTCTACCCAGTCTGGGCCCCGAGATCATCTCAGATACCCAGTGAAGAGAATTCCCAGGAAGGCTCAGCTGCCTCTCAGACTATCTGTGAAGTATTAATAAAGAACCTTGGTAAATTGACTCTCAACCCTAGTATCAAACTCCCTTCCCCTCTACCCGAATATCCATCCCAACAGCAGGATAGAGAGAAGAAACCACAGGGGCTTGTTGACCGCATCCTCAGCAGCAGCAGGAGGGGTGGAGTAAGGAGTTTGTTAACTGCTTGGAGAGAAAGGATGGAAAGCATGATACGATTGATTCAGTACCAGCGCTACCTCAACCAGCTGTCCAAGCTTCAAAAAGATCGACAGCAGAAGGAAATTGAGGGTGAATCAAGAGTGGAAAGATTTAGATGTAGCTGTCATTATTGCCTGTATCATAAAGATCTTTCTGAGGATAGCAGCATGGAGAATAACTATGACATGGAGCCAATGTAAACATTAACTTTATTCTTGTACTGTTTCTTCTTGCTAGTAATTTTAGGATCGTTTTGCAGCAGCTTGGGAAAGCTGTTTTATGTTAGGGCAAACTGTATAATATTTTGATAATCTATGATATATGGTCTGTCTTTTTTGTATCTTTTCTGTCTTGATACCAGTAATTTTGTGGAATACTGTAGTTTGCATTTAAATGACTTCAGTGTAGTTCCACTTTTTGATTTGACCTAAGGAAGCACTAATAGGTTTTGAGTGGCGCCTGTGTGTTTGAGAGGCCTGAAGTCATTAAGATAAAACCTAAGATCAAAAATCGGAAGCCCGTTAACTTGTGCAGAAGGAATACACAGCAATCATTGGCTGGTTTGGTTAGAGCGTAATTAGGCAGGGTGTGTACGCTAGATTTTCTGGTTTCCAACAATTGAATTGTAATAAAATTTTTTTGATGTGCTGTTTCAGTTTTCAGTAGCAAATGTTTTTGTAGAGGATCTTATTAAAATTGAGACTTATTTGAATACCTCTTAAAAAAAAGAAAAAAGGTACTGTTTTCAATATGGTTTATTAGAACTTGGGTTATTCTCATATAAACCACGTATTATGTGGTTGTATTGACAGGCTAGTCTCCATAAACTTATCTAACCCAGAATGGAACATAAAAGCTTAATTCTTAGGAATAATTGTTTTCGTTTTGGGGTGTGGTTTGTTTTTTTTTTTTTTTTTTTTGGTAATATTGGTAACTAAAAGCAAAATTGAATGTGAAATAACATTTTAAAATTCATTTAAACCATGGAGGCTTAAAGAAAAGTAGATTTTTGGGGGCGCCTGGGTGGCTCAGTCGTTAAGCATCTGCCTTCGGCTCAGGGCGTGATCCCAGCGTTCTGGGATTGAGCCCCACATCAGGCTCCTCTGCTGGGAGCCTGCTTCTTCCTCTCCCACTCCTTCTGCTTGTGTTCCCTCTCTCGCTGGCTGTCTCTCTCTCTGTCAAGTAAATAAATAAATCTTTTTTTAAAAAACAGATTTTTAAAAAAATTTATTTATTCATTCTACAGAGAGAGAGTACAAGCAGGTAAAGTGGCAGGCGGAGAGGGAGAAGGAGAAGCAGGCGCCGATGTGGGGCTCGATCCCAGGACCCTGGGATCATGACCTGAGCCAAAGGCAGACCCTTAACTGAGCCACCCAGGCGCCCCAGGAAAGTAGATTTAATCATGAAGTAAAAGGTAGAAACTTTAAAAGGGTGTTTTAAGGACTTTTAAAGACTTAAACTTTCCACTTCTCATTGTGTCTAATAGAATATCCTTGCAAAACCTGAATAATGTATTTTAAAATAATGAGAATGAATAACTGAAACAAATCTTTGCCCAGCAGTTATTAGAGTCAAGGTTTGGTAGTCATAATAGAAGAGAGAGAGAGGAGTTCAATGATTTTCTAAGAGTTGAAAGAAAAAGAACGTTAAAAGAACATGTGTGGTGAGAGAGAGAATATGAATATGAACATCTGAGATGCGATGAACAGAGTTGGGAGTGGAGAAAAATGAAAATGGAAAGACTTTGGATCAGGCATTTCCCCAGCAGCCATTTCAAGGTATCATCAGTTTTGGGGGTTTAGTGGGAAGAAGGGAAGGTATATAAAGCTAAATGTGGCTTTATGGGGATATTTAGAAGTTTATTGTTTATAACTTGGGGAGTGGCTGAAATTGTTTCCCTACTGATAACATTTCCATTAGATCAGATTTGCTCTGTCCCAAATGCGCATTTTTGGATTTCTGAGGACGGTGATATTGTCTAGGACATTTGAATATTAACTTCTTTGTTTTTGTAATGTTTATGCTTCTTGAGGCATCTTAGCATTTCCTACCCACAAACAGATCAGGTTCATTTCAGATGAAATTTTGCATGTATAATGTAATGTTTCCCTGTTAAATATATTTGTTTAGTTTGTTGTTTCTTTATTCTGTTTCTCCTTTTTGTCCCTTTTCTCTACAGAGGCATCTTTTTAAAAAATCAACTTAACCTTTTTATATACTATCTTTTTTTTTTTTTTAAAGATTTTATTTATTTATGTGATAGAGAGACAGCCAGCGAGAGAGGGAACACAGCAGGGGAGTGGGAAAGGAAGAAGCAGGCTCCCAGTGGAGGAGCCCGATGTGGGACTCGATCCCGGAACGCCGGGATCACGCCCTGAGCCGAAGGCAGACGCTTAACGACTGCACTACCCAGGCGCCCCTATATACTATCTTTTTTGTTCTCTTCTGTTGGGAATGGTCCCTAGTGAAAAGTGAAATCACTAGCGTATATAACACACACCTTTCAGGTAGCTTCAGACGTAATCAGCTGTTACTGTCCATGAGTAAAATCCCTGTGCTAAGAGTTAGTCTTAGCTTCCTCTGCTCTCGCATCTGAGTAAATCTTGTGCAGCTGACAGTGCTGTGCCACGGATTTATTAGAGATAGGTCGGAGGTGAATATTTATATCTTTCACCTCCTCCAAAACCAAGTGAATATTAATTTATTTTTTAATTATTTGACACCAACTAAAACTACTTTGTGTGTGGTGGTAGTACTTTATAACAATCTGAATTGAAGAATCGTCAGGAACCATAGGAGTGTTGGTGTATAGCATAATCCTGTGCTGCTGTAGTCTTATTAAGCCGTGTAGACACTGTCTACCTTGGTAATAATTACGGTTATTGTTTCTGTGTGGACTTAGCTTCAAAAAAACTATGTCACCTCAGTTTGCTCTCAACTTTTAGTCTCTTTGTGCTTTTTCTGTCTATTCAGGCTATCAGCTTCATCGTAAAGGACTACCCCCCACCCCCAAAAAAGGGACTACTTTCCCTAGAAAAGGATTTTTGGTATGCTGTATCTTTAGATCAGGTTTTATTATACTGTTAAATCACTCATGAAACAATATTGAGCACATACTACAATATTAGCAACTAACTACATGCCAGTTACTGAGGATACAGAGATGAAGAAGGCATAGAGATTCCTTGGTCTCCAGGAACCTGCCATCTAGTTGGTTTGTTGGGTATATAAATAGATGATTATAAGAGAATGTACAAATTTAGTATAATGATAAAGATGTGCATGGAATATTCTGGAAGCATAAAGAAAGGACTTTTAATCCAGTGTCTAATATAGCAGCCATTAGCTACATTTGGCTTTTTAAATTAATTTAAGTTCAATGAAGTTAAAATTTTAGTTCCTCAATCACACTAGCCACATTTTATTTGCTCAGGAGCCACATGTAATTAATGACTACTGTATTGACAGGACAGATACAGAATACCTTCGTATTATAGAAAGCTCTATAGAATATTATTGACTAAGGAGTCAGGATTTTAAAAAGGAGTTGACAGAGAGCTGAGGCTTAAAAGTTGGGTACTAGGTAGCCGGGAAGAGGTTGGATAGGGACAGAATAAAACGTTCTAGGTAGATGCCAGTTGGTTGAGACTGAGGAGTTTTTTGGGATGTGTGGGTTTTAGAGCTAAAACTGGAACAGTCCTGGGAAAACTGGAACAGTTGGTCACCCAAGTAGAAAGGACTTCATGAACAAAGACGCTGGATCTAGAGAAAAGCTTCACATAGCAGCTTACATTTCTTTGGTGTTGTAGGAACATAACAGTTCATGTGAGGGATTGGAAATGAGGCTGCAAGGACAGACATCAGACTTGCAAGTGACTGGAACATGACCTTGTAAGGGATGAAAGGCCATGCCAGAATTTTAAGCTGGGGGGGTATCATAATTCTGGTCAGTTTTACATTTTAGGTAGATCTGATGGGCAGCTATGTGGAAGATGAATTCGAGGGAGCAAGTTTGGTGGCAGTGAGATGCTAGGAGACTTGAAGTAATATAGGTAAATAAATTAGAAATCCTAAGGACATGGTGGTGAGGTAGAGAGTTTCATAAATATTTATGAGTTATGTGGGGCTCCTGGGGGGCTCAGTCAGTTAAGCGTTCGACTCTTGGTTTTGGCTCTGGTCATGATCTCTGAGTCCTAGGATCCAGCCCTGCATCAGGCTCCCTGCTCAGTGGGGAGTTGGCTTGAGATTCCCTTCCCTTTCCCCCTCTATGTAGTAGATAATCAGTAAGTATTTGTTGAATAAATTAATCCTGGTGATAATAATACATGATCAAAGAGAGCAGTAGCATAGTGTACATAGAGATTATTGGCTTGGGAGTTGGGAAACTTGGATTCTAGTGCTGGCTTTGCCATAGAAAGCTCACGGGGTCTCTACCAAGTCACTTCCCCTAAGCAGGACCTCAGTTTCTTCCTGGAAACAATGAAATCCCTTACGCTGATGGAATACAGCAAATAAGGGCATTAATGTACAGTTGAGACTTCTTTAAGCAGTTTGGGTTGTGTGTATATAACAACTTTTCTTAAAATATATGTGAAATTTTCTAGCTTTCTAAGTGACTTACCTAGAAAACTATGCTTGTTTTTAGAGTAATTAGTCTGTAGTATGAAAGAACCTGAATTTTAAATTTGTCTTGATTGGCTTTTACTTTTAGACTCTGCTCTCTTGAAGAAACTGAAAGGGGAAAAAACGTAAGAGATGAGTGGTTCATATTTGAAACCTAAGTACAATCATTATGTTTACACTTTCCATCAGTGTAGTATAAAAGTATATCTTAATGTACACAGTTAAGACACTTAATACCAGAGGTAATTTTTAATTAATCTTTAAAGATTTTTATTTAAATTGAAATATTTGGGACATCTGGGTGACTCAGTTGGTTAAGTGGCTGCCTTCGGCTCAGGTCATGATCCTGGGATCCTGGGATTGAGTCCTGCGTCAGGCTCACTGCTCAGTGGGGAGTCTGCTTCTCCCTCAGCCTGCTGCTCCCCCTCCTTATACATGCTCTCTCTCTCTCTGTCTGACAAATGGATAAGTAAAATCTTTTTTTTTAAATAAATAAATAAACAAACAAATAAATAAATAAATATTTTGGTGCTCTGCTGCATTTGAATTTTCTGCTAATATAAAGTATACAGTATCACAGGTATTCAGCTCATCTTGTTATTAAGTGGTACTGAGACAGAAGTGCTTTTATAGTCACCAGTCAGTGACAGTTTAACATCTGCTTTGTTCTCAGTATTGTGTATATTAACCAGTTTGTTCATTCTTTTCAGAAAGGCAAGAAGAGAAACTGAAAAATAACAACAGAGACCTATCCATGGTAAGAGTCTGAAGATTAATAGTGTGGTAACCACAAAATGTTCTATAGCAAAAGACTCCGATTTGCGTTAAATACATTGTCCTTACCTTTTCAGAAATTCACCTGATAATGTCATGGGTGTTCCTGGACCAGATGGAAGTGAAAATATGCTCTTGGGCTTAAACTTCATTTCAGTAATAAGAGAAGCTCTCTCAGGCTGTCTCGGGGGTCATAGTTTGTCCCTTTCTCACAGTTCTTGATTAGCTTTGCCCTTCTGTTTCAAATGAAGTAGTCTGTTTTCTTTTTTTCTCATGTCATTGCTGAATCTTTGGTTTTCTGGTGACCTGTGTCACGCCAGTATCTGAGTTGGAGCATTATAGATGGCCTTTATTGTTGCCTTTGTTCTTTAAGAAGCCTTTTGTTCTGTGTGTCAGGCATACTATAAAGTGTAAAGGAAAATGATTTTATTACCCATCGACTCATCATTTATAAAGAGTAGAGTTTATTCAAGAGTTTTTCTAAGGCATAGGTAGGCTAATTATATGGCTTGACCAATTTTTCTGTTTAATTTCTGTGTGTTTAACACAGGACATCTGAATGGTGTAACAGTTGTCTTTGTTTTCTGAGACCTTTGCTGTATTGTGTTTCTTGCAGTTCTTATTGAGTAAGGCTGTAATTTAGCAGTGCATCTTTTTGAAAAAAGCTTTTCTGTTGACATAGTTGTTAAGTGTTTATAAGACCAAATTTGGAAACTACAGAAAGAAGAGAGAAAAATTGCTGATAAACCTGTCATCCAGGGGCCCAGGTTAGCTCAGTCAGAAGACCATGCGACTCTTGATCTCAGGGTCATGAGTTCGAGCCCCACTTTGGGTGTAGAAATTACTTAAAAATAAAATCTTAAAAAAAAAAAAAAAAAAGAACTGTCATCCGGAGATAACAACTGTTAATCTTACATCTTTATGATCTTTTGTTTATTTATACTTTTACCACATATGTAATTAAGAAGTTAGCTGCAAGTAACAGAATACCTAGCTAACAATGACTTAAACAGATAAAGATTTTTTTTACTTGTTCAAGAAGTCCAGAGGTTGGTAGTCCTGGGCTGGGGTAGCAGTTCAGTATTGTTATTAAGGATTTAGGTTAGCCATTCTTAGATTGTGGTGGTTTGGTTATTTGATGGCACTTTATCCTTTGTCTTCAGGCATTATGTTCTTCATTCCAGGCAAGAAGAATGGGCAAAGACCTAAAGGGATACTGGCCAAGTTTGTCCCTTTTAAAAGTGGCATTCAGTACTTGTACTTGTAACTCACTGGCCAGAACTGGGTCACATGGCCACCCCAATACTATTCATCAGAAGGGGGCAAGGAGAAGGGCTTGGAGGTGGAGGGTGGGTTAGCCAATAAACAACTTTTTGCCATGGAGTGCCTTTTAAACATGACATGAAACCGAAATTTTTGGGTGTGCCTTAGTAGTGGTTTTCTTCAGTGTGAAATGACAATTTGTTGGTCTCTTTACAGGTCCGAATGAAATCCATGTTTGCAATTGGCTTTTGTTTTACTGCCCTAATGGGAATGTTCAATTCCATGTGAGTATCCTTTAATAATATGGTTTTACCTAACTGTTGTCCTATAAGTGTATTTGTGAGCAATTAACTTTTTTTTTTTTTAAGATTTTATTTATTTATTTGAGAGAGAGAGAGCAAGCACGTGCGGAGGGCAGAGGGAGAGGGCGAAACAGGCTCCCTGCTGAGCAGGGAGTCTGATGTGGGACTCGATCCCAGGACCCTCAGATCATGACCTGAGTCGAAGGCAGATGCTTAACTGACTGAGCCAACCAGGCGCCCCCAGCAATTACTCTTTTGGTAATATTTTATTTTGATACTTCAAATTTACAGAAAGGTTGCAAGAATAATATATCCATTATCCAGATTCACAGTTGTTAATATTTTGCTCTGTTTTCTTTCTCTTTCTGCCTCTCCATATCATCTTTGTACTCATTCATACATACATTATGTATTTTTCTTAATTATTCAAGAGTATGTTATGGAGTTCATGCCCCTTTATCCGTAGCTACTAAAATGTGTGGGATTTTTTTTTTTTTTAAGATTTTATTTATTAACTTGGCAGAGAGAGACCACAAGCAGAGGGATCCACAGAGGGTGAGGGAGAGCACCAGAGGGAGAGGGGAAGCAGACTCTGCACTGAGCAGGGAGCCCAATGTGGGGCTCGATCCTAGGACCCTGGGATCATGACTTGAACTGAAGGCAGATTCTTAACTGATTGAGCCATTCAGGCCCCCCATAACTACTAAAGTGTATATTTTCTAAGAACATGGACATTCTCTTATATAACTTCAATTACCAAAATCAAGGAAATTCAATTTTGAGAGAATGCAATTACAACTTTCTCACCCTCTTTAATATCAAGGATCTTTAATGTATAAGTTAAAGACCCAGGTATTATAGAGCCTCTAAAAAGAATTTAATATGTCTTCTGTGTTTTTAAGTTACTTACCAGCATACTGGTTCAAAATGAAGGTAGTCATAGAGTGAAGTTTGACTCTTAAAATAGAGGCTTAACATAACGATAAAGTAAGTTACTGTTGTCTAAATTGGCAGATAGCAGATCTGAGTAATTGTGGAACTGCTTTTGACAGAAACTGGGAAATTATCCAAAGATGACAAGAAGTCCTTAATTACATTTCAAGGCCCACCTGAATCATCCCACAGGAATGAGAATTTCCCTCACTTCCTCTTTTCCTTCCTGTCTTCCTATTCTTCCTCCCCCACTT
The DNA here is from genome assembly GCF_023065955.2 of Ursus arctos. NCBI lineage: Eukaryota > Metazoa > Chordata > Mammalia > Carnivora > Ursidae > Ursus > Ursus arctos. The sequence goes on from NW_026622874.1 coordinate 56,962,895, forward strand.
CATTTCTGTCTGTCTCTCCCTCTCCCTGCACCTCCCCCCTTCCTCCAGTCCATTCTTCCCTCCCCACCAGTTCAGTGCCTATGTTGTGCCAGGCATTGTGCTAGTATCAGCATATAACAAATAAGGTGTGGCCCCTGCCCTCAGTAATAATCAATTTTATTGGAAGAAAGGATAGATGAGCAAATACATTGATGGATGCTATAATAGAAATCTGTGTGAAGTGCAGTTTGGGGAAAAGAAGTGAGTGGCAATTTTTACTTAGGTGAGGGACTAGATGCAGTATCTAGATGGTTTTAATGTAAAATTTCCTTTTAACTAATGATTACTAAAGTTATAGACCCTTAGAGCTGAAGGGGACCTTTGGAAGGTGAAATAACTTGCCTAAGGTATCTAGAAGTCTCCTGATTTCTGGCTTGTAATTCTAAACTCAATACTCTTTCCATCCTGCCGTACTTTCTCTCATATCTTGGGTACATATCCTCATGAGCTACCAGGCAAAGCAAACACTGAAAGGTTTTATAGTTAACTACTGAGTGTCCATGGTACAACTCAAATACTCAAATATTCTTCCTAAAGTGTTGCCTTCTGGACAGTATAGAGCCGGCTAACTACTCATCTGTACTTTTTAAATTTGATGCTTAACTTCTGTTTACTTTTCTCATACTTCTGATGTTTTAAATAATATTTTTTAAATTTTTTTAAAATAATATTTTTAAGGTTAGTGTTATGTCTGTGTGTCTGTTCTGATTAGCCTCAGCTTGATTGTGTGATTTTTGTGACAGATTTGAGTCCTGCTTTGCTAGAGATTCAGCATTTTATTTTATTCCTTAATCTGATGTTCCTTTACTAAACTTGTATTTATGTCCCCTTCTACTAGACTGTAAGTTCCTTATAGTCTTCCCATGTAACAGTTTTTATATCCTTAGGGTTTTAGGGCTTATATAGATGTTTACTGAATAAATTTAAAGATATTTGTAAATACACAGCCCAGTTTCTTCCGTCATGGTTTCTGTACTATTCTGAGGTAAGGATTTGATGCCATTTGTAATGTGAACCAAAAAAAATTTTTAGGGGCACCTGGGTGGCACAGCGGTTAAGCGTCTGCCTTCGGCTCAGGGTGTGATCCCGGCGTTATGGGATCGAGCCCCACATCAGGCTCCTCTGCTATGAGCCTGCTTCTTCCTCTCCCACTCCCCCTGCTTGTGTAACCTCTCTCGCTGGCTGTCTCTATCTCTGTCAAATAAATAAATAACATCTTTTAAAAAATTTTTTTAAAGATTTGTTTATTTATTTATTTGAGAGAGAAGGCATGCATGAGTAGGGGGAGGGGCAAAGGGAAAAGGAGAATCTCTAGCAGACTTCCCGCTGAGCATGGAGCTGACACGGGGCTCAATCCCAGGACCCTGAGATCACAACCTGAGCTGAAATCAAGTCCCAAGAGTCGAATGCTTAACCAACTGAGCCCCCCAGGCACCCTGTGAATCAAAATTTTTAAAATTATAATTACTGATTTCCAAGATGTCAGTGGTTCATGTAGGAAAATACTAGTTAGTGAATCAATTACAGTGGAACCAAATTCTCAAAACCATGAGAGTCTGAATGTAGTTGATGAAAATGTCTCTGTGTGTGTGTGTGTGTGTGTGTGTGTGTGTGTGTGTGTGGTTTAACAGAAGTTTATTTCTCATTCCCACAAAGTCCGTCAGGGGACTGGGGAACTCTCCAGAACAGCTGCTGTCCATGTGGGGGGCTCAACATTCCAAACTACTGTGAGTTTCTGCCCGTTTCTATATGGGCTTCCATGACTGAGACAGGAAGAGCACTAAAGTCTTGCACCAACAAATAAAGGCTTCAGCCCAGATGAAAATGTGTTCTACTGACCCTAAGGTCATCGTTTATTTTAGCCTGGGATAGCTCAGAGTCTTGTAATAAGACAGGCTAATATTAGCAATAAATATTGAGAGTGTTTATTTCAGTATTAACCTGTCAGCAGTGTTTGGAAAAAAGAATGGAAAACAGGTTAGTAATGTAAATCTAATTTTCAAAGACTGTATCTCTTTAATGACGAGAGTGTTAACATTAGGCTTAAGTAGGGTGAAGTCTTGACTTGTAAACTAAGTTGTGAAACGTGGAAATGAATCATTTTGGCTTATGTTCAGTATTTACTGTAGGAGGTAATGTTAAATTACCTTTTTAGAAGAATTTGCCAGTTCTTTCATTCTTTTCTGTAGTTAAAACTAGAGCTTGGCATACAGTTTTGATTTGAATCTACGGTTGGTTTAGTTACTAAATGAAGCTAATATATTTGGTTATAATCATAGAATCACATAACTACAAAGTATTATAACGTATTTCTCATGTTCCTTTCTCTTTTGAGTCAATAATCATTTTCATTTGCCTTCCGTTGATTTTTCTTCCTCCAGTTTTCAATTTTTTGTGAGTGTACTACATGAATATTATAGGTTTCAACTATTTTTAATGTTTATTCAGGTCAAAAAGCTGCATGCCATTTTTTTTTTTTTTTTTTTGTGCCTCACGCTATGGAAGATAAGAGAAAATTGCCCAGCCTGAGCCCTCACGCTGCTTATTCCCTTCAAATAGAATAGACATCTATATAGGAAATATTGATTTACTAGTTAAAAATTTACTGTTCTTTTTGATGTAGGGGTCTTGTAATTTGTAGAAGATCCATTATAGAGAGAAATTTGAGAGAGAGAGAGAAATTTTATAACAATAACACCCTACCCCATCCATATTTTGCTTTTTTCTTGGGCTGCAGAACAGCCTGTCCCTGGTCCTCAGAGAGGCTTATTTCTCTTTACGTTATTTTCGAGACTCACTTGGAACCCATCATGTTCTCTGCCAAAGCAGCACTCTTCCCAATACTTGTGTGTCTTTCAGTGGTACTCATTTCTAGTCACCTGAAATTGAAAGCTTTATTGCTTCCCTCCCTCTCTTCCTTTCAGCACACATCTCTTATGTGTCCACCCTGTCCCAAATGTAATGCTAGACACTGAGTTATCTCTAACATTGTCAGTCCTCTGTTCCATCAGTAAACAGTTCCTGTTTATTCTACCTTTCAATGTCTGTCTAGTCATCCATCCATCTGCCCATCCTTCCCGCCCTCCTTCCCTTCCCTCTTCTTCCCTCTTCCCTCTCCTCTTCATCCATGCTGCACCAGCTCTTATCCTAGTTTCAGCTCATTGCCTTTCTTCTCTCCTATTACGCCCTGACCTTGGGCATGGCAGTAGCTTCCTAGATGCTCTCCGTCTTCAGGTGCCTCCAGTCACTGCAACATTAACCATCCCCCAAAGCATGTTACTCATTGTCTAATAACCACATCTGCTACTGATGGAATAGTAACTGTGTGTTGTCCACTGTTGGTCTTTATATATGTTGCCCTTGTAATCTTAACAGCCTTCCGAGATGAGGATTATAGTCTTTATTTTACTGATGAGAATATGAGACTCCAAGTTATTTAACTTGCTCAAGGTATCAAAGCTAGTTAATGTTGAGCTGGGATGTAACTCATGTGTCTCTGACTAAAGTCCTTAGGTAGCATCGTGCCACTCAGACTACTGACTTAAGTCCAAACTCTTTAACCTGGCTTTCATGCCATTCCATGCTTTGGCCCCACCTTTTCTTCAAACTTTTTCTTTTTACTGTCTACAAACCATTGTGTTCTAACTGCACTGTTCTCTGTTCCTGAGACACATATTCTTTCACATGAATTTTAGAATCACTCATGTACCAACTTCCCCTAACGTAATCCCATTTGAGTTTTGACTCAGATTTTATTCAATTTATATACTAGTTTTGAAGTGCTAGACACCTTTATAATTTTTAATATTCCCACCTAGAAGCATGGTGTTTCTGCTAAGTCTGTTTTATGTGCTTTTGTAGTTTCGTCCCAAATAAGTCTTGCATGTATTTTCTATCTTCTAGCTCATTACTACTGGTATAAAAGTAGGTTATCAGTTTTTGTTATTTTATTCTGTAACTGACCATCTTGCTGAATTCCGATAGGTTCTAGTAGGTTTTAATTTGGTTCTCTGATTTTTTAGATAGATAATCGTATGATCAGACAAATAACTTGGTCTTATTCTTTCCAAATTTTCCCCTCCCTCCTTTCTTCTCTGCCACCTTCTCCTTCTCCTCTCTAGTTCTAAGCTGAATTGAATGAGAACAACCAGAAGAGGGTTAAAATACTTAATAACAAAATAATAAAGATAAATCAATAAAGATGGGAACTAAATGAATTTAATAGTTGTATTGCTGCTTTGATAATTATGAAATTTCTAGAGGACTGCAGTTTTCAAAGCTATGTACGAGAACATGTGGGGGACGAAGCACTTCCCTCGTCAGCAGAGGCCCCATGGGTTTTCTTTGCAGAATTTTCATAGTATTGTCACTCTCGTGAACCGTTTAGCACTGAACAGCAGTCTCATGTGCTCCACAATGTCTTATGTATTTCCATTTTATTTTTCCACTCTTAAAGCTCTTGGGTCAAGGGCCATATCTGAAAAGCATATACTGTATAATAATTACTCAGCAGCTATTTGTTGATTATGTTTTTAGGCCTTAGACTGGTATTGAAGTGCCTAACTATTTATGCAGTTCATCAGTACAAGATAAAATATTAGACTCCTTTTCTTTAAGCCATAGAGGTCAAAGAAATCAAATACAGCATCTTCGGGAAGAAAATGTTACGAAAAGCTTCATTATGTTCAAGCTTCTTATAGAAGTCTCCGATTGGCAAGAACAAAGACTGTTCTTTGTTCTTCAGTATACTATTTTCTTTTTGTCAACTTTCTTATTCAGAACATTGGCAGCAGGAGCTTTTTAATTTGCTTGTTTTGTTTTATAATACTAGTGTGGAGGTTCATGTAATATAAGTGTTTTACTATTTATTCAAGCGCTGTATTGATTTTTTTATAAGACTTTATTTTTTTAGAGCAGTTCTAGGTTTACAGAAAAACTGAGAGGAGAGTGCATTTGTTACAATTGGTGAGCCTGCACTGACCCATCATAACCACCCAGCTTACAGTAGGAGTCACTCTTGGTGTACATTCAGTAAGTTTGGACAAATGTATAATGGCATGTATCCACCATTACAGAGTAGGTCAGCTGCCTTAAAAATCCTCCACTCCGCCTGTTTATCCCTTTCTCTCCCACCACCCGAGCTCCTGGCAAGCACTGATCTTTTTTACTGTCTCCATAGTTTTGCCTTTTTCAGAAGGTCATATAGTTTGATTCATACAGCATATCGCCTTTTCATATTGGTTTCTTTCACTTAGTGATATCCATTTAAAGTTCCTCCATGTCTTCATGGCCAATAGCCCATTTCTTTTTAGCACCGAATAGTATTTCATTGTCTGGTTGTACCAGTTTATCCATTTACATCTGGCTTACTTCCAAGTTTTGGCAATTATGAATAAAGCTGCTGTAAACACCTGTGTGCAGGTTTTGGTGTGCACATAAGTTTTCAGCTCCTTTGGATAGACACCAAGGAGCACAGCTGCTAGGCTATAATTCATGTTTTTGTTCTGGTCTTTGTGCCCCGTGCATTTAAAAATATATATTATTATTATGTCTAAGACTGTGAGCACTATATCTCTGTTTTTTATAAGCTGGCATATGAAATGAAGGGTCTAATACATATTTTGATTATATTATTCAATTTTAATGTAATTTCTCAGAGTTTCACCTTGACCATCATCTGTTTACTGTAGAATGGAATACACTATTTCTTTTTTCTTTTTTTTTTTTTTTTAAAGATTTTTTATTTACTTATTTGACAGAGATAGCCAACGAGAGAGGGAACACAAGCAGGGGGAGTGGGAGAGGAAGAGGCAGGCTCCCAGCAGAGGAGCCCGAAGCGGGACTCGATCCCGGAACGCCGGGATCACGCCCTGAGCCGAAGGCAGACGCCCAACAACTGCGCTACCCAGGCGTCCCGGAATACACTATTTCTAATATACCTTTTAATCTTAAAATTTGTTGACAGCTGGCATATTTTATGAAAAAAGCCTAAGGTTAGATGGGAAGGACTTGAATTTCCAGATTTCCAAAGAAGTAATAGGAGGTACTGCTTTTAGCTATTTATTTCTTTTTGGCTTTTCATCCTGGATCATTTCCGTAAAGCTGAAACATTACCATCTTAGAATTAGAAGAGATCTGAAAAGTCATTTAATCCCTTCAATAATACCTCTAGCAAATAATTTTCCATCCTGTTTAATAATTTCCAGTGAGGAGCCTGAGGATTTCTAAGATAATATACTTTTATTGAGCAGTTTTTAGGGTTTGAAAGTAATTCCTTTTACTGGACCAAAATATGCCTTCCTGTGCTTCTACTCATGAGCAAGTGGTCTTGCCCTCTGGAACCAGAGAGTAAGTGTGCTGAAAGAAATAATCTACCTAGGTATGATAATATCTATAAGCTATATCTCTTTTTGCACCTTTTTCCTTCATTCCCCAACTCTTCTTTATTAGGCTAGACACTACTTCACTTAGCTATTACTATGACAAGCTTCAAGTCTCCTGGAAAAATTAATTCATTAAAAGTAAGAGTTCTTGGAAGTTTTTTTTTTTTTCCTCTCATATCTATGGCTAGCTTAAGGTCTCATGCATAGTAGATACTTTCACATGAATGAATAACTTACAGGACATCAATGGTTTTTCTTTTTTTTCCCTAAATCTTTTTTTTCCCAGCTTCATTGAGATATAATTGACATATAACCTATAACATTGTATATGTTACATGATATACATGTAATGATTTAATACACATATGTATTGTGAAATGATTACTACAATAGGGTTAATTAACACATCCTTCACCTCACATAGTTATCATTTTGTGGTGTAGTGGTGAAAACACTTAAGACTTACTATCTTAGCAACTTTAAGTATATAATACAGTATTGTTGACTATAATCACCAGGCTTTACATTAGATGCCCAGAACTTACTCATCTTGTAACTAGAGGTTTGTATCCTTTGACCAACATCTTCCTGTTTCTCCCATCCCCCAACCCCTGCTAACCACGAATCTAACTCGGTTTCCATGAGTTCAGTTTTTTTAGATTCTGCGTATCAGTGGTATCATACAGTATTGGTCTCTGTCTGTCTGACTTGTTTCACTTAGCATAATGCTCTCAAGGTTCATTCCTGTTGTTGCAAATGGCAGGATTTCCTTCCTTTTTATGGCTAAATAACATTCCACTGGGTCTGTGTGTATATAGCTATCTCACATTTGCTTTACCCATTCATTTGTCAGTGGACACTTAGGTTGTTTTCTTGTCTTGACTATTGTGAATAATGCTGCAATGAACATGAACTACAGATGTCTTTTTGAGATAGGAATTTATTTCATTTCTTTTGGATTTGTACCCAGAAGTGGGATTGCTGGATCATATGGTAGTTATTTTTTTAATTTTTTGAAGAACCTCCATTCTGTTTTCCATTAGTGGCCACGCCAGTTTACATTCCTGCCAACAGTGTACATGGGTTTCCTTTTCTCTACATCCTTGCCAGCATTTGTTATCTCTTGTCTTTTCGATGATAGCTATTCTTACAGAAGTGAATTGATATCTCATTGTGATTTTGATTTCTATTTCCCTGATGATGAGTGACATTAAGTAACTTTTCATGTACTTGCCCATTTGTATGTCTTATTTTGGAAAATGTCTTTGGAGATCCTCTGCCCTTTTGAAAATCAGATTTTTTTTATTTTTTTATTTATTTTTTTTTACTTTTGAGCCTTGAGTTCCTTATATTTTGGATATTAACTCCTTAATCAGATATGTGGTTTGCATATTTTTTCTCCCATTCCATAGGTTGCCTTTTCATTTTGTTGCTTGTTTCTTTTGCTCTACAGAAGGTTTTTCATTTAATGTAGTTGATTTTTGTTGCTTGTGCTTTTGGTGTTACATCCAAAAAATCATAGCTAACGTCAAGGAGTTTTTTTTTTTATATTCTCTTCTATGAATTTTCCAGTTTCAGATCTTACGTTTAAGTCCTTAATTCGTTTTGAGTTAATTTTTGTGAGTGTTGTAAGATAGAGATCCAATATCATTCTTTTGCATGTGGCTGTTTTCCCCGCACCATTTACTGAAAAGACAATCCTTTCTGTATTCTTGGCTCCCTTGTCGAATATTAGTTGATATATGAGTGGGCTGATTTCTGGGCTCTCACTTCTGTTCCATTGGTCTGTGCATCTGTTTTTATGCCAGTATCATACTGTTTCGATTATTATAGCTTTGTAATATAGTTTGAAATCAGGAAGTGATACCTCCAGCTTTGTTCTTTCTCAAGATTGTTCTATCTACTCAGGGTCTTTTGTGATTCCATAAGAATTTGAGGATTGTATTTTCTATTTCTGTGAAAATTGCCATTGGAATTTTGATAGAGATTGTATTAAATCTATAAATGGTTTTGGGTAAAATAGACATTTTAACAATATTAACTCTTTGAATTTATGAACACAGATATCTTTCCATTTATATGTGTCTTTTTCAACTTCTTTCCTCTTTGTCTTAGAGTTTTTATTGTACAGATCTTTCTCCTCCTTGGTTAAATTTATTCCTGAGTATTTTATTGTTTTTGATGCTATTGTAAATGGGATCATTTTCTTTATTTCTTTTTCAGATAGCTCATTGTTAGTGTATAGAAATGCATAGAATGATTTTTGTATGTTGATTTTGTGTCCTGAAACTTTACTGAATTTGTTTATTGGTCCAGTTTTTGGTTTTTTGTTTAGCTTTTTGGTTACAATTTCAGGTTGAAAATAACAGAGTAAAATGATTATATAAGACGAATATATTGGGTTTGTATGTTAGCAATAAGAGAGGATAGCTTACATCTGTTCCATCCCTTCTCACAGTCTAACTGCACAGTACTATAGTCAGAGTGGTATGCCCCGAGCAGCTTATTGTATATAGCATACAACCAGAAAGTACTGGGGCAACTGCACTTAACACTTCTTGTTAGAGAGTGGGAATATCTTCTCCTGAAAAAATGAGTACTTTTGATTGTTTTCGTGAAGTTAGTAGAAAAGAATGACAGTGATTACTTCAAGCAGATATTAAAAAACTTTTGTCATATGTAAGTAAAGTCACTTCATGATTGAGCCTTTTTCCCTGTGTAAATATATACTAGGAAGGCAGTTGGGAGTAGTAAGTGAACAGGCATACATATAGAAGATGTCAAGAGAAGATTCACTCTCTTCTATATTCTTTGCAGCACAGTTATCTAAGAAGCTCTTTAAAACCACAGTAGTTGATCTGGATATTTAGGGATTTTTTTTCCCCAAAGACAATGATGGTATTGCTACTTCTCTTTTCCCTCTCCCTCTGTAGAAACATTCTAAATACCAAGTGGCTTTTTTTTCTCTCTTTTTTAAATATATTTAAATTTTTATTTAAGTAGGCTCCATACCCAAGGTGGGGCTCAAACTCACGACCCTTAGGTCAAGTCGCACGCTCCACTGACTGAGCCAGCCAGGTGCCCAAGTATTTTTCTAAGAGGGAATTTTCTAGCTGTTTTAACTGGAATTAAAGACTTTATTTGGATAATTTAGCTGATGCAGTCATACATTTCTCTAATATTATGAAGTATCACTATCCTTAATCACATTAATTTTCATAATTTTCATTGAGTATACTACTTATTCGTAGAAAAGTATAAAAGAAGCTAATACCCCCAGCACCTCAATATAAATACTGATATGCATTTTCTTATAGCTTTCTTCTAAGCTTTTTTCTTTTAGAAACATTTCTATTTTAGAAAAAGTAAAAAGAATACTTTCCAACGCTAATAGTATGTTAAAAGTTATCGCAGATTACTGTGTATGCATTTTAAAAATCTACTTTTTTCATTCACCGCTATGAATTTCTATATCCATGAATTTCTATTCAGAAATGTTTAGCCTGTTTAGGGTGTGTATTGGGAATCTCTGAGTCTTAGAAAAGAGTGTTCTTAAAATCTTATTGGTGCCATGGTTCAGAACAGTGATTCTCAAAGTATGGTCTGGGGATTCCTAGAGCTCTTTGAGACTCTTGGGAAGTCCTTGAGATGAACATTACTGCCAGAGTAATTCTAAGATGTTATTTTCCTTTTTTATTCTTATTCTCTTTTTAGTGTACGGTGGAATTTTCCAGAGGCGTCAGGGCTTCATTATGTATATTATTGCAACAGCCTGAATACTGAATCAACTATGAGAACCCAGCAGTATTCTGTTAAGCAAAACATTAAAGCCTTTGCCAAAAGAAAAAAAAAAAAAAGCCTTTCTTTTCACTTTGTTTTGGAAAAGATAGTTATTTTTCATAAAAATATTTGTGTTAACATAAAATGAATTAGTGCTACCTTTTAAATGATTCAGTAAATATTTTTTAGCATTCCTCAGTTTTAATTTATAAAGCAGTAAATAGTGATAGCTGTAACCTTTAAACAATGTAGGGATATCAATTTTTCAGAGTGTTCAGGGCTTCTGATACTGAAAAAATTAAGAATCACTAGTTTAGAAAAAGATTGATGGAAAAATCTAGGCCCTTCCTTACATCCTTGTTCTTTAGGTCTCTTTTTAGAATATCATTCTTTGTTTTTTAGAGATCAAGGGACTTAGAGTTCTATTTCTGTCTTAGATTCTTCCCTGGAACTAAGAAGCTTGTCAGTCTTCCAAAAATAACAATTCTTTGTTTTTTCCTTTTTAGATTTGATGGCAGGGTGGTGGCAAAGCTCCCTTTCACCCCCCTTTCCTATATCCAAGGACTGTCTCATCGAAACCTGCTGGGGGATGACACCACAGACTGCTCCTTCATCTTTCTGTATATTCTCTGTACCATGTCAATTCGACAGGTGAGTGACCATATCCAGTATTAAATACATATATTCTTCCTTGCTCTCACACCTGAATTTAGCCTTTACTTCTTTAATATTAGAAATGTTTTAGAATCCCAGTGGATCCTCTAAAGCTGTTTTATTTTATTTACTTCTTTATTTATTTTGAAGAATATATTTATTTATTTGACAGAGCACAGGTAGGCAGAGGAGCAGGCAGAGGGAGAGGGAGAAACACACTCCCCACTGAGCTGAGAGCCCTATGCGGGGCCAGTCCCAGGACCCTGGGATCACAACCCAAGCCGAAGGCAGAGGCTTAACCAACTGAGCCACCCAGGTGCCCCTCTAAAGCTCTTTTAAATTTGTATAGGTCTAGATTACTGATTGTTTGGGATGGGCAGTAGCCATAAAACCAAACATGTTTCCATATCCCATTTTTAGAACTCTTAGGTTCCTTCTTCATTACAACCATCTAAAGATACAAAAGTGAAGAGCGGGTTTGGTCTTCTCAGTATCATTTCTTTTTTTCTTTTTCTTTTTCCTTTTTTCTAAGATTTTATTTACTTGGGTGGGTGGGAGAGCACAGAGGGAGAGTTAGAGGGAGAAGCAGACTCTCCGCTGAGCCGAGAGCCCGATGTGAGGCTCAGTCCCAGGACCCTGGGATCATGACCTGAGCCAAAGGCAGACGCTTAACTAACTGAGCCACTCAGGCGCCCCGGTATCATTTTTTCTCTATTATACACCAGTGCCTTTTGGCACTTCAGGAGCACAAATAAATGTAATAATTTGATGATTTTAGGTTATTCACAGTTGAGATACTCAAGTCTGTGTTATAGAATTTACATTTGGCCACCATGATTATCAGACATTCATAATAAAAAACAGAGCCATGAGAGAAGTATAGATGGTTGGGAGAGCGCAGAGAGAAACCTAGCATTTGATTAGTGGGGAAGATTCAGGCAGAAAGTTTAGATAATGAAGTAGTTTTTGAAGTAGGACTTTAAAAAGTGAGAGGGGTTAATTAAAGTCTCTGGCTTAAGAACTTTTTATATTTCAGTTTTTGAACACACTGCCATTCAGCAAGCATCGCCATGGGGAAGTTGGCACATGAGACTTGTATTTCTTCTTCTTCTGAATACTGTCAATAGCAGCAGATTTTTTTGGTTGGCCTGGCGTGTGAAAATAAGTAGGAAATGGAATTATAGTTTGAAACTTGTAAAGATCTTCATGATCTTACTGCTTAATGTTTTCCCCACTTCATCTCTCATTCAGCACTCCAGCCATTCTGACTTGCCTGGCAGTTTCCATGTCCCACACATCCAGATCAACTGTTTGTGAATGCTCTTCCTTCTGTCTGGCTGCCTCCCACTTCCTCCTTTTGTAGATTAAATGCAGCCAGGTCTCAGGACTTTCTGGCATCATTTTCTGACACTTAACTGCTTTCTGAAGGATAGAGTGAGAGGAGCCTGACAAGGTGGAGAAATACCAGAAGACTATCTGAATTGTCTAGCAAAAAATCATTATGTTCTGAACTGTTGCAGTGATGAGAGGGGTGAAAGAGAGGGGGCAAAGTTGAGACATACATGGAGGTGAAGCAGCAGAACTTAGGGAGAAAGAAGAAACTAACGAGAGTCCCAGGTGTGGGTTTGGTGACCAAATGGAGACTAATCTCACTAAGAGCGGGGGAATGGAGGAACGAAGCGTAGGTTGGTTAGAAGATGAGCTGTTGGAGAGGTTTATGGAGCAGCTAAGTGGGTATGTCCACCAGAAGCTGTATTCTTGTGTAGCCGAGGTGTGTACTACACTTTCAAAAATGTCTCTGTAGTGAAGCATTTAGTCTAACTAAACGTGGAAACCTAGACAATGACAACATAGATCTCTCTTGTTAGTTTAGCAGAGGTCCGTTGATGTCCAGAATATTGCTCTTAAATTTAATTATTTAAATCTGAAACTTTTAATTGCAGCTTATGTCCAAATATTAATAAAGCACAATGATGTATACATCCCACTTTCAGCAACTAAGAGCAATTCTACTTTAAATTACATTCATGGTGCACTGGGTGTTATACGCAACTAATGAATCATCGAGCTTTACATCGGAAACCGGGGGTATACTGTATGGTGACTAACATAATATAATAAAAAATCATTAATTAAAAAAAATTACATTCAGATATTAATACTTCATGTGTGACGGCTCACAGTACTCATTTTAGATGCACCATTTGTGCTGCTACCTGGACATTGCTACCTAGAAATCACTATCAAAACTGTAGAGTTTTTAAAGTGAAATAAATGTTAAGAATGATCATTGAGGAAGTTCAGGTCAAGCTGGTCTTTAAACTCCGTTCTGTCATTTCAGACAGTCTGGTGAGGTATTTGTTTAGCAGTTAATTTTATCAGGAATGCAATGCTCATTTACTGTGGTGGTCAGCAAATTTTGTGTTAAGGTCTGGATAGTAAATATTTTTGTATTTACTTTTTAGACCATATACTCTGTTGTAACTACTCAACTCTACCATTATAGTATGAAAACAGTCCTAGACGGTATGTAAATGAATGAGTGTGGCTGTGTTCCAGCAAAACTTTATTTACAAAACCGGGCAAGGGGCCAGCCATAGTCTGCTAATCCCTGAAGGTTCAGGCAGAGACTGTTGTAGCTCCTCAGCTCTGCCATTATAGTATGAAAGCAGCCGTAGACAATGTGTAAATGAGGATGGCTGTGTTCCAATAAACCTTTATTTATAAAAACACGCAGTGTACCAGCATGATACTCTTAACCCCTGAGAACCACAGTGTACAATACGTGCTATAAAGTTAAAATAGGAACAGTAGATCCTACACTGGCACAGCTTAATAAAATAATTGCTTATTGAGTGTAGAGAAAGGGAGGAAAGGGGCAGCAACCCCCCCCCCAACACACACACACATACAGTCAATGTATTTTGAGCCAGGAAGGATGCGTACTCATTTTTATTTCTACTTGTCCCATTGCATGCACTAATATTAATAAGAGAAGTGTAGAAGAGCTATAGCTTGCATAGCTAATATAACAGTGTTGTATTTGAAAGATTTCTTTCTTTTGGTATATGGTTCTCCTCCCCAAGATCAACGGTGAGTTCTGACTTGTTGCCACATCCTGAGTGGTGCTCGTCTTGGGCGGTTAATTTTATTACCCCAGTTTTAAACAAGGTATTCTAATATATTAAAAATTTTAGAAAAATCACCGAAGTGACCTACTTTCATAATTTTTTATTTTACTAGCTACATATGGTTTCTGTACCTGTTCCTCAGTAATTGTTAGCATATGTACTGGAGGATTGTGAACTTCTGTCCAGTCTGACATACCTTTGCATTTGAAGTGTTACTATGAAAAGTATGCTTCTCTCTTTGAATTAAAATGCTTGTTAGCTCGCTATTTCCGTTTTCTGTTTTGTTGTTTTATTTGCATTTTAGGATCTTAGGTTACATGGTAATTGTGAAGATGCCTGTGAAATGAGCAGCCATAAAATAGGAGGCTTTCAGAAATTCAAATTATAGACTTACTGTGATTTCCCCAGTGAGGCCATTCTTAGGCAAAGAAGTAGGCCACTTGGTTTCAGATATACACTGTGGCATAAAGTAGTTTTAAAAGAACATAATGAATTGGGGTTTTTTGTTTGCTTTGTTGGGGATATAAAGTGAAGCGAGTGATGGGGAAACTAATATAGAATGATTCAAGTTTCCATAATGATTGGTCATATTCTTCATCATATTATTAAAGGAGTTTTTGTTTATCTGTCTTTGCTTGTTATTTTTATCTATATTTTCTCCTTTCCTCTCCAGCTCTTTCAAGGTAGTGATTTCTTAATTGTCTATATATCCCTTAAAGTACCTGTGTAGCTATATATAGTACCTAGTATGCACCTGAAAAGTGTATGTTAAACAAATAGTAGGGGCTACACCAAAGTGTGAATTTATGAACTTGGCAAACTGGGGTTTTACCATTTTTTATTCCCAAGAGCCAGGTATGAAAAGGCATGTTTCTGCCAGCCTCACCCACAGAAATCGCTTTTGAGTTTTTACCCATCTGAGAGATAAGAGTTGCTACCTCATTGTAGTTTTAATTTGCATTTTGGCTTGAGCATCCCCGTTTGTCTAAGAGCTGTTCATAGACTCTTTTCTTTCTTTGGTGGCAAGAGACTGTGTATGCCTTTTGCCTATTTCTCTATTGGGTTGTTGGTCTTTTTCTGAATTTTTAGCTCTTAATGTAGGAGGTTAGCTCTCTGGGTGCTGTAAGTCGCACATAATTTTTCCAGCTTGTCATTTGTGTTTCGTTTTACTTACAATGATTTTTGCAATGTAAAATTTTATTTGTTTGCTGGATTTTTTTTTCTTTTTCGATCAAATTTGTCTTTTATGGCTTTTGAATTTTGAATTATGGCTAGAAAGTTCTTCTGCACTCCAAAGTTAAAAGGAAATTCATCTTTGTTTCCTATCAGTACTTTTTTGGTTTCATTCTTTGCATTAAATGATGAGCCGATCCATTTGGAGTTCATACTGGTGTACCTTATTCTTTCTTTGCTCTCTTCTGCTTTGCCAACTATTATGTGATTTTTAGGAAGGAAAACAAAAAAACATGGAATCATTTGAGATCACAGTTTGCCTAATTCTTTTTTTCAAAGACTAAGAAGCCCGATGGGTCAAAAGAATGCAGTGACGTGAATGTTTGGTCTTGAATCTGTTATGCATGTGAATAGGACAAATGCCTACCAACAGCCTAGTAGTATTTTCTCTGGAGTGCCGAGCTAAATTCACCTTTGAAATGTGAAGGTCTGTTCAGTCCTGGTGACAAGTGTTTGAGTGGAAGCTCTCCTCCTTTCTTGACACCTTGTTTAGATAAGAGGTCTTTTGAAATGTGCTAGTGTCCTAGGGTGGGCTAGGCAGTGTCAGTCTGAACCCTTAGAGTAAAAGAATGTGGAGGAGTAGGCCAAATGTATAAATGTCATGCCTGGAAAGTCTCAGGGGGTTAAACTTATCAGTGTGACTACCTGTGGTAGCCGTATTCCTGCAGAATTCTCCAGCTAATCCTCTATGTCCAGACGGTACTTTCTGGTTTCCTATATTCAGTAATTCCAGTGCTGTTAATCTTTCTCGTTTATTGTGTTAAAATACACATAAAATTTACTATATAACCATTTTCAACTGGACAGTTCTGTGACATTTAGTAGATTTACATTGTTTGACAACCATCACCACTGTCCACCTTAAAACGTTTTCATCTTCCTGCACTGAAAATCCTGCACCGACTCCATTACCCATACCCCTCAATTCCTGGCAACCACCATTCTACTTTCTGTCTCTGCAAATTTGACCACTCATATTTGTGGATTTGATTTCATGTAAGTAGAATCATATAATATTTGTCCTTTTGTGACTAGCTTGTTTTCAGCGTTCATCCACGTTGTGGCATGTGTCAGCATTTCCTTCCTTTTCCAAGGCCAAATAATATCTCATTGTGTGTATATACCCCAATTTGTGTGTCTGGTCATCTGTCCGTGGACACTGGGTTGCTTCCACTTTTTGCCCGTTGTGAGTAATGCTGCTATGAACATGGTGTATCAATGTCTGTTTGAGTTCCTGCTTTTACTTCTTTTGGGTATATACCCAGGAATAGAATTGCTGGGTCATGCCGCAATTTTATGTTTAATTTTTTGAGGATTCTCCAGCTGGTGTTCACAGCTACTGCATCATTTTACCCAGGACTGTTCATCTTAAGGCTTCAATTCGCCACCAACCTGAGACCATTTATTATAGGGTAATTTTTCATGTGTATGTTTCAGTGAGTAAAACCATAATTTCATTTGCTCAGGGTTAATTTTTATGCTAAACATGGAAAAACCATGTATATTTTATGCAAGGTACCTCCAGCATTGGGGGTAGCCTTGCTTGTTTTAACAGGGAAGTCTTCTTATGGTAGTAAATTAGAGTATAGCATCTAGGAGAGTGAGAAACATTTCTGTTATTAGTGCCTTGAAAGTGTCAACAGTTTAATTGCTGAAGTGATTAGATACATTTACCACTGGCTTTCCTGAATTTATGTTTTTAAAGTCTTTTATTTGTGAAAGATTATGACTATACTTACATATGTCAGCTAATAAGAGCTCTACAGTGCTAACCGGAATCCACTTCTTTCACTAAATGTGAGTGATGGTGCAGTTAAACCAACTAGCTCTATTGCCTTCGTGACAATAATGCTCCCCTTAATATGACGGGGGTATAATATTAAGTTGAATTAAGGACATGTCTATGCTTCAGTCATCTTCCCCCAATCCTTAAGATATCACTATCACATTAGTAATAACCCCTGGATAGATTGTTTTTTCATTTATTCACTCAACAAAGTCGAGCACAGATATGTATCAGGCTCCATGCTGGATGCTTAGTATACAGTTGTAAACAAAACTGACACATAATTATGGTCCTTGCTCTCATGGAACTTTTGTTTCTTTTTAAATTAGAAGGTTAATTTTTCTACCTGTAACTTCACTTTAAAAAACATTATCAAATATGAGGATATAGAAATACATTTAAAATTATTTCTATTATATTAGTCATTCAGAGTAAAGCAGATGAAACAAAGATTGAACTTTGCACCTAAACTAACACAATTTTATGACGTATTACTAGTTCACGTAAGTATTTGTGAATCTGGTTTTCATCTAGTACGTATCTTTTCCCATGCTAGGATGTTATTAGTTAATTAAATGATTCACTATTGCCTTAAGAGGTTTCAAGAGAAAGAAAAAGTAATGCGATAACTGATCATATAATAGATTTTAAGACCCATTACTACTTCAGAAACTTTAAAGTGATGGTGAGAGAGCAGGAATGCTTTGGAAGGCTGAGGAGATACAGTGTTTGGAGGTAAAATACCAGTGTTTGAATCTCGTTGCCCCTTTATTGGCCGAGTGTCCTTGGGAATGTCAACCTCTTGGAGTCTCTCTGAGTCTCAGTCTTCACAAAGGTGAAAGAGGGTTGGTGGACAACCTCACCGTTTTATGATTATCAGAAGACAATGATACAGAATGTTAGCAGTTCTTAGGGTCACGCTTTTTTAAAAGATCAATTAGTGCCCCCTCCTTTGGGCTATTTTTAAAATTAATATTTATTCCCCAGCCCAAGATAGGATAAAGTTGCTTTTTATAGATTGAAACAGGGTGATATGTCACTAACTGAAAATAAATTAAATACCTTTTCTCATTTTATCTTTCTTCTTTCTTAAAATTCTTTAATGCGTAGTGATTAAATGATTAGTGGCCTTGACCTTCACACCGCAGCTATTTCTTTTGTGTGAATTTGCAGCAGCGGAAATGGTAGGTCTGCCAGCTTCCAGCAGGGGTGTTAAGTTAGTCCGGGGGTAGTGACGGAATTCAAGAATAGAAGGAAATTTCCTTAATTCCCAAAATTAAAGTACTTGCTTTTTTTATTTTCTTCTTCTTATGAGTCAGTAATAGATTATGTAAATGGTGATCTCCTCTATAAAAAGTGCTCTAAATCGCAGTAAAAACCCAAGCAAACTTACCTGGTAAACAGCTAAGGGGAAACTGGCCTATTCTTACGAATTTATACAACTGTAAAACCTGTGAATGGAATTCTCTTTCTTTGAAAGCAAAAAGGATTAGTGGTTCTGAGGAATAATGGAGGAAAGAGTTGTGTTTTTTTTTCTCTTTTGTCACCCATATCTTAACATACAACTTTCTGTATCTATGACTAGATCTGAAAAAGTATCAGTGAGAATTTGTCATTGTCTCGTTCAACACGTATATGTGCTCAGGAGAGTGATAAAAATAAGTAAATTTTATTTTTTTTCACTCTTGTGTTTCTTAGGGCAAAAAATTTTGATATGCCGCGTGTATGTATAAAAGCAGGTTCTAATTATGCCGCGTCAGTATATCTTAAAGCCATCAAAATGAGAATACCAAATGCCTGCCATCTCCTGCTCCTCATCATTAACATATGTCACTTTATTTAAGACTTAGAGCTTAGTTCATTATTAATGTCAGTATAGCTCATCTACAAGCAGAGTGTTTTCATTTTTAGTACTTAACTTCAAATCAGTTAGAGAATGCAGGTGGTTCAGAAAATGATAGCTTAACTAGGAAGTGAGAAGAACAGATTATTTGGCATTACCTTAATCTGATCTCTTTGTGAATTGTTTCAGTGCATGAGTTCAAGGTTTTATTTAGAATATTGCCTGTCATTACTGAAGAGTGATTCAAGTCTTTATACAACGCCAGGAATTCTTCTTTGATGCTGAGAATACAGGGTAAAAAGCAATAGTTTGTACCTCTGTGAAACTCATAATCTGTGTGGAAAGACAGACCCATAAGTAACAGTAGAGTATGCTTGATGCCCTCGGTATGTGTGTGCATGTACAAAATGGTATCAGAGGAAAAACACAGTCTATGGAAGCAAAGTGGCTTAGGGATGAAACTAAGATTTTATACAAAGGGGCCATTTTAGTTGTATCTTGAAGGATGAGTAGGGCTTTTCCAATCTTATCAGAGCATTCTTTTTTTTTGTTGTTTATTTTTAAGACTTTATTTATTTGATAGAGAGCACAAGTAGGCAGGGTGGCAGACAGAGGGGCAGGCAGAGGGAGAGCAGAGAGCCCAGTGTGGGGCTCGATCCCAGGACCCTGGGATCATGACCTGAGCCGAATGCAGACGCTTCACCGACTGAGCCACCCAGGCGTCCCTTATCAGAGCATTCTTGGCATCCGAAGTAGTGTAAGTAAAAGCACAGAGGCTTGAGAGCAGGGAGTGAATAGAAGACTCCTCAGTGCAGAGTTGTTGGTGGGATGTAACAGGAGCTGAAGTGTGCGGCTGCTTCTGCCAGTGCCTCACAGTGCAGCAGCAAGTGATTCCTTTGTCTCTCTCTCTCCGTGTTGCTTATACTGTAAGTCTGCTGGTGACAGATACTCTTGATCTTCATTTATCTGAAAATATTTTTATTTTATCTTTATATTCTTAAAGGATATTTTCACTGGAGATGGAATTTTGGGTTGACTGGATTTTTCTTATTTGTTTGTTTTAATCCTCTCAGCATTTTAAATGCATTTCCACTATCTTCTGGCCTCCGTTGTTTCTGATGAGAAGTCCTTCACATCTTTATATCCCTGTAGATAATGTGTCCCTTTTCTACAGTTGCTTTTGGATTTTTTTCTTTAAGTCTGGTTTTCAGCAGTTTGGCTGGATATGCCTAGGGTATTACTTTTTTTTTTTTCCTTTTTAATGCTGCTGGAATTTTTTTCCTGCCCATTCCTTCTGTCTTCTTTTCTGATGCCAGTTTCTTACATGTTTGTCTTTTCAGTATTGTCTAAGAGGACCCTGAAGCTCTGTTCAGTTTTTTAAAATCTTTTCCTCTCTGTTCGTTAGAGAGGATAATTTCTGTTAATCTGTGTTTAGTTTACTGACTCCTCTGACATCCCTATCTGAGTTAACCTTAAGTGCACACAATGATTTTTAAATTTTGATATAATACTTTTTAGTTCCAGAATTTCTGTTCAGTTTTTTTTTTTTTTTTGCTATCCTTCTCCTTGCTGAGATTTCCTATTTCTTAATTTATTTTGAACATACTTTATGCCCTTAGGCAGAGTTATTTACCCGTTTTTTTTTTTTTTGAAGATTTTATTTATTTATTTATTTATTTGAGAGAGAGACAGCACTCAAGAACAGGGGTGGGGTCGCAGAGGGATAGGGAGAGAGAGAGAGAGAATCTCAAGCAGACTCTGCTGTGAGCAGGTAGCCTGATGTGGGGCTTGATCACATGACCCTGAGATCATGACCTGAGCGAAACTAAGAGTCGGACACTTACCCGACTGAGTCACCCAGGTGCCCCTATTTAGCTGCTTTAAAATACAGTCCTTATCTACTGATTCCAACATTTGGATGATCTGAAGCTTGGGTTCTGTTGCCTACTTTCTTAAGTATGGATCAGGTTTCTTGTTTGTTGGCATATCTAATTATTTTGGATTGTGTCTTGGACATTGTTATGATAGGTGGTAAGTACTCTGGATTCTGTTATTCTTTGGAAGAGTGTTCAGTTTTTTTAGTTAAGCAGGCAGTTAACTTGGCACTCAAACTCTATACTCTGTCTCCTTTGTGGTAGGCAGTACCTGAAATCTCAGTTATTTTAGTCTCAGCTGGGCTGCTTGAAGGCTGTCTCACACTTGGCATAGTTGAAGAGATTTGGGCAGAGTTTAAATGTAGTTTTGAATTTCTCCTCTGTGACTATTTTCCAGGGTTTTCTCACTCAGTTTTAAGCTGCTGGGGTCACCCTAATCCCTGTCTTTTGGTTTTTCAAACCAGTAAGGCTTAAGTTTCATTCTGAGTTTTAGATACCCCACTCCTTACCAGTCACATCCTACCATTCATTATAGGATTAAAAATACATGCATACGTACATACGTACATATATAACATACAAACATACATCTTGTCTTCCTGCACTAAACTAAAATTCAGAATATTCTCCTTGACTGATCCTCAGATAAAGGGCTAAATGGGATCTAAGGGAATTTTCATTGGAAGATGGTTAGGAGAAAGACAGAGATTTGGATTGACACTTGATCACCTGACATAGCCCCACCCCCTCAAAAAAAACCACCTTTATCATAAGCAAGGCCTTTAGACAACCTAGGACAGAAAATGTCCGTCTGCATTACCAAGGAAGTGGCATTACTTTACTGCGATTTGATGTGCTCGTGTTCCTTTCAGAATTTTGATTTCCACTTTGCAAGATATGTGTTGAAATCTGCAATATAATTTGTTACAACATAGTCACGTTCTAGAACGCTAGAGCCACAGGGACTTTGGCTCCTCGAAAGTGCTTGATGGGAAGCCTGAAGGACCCAGCAGGAGGCTTCAGGTCTCTAACAGTATTTTATCTGTTTTCTGTGGTGGGTTTTTTCATGAGATTTTGTTTAAAGAAAGGATTCTGTGGCCGAAAGGGTTGAAAGTGATTGATCTAGTCATTCCCCTTCTTTCCCTGGGGTTGGGCATCTGGGATTCGGTAAGATGAGAAGACTTTGCCTTATTGCTGCTTTGCCTGGTTTGCCAGAACCAGGCCTCAAGTCTTCAGACTGCTGACCCTGTGGTATTTCAGGTGCCCTAGTGTACTGCCTTTGTTTTCAGTAAATATTTCATCTCTACATCATTCTCCAGTACAGCTAATTTAGACAGAATGCGAAAACCCTGGGGCTCTTGGGTGGGGCCATCTGAGTTGATAGGATTTCCATACAGCTTTTTGTATCTAAAACAGATTATGTTATGGTAACTTGATGAGAAATTGTAATCAGGTGGAAGTGAAGGCTGGTTGCTTGATGCCAGAGAAACTAACAAAGAATAAACTAAGGATTGCCATGGCCGAGTTATTTTAGCTAAATGACTAAGGAATAACATTTAGCAGAGTGTGTTTATGGCTAGTGACCTGGGTCTTCCCAAAATATCCAGTTAGCAACCAACAACTTCCTTTTCTTGATCACCGGTTCTTATCCTTTGCAAAGAGGAAGGAACGCAAATCCTGTAATGGTATTTTTCTGGCTTTCCTGCCAATAGAAGGCATGATTATGGGAAAATGCTTTTCCTTTGTTTTTCCCTTCTGACATACATACACTCCTCAGTTGTTACCCTATTACACAGGACTGGACAGAAATTCAAAATAATTGTTCTATATTTTTCTATAACCTTACCAAATCTTACTAGATTTTGCATGTATCTTAAGTATTCTTCCATATCATCTTCATAATATATTAAAGCTTTTGTCTTTTAGCAAAATGCATATTTCTAAGCTAAATGTTACTAAGAAGACCTGAAAAATTGGAAGAGAATTAAGAGATTATAGGAAAGCAGTCAGGTCAAGTTTAATAGATAAAGTTGTTGAAAGACATAACGGAGATAACATATACAAAAGTATCTGCGACAGTGTCATGCTCAGTAAGAATTTATTGAATCACAGTCTGACAGTTGACTCTTTTCCTCATCTGCATGTAAGGACAACAAGCCTGCCTCACTGAGTTGTGAGGATTAAATGAGAACATGCCTGTGAAGTACTTAGAACAATGTTTAGCACTATCTCAAAGTGCTAGAAATATCTGTCTTTATTTTAAATTATCCTGTTTAGGGGCGCCTGGATGGGTCAGTTGGTTAAGCATCTGCCTTCAGCTCAGGTCATGATCCCAGGGTCCTGGGATCCCGTTTGGCAATATTTCAAAAAGTTAGAGGCAAGGAATGAGAAAAGGGTATAAACTGTTATTTTTCATGTATCTTTACAGTTTTTTTGTGCATTTTGTATAGACTATTTTTTAAAACAGTTTTAGGTTCCCTGCAAAATTGAGCAGAAGGTACAGAGATTTCCCATCCAGTCCCTGCCACTACGTGTGTGCAGGGTCCCCTACGACACCCCCAGCACCAGAGCGCTGTATGTGTTCTAGTCCGTGAACTTACAGTGGCCCTTCATTATCGCCCAAAGTCTATGATTTACAATAGGGTTCACTCTTGGTGTTGTACATTCTGTGGATTTGAATTTATATGCATTTATTTACTTTTTCAAAGATTTTATTATTTGAGAGAGAGAGAGAGCATGAGCAGGGAGCAGGGGGCAGAGGGAGAAACAGGCTCTCCACTGAGCAGGGAGCCAGATGTGGGGCTCGATCTCAGGACACTGGGATCATGACCTGAGCTGAAGGCAGACGCTTAACTGACTGAACCACCCAGGTCCCCCTGCATGTATATACTTAATAATATAACTTACTCATGTGCTCATACATAGTCTTCATAACAGAATGTATTTATAGGCCAGGTCTACGTCAAGATTTTTTTTATTACTAAGATAACGATCTCTTAGTGGTTTAATAGAGGAAAACTGTACTTTGAGTTGTATGTCAGTTCACGTCCTGACATGTAACCTCTCTGTCTCAACTTTCTCATCTCCAAGGATAACTGAGGACTGGCATCTAGTCCTTGGAACTATTTGTAAACTTTAAGGTGCGTAGAAATGTTGGTTGGTATTACTACTGTGGAGAGAATGGTGACCTCTTCTCTTTTACCCATCTTTTTTGCATCTTGAGAGCATCGGTTAGCTCCTACACCGAAAAGACTTCACAGAC
The DNA here is from genome assembly GCF_023065955.2 of Ursus arctos. Taxonomy (NCBI): domain Eukaryota; kingdom Metazoa; phylum Chordata; class Mammalia; order Carnivora; family Ursidae; genus Ursus; species Ursus arctos. Next base: position 56,986,880 of record NW_026622874.1, read on the forward strand.
AGGGAAGCAGAGAAAATTTTATCTAAGAAAAGCCATCAAAGACCTGGGTTCATTTGTGAAACTATAAAAATTTAAATAGATTGTTTAAAATTTCACTAAAGGATAAGATTGCATGCAATAAATAGAAAGCATTTATATTAAAATACAAATACTTGAGTAATATAACATTGATAAACTTAGTGTTCCCAAAGGAAGCCTGTGACAAGAGCCACAAGGAGAACAAAGTATAGAGCTGCCTGGATTTCCATGAACTTCAGCCTTGCTGCTAAAGTGCCTCCATTTTAACATTTTTGTTGCTGTTTGAGCTCTTCCCCATCTAGAGCAGTGGACTTGTGTCCAGTAGTCATTTAGATGTTTCTGTTTCATAAACGAGACTGTCAACAGTCTACCCCCCAAAATATTTCCTATTTTCCTTTGAGTTGTATCTTTAAATTACAGTAAACCTGTAATTTAAAGGGCATCAAAGGTTTTATACTAGTCTTTATCTCTAAAATGTTAAGGACTCACTTAATTGGCACCTGTCTCTACGGAATAACTGATCAGGGATGTCTAGTATATTTTGTCTAGACTGTATCATTGTGTTTGTTAACTAGACAGATGTATTTATCAGCCAATTCTGTAATATTCTTTCAAATTTTATCTTTAAGGTAATTTCCCATAATGCCTTGCTTAATGCTGGATACATTGTAGTTAGTAAAAATTTACTGATTAAATAAAAGAAATTGGAAGTTAGTGACATTATATCATTTGGTCTTATTGTTTTGTGCACCTTTTTTAGAAGTAGTCATTGAAGGAGTTATTTTTATTATAAAAATAATAAATTTTTATTTATATTTATATTAAATTTATATTTATATAAATATATATTTTTATATTTTATATTTATATATAAATATATATTTTTATATTTATATTTTTATAATATAATATATAATATAATATAATTATATTATATATTATATTATATTAGATATGTATTTATATAATATAATATATATATATTTATATATACAAATATATTATATTTATATAAAATTCTCCAGCTTTACCAAGGAGAAGCGGGCTGATCTAATGATTGATTTTTTTTTTTTTCCTTAGCTGCTTCCCAGATTTCTTTTTACAGTAAAGCACAAGATGGATGGGGAGATGGGGTAACTGGGTGATGGACATTGGGGAAGGAATGTGTTGTAATGAGCACTGGGTATTATATAAGACTGATGAATCACAGACCTATAGCCCTGAAACAAATAATACATTATGTGTTAATTGAAAAAAAAAAAAAAAAGTAAAGCACAAGCCGCAGGATTGTGAGTGTGTGAGTAGATGGATAAATGAAGTATTTTGTGATAAATGTGATTCGAATGAGTTCTTAAAGTTGCGTCCTCATATTTACATATTCTGTTATATTCTGATACTGTGCTGTGTCAGAAATCTAAACACTCAAATCTGTAGCCATCCTCCTTCCCAGTGGTGAGGGATTGAGGGATTGTATACACTTCAGAGAAGTCTGGTTATGGTGCGTTCTATACAGTGGGTGCTCAGTGACTCCTGAGTGAATGTACGCACGCTCGCCTGCCTACCAGTGGGGTGGAGTGTGTTCCGAAGACCAGAACTTGAACGTAGGAAGTACTGTGTAAGATGATCCATCTGATGATGAGTCAGAACGCATGGGTTTTAATTCTAACTCTGCTCTTCATTTAGCTTTGTAATTTGGGACAAACCAGCACATTTTTCCAAGTTTTCATTGGAATTCCTCATATACAAAATGAAAGGATTGAGCAAGAGAAAGTAGACGATCTTTAAGGTTTTTCCCTCTTATGAATGCTGTACAAAATCTTAACACCTGACCTTTCACTGAAGCTCTCCACATTCACAAACCCTGTCACTTCCCTCTTTACAAAGGCATAGCATTTAATCCCCGCATCACCCTCTCCATTCACGGTTTGCTCTCTGGTACGCCCACACCTGTCTGTTCCTACCAGGTGAGTCATTGCTTTGTAAGAGCCTGTATTTATCCCAGAACTGTTTATGCTGGTTTACTTGTTATATTTATATAATTTAATTTAATGTTATAGTAAGTAATAAAATATGAGTATAAAAAGTGGTTTCTATGAGAACGACTTTAATGAAGGTGAATTAAAAAAAAAAACCCTGCTGAATTAGATATAATGAGACAAGTGAAAAGATGAGGGGAGGCGCTAGAAATCTGGGAGGGTTCTGGACTCAGATTGCTTTGCAGGAACCTAAGTTCCCTTACCACTTTGAAAAAACTGAAACTGAGTATTTCAGCTGCAGCTTTAGATGATGCAGTAAGGACTAAATCCAGCTGATGAGCCATATTCAAAGAAAAGGCCTTGCTGTAAGAAATAGCTAATGAATATACTTTATATGCTTCGTGTCGAAATAAAAGATTACCTCTTTTGTGATTCTCCACTTGAAAAAATCAGCTTATTTGGTTGTGGACCAAGGTCCCATTAGGTGAGAGGGCTTTTACTGGCCTGTGATCTCCGTCATGTTGTAGACCTTTTAAAACATAACACGGTGGTAGTAATTGTCCTATTTTAGGTCATAATGGTACTTTTAATTTATATGCCTTCTCTTCTTATGGGATCTATGTAAAACACTCTTCTCTCTACCTCATATTAAAACCCAGTTTTGGGGCGCCTGGGTGGCACAGTCGTTAAGCGTCTGCCTTCAGCTCAGGGCGTGATCCCGGCGTTCTGGGATCGAGCCCCACATCAGGCTCCTCCACTGGAAGCCTGCTTCTTCCTCTCCCACTCCCCCTGCTTGTGTTCTCTCTCGCTGGCTGTCTGCCTCTGTCAAATAAATAAATAAAATCTTTTAAAAATAAAAAAATAAAACCCAGTTTTAATTCTGTTTTCTCCACAGAACATCCAGAAGATTCTTGGTCTTGCCCCTTCACGAGCTGCCACCAAGCAGGCAGGTGGATTTCTTGGTCCTCCACCTCCCTCTGGGAAGTTCTCTTGAAATCAAGAAGAACCCTGTAATTCCTGTCATTCTTTTTAAACATTCAGATTAGACTGGCAACTATTTTGTAGCAAGAGCCATAGACTTGGGCCACTTTCTAGTTCTGAATTATTTCTAGACTTTTTGGATATGATTCAGAATGAGAGTGGCACCCAGCAAACACGATAGTACTTTCAGTCGCAGATTAATTTTTAGAAAAATAAGTTTGTTGGTTAGATAAGTTCAGGCGATGTTTATGTAATGAGAAGCAAATAGCATCTTTCTTGTGTTTGGCTTACATGAATATTTTCTGTGGGACCGACTCTCCAGTCTGTGCTGTGTGCCATGTACCATGAAAGTTGGCTCTCCATGAGCGTTTAGAGATCTGGAAGAAAACTTTAGTTTGTGATATCTTAATTGGAACTATTTGTTGTACGTTGTTTCCAAGCCAAATATATGACCCAAGATCAATAAAGAGGCCAAAATTTTAGCTATTTCATCTACAGGGTGAGATCTGTTTTGTACCATATTCCTAGTTACATGTTTTTAGTAGTCTGAACATAAACATTGGCCAGGAAGGGCTAAACTAAAAATTTTAAATGTACTATTTTATCATACTTGCCTTATAAGCTCAAAGTATAGAGTTGTCCTATTATAGGAAGTGGAAAGCATGAGAGGAAAGGAAAGAGCTAACTCATGGGAGTATAAGAATGAGGGTTCTCAGCATCCCTTTATATGCTTGTGTGACCTACTGGATTCTTGGGAAGGCACTCTTAGTCCTCCCCTAGAGGCAAGGTTATTATAGTGATAGGTAGGCAGGCTCGCAGAGCTTCCTTTCGGTCACACTGGCCTTTAGTTCCTGCCATGCTCCTTTGTAAAGGATGAGAGGATGTTTTTACCATGAACTTCTCCTGCCTAATCCCTGAAATGGGAAATCTCGTATGGAGTGATAGCTCTAGTAACAAATATATTTATCAGCAGTCTCCTTAGATGCATGTATAGTACCTGTGAGAGAAGACATGTTATTTGTAAAGTAACAACTGTTAAGCTGATAGCCAACTTCTCAATGGCATAAAATCCAGAAGACAGTGGGATAATATCTTCAAAGCTGAGGAAAATAATTATCAGCCTAGAATTTTACGTATGGCTAAACCATAAGATTGGGGGCAAAACTGGGAGGCAGTATTTTCATAGCTACAAAATCCAAGATGGTTGAATTATTGAAGGATACATTTCCAGGGCACCTGGCTTGCTCAGGCTCGCTCAGTTGGTAGAGCATGCAGCTTTTGATCTCGAGGTCATGTGTTCAAGCCCCATGGTGGGCATAGAGCTTTCCTATTAAAAAAAGAAATATGTATGTATTTCCAGAACAGGAAAGAATACCAGGAGAAAGGTGTGGGATTAAGAAACATGGTCAACACAGAAATTGATAAAATATATCAATTATTTTCGGATTATCTAGTTAAGAATTATTATAAGAAAACCCCATAAGGTAATTACTGTTTTTACCCTCATTTAACAGCTAAAGAAATTGAGGCAAGAGAGGCTGAGTAACTTGCTCACCATCCCTGAGCTAGTGAATGGCAGAGTCAGGATTTGGAGCAAAGCCATCTAAAGTTACATAGTCTGGGTTCTCCAGTGCCTCCCCGTAGGTGTGCAGTCATTCTCTTCCCCAGACTCTTATCTCTTCAGCTACAGAACATGAGCCTGGAAGGGGGGCGGGGGGAGGGGGAGTTGGTCGTTCTTGTTTCCTTAAAGCCGTCACATCGGTGGGAACACGGCAAAAGCTCAACAAAAGCAGATGAAATGGAACAGAAATCTTTATTTCTAGGTCACTTTGATCAGAAAGGATGTCTGATGATGGATGGCGATTATTTGTAACAGTCTTTTCCCCACATCATTGGTTGTTCCAGGCAAAATAATAGTGAAAAGAATGATCGTGACAAAAATTATGATCCTGGTAACAATGATGACAAAAATGAAGCAATCTCTAAAATAGAGCATAAAAAGAGAAGGAACCGCACTGAAAATTCTGCCAGTGCCTTTGTAAAGTGAAAATACATAGTCCATCCTACTACCCACCTCCTTAGGTTTTGATGATAGTGCTTTCTAATTGCATTTCTTATGGACCAGGTTTTCATGAAGTGTATTTCCATAGAAGAGGGTGAATAAGAGGGAAGGTAAAACGGAAGGAGAGTAACATCTGTTCACCTTGAAAGAGCACAGTAGATGTGTTACAAAAGACTAAAGCTACCACATTACATTACAGAGTGTGAGTCTAAGGGTATATTAAGGGCTGTGCAACCTCACAATTAGTTTTTTTTAATTACTTGCCCTGAAAAATTTTCAAGACTAGTCATCTGAATGACTAGTTCCAGACCATCATTGAATCATCGGAGATGATTCAAGCCAGAAGAGCCTCTGACATCTCTCAAAATGTATGATTTGGCTACTTGGCCTGTGTGTAGTTGTCCCTTTTCTAGTTTAAGGGAGAAAACCAAGCATTTTTAATGCCTGTGTTAGCCCACTCAGGTTGCACGCATAATGTGCGAAAGCAGTAAACTTTCAAAAAAATGCGGGTAAACCTGAATTTATTAACAGATAGCATTCCAAAATCTAAGTCAGTTTGGAAATTGGAAAGCAAATAGGTGTAGGTACTCATATGCCCTTGAGCAGACTGTGGTCCCTCTTCTCCCACGTGAGTCATCCTCTTCAGTGGGGACAGGGACTTACAATGACATCAGTGGATTGATGAGTATCCAGAATTCCCTTACATCCGAATCAAAATCATTTTGCCACATACTGGTATGTAGTAGGGTTTTTTTCAATATACTTTCTTTTTTTGCATTAATTTTCCTTAAGTTATAGTCTTTTGCTTTTACCTTTGAGTTTTTAAACTTTTTAGAATGGAAAAAAAATCTCACAAATAAAAGTCTTAAAAAGTATAAAGAACACTGGGATACCTATTATTTAACTTCAACAATTACTAACTTGTAGCCAATCTCATGTCTATCCCTGCCTGCCTCCTATAGTATTTTGTACAAATCCTAGGCATCCCATCTTTTATGCATAAATATTTCAATGCTTTTAAATATGTGTGTGTGTATAATCTTAACATCATTTACATACCTAAAAAATTGATAATTCCTTGATACCATAAATTGTCTAAAGATGTCAAAATCTGTTGCAGTCTTTTCTGAATGAAGAGCCAAAAGAGATAACTATATTGCAGTTGGCTGCTAAGCATTGTAAATTTCTTCCAGTCTGTTGTGGAGGTTTTCAAACTAGAGTGCATCAGAATCCCCTGCAAGGCTTATTAAAACAGAGCTTCTGATTCTGCGTCTGGGGTGGAGCTTGAGAATTTGCACTTCCAACAAGAGCAAGGTGATACTAATGCTGTAGGGTTTGGAGCCCACTGTGTCTGTGTTTTCCCCCTTGCAATTTATTTATGGAAGAAACTGAGCTGTTTACCGTGTAGAGTTTCCCTCAGTTTGGGTTTTGCTGATTGCACGACTGTTTTACACACTGTTTATTAGTTATCTCTTTTTGTGATGTTAGCTGCTTTTGATCCTTTAATTAGAGATTGAAAAATGATATTCTGATTTCTAGTATCCCTTCATTTTATTAGTTAAAATCCTCTGTAGGTAGAAACTTCCCCTCCATCTACTTTTGATTACAGAATGGTAATTTTTTTTTTTTATTTTAGAAAAGGCAGAATAAAAGCTTGATTGTCTGGTTTTCAAAATAATGAGTTGTTCACTAGTATCCTCTGTGGTGAACAATTTCCGTGTGTGTGTGTGTGTGATTAGCAATTTGTAGATTTAAACATACTTGACTCACTTCAAGTCACTGAATTTATTTTTCGTGTGGATGCTGAAATTGTACCATTTTTAACCAATGAGAGGCTTTTTAACTTGGCTCCTCGGTCCGTTTGGCATGACCCTAGAGGTCATTGGGAGCATCCTTGCTGAGTGATACGACAGGATGTTTCAGTGCCATCTTACATTTCCTGCCTGTCTTGATAGCCACACTTTCTCCAAGGAGGCCTGGTTCTTTCTCCTGGGAAATGGTGTCTGGACATTGTAACCAGAGCACTAAGGATGCTCACTGAGACTGGATTACTAGGTTTCTAGACCTTTTTTATGGCCTAAGATAGGTAATATTTTTTTGTTGTTGTCATTTTAGGACAAAATACATTGTGGATTTATACTGATGCCCTACTCCCTACTTAACTTAGGGCTTCAAAGTTTTTAATTTCTTTAATCTGTGGCTCTTTTATCGCATCCTGAGAATTCCAGCTTTCAGTACTAGAAATGATAGAATATCACATAATAATTCACTAGCATAATCCCATATCTACCCCAAAGTCTCAGAATGTCATTATCAATATTACTACCAATAATATGATTACTGGAAATAGTTTAAGCTGGTTTTTGTTTTTTTGGTGTTTTTGTTTGTTTTTTGTTTCTGTTGCTGGGTTGTTTTTTGGTGTGTGCATGTGTGTTTTTTTGTAAAGGTGAAATTCTTTAAGATACATCCCACTCTGGGTTCACAGCCAAATCACTGAGATTTCAAATTACCTGGAATCGTTTCTTTGAGTTAATGCCACCAGCTGGATATATATTTGCATTCCTTGGTTTGATTTTATTTTCAACTTTTAGGACATGCTCTTTAATTTTGCCTTATAATTATAAAAATGACGTATGATGTTTTCCTAGGTTTCTAGGCTAGCCCAAAAAAGCATATTGAACCTATATAGAGAGGGGCACCTAACTACCCATTATCATACTTCTTTAAGGGTGTAACCCCACTCACAAGCCCCCACATATATGGAAAGATAAGCACGTACAGAATATTACTAGAAACTGTTTTAAGCCAGTAGTGGGGATGGCAGAAACATTACCTGCAGGGACACCGTTCCCTTACTCTTGCCTGCACTTGTCGGATAAAGGAGGAGACCCAGCGCGAAGAGAATACCATGTGTGGACGTTGCCAGGTTCAGGTCCTCATCACTGTCCCCTGAGTTCCCCTGCAGCAGCCTCCCAGGCTATCTCCCTTACTCTGGCCTGTCCTCCATCCTGTCACGGCAACATCTTTCCAAAATGTAAGTCTAATTGTGTTGCTTCTCCAAGGAAAGTGGTCCAGTGGCTCCCAGGAGCCTCTAAGTAAACTATTTGGCCCAGAAAACCATCCCAGTCTGGATCTGCCCCACTCACCCCAATAAACCTTGGCTCCAGTCAAGCAGAATTTATTTTGAGAATTCCTCATTTTTCACGTCCTTTTGGACTTTATTACCCTTGTTTTCTCTGCCTAGAATGTTCTCCCGCTTACTTGTCTGATTTCCTCCTGTTCCCTTCTAGACTTTGCTCAAACATCATCTCCTCATTAAGTTTTCTTTGACCTTTGGACGGCTGGGTTCTTTCTCTTCTCTGTTTCTCTGTTTGTGTTTTTCATATATGAATCACTTACTAAAAAGGGGCAAGTAACTTAACTTTCTGAGCCTCAACTGCCTCATCTGGAAAATGGGGTTCATATACTCCAGTCAAAGCTCCCTTATCCACCCTCTTATCCGCGTCTTCCCCTGCATCCTCTCCATTCTCTCTGCAAAGCACGCTGACTGATGCGCACAGAACATCGACTGCTCTTAGCCATGCTTATGCCTTTCAGCTCCCACCTGTGAACTGTAGAACGTTACTTGTTTTGTTAATTTTAATCACATAAATTGATGAAATATGCGAATTAATGATATATATATGAATGCAAAAAGAATTGCATCTATGAAAACAGTGGTTTGGAATGACTCAATAAAAGCAAGTTGCTAACATAATTGATTTGACTTATTTGTGGGTGAAATTTTCAGACTAAAGTAATAACACTTTAGAAAGATTCAGCCCTTCTATCCTTTCTAAGTGTCTCAATTCATATTCCACACTAAGGAAAGCAAAACTGGAAGTCAGAGGTGATGCATTTTGGCTTTAAAACATTTTATCTTTGGAAAGCATCCACCATAAAACATGGGATTTTTGTCATTACAAGTTCTGTTTAAATGCTTCCAATTTTTAAAAACTTTGAGTTGCAGATATTTCATTCTTTTGTATTAACTGCATGGAAGCATGCATGGAAAACAAAATTAAGATAAATAGTTCTTTGGAATAAATGAGCCAGTCATGCATGATCAAAACAAAACAAAACCAAGAAACGAAAACAAAAACAACGAAAAAACGAACACCCCACAAAAAACCAAAACCAATGGGACTCCAAACAATAGATGCATACTCAAGGAAAAGGCCTTGGCCCTACATCAAAAGTGAATGGGTATACATCTGTATGTTGTAAGTTAAAAGTGTCTAAAGTACATAAAGTATTTTTGTGTGTGTGATTCTACTCTGTAATTGACTTTTTAGGTGAGAACAACTCAGCAGCACCAGGCCAGGGTGCAGGGATTAATAATACATAGTATCCTCTAGAAGGATGAGCAACATGATTGTGATGTATATTGCAGTAGAAGTAGCTACACGGAGAGAAAGGAACCATTGATTCTCTTTGACGAGGATTTTGGGTACTGGTCAGCAAAAATTAGTAAAAACCCTTGCCTTCAAGGAGCATGGAGCATAGATGGGGCAGCATTTGAATAAATCAGCAAAGTATGCTAAGTAGAGAGGAACACTGTATGCTTTAGGAGCATAGAGGAGGATGTCTAACAGATCCAAGAATGGTTTCCGAGAAGTGGCCAGAGCCAAATTCTGAAGGATTTATTGGAGTTGGCAGAGAAAAAGCTGGAAGAAAAGCATTGGTGACAGGAAGAATAATGTAGAAAAATGTACAAAAAAGCAGGCAAGAAACAGTAGGTAGTTGAGGATGACTGGATCATTAGGAAGAAATGGAGAACTGACAAGCCGTGTGGCCTCTTATTATTAGCTAAGGGATTTAGTTTGAGCTCTCCAAGAAGCCAGTGAGTACAAGCGGAGAGGTCGCCTAATCAGATGCACATTTTAAGATCACTCTGGTGGCAGGGTGGACATAGATTAGAAAAGGCAAGCCTTCGGACAGGTTGGGAGGCCAACCATTCATCAGATATTTACTAAGCACCTTCTGTGTGCCAGGGGATACTGTGGTCACCAAAAATACACAGTTACACTTTGACGAGTTCCAGTATGGTGAGGGATGTAGATGTCAAATTGTCAGACAAGTAAACCTACAGTTACAAAAATTAGGTGTTATAAGTAATTCCTGTGAATCACTGAATGTAACAGTGTGACGGGAGTATGTAACTGCCTAGGATTCCTTCTTCTGATGACAGTTTCCTCTAGGGAACCATACCTCCCCTACTCCGTGTGATAGGTCATGTCAGTCACACTGTCCCTCGAAGACGGGCATAGAACCAAGGCTAGCCAGAGTGTTCTGTCCTCCTGGGCCCAGTGACTGGGCTCCAGACTGGGCATATGGGCCAAACACAACCAATCAGGAACTACTCTACTATTTGATATGTGGATCAAAGGAAAGAGAAGGCCTCTCATCCTTTCGGATCGCAAGCTCTAAGTGCATAGGCTTGAACCATTCACCATTCTGTCTGGTGAATGTAGAGAACCAGAGAACGAATCCAATAAACATAAAGAAGTAGAGCAGAGGTGTGTGTGTGCGTGTGTGTGTGCAGGCGCGTGCGTGTGTGTTGGGGGCGGACTTTGACAACATTATCTGAGCGCCTAGATCTAACTGCCTAAAGCTGGAGGCAGTTTGAACTTCCCGGGTACACTGGAGGGAATATAGGAGGGGGAGAAGGAGGAGCACACTTTGGGGAAAATAATAAGTCTATTTAGAACGGATGAAAGAGGCTTGTGGTATAGCGAGGTGGGAATGCCTCGTGGACTCTGGGCATATGTTTCTGGCACTCAGAAGGTAAGTCAAAGATGGAGTTATGGGGGCGCCTGGGTGGCTCAGTCGGTTAAGGTGTCTGCCTTCGGCTCAGGTCATGATCTCAGGGTCTTGGGTTCCCCGCATCAGGCTCCCTGCCAAGCTTCTCCCTCTCCTCCCCACCTGTGCTCTCTGTCACTCTCTGTCACTCTCTGCTACTCTCTCTCAAATCTTTTTTTTTTTAAGATTTTATTTATTTATGTGACAGAGACAGCCAGCGTGAGAGGGAACACAGCAGGGGAGTGGGAGAGGAAGAAGCAGGCTCCCAGCGGAGGAGCTTGATGTGGGACTTGATCCCGGAACGCCGGGATCACGCCCTGAGCCGAAGGCAGACACTTAACGACTGTGCTACCCAGGCGCCCCCTCAAATCTTTTTTTTAAAACAAAGGTGGAGTTATGTATTTGGGAGTCATCAAAATGCCAGTGAACATTGAAGTCATGGGCTTGGCTGTGATCCATGAGAAGAATCTACAGCTGGTGAAGGAAGAAGAGCAAATCCTGGGGGACATTATCATTTAAAGAGAAAATAGAGGCAGAGATGTCAACACAAAATGACAAGAATACCCAGGAGAAAGGGAGGCTCCACGAGCTGAAGATGAATAACGTCAAGATGTGGGCACCCTCTGTTCTTCCCACGCTCACGGTCCACACCCAGCCAAGCCTCGTATTCTCTTGGCTTTGCTCTTCTCATTCGCTCCGCCGGGGCTGACAATCACCTCCCACCCCACTTCTCGCATTAGCAGCCTGACTGGTCCATTTGCTTCCACTCTTTTTGCAAGGTAGCAACAACGTGCAATTCCTTGAAAAAGTAAGCCTGAGTGTGTAACTCTTCTGCTCAAAACTCTCCCTTGGCTGCCTGGATTAGCTTGCTACAGCTGCCATAACTACGTGCCACCGACTGAGTGGCTTAAACAACAGAACTTAATTTTTTTAAGAGTAGGAAATTTTGCGGCGCCTGGTTGCTCAGGTCACGATCTGAAGGTCATGGGATCAAGCCCCGCATGGGGCTCTGCGCTCAGCATGGAATGTGCTTGTCCTGCTCTATCTGCTGCTCCCCTAGAAGATGCCCGGCCTCTCCAGTGCTCGCTGGCTGGATCTGGGTCACATGTCCATCCCCAAACCCATGCATGCCGAGGGGAATAAGAACCCTGGTTGACTCAGTCTACTCAGGATTTGCCCTGGTCACGTGAAGGGAGTTAGACACCGCAGTAAAAGCAGGGCTCCGCTAGCCTGGGAAAAGGGAGAAATGGCTTTTGTGCAGGTTACTAATATTAAGCGGTATGGATGATGATTCAGAGCGGCCTTTCAAGGTAGAGGTGGGCTGCCGTGGGGTCCCTCTGGCCCTTGCTAGGCCGGCAGGCTCTTAGTTTAATCTTGCTTTTGCTGTCTGCTGCCCCCGATGCAGGGAGATTTCTAGCATGACCAATATCCAGCCAGCCTCAAGTTTTGGGGCACAGGATTAAGCAACTTGGTGGTCGAGAATTCCCAAATGCCATAGCCGTTTGAATCTGTGAACCGCATTCTTGAATTCCTTCTTCGTTGTATGGGTTTGCGTCCTCTAGTTCCTGATTTTCACGCTCGGGCCCGCCCAACCTACTGCTTATGCGCGTGCGCCACCTAGTGCTGGTAACTGGCAATGCCTGCTCGGTAGGGGCATGACGCGCTTTGTACTTGGAGCCACCTGTCCACTGTGCGCGGCCAGGGAGGCAGGGAGAATGGATCACACGCACCGAGAGGATTCTAGAAGGGGTGTAATGGAGCCAATGGGAGGCTCCCCATGGTTGAGCACAAGACACTGACCTCGTAGATGCACGGCAGGTGTGTTCTCGTTTTCCATTCTAGACCCTCCTGTCACTCCTCAAGCCTCTCCATATCTTCCCATGAAAAAAAAAACCCACAACAAAAACAATAAAAGTTTGTTCCTCCCTCCACAGGGCAACCAACCTTAAAAATAGGAGAGAAAGGGACACCTGGCTGGCTCAGTCGGTTAAACATCCAACTTTTGATTTCGGCTCAAGTCATGATTTCAGGATCAAGCCCAGGGTGGAGCCCCGCCTTGGGCTCTGCACTCAGTGGGGAGTCTGCTTGAGATGCTCTCTCCCCTTTTCCCTCACTCTCTGCCCCTCCCCCACTCATGCATGCATGCATCTGCTCGCTCTTCCTCTCTCAAATAAATAAATCTTTAAAAGAAATAAAGAAAAATAGGAGAAAAAGAGAGCAGTGGACCCAGAAAGGTTCCCCTCACCTTGCCAGTCACCTCAGTGTCTTTCCTCCCTTGCAAGTTTCCATCCAGCCTAGCCCTTCCTCCTCCCTGTCACCTTCCCTCTGCTGCATAATTCTCTCCGCCGGGCCCTCTGCAGCCCCTGTTCTTCCTTGGGACTTTGCCACATCCTCAGTTTTATCATGGAATGCCATTTTAACTAAACACCTGACTTCTTCATGACAGAAATATAAATATAATTTCACAATTACATAATATAATTACATAAATATATCTGATTATACATGTTCCAAAATAGCCACTGCTCATACTTGGGTATCTGTAATGGTGTATTTTATGTGTCAGTTTGGCTAGGCTACGGTGCCCAGCTGTTCGGTCAAACACCATTCTAGAAGTTGCTGTACAGGTACTTTTTAGATGTGATAAACATTTACAATCAGTAGACTTTGAGTAAAGCAGATGATCTCCCATAATATGAATGGAGCCTCATCCAAGCAGGTGAAGGCCTTAAAAGTGGACTGAGGTTTCCCAAATAAGGAATTTTCCTCAAAAGTACAACATCGAAACTCTGTCCGAGTTTCCAGCTTGCTGCCCTGCAGAATTTGGATTCAGGTCTGTGCATCAATTCTTACTTGAACGTCCAGGCTGCCAGCCTGACCTGGGGACTTCAGACTTGCCAGCCCCCAGAACGGTGTAAGCCAATTCCTTAAAATCTCTCTGTCTCTCTCACTCCGTCTAGATAATACATCCTACTGATTCTGTTTCTCTGGGAAACCCCGACTAACAGAACGTCGGTGGTGGAGGTGGCTAGCTGTCTCCCCAAATGCATACTTTGCTCACTAACGAGTTGCAGTTCGGTATGGCCACGCAACGAATTTCTCCCCAACGGGATGGGAAGAGAAGTGATATGAGCCACATCCATGCCTGACCGATTACACCTTCTTGCTCTTTTTCTTTTCTGGATGACTGGGGACACTGAGGGCATCCTTGGAAACCACGTGTTGATGATGGCATCCTGGGTCCTTCAGTAACTCTATGGAGCAGAGCTCCCTCCTCCCCACCCTGGCCCCACAGATCTTGAACATTCTAACCTAGATGTCCCTGGACTGGTAGGTAAGTTGTCACTAAATTTCTACTGTTTTCAAGTTATTGCATTTTGGATTTATTAAATAAGCTAGTTTAACATACCCTGACTAATACAGAAATTGGTACCTTGAAGTGGAATGCTATTAAAAAAAAAAACACCTAGGGCGCCTGGGGGGCTCAGTCGGTTAAGTTGTCTGCCCTCAACTCAAGTCATGATCCCAGGGTCCTGGGATCGAGCCTCGCATCACATCGGGCTCTCTGCTTGGTGGGGAGTCTGCTTCTCCCTCTACCCCTATCCCCTGCTCATGATCTCTCTCTCATACTCTCTCTCTCTCACATAAATAAAATCTTAATAAAAATAAAATAAAATAAAATAAAATAAAATAAAATAAAATAAAATAAAATAAAATAAAATAAAAAACGCCTAAGGGGCGTCTGGGTGGCTCAGTCTGTTAAGCAGCCAACTTAAGCAGCTCAGGTCTCATGACCTCATGATCTCAGGGTCCTGGTGATGTAGGAAAGAATGTTAAGATTTGAAGCCGACGGCCAAGAAAGAATTCTTGAGACATCTTTGGGGCAAAAAGGTGATTTTATTAAAGCACGGGGACAGGACCCGTGAGCAGAAAGAGCTGCAATGGGGTCATAAGAAGTGGCTCATTGTATACTTTCAGATTGGGAGGGGATTAAGGGTAGTGTACGTCTCTAAGGAATTTTGGAAGCAAGGTTTCCAGGACCTCGAGGGGGCTAGCTACTGTTGGGAAAGGGTCATTTATTACCGTCTAATAAAACCTTCATCATGAGACCCTTCAGATGTATATCAGTGGGCCATATGCTTGGGGGATGATTGCCAACACATATCTTGCGGGGTAGAGATAAAGGAAATTTCCAAAGGAATTTTTATATGTTAAAGTAGATGTACAGGATCCCTGGGCGGGGGGGGGGGGGGGTGTGTGGTGAGGCTAAGATTGCCTTTTGCCCTTAGCAAAGTGTCAACATCAAGGCAATTGAGTCCCGAGGGGAATATCACTCTGCCTATTTCAAGGACTTGCCAATGGGCTGTAGGTAGTAAGGAAATTTAATAATTTCTCTTCTGCCTTTGTTTCCCACATCACTGGGATCAAGCCCACTTCGGGGAGTCTGCTCGAGGATTCTCCCTCTCCCTCTTCGCCTCCACCTGCCCATGCTCTCCTGTTCTCAGGCCAACAGAGGTCTCATTCCAATCTTGTCCAGTTGTTTCAGGCAGTTTCAAGGCAGGTGCCACTGAATTGAGAAAGAGGAGCTTAGGGGCAAGGACGCAAGTCATGGAACAGGTTAAGGACTCTTGTCTAGAAAGGAACTCTGGGTATGGCTCCTGACACATAGACTGGATAGAAGCAAACAGAGTAAATGCCTCGTATGTTTTTGAAATGAGAGTATTCCTCAAGAAACCTCAGGGAGCCTGGCCGAAAAGTGTTTGCTAAAATAAAACAAATCTTGTGCTCCCAAACTTGCGGACATCAGGCTGCAAAAGTCCAATAGCCCTCCAGAAGGCCCAGTCCTTGGCACCTGCTTGAGGATTTCTATTCATCACAGGTTTCTAGTATCTCAAATAGGACGTGTTTTGCTGCAGTTAATGTTTCTTCTGCTTGAAGTTCATCGAATTCTTGGATTGCTAAATTTATAGTTTTCATGAAATTTGGAAAAATGTTGACCATTATTTCTTTGAATGCTTTTCTTTCCACCTCCCAATGCCCTCACTTCTGAGATTCCAGTTACATATATGTTAGGTCTTTAGATAGTGCCCCACAGCCCAGAAATGCTCTCTTTATTGTGTTTTCCAGTCCTTTTTTCTCTTTGTGTTCCATTTTGGAGAATGTCTACTGCAATGTCTTCAAATCCATGAATCTTTTCCTCTGCAGCTCCTGTTAATCCCATTTGGTATGTTTTTAAATTTCAGATATTATGTTTTTCATCTCGGAAGTTTGATACGGGTCTTTTATATATCTTTTCCTCCCCATCATGTTTATTTTTTTCCTCTACCTTCATAAGCATATTGAGTACTTTTATAATAACTTTTAACATCCTTGTCTACTAATTCTGTCATCTGTGTGGTTTCTGGGTCTTTCTTTTGATTGATTTCTCTCCTGGTTGTTTGCATGCATGATAATATTTGGTTGGCTCTGGACATTCTGGATTACACTTCTTTAGGTGCTAGACATTGTTGTATTCCTTTAAATATTTGGGGGTTTTTGTTCTGGGGCACAGATGAATTACTTGGAATTGATTAGATCCTTCTGAGACTTGCTGATAAGCATTGTTACAGCAGACGCAGAGCAGCCACTAACGTAGGGCTCATGTGACCCCACTATGGAGGCAATATCCTTCTGAGGACCCTACACAATGCCCTCTATTATAAGGTCTTTGTATTCTGGCCGGTGGGAACACAACAATTCCCAGTCCCATATGAGCTCAAGGGATTTTCCTGCTTATTCCTTTCTGGTGGGTGTTGCCTTGGCCCTGAGTTGTCTTCTCCCTACTGAGTACTAGAGTATCAATATTCATTCTTCTCTGCCCATCTCCAAAGCTCTCTTTGTACAGCTTCTTCCTTTTTAGCCCCCATTCACATTCTCGAACTGGACATTCTGTCTCCTTGTTCAGGAAGATGGCTAGACTCTATTTGGGTTCCTTCTCCCTGTCTTGTGGCCTGGGAACTCTTTTTAGGCAGGCAGCTGGGAAATTGAAGGGCTCACTTCGACCACTATCCTATGTTACCTGTTGTCCTATATCTGTAAATTATTGCTTCCTATATTTAGCCCAGTTTTCTAGTTGTTTAAGACAAGAAGATAAATCTGGTCCCCGTTATTCCATCATCATTGGAATCAAGTGTCAACACCCACTTCAGATGAGGACGTAGAGGAGAGCAGATAAAATAGTACTACAGTCAAGGACTTAACATTCTCTGGGTTCTCTCAGATATTTTTTTTCCTTCTTATCTTTCTTGAGGTATAATTGACAAAAATTGTATATATTTAAGGTGTATGACCTGATGTTTTGATAATGATATACACTGTGAAACAATCACCACGATCAAGCTATTCACCTGTGCATCTCCTCACATGGTTCTCATTTTCCGTGTGTGTGTGTGTGTGGGACCCTGGTGTGTGGCCTCATCCTTCTGGCTAAGCGAGGGACCGACCTGGACCGCCTAGGAGCCTACGCCACCAAGTCTCCCAGACCCTGCCCCCACCTGAAGGCCCTTAAGCTGGGCTACGCCCCAGGATGACCGGCATCCACTCTCCCTCCCTCCCCGCAGCCCGGCCCCGCCCCTCCTCGCAGGCCCCTCCTCACCCCGCGGCCCCACCCCTCTCCCCGGCCCTGAGGGCCCCGCCACTCGCCCTGCCTCTCCGCGGCCCCGCCCCTCCCCGTCAGCCCCGCCTCTCCTCCAGCACCTCCCGCCGGCCCCGCCCCTTTCCGCGGCCCCGAGGGCCCGGCGCTCGCCCCTTCCTTCTGCGGCCCCGCCCCTCCTCGCCAGCTCCGCCCCCTCGCGCGGCCCCGCCCCTCTCTGCCAGCGGGGCTTCTCCGGGCCATCCTCTCTTATCCCTACGGCCCCGCCCCTCCTGGCCGCCCCGAACCTCTGCTCCCCCGCTGCGTCCGTCCCCCATGTTTCTCCGAGCCCGCCTGGCAGCGCTCACTCCATTTCTCCGCACCCTTCGGCCTGCTCCTCTTGCGGCCATGAGCACTGGCACTTTCGTTGTGTCGCAGCCGCTCAATTACCGCGGCGGGGCCCGCGTGAATCCGGCGGACGCCTCCGGCACCGAGAAGGCGTTCGAGCCGGCAACCGGTAAAGGGACGGAGAGCGGGAGGCAGGGCCTGGGCGGCGGGCGGCGGGGGCCGCGGCCGTGCAGGGGGGCGGCGGCGGGGCCTGGGCGCGGGTTGGCGCTTCCCTGCTCCATTCGTGGAGGTATTCTACTGCCCCGAACCTGCATTTAGTGCGTTCGGCAAACGTTTGCTGGGCATCGGTGAGTGACGGTGTGCAGAATAGAGTTACATGTGCAGGCAGCTAAAGACTCCGTGTAAACACGAATGCATCTGGACGGGGACAGGAAGAGAGTCTAGAAACTGGTAAAGCCGGTGAGTTGCGTCTGGGGCGGAAGGGTTGTAATGCTACAAGGGCCTGAATAGAGTATACAAAGCCATGGTGCATGAGGTTGTGCCCCTGTTAGTTATTAATTTTTAAAGTTAGAACGGCAGTAATGTATTCAACTTTTTGCATAGGAGAGGATTAGGACTTCCAGGTGAAAACAGTAGAATGGAGAAGCGTGCACATATGACTCTAATAAGCATAAATGAGGACTCCGTTGCCATCTCTTAGCGTTAAAATATTTCTGTGCAGGAATCAGAATTGGGAAAGGGGGGAAAAAGCCCAGCTTTTATCCAGTGCTTGAGGTTGCCAAACAGCGTGCTGGGCCCTGGATTTGCTCTGAGAGTTCTGAAGATCACACAGCTAATGAGGAAGAGATTTTGATTTTGGTTTATGTTTATTTTGCTGAGCTTTATGGAATATTTGTGGGGAGAAAAATGTAAATGTTTTGTGCAAACCAGAATGGCCGGTAGCCAGAGGGACAAAACAGGATTGCAAAGGACTGCAGAATTTAGGATTGATCAATCCCGCTAAACTACAGAGTAGTAGTAACCTTGTCAGCCCAGGAAGGGGCCCCAGGCATCAGCGGACTCTCCTGGAGGAAAGAGCCTCTCCACCTCCATCCCTATAGTCCTACAGAAGAAAGGAAAATTGCTCTTTAATTACCTGCAACGTGTGCAGCCCCTAGGCACTGCCCTTACCGACTGGCTATTCAGATTTGTAACAGAAATTGCAGGCTTGTGCAATCTTTCTGGAAAAAGAGTCCCTGGAGTTCTTGGGGGAGGGAAAAGGAAGTTCCAATTTGGTGTACTTAAAGGATTCTTGTTGGTAGAGTCAGTCACAACCCTTGGGATGTGGGTTCATATTTTGCACCGGGATAGGGAATAAGATTGGAGTAAGAAAAGGAGAGGCGTTTTTCATATTTGAGAAAGATTTTTTCTTGTGTTTAGGGATAGGTTTGGCTGATATTGCTGTTTATTAACCATATTCATGAAGTGTCAGTATAGTATGATATGACTTCTGTAGAACACAGGCCAGTGATACAACATCAGAGTTCACAACCCGGGAGACCGAGGACTTTGAACTTTGATTTCGCAAGACCCCTGCGATTCTCAAACACTGTTAAGGACAGTTGCAAAACCCAGCTGTAAAACAGAGGAGGACGGGGTTCTTAACTTGAAGTTCGTGCTGTGCTTAGGGCAAGAGACACTCTCTGTCATTCTGTGATGTGGTGAAGTACATTTTTCTAGAGAGAAGTCTGCAACTTTTATTAGATTCTTCAAGGGTTCAGTCACCTCAGGATAGAGCTAAGAACTGCTGGTGTAGGAGTTGTCATTAAATCAAACCATAGTTAAAAACAAGAAGGGGGTCACTAAAAGGGAATTTGGGTATATAGTGCTTTCTTTAAACTTGAGGCAACAGTTGGAGATAACACCGTGTTTCCTGTCATAGGCCGAGTGATAGCTACTTTCCCTTGCTCTGGAGAAAAGGAAGTAAATTTGGCTGTCCAGGATGCAAAGGCTGCCTTTAAAATATGGAGTCAGAAATCTGGCATGGAGCGCTGTCGAATTCTTTTGGAGGCTGCCAGGATCATAAGGGTATGCTTTACTTTTTTTCTCTTTCAGAAATGTCCCCTTGAGTTGCTCTGAGGGTTCTTCGTGATGATTTGCAGTTAGACTTTGATGCTTCATTAGGTTATGCCTTTTTTACGAAATTGAAGGACATTTTCGTGTGATCACCCGGGTATATAGAACATGCTTTCTTCGAGTAATTGCCTTCTGGGTCTTGGCTCTCTGTGACCTCTCCCTTGGCAGGTTGTTTTCTCCATCTTTGTTCTCATGTGTCCTTTGCAGCTTGTCTCCTTTTCAACTCTGTGTACTCGTTTCCAAACGGTTTACTTTTTCTTCTGATGACTCTTAAGTCTACCGTTCTTTTTTCAGGTACATTTTCTACCTTAACTGCCTGGGAAGATTTCATAGATTTATAGATGTTCTCTTCTTAAAAAACAAAGTCAGGGGCACCTGGGTGGCTCAGTTAAGCATCAGACCTTTGATTTCGGCACAGGGTGTGGTCTTGGAGTTACGGGATTGAGCCCTGTGTCAGGCTCCGTGCTCAGTGGGGAGTCTGCTTGAGATTCTCTCTCTCTCCCTCTGCCCCCCCCCTTCCGTCCTGCTTCTGCTCAGGTGCTCTCTCTCTCGCTCTCTAAGATAAATAATCTTTAAAAAACCCAACAAAGTTAAAGCTTCTTACAGTCTTTTTTTTTAAATTTTATTTATTTTGAGTAATCTCTATACCCAACATGGGGCTCAAACTCATGGTGCTGAGATCAAGAATTGCATGCTGTACCAATTCAGCCCCTAAACTTTTTACTGTCTTAAAAAGCAAAAGGACTAGAGATGCTCGTTACAGAAAATTAGAAGATTCAGAAGCATGTACGCCAAAATGTGAATGCTGGTTATCTCTGAGTGGTAGAACTCTGGTGATTTTTGTTCTCAAAGTGTGTTAAGTCAGAAACTGTGACGTATCTGAGAATACCATATTTGCAAAGATAACATATATATATACGTACATATATATCGTGATAGGAGACACAAGGCTTGCTGGATTAGAGAAAGATATATATATTTTTAAGATTTTATTTATTTATTTATTTGAGAGAGAGAGAGAGAGCACGAGCAGAGGGGAGGGGCAGAGGGAGAAGGAGGCTCCTCACTGAGCGGGGAGCCCAACACAGGGCTGGATCCCAGAATGCCGGAATCATGACCTGAGCCAAGGGCGGATGCCCAACCGACTGAGCCACCCAGGCGCCCTGAGAAAGATACGATTGATCATTCACAGCAAAATGCAGCAGTCAGAGCAATACCTTAGCACTAGTTTTCTGCGCTCCAGTCCCCATGGGGAGATGCGTGAGAGCCACAGGTTACCCTGTCGCATGTAGAGGTTGCCCCCCAGGAGGGGAACCCTAAAGTTATGAGACTCAGTTCAGACAGGAGCTGCTCTCACACCTGTGCCTGCTCTCTCTGGAGCGCGCGAGAGATGACTCACTGAGCAGATCTCCTCCAGGGTTTCGGGGGGAAGGTGTTACCAGCTTTATTACCCTGGAAAGCAAGCCGATGTCTTCAGAAATGGGAAGCAGCGAGCTTCCTATCTGCACGTCTCTCCAGGCACCTCTGTCTTTCGGGAGACACTGTGTCTGCCTTCCAAGGCCTTTGCCCCTCAGCTTGCCAGTGTCCTCTGCTCAGAAATCCTGGGCCACACAGAGATGTCACAGTGTTCATGGAGGATTTCCTCCCAACTAAGTATTTTCCTCTGTCCTTTAAATTTTTTTTTAATTAGACCACAAGTGGTAACTCAAGCAGATAATTTATTATTTTAGTTTGTCTTTCACTTTTTCCTAGTGCATAAGCATTTAGGGTTGTTGCGTCCCCTTAGGAATTGGCCCCTTTGGTGCCTGGGTATCTCAGTCGGTTAAGTGTCTGCCTTCAGCTCAGGTCCTGATCCTGGGACCCTGGGATGGAGCCCCGCCTCTGGCTCCTTGCTCAGCGGGGGGCCTGCTTCTCCCCCTCCCTCTGGTGTTCCCCATTCCTTTCTGTAGGTCCAGATTCCCATGTGGTGTCATAGTTTTTCTGCTTGAAGAAATTTCTTCAGCATTTCTTATCGTGCAGGTTTGCTGGTGGATGTTCTTTAACTCTTGTGTGTCTGAAAGTCTTCATTTTGCTTTGTCTTTTGAAAGAATTGGAGGTATATAATTTTAGGCTGATGGGGTTTTTTCAGTGCTTTAACTATTAGGAAATTCTAACTGAATTTCTGCCCCTTCTGTCTCTCCTCAGGGCTTCCAGTTACACACAGACTGGGCGGCTTGAAGCTCTAGCAACTGAGGCTGTTAATTTTTTTCCTGTTTTTTTCCTCTGTGTGTCTTAATTTGGGTAATTTCCAGGATTATCCAATAATTTAATTTAGAACTTCCTAACTAAAGAAAACCTATCTCTGGGTTCACACAAATGGCAGTGCGGGCCTACCCAGAGTATCTGCTGATCTTATCTGGCTTGTACCGGGCAGGGGGTGGGGGGTTGTAGATACTGTGGGCAAAGGTCTGAAGTGTGCCCGAAACGTGTGAGGGGGCAGGGAGTGGTTAGCCCAGTGCCCTGGGGGTGGTTAGAACGGCTGACTGGCTTTGGGCCCCTGTGGACACAAGTCCTCATCTGCCAGTGTCTGAGAGCGCAGGGTCTGGGCCAACTTATTTAGAATTTACTAACTTCCTGTTTTAGAAATCGGTTTTGTGAAGGCAGAGAATGGATCTGTATGTTTTTTTCTTGGTAATGAAGGTAGAATGACTCACTCAAAACTCTTGATACCTCTGGCCTTTATGGAAACATAGTGCGTTCAGATCTCTCAGACTTCTGTAGTGATTTTTATGTTCCTCCTCCCTTCTTTCCCGAGGTGTGTGCTGTGCGCACGGGCTCGTGATTCCTCCTCCCTTCTTTCCCGAGGTGTGTGCTGTGCGCACGGGCTCGTGATTCCTCCTCCCTTCTTTCCCGAGGTGTGTGCTGTGCGCACGGGCTCGTGATTCCTCCTCCCTTCTTTCCCGAGGTGTGTGCTGTGCGCACCGGCTCGTGATTCCTCCTCCCTTCTTTCCCGAGGTGTGTGCTGTGCGCACGGGCTCGTGATTCCTCCTCCCTTCTTTCCCGAGGTGTGTGCTGTGCGCACCGGCTCGTGATTCCTCCTCCCTTCTTTCCCGAGGTGTGTGCTGTGCGCACGGGCTCGTGATTCCTCCTCCCTTCTTTCCCGAGGTGTGTGCTGTGCGCACGGGCTCGTGATTCCTCCTGCCTTCTTTCCCGAGGTGTGTGCTGTGCGCACGGGCTCGTGATTCCTCCTCCCTTCTTTCCCGAGGTGTGTGCTGTGCGCACGGGCTCGTGATTCCTCCTGCCTTCTTTCCCGAGGTGTGTGCTGTGCGCACCGGCTCGTGATTCCTCCTCCCTTCTTTCCCGAGGTGTGTGCTGTGCGCACGGGCTCGTGATTCCTCCTCCCTTCTTTCCCGAGGTGTGTGCTGTGCGCACGGGCTCGTGATTCCTCCTCCCTTCTTTCCCGAGGTGTGTGCTGTGCGCACGGGCTCCTTATAACGGCGGCTGCCATTTCCTTCTGCTTCTGGTCTGCCTCACCGCTTATCAGTTTTAAAAAGACAATGCTGCATCTCGTCAACTGTTCGATGCACCTTTTATGTATGTCCAGACATTCACCCTCTTGTTTATTTTTACACTGGATCCGTAATACCCCACGTCTACTTCTTACACACTCTGTTCATTCAGCTCTTTGGTCTTTGGGACAAAGAAAGGCATTATTTAGCTTTTTCTCTTTAGGCCAGTTTCCCAAACCTTTCCATTCATCCCTGGCCCATCTCCAGCATCTCTGAGTCGTGGAGGCTACAACTGGAACAGTATTTAAAAAGAGAATTGATGAGTACTGACCATTAAAAATAATTACCTTGTGATCTTCACCTGCTGCGTGTCCTCGGGTGCATTAAAGTGGTGTGTGTATATAACCTCTTACCTGCCGATCGTCCTGTTTGGCGATTGCGTACTGTTTCCATGGTGATGCCTGTGTCTTACTCTATACATGCATACACATATGTGCACGTGTGTATGTATTTATACACACACACATATAACATTCACTTTGCAAACCATTCCTTGTAAGTTTTTTTTTTTTTTTAAGATTTTATTTATCTGAGAGAAAGCGAGCATGAGCAGGGGGCAGACTCCCCGCTGAGCAAAGAGCCCAGTGGGGGACTCGATCCCAGAACCCAGGGATCATGACCTGAGCTGAAGGCAGACGCTTCACCAACTGAGCCACCCAGGTGCCCCATCAAACCATTCCTTTTCTAATCGATCTTGAAACGAGGTATGGGTCTTAAATCTGACAATTAACTTGAGGGGAGAATAGGGCTGCTGTTCCGCAGCCAATTTTCTCTCTCTTCCAAATGTATCAGTGTGACTCCTTTCATTTAAAGTGCAAGCTGTTTCTATTTCTAAAAATTGGGCGATGTATTTTGAGTGTTGACTATGTTGAGGTGTCTGGTCGTATGTCTTAGATCTAGTCTCCCGTTTCACCCGAAGGAACGGAAGGATGAAATCGCCACCACGGAGACCATCAACAATGGCAAGTCCATCTTCGAGGCCCGCTGGGACATCGACACTTCGTGGCAGTGCCTGGAGTACTACGCCGGCTTGGCCGGGTCCATGGCAGGTGAGCCCCGGCCTGGGAGCAGCTGGCGGGGAGACAAAAGAGCAGATGCTGCTGGGGAAGGAGAGAGATTTGGGGATTAAGACAGACCGGGGTTAAAAATCCTGGGTTTATCACTGTCCGTGGGGGGTGACCCGGAGGATGACTTGATCTTCCCTTATTGAAACTGTCTTCGTGTGTCAGCAAAGGATTAAATGAGCAAATGTACGTACTGCGCTCAGCATGCTTCCCTGAGCTTCAGGCCAAGTTGTTAGAGGCAGTAAGCGTATCGTGTTGACTAGTTCTATGTCATTAGCAGAAAAGGTGGGTTTTTTGGACTCGGTGAGGTTTACAGTAGTTGGTGTTGGATGGTCACCAGCACCCAGCAGGGCTCTGGGGAGCCAGAGTCTGAGGTTCGGGTCCTCAAATTCCACCTGGTTTCTTTTAAGTTATTATCCGCTAGGTGCTCTAAGGTTTTAGAAAATTAAGTATTAAGTCGTGTGAACACGGCTTTGAGGGACGGGTGGGATTCTTTATCGGAGAGAACGTTCAGCGGCGCGCACGCAACGCTGGGTTGAGCGCTGGAGCGGAGACGGGGCGCGCCGCTGTGCTGGGGGCGGGGGGTGGGGGGCGCGCCGCTGTGATGGCAGGGGTGGGGGGCGCGCCGCTGTGCTGGGGGCGGGGTGGGGGGCGCGCCGCTGTGATGGGGGCAGGGGTGGGGGGCGCGCCGCTGTGGCGGGGGCGGGGGAGAATCGAGTTGTTTGTGCAGGCAGCTAGAGACGCCGTGCAAACACGAACGCGCTGAATACCGCTGTTGGCCGAGTCTCCGGAGAAGCAGCCCTGCATTCTCGCGGCTCCTCTGTTTCCCTCTTAGGCGAACACATCCAGCTCCCAGGCGGCTCCTTCGGTTACACCAGAAGAGAAGCGCTCGGGGTCTGCGTGGGGATAGGCGCGTGGAACTACCCCTTCCAGATCGCCTGCTGGAAGTCGGCCCCAGCGTTAGCGTGTGGTGAGAATGATTCTTCCGCGTGGGAGCCGTCTGTTCTCGCACCATTCCCCCACTCACCTGTTCGTGTGTGCGTGCGTGCCTGTGCACACACTCACACACACACTCACATCAGAAGGGGCTGCCTTGGGGTACCCAAAGCCTCCGAGGACGTGTGTCCCTGCCCCGCTGCTTGGGGACCTAACAGCATAGCTAATGTACACAGATTGCGTCTGTATTATTCCCAGTTTTATTTTATTTTTTTAAAGATTTTATTTATTTGAGAGAGAGAGAGAGCGCGCACAAGCAGGGAGAGCGGCAGAAGCAGGACCCCCCCCCCCCAAGCAGGGAGCCCGATGCAGCACTCGATCCCAGGACCCTGGGATCATGACCTGAGCCAAAGGCAGACACTTAACCGACTGAGCCACCCAGGCAACCCAATTCCCACTTTTATTTATCTAATTTATTTTTGTTATGGAAAGGAAGACTGTGAGTTTTGGTCTTGGAGGTCTTATTTTTTACTGTTAAATTGATTTAGGTTTGTGATCTTCATAAGCTCTCTTCTGCACAAGAGCAGTGGGATGGGTTTCTGTGGAAGGAGTGGCACTCAGGAGTTTGGCTTCACTTAAGAAGCAGAAGATAAACTTTGTCCTTCTTAAGACCAATGATAAACAAGGCTCCCATTAGAGAAATTTCGGCTGGCGACTGAAAAAGTTTTCTCCTACCATTTAAAGAGGAATCCGTGGGAAAAGATATTTTACTGTATCTTAGGAAACAGTCGTAAGGTTAAAGACAGCAGTACGGTTGGGACGCTGCGTCGAAATGCAGCGTTTCTTGTGTTGCTGCTACGTGTCCTGCTTTTTCCAAGTTCCCGTGTGAGGCAGGGGCAGCTGTGACAGAAGGAATAGAACTAAGTCCTTAGCTTTGGAGACTCCTCAAACTTAACCTTTCTGGTCTTCAATTTCAATTTCTCTAAAATGGGAGTGAGCACAGCATGGTGGCACACGTTAGATGAGATATAGATGTGGAAAGGCCTGGGAATGCGAGTGTGAGGTATTCCTGGTTGACGCTGGGCAGGTGGGTGGCTTGGGATCTGCTCACGGAGGGAAGCCAAGGAGGGAAGAACAGGTTGTGTTTCCTTATTCGTTCCAGTGTGGGTCTGGGAGTCTGTGGGGGGAACAGGAGACATCTGGAGTTGTTCTTGGCTTGTCCTGTCCCGTCCTGTGCTCAGAGGATCACCGGTCTTAGAAAGTCTTTTGTGCCCGCATGTTGGGTTTGTGCAGGTAACGCCATGGTCTTTAAGCCGTCTCCCTTCACGCCGGTGTCCGTGCTGCTGCTGGCTGAGATCTACACGGAGGCCGGCGTGCCCCCTGGGCTCTTCAATGTGGTGCAAGGAGGGGCTGCCACGGGCCAGTTTCTGTGTCAGCATCCTGACGTGGCCAAAGTCTCCTTCACTGGGAGTGTGCCCACCGGCTCGAAGGTAAAGATAAGACCAGTATCGCTTCCCATAAATGACGGTGTCTGGTGTGAGGCTTATTTTCTGATCTCACCCAGCTTGTACTGGGAGGGAGGCCGTAGGAATTGGGGCAAAGATCTGAAGTGTGCTTTAAACATCTGAAGTGGGGAAGGAGTGGAGTTAAATGATTAGAACATTAGGCTGGCGGTCGGTCCCCAAGGGGATGGAAGTCTTCATCTCCTGCCTGTGTCTCAGAGCACAGGGTCTGGGCCGCCACTTGGGTCCTTGGTATCTTTTTTTTTTTTTTTTGAAGATTTTATTTATTTATCTGACAGAGAGAGAGACAGCCAGCTAGAGAGGGAACACAAGCAGGGGGAGTGGGAGAGGAAGAAGCAAGCTCCCAGCGGAGGAGCCTGATGCAGGGCTCGATCCCAGAACGCTTGGATCATGCCCGGAGCTGAAGGCAGATGCTTAACGACTGAGCCACCCAGGCGCCCCTGGGTCCTTGGTGTCTTTAACTCTTCTGTAGCAGCCACATCAGAAGGAAGGGTACTCACTCAGTTTATTTCTGATGTATTGTTTTCACCTTAATGGTCAGCCTTGAACACAGTAATAGTAATAGAAGAGTTTCCACCTGTGACACGTGAATGAACGGTATTTTGAAAATGAATTCCCTCTTCAGAATGTCAAGTGCAGTCCTGTAGATTCTCTTCAGGGTTCTGAAAAAGGATAAATAGATGAAGGGCAAAGTCACTGACAAGAGCAAGGCTGCAGGTCGGCCGTAGTTCGAGATGCCTGGAGACTCCGGTCCTAGCGGACGGTAGCACGCAGTTTTATTTGCCTTTCACTTCCGAATGTGTTTGTTCTTGTTCTGTAAGATCATGGAGATGTCAGCTAAAGGAATCAAACCCGTTACCTTGGAACTGGGAGGCAAATCTCCCCTGGTCATCTTCTCCGATTGTGATATGGAGAACGCTGTGAAGGGGGCGCTGATGGCCAACTTCCTCACGCAAGGCGAGGTATGCCCCTGTCCCTGGCAGAGGTTTCAAAGGAAGCTCACCCCTTCCTCCAACAGCATGTTTTAAAGCTTTTAGTTTTGAAATAATTTCAGACTGACAGAAGCGTCGAATTCCATGTACCCTTGAGCCGTGTTTCCCAAATGTTAACGTTTTATCACGTTTCCTTTGTCATTCTGTTTCTCTTTCTATACATACGTATGCATGTTATTTTTTTCTGAAGTGTTTGAAAGTTGCAGACATAAGACTGGTAACTTCTACATTGCTTCCTAGAAGCAAGCGTGTTCTCTTACATAAGCACGGTGCCCTTAGTAAAACTGATAACCTCATGTAAGTATACTCACTCTGCAGCCCCTATTCACATATTGTCATTTTTAAAAAGATTTTATTCGAGAGAGAGGAAAAGAGACAGAGCATGAGTGGGGGGAGGGGCGGAGCTAGAAGCAGGCTCCCCGCTGAGCAGAGAGCCCAATGTGGGGCTCAATCCTCGGACCCTGGAATCATGACCTGAGAGCTAAAGGCAGACACTTCACCGACTGAGCCACCCAGGCACCCCCACATATTGTCATTTGTTTGACATTAGTCCTTTTAGCAAACAACACAAAAACACAGCTTATTTTTCCTGGTCCAAGATCAAATCCAGGAAGGTGTGTGTGCATTTAGTTAGTGTCTTCATAGCCTCCTTTAGTCTGGAACAGTCAGCTCTTCAGTTATTCTTATCTTTTAGGACCTTGACATTTTTGAAGAATACAAGCTATTTATTTTGTAGAATGTCCCTCATTTGGGGTGTGTCTGGTGTTTCCTTTTGATAAGATTTGGGTTATGCGTTTGGGGCAAAAACACCGCCGAAGTGATGTTGTGTCCTTCTCAGAGGTGCAGCCGACCCTGCTGACGGTGGGTCTTTCCTGGGGAATCACCGCGTCTTCCTCTGTGGGAGACGTGTCACGTAGCGGACAGTGCGAGAGGATTCTGCAGCTCCTCGGGCTCTCCCCCGCAGTCTTCACAGCCTTGGATGAGTTTTGCTGGAAACAGTTTCTATTATGTTGGTTCCCAAATGGTGATTTCCCAACATTTCCCTACATTTATTAGTTCACTCTCCACTGTGAGAAAGAACTTTCCCTTTTCCCGTGTTTTTTTCACTCATTTATTTTTATTATTACGGACCATGGATTCTTACTTCATTCTATGGATTATGGATTACAGTCCATTTGCTACCGTGGTTTATTTTGACGCTCAGATGATTGCAGATTGGGCCCATGGCAGCTCCTGTGACCTTTTGCTATGTGTTCATTATTCTGTGAGCGTGAGGGCTTGGCTCTAGTTTTGGACTTTGTATCTACAGTCCGATAGCATTTGAACAGTTTTCGTGCTTGCGTTCCACGGGAGAATCTAAATGGTCACGATTGATTTGTGATTTTAGAGAGAGATGTTCACTGTGAAATGCTTCGGGTTTTTATGAGGCTCAAGCCCTTAGTTCTTAGTCTATTTTTACTCTCCCTCCCCTCCTACTCTTAAAATACACGGCTGCATTGAGCCTCTGATAGGAGGCAGTAGGAGAGCTCGTGTGGCTCGTGCTGTGAATGGCCTTAAGGAAAAGTGAACCAACAAAAAGCTAGAACTTTCATCTCGGGCAGGCAGTTTCTTTGCTGATATGGTGTTATGTCCACAATTCCATGTGTGATCCTGTTCAGTATGGGGATAATTTTTAGAGCTGGAGCTAACCTGTTAAAAAGGTGTACTGTCCCTTTTAAGATTAAACCTGGTGCATTCTTCCCTCTTTTCCTTTTTCCTTCTTTACACACATACAAATTTGTGTCTGTCCTTCAGGTTTGTTGTAATGGCACAAGAGTGTTTGTGCAAAAGGAAATTCTTGATGAATTTACAAGGGAAGTGGTGAAACGGACCCAAAAGATAAAAATCGGAGATCCCCTTCTGGAAGATACAAGGATGGGTCCCCTCATCAACCGCCCACACCTGGAGCGAGTCCTTGGGTTTGTTAAGCTGGCGAAGGAGCAGGTGAGAAACAAGTGGAGATGGGATGGGGTGAGGGGGAGGGGAATTATAACACGTTCCTTGCTGGGTGCACACTTCCCGTGCTAATACCCGCTTGGCTCGTGATGTCCTCAGCTGTGGCCTGCTTTGTACCTGCAGTGGAGTGACTAGGTGTCTGCTCAGGACACACTGAACGTTTCAGGAATGCATATCAGGGTTGTACTTTTTATTTATTTTTTTAAAGATTTTATTTATTTGGGAGAGAGAAAGAGCACAAGCGGCAGGTGGGGAGGGCAGAAGAAGAAGGAGAAGCAGACTCCCCGCTGAGCAGGGAGCCCAATGTGGGGCTTAAACCTAGGACCCCAAAATCCTGACATGAGTTGAGGGCAGACGTTTTAACCAGCGGAGCCACCCAGGTGCCCCAGGGTTGTATGTGTAACAGAAACTATGCATTCTTGTTTCTCTTTGGGCAGGGTGCTCAAGTGCTGTGCGGTGGAGACGTATATGTGCCCGAGGACCCCAAACTGCAGGGTGGATATTACATGAGACCTTGTGTATTGAGTACGTCCTCTTCGTGTTTGCTTTTAAATGGTTTGAATTAAATGTCAGCTAGAAAAGGATATTTATAAAATACGTACATGGTGTGAAGCACGTGTCGGTAAACTGTGTCCCCACTGCTCAGACTTAAGGAGTAGAAGTTCTTCATTACCTCCCGTGTGGATGGGAGTGTGGATTCGTTTCCTTCCTCTCGGATGACAGTGTGCGTTAGTTTACCTGAGACTTAACTGGGTCGACACCTGTTGTTCTGGAAGCAAGGAGCTTAAAAAAAAAAAAAAAGTGCATGTTTGATAAAAAAAAAAAATTAATGAATTTCGTTTCTCAGGAAAGTTGCTGAAGAATATGTTTTTCTTTGAATGATATGTCATCAGTATGATAAAACCAATTTGTCAGACAATCTGGCAATGTTTTAAAAATTATGTATTTTAATAATTTTTAGCACCTCTGTTCAATCTTAAACATCTCCTGGTTTGGACAGGCAAGTGTGTGGTCATCCCGCTGTCCTCAACCCTTTTACTTCCCCCCTACCTCAGAGGTGTCCGCTGCTCTAGGTAATGTCATTCTCGTGCTTTCCTCTGTCATTTTACAATATATCTTAGTAGCCCTATAAAGATATCGGTAGTTTCACTGCTGTTCCACATAGTCCTAGAAGTCCTAGCCTCAGCAATCAGACAACCAAAACAAAAGGCATCCAAATGAGCGAAGAATACATACATACTTGCACACAGTGGAATACTACTCAGCCATCAAAAAAGGAAATCTTGCCATTTGCAGTGATGTGGCTGGAACTAGGAGGTATTATGCTAAGCAAAATAAGTCCATCAGAGAAAGATAATTATTGCTCTCACTCATATGTGAAATTTAAGAAACAAAACAGGGCATAGGGGAAAGGAGAGAAAAATAAAACAAGACGAAATCAGAGAGGGAGACAAACCATAAGAGACTCTTAATCATAGGAAACAAACGGAGGGTTGCTGGAGGGGCCGGGGGTGGGGGGATGGGGTAACTGGGTGACGGGCATTAAGGAGGATACGGGATGTGATGAGCGCTGGGTGTTGTATGAGACTGATGAGCCACTGACCTCTGAACCTACTCATATACTATATGTTAATTGAATTTAAATTAAAATAGTAAAAATATCATTAGTTTCATAGGCTTTAAAAAACTGTATACAGTTTGAATTACGTTGTGTAATTCCTTACATCTTGTCTAGAAGATACTCCAGCTGATCTTTGTCCCTAGGGTTGACAGCGGTGTCCCTTTTCAGCACTTGATTATCTGATGCATTTTAACCTTTAGCCCTCGCTAAAAAAAGATCCACTGAGGTTTGAAAGCTGTGAACCTAGCATCCATACCATGGATTAGCTTGTACTTATTAAGTGACTAGGAAAAGCTTATAATATATTTTTAGTTACAAATAAAAAATATAGATTAAACCATAGTGTGTATGGTATTAATCCAGATGTATTAAAAAGCAAATGTATGCGTAAGAAAAAGAAGGAACGGAGTATGCATCATAATGTTAATAGTGGATTTCTCTGGTTGCTGGGATTACAGGTGATTTTTATTATACTTCGTACATTTCTGAATATTCCAGATTTTTCACAGGGAAAATTTTTTCCTAATTTTTAGAATTAGGGAAAAAAAAGTTATTCTTAAACAAGCTGTGAACCTAGGCAAAGAACAGGGAGCTAACCAAACAGAGTTTTATTCTAGTGATTCTGAAAGCCTGGTTTGTGGTCCACGACGTCAGTGCCATTTGGAAAATGTGTTAAAGGAGCCGATTCCTGGCTCCCGCCCTAGACCAGAGATCTGCTTTGTAATAAGCCCCCAGTTCATTTTTATTCATATGAAACTTTGAGAGTCACAACAGAGTCTGGGTTAACTTTAGATTCCTTAAGATTTGGGGCCTAAAGGACAGTAAGTGTTCCCTTTCAGACGGGAACCTTCCTTCCCTCGTGGGTCCACATCTCCTTTGAGTCTCCAACACAGAATTCACTGCAGACAGAGCCACGTGGTGTCACCAACCTGCAGGAGATAATAAAGTATTTCCTGGGACTCTTGGGTAATGATTGTCCTGAATAATTGAATATTCTGGCTAATCGTTTCTCTAAACATCGTATATGGATTCCTAGTTTTCAGAGAATTAGAACATAATGAACTATCCTTCAGCACAGCCTAAGTGTTATTTATTATATCTTTAAGATTGTTCAGGTGTCCCCAGAGTGTGACATACAGGTGACCAGAGTGCTTTTCGTACTTTGTATGCGCAGGCTCTAAACCACCGCTTAAGAGAATGTAGACTTGCCATCTGTGTACATGCATGAGGAGCTGGTTCCCAGACTTTGGCTGGTTTACTGCTGATGTTAGGAGTAGCGTTCTCAGGGCGTTCTTAAGGCTGTGTATTTCAGCACTTACTGTGGAGAAGACATTTGCAAGCAGCAAGCACGATCATTCCTTCACTGGTGTTTGACTCTATTCCAATTCCAATTGACTCTATTCCAGCTAATTGCAGAGACGACATGACCTGCGTGAAAGAAGAGATCTTTGGGCCAGTTATGTCCATTTTACCATTTGACACTGAAGCGGAAGTTCTGGAAAGAGCCAATGATACCACTTTTGGCTTAGCGGCTGGTGTCTTTACCAGGTACGTGGGGAAGGACACCTCAGGCAGCTTTGCAGGAATAGGGGATGTATGCCAGAGCTGCCCAGAGAGCCCATTGCTCTCATTTCCTCTCTGGAGTTGATGTTTTCATCAGCATTTTCTGTCTGCTCCAGGAGAGGTCCGAAGGTGACAGAGTAGCATCTGGTAGTTTGCCCTGAATGGCCAGAGCCCCTGCTGTTGAGTTTAAATTGAGCTTTAAAAATTGTTGATGAATATTCTATTTCGTTCATTCATTGAACAAATATTTAAGGTTCTGATCTATGGAAAGCATCTATGTAATGCGAATCACCGTTCCTTGCCGTGAGGATTGAGTGGGTTCAGTCTCCGCTCTGGCTTTGCCGCCACAGGACGGACAGAGGCGCTCACCAAGAGTGACTCCAATACGCTGCTCCTGTTTTAACAGCTTTGTAGAATGATTCATGTACCGTACAATTTACTCACTTAAAGCGCATAATTCAGTGTTTTTTAGTGTATTTAGAAAGTTGTATAACCGTTACCATAATCTAATTTTAGAACATTTTCATCATCCCACGAACATGAGCTGTCATTCCTCGTTCTCCCCTCCCCCCAGACCCAGGCCACCACTAATCTACTTGCTCCCGCTACAGATTTGCTTGTTCTGAATATTTTATATAAATGGAATCCTACATCCTATAGTATGTGACTTTTTGTGACTGGCTTCTTTTTTTTTTTTCTGGTCTTATTTTAATTTTTATTAATGTAATAAAAAATATGCATTTTTGTAGTGCCTCGTATGTATATTATAGTGTGTACATAGTATTTTATGCTCATGTCCATAAATTTTATGTTTTCTGTAGCAGAGGTTACATCAAAATTCTCATGAACAATCTATATTGCTAACGTAAACCAATTTAACTCAACCACTTAAACATCACTTCAACTACCCAAATAATTGTTGTAAGTATCAGAGTATTTGGACTGATGGACATAGTCAACATAATCATTGATTAAATGTTCCACTTTTCATCTCACTATTTGATGACAATATCTTTTTTTTAAGTCTACATTAAGGTTATTTTAATCCAAATCATGTTTATGATAGACATATTTGGGTTATCAAACTCGGAGTCACAGATCGAATACTACATTGACAAAATGCAAAAGATAGAGACTAGATTATAATGTAGATTCTATAACCCACTGATCTACACAACTTAGGCAAAAAGATATATAATCAAGAATGTTTGCTATTGTTCTTTTTTTTGACTGTCTTCTTTGACTCAGAATGTTTCCAAGGTCATTTATGCTGTAGCAGGTGTGCGTACTTCCGGAATAATATTCCATTGTATGGATACGTTTTGTTCATTCACCCGTTGATGGACATTTGGATTGTTCCTGCTTTTTTGCTATTATGAATAATGTCTCTGTGGACACTTGTATCTGAGTCTTTGTGTGGCTCTGTTTCATTTCTGCCTGGGGCACACACCTAGAAGTGGAATTGCTGGATCATACGGCGACTCTGTGCTTAACTCTTTGAGGCACTGCTCAGCCTTCTCCCAAGTGGCAGTACCGCCTCCCGTGCTCGGTAGCAACGTGGGAGGGGCCAGTTTCTCCGCCTCTGGGGCAGCCCTTGCTACTGGCTGTCCTTTTGGTTTCCGCCATCCTGGTGGGTGTGAAGTGGTGTCTCAGTGTGTGTGTGTGTTTTGTTTTTTTTTTAAGATGTATTTATTTATTTAAAAGAGAGAGAAAGATCGAGCATGAGCAGGGGGAGAGGGGGAAGCAGACTCCCCATTAAGCAGGGAGCCCGATGTGGGACTCGATCCCGAGACCCTGGGCTCGTGACCTGAGCCGAAGGCAGATGCTTAACGACTGCACCACCCAGGTGCCCCTCAGTGCGGTTTTGATTTGCATTTCTAGGAGTTGTCTTTGTCACTTTCTTGATAGTCTCATTTGCGGCACAAAAATCGTAAATTTTGACCAAGTCTCATTCTGTTGTTTTTCTTTTTGTTTGTTACTTTTGGTATCATGTCTAAGAAGGCTTTGTCTAACCCAAGGTCCTGAAGATTTATTCCTGTTTTCTTTGAAGAGTTTTATGGTTTTCGCTCTGACGTTTTAGGTCTGTGATCCGTCTGAGTTCATATTTATATGTGGTGTAGAAACGGATCGACCTTCGTTCTTAGGGGACATGTGGATAGCCAGCTGTCCCAACACTATTTATTAAAAAGACTCTTTTTCTCCCCATCGAAGTGTTTGGCCCCCCTGTTGCTGCTACTTACTTTATAGATGCTTTCGAATGAGACCGTAAAACTCAAGTCCTTCTCTCCTGTGCCTGGATGTTGCAAGATTTTAAAACATATTGTGAAGAAGTGAGAATTTGGCAATGCTTTGAGACCTTTAGAACTGGTAGCCTAACTTTTCCTGTTAGAGCAGGGGCAAAGGAAACCGAATAACCGACACGTTTTGTTTTGTCCTGTTGTTGTTTTCCCTTCGTAGGGACATCCAGCGCGCGCACAGGGTGGTGGCCGCGCTGCAGGCCGGGATGTGCTTCATCAACAACTACAACGTCAGCCCGGTGGAGCTGCCCTTCGGCGGGTATAAGAAGTCAGGTGAGGAGCGGAAACCATGGGGGCAGACCCGGTGTCTGGGGCTGTGGGTTGTCGTTCAGACCCTGTAGACCAGCTTCCCAAACATGGCCGTGTATCAGAATCACCTGGGAAAGTATCCTGATTCCTGCTCTTCCCCAGACCCACCAAACCGTCTCTGGGAATGGAAGCCAAGTGTCTTTATTCCCCCCAGAAGCTGTCCAGAAGGTTCTGACGTGTATATAGCCTAGCTTGTGAACTGCTGGTAGACATCTCAGAAAAGTTTATCTTGTGGGTAGAATTAGTTTTTCTTCAAAGTCTGTGATCGCTGGAGGCATGAAACCACCTAGAGGTTCCGGCCTGAGGCAGGGTGACAGGAAAGGCCAAGTGTGGGATGCTGTCCTTGTGACGTGTGACCTGGTGACCCAGCGGTGCTTGGACTTTGAGTGATCAGAGCTATCGGAAGAGTCCCCTGCTCTTGTGAGTTGGCGGGGTGTAAACAGCAAGCTGCTCTTAACAGCTTTGGTATAAGAAAAGGTTAACAAATCTATTATGTAGACTTAAGTTTTCAGTGAGCACCAACTTTTTTTTTTTCTTAAATGTATTTATTTTAGAGACGGAGAGAGCACATACACACAAGGGGGGGAGAGGTAGAGGGAGAGAGAATCTCAAGCAGACTCCCCGCATTTTCCACATGTTGTTGCGAAGGTATCCTTCCCCATTTGGACCTATGCACTCAGGTCTTTGTATCTCTGTTAAGTTTCATAATCTCAAAGTTAGTCTATAAGTTTAGCTTTTAAGCCATAGAAACAATCTTTTTTTTCTTTTTTTTCTTTATTTTTTTTTTGATAGAGCAGGGCTGGAGGGGCAGAGGGAGAGGGGGAAAGAGAATCTTTAGCAGGTTTCCATGCCTAGTGTGGAGCCAGATGCGGGGCTCGATCCCACAAGCCTGAGATCACGACCTGAGCTGAAATCAAGAGTCGGACGCTCCACCGACGGAGCCACCCAGGCGCCCCAAGTTAGCACCAACTTTCAGAGGCGTCCGGCGATTATTGTAGAGACTGCTCTTACACTGGATAGGAAAGCCTGAACGTTTTCAGATCTCAACCCAGAACAGAAATGAGACGTGGATATTCCCCTGTCCCCGCCTCGCAGGCCGGTGGGTCACTTTTGCCCGTGCCTGGCTCCATAGCTGGTACGTGCACTTGAGGACTTCCTCCCAAACCTTGTCGGTTCTGTGTCCCTCCCCCCGCTGGGGTCCACCGGGCCCGTCCTTGACGGTCACCGTGACTTTCAGTCCCACGGCTCATCGTCACCCCGCTCTCCCTTTCAGGGTTCGGCAGAGAGAATGGCCGCGTGACAATCGAGTACTATTCACAGCTGAAGACTGTGTGTGTGGAGATGGGGGATGTGGAATCTGCTTTTTGAGAACGTGCGGCGTGGCCAGGTGTGGAGCGAGGACTGGGTCGCGGGGGAGGCCGTGCAGCGGCCGTCCTTTCCAATCCCGGAACTGTGTCTTTCAGGATAAGAGAAAGGCTCAGTGTTCTTCATGTCTCAGTCCCCTTCCTCATTGAAAATGTGCCCAAGTGCCTTTTAGCTACTCATCAAGAAAGTTGTGATTGCGCTCTAAGCAGATGTCTGTGAAATCTGTAACACCCTTCTGGAGAACAGGGAGAGGGACCAGGATTATGCTTCTCTCACAGGTCTGACCCGCTGACAATGCCCAGTCTCTGGCTTGCTTCAAAGAACTCGTTCCTGGTTAGGTTCCCGGTGGGATCGGTAGAGACGTTTTCCTGCTCGTGGACATTTTTAAGCTCTGAGCCCTTGTCATTCCATTGAGAAAGCCGACGGTCGGGATCGAGATGACAGGGTCACATTCTGCGTGATGGTTACCTTGCCAGAGGAGGCCTTTTGTTTCCACTCGGCGCTGGTGGAGAAAATGGGTCTCCAGCCCTTGCACGACAGACAGCCTGCTCTCTTTTTAAATACACAGGCCAGCCATATGCTACGGCAGCACACCGAAATGCAATAAATCACACTGTTAACCCTTTCAGCTTCGCGTTTTGGAACGAAGCCCATCTCCAGGGAATGCTAGTCCACAGAATAGGGCTGAAGTTCAATGTGTAAGGCCGGGGATTTGTCCTTTGCACTCGGGAACAAGGATGGGCTTTCGTTGCTGTCATGAATGCTTATGGTCCGTGGGAACTTGTAGGCTCTGTGCCCTTCCCCATTCTGACACGCAGTGCCTGTGTTTGCAGGGCTGTCAGATCACGGCGACTTCTCAGCCCGTCGCAGGGGTCCTCACCCTGCCCCTTTCTCTGCCTTTTAGGGAAATAGTTTATGTCCGTTAGCTGCACGAGTCAGGGTTGGCCAGAGACACAGTACCACAGAAGAGAATAAGGGAACAGGGAGGTAGAAATAAGGGAAGATTTACTGTAAGAATCGGCTCACATGATCTTGGAGGCTGAGAAGGGCCCCAGTCTGCCATCTGCAAGCTGGAGACCGGGAAGTCTGGTGACGTGGTTCTGTCCAAGGCTGAGGCCCGAAAACCAAGGGGGCAGAGGGTACAAGTCTGAGGCAAGGCCGGAGAACCAAGAGCGCTGGTGTGCGAGGGCAGAAGATGGATGTCCCCGCTCAGGCAGAGATCGAACTCCCCTCTTCTCCATCTTTTTGTCTGTCTGGGCCCTGAATAGACTGAGCGATGCCCACCCACCCCGGGGAGAGCCATCTGCTTCCCTCAGTTCACGAATTCAATTGCTGATAACTTCTGGAAACCTCCTCGCAGGCACAGCCAGAAACCATGTTTGACCAGCCGTCTGGGCATCCCTTAGCCCAGTCGGGTTGGCGCACGGAAGGAACCAGCGCGGTAGCTGATTTAGCCATCGGGGTGAGGGAGGTCCTCCTCACGGGGCCCGCATCTAAGTGTATCAGGATGGGTAAACACCGCAGTGTTGGGGGACGAGGACAACTGCACCCGCCTCTCGGGTGTTTATTTGCACAGAAGGCAAGTAGGAGCCGCCCCAGAGAAGACAGATTTCGCTGTTCCTTTAGAGGGAAAGCAGCAGGGGAGGGGGAACCAGTGTTGGAATCCCCGCTGTGTCCCCACTGCTACATCTTCACTCCGTCCTCCCGCTAAACAGAAGCGAGATACTAGCCCTGATGTTCAGAAGAAGAAACCGAATCAGAGAGGCCGGGTGGCTGGGACTTCAATTCTCGTGCTTCCTGCTATCCTTCCCTGGTCCTGGAACTTAAATGCTGTGTGCTGGGCTCCTGGGACTGCAATAACATGTGACCACAGACCTAGAGACCTGAAGTCCTAGGTGCTTTCCAGGCGTTGGCGGGGCCCCACTCCCTCCGGAGGCTGCAGGACAGAATCCTTTCCCTTGCCTCATCCAGCGTGCAGAGCGACCCTTGCATCCCTGGCTCATGATCCCTTCCTCTGTCTCTAAGGCCAACAGCTTAGCATCTTCAGCTCCCCCTGCTGCCCTCTTACAAGGACTCGTGTGACGGCATTTAGGGCCCACGGAGCGTCCGTCGTCATCCCTCAGCTCCAGCTTCTTCTTCACATCTGCAGTCTCTTCCTGCCTTGGAAGGGAACTTCCACAGGTTCCGGAATTTGGATTGGGGGCAGTGTTCTTCAGCTGCCCCAGCCCGCACCGTCCACCGTGCCTGCCAGGATGCCACCAGCTATGGTCCTTCACACGTCTACCAGACAGTATTATGTACAAAAGACGCTTCAGGAAACACTGACTTAACCAGGAGGTCAGGCCTTCCTCTGATTTGGAAGAAGTTAGGTCCTCTAGCGAAATTCTCTTGGGCTCCTCGTCTTCGTCTTTTTTCTCTGAGGTTATTTTGATTCCCTTTTTGAAAGTTATGCAGAAGAGCCCCCTTCTTTCTCCCTCCCTGTCTCATCTTCTCTTCCAGGGGTGACTACTGTTTCTCTCCTAAGATTTTCTTAAAGGGAGTAACTGCAAACTAACCCTGTCTCCTGATGCCTGTACGAGCTGTTGCTTGTAAGACAGTGGCCAGTCCAGTCCAAGGGTCCTTTTGCCCAGTTCAGGAGTTCCTTAGCCATTTGTTTTAGAATGGAAAATGGAGCTTTTCTCAAGATGGAGGCTCTCATGTCCAGAAGTTTTATACAATTCCAGAAATGCAAACTCTCAAAGCCAGAACTGTCAGGCCCTGGGCTCATGGGAAGTGCTGTTTGCATAAGTGAATGGATCAGAGGGGCTGGGTTAGCCTTGCTCCTCACAGTGGCCCAGCGACCAGCAGCGTCTGCTTGTTAGACCCCCGGAATCTCTGTCCCTCCTCAGACCTGAGGATCAGGATTTGCATTTTAACAAGACCCCTAGGGGATTCTTAGGCACAGTAGTTGGCCAAACTCTGTGCTTAGAGCAATGGTTCTCAACTTTGGCCACACAGAAGTGCCCAGAGAGAGCTTTAAAGATATGGAGATTCTAATTTAGCTGATCTGGGGTATGGCCTGGTCATCTGGATTCTTGAGGTCCCCGCCAAGCTGAACTCAGCAGACAGGCTGAGAACCACTGCTGCCTGAGTATGGTAGCCACTAGCAACGTGTGGCTGCTTACATTTAATTAAGATTAAGTAATTCAGGTTTTTACTTGCTTTAGCCACATGTCAGGTACTTAATGCCGCACATGGGGAGTGGGGACCGTATTGGACAATGCCCATGTCCAGTCTTCCCATGGTGTCAGAAAGTTCTGTCGGACGGTGCTGCCTACAAGGGAAGGACCCAAGACATTGTTCAGTTTTCGAGTGAGCTAGGAGACCACCTTTGGGGGCAAGTGCTGGGAGGGAGGAAGAGGGGAGTGGGGCAAACCCTGGAGCAGGGGCTCCTTAGAAGCAAAGAGGGTAGTAGGTCACTGGTTGCTGACTCCTGATGCATGAAGCTTCACCAGCAGGTGGCGCTGCGCTCCCCACACCTTGTGGTGGAACCGGAGCTGGTCTGGGGTGCACGGGGCGCGTGCTGTCGTTTGATCCTCAGGAACTTTCTAGGGTAAGTGTTATCCTTATCCCCAGTCTACACCTGGGGGAACTTAGGCTTAGGGAGGCTAATAAACCTGCCCAAGTGACACAGCTCCCGGGCAGGGAGTCCCCCGCGGTACTATGTGGAGTAATTAGACGCGCGTGGTTCTCTAGTTTCCATCTACAGCAAAGCCCAGAGTGTGTTTCTCTACGGAACCAAACCGCCTGTGGAACATACACTGTCAAACTAGCCGTGAGTGCGGGACTTACACCACCTTTGGAATTGATCAGAAAGTAGCTTGTCAAACACGGTTCTCTTCTATGGCAGGGGTCTACACACTGCAATCGGCCAAGCCCTGAGTGGGGGGCCTGGGGAAATGGAAAGGCACAGCTCTGGGTTCCCCCCTCAGTCACAGCATCGTTTCATGTGGTGGGGTTCCTTCTAAAACCTCTTCGAGCCTATTCTGTAGTAGCAAAATGACAAAGACGGATCACACGACTTTGAAAAGCATCCCGTCCAGACTCCCAACAAAGGTGAAAATGCCACGTCGTCCCCAGGCCGTCCCTGTGCCGCCTCCCTGACGCCCAGACTGTGTGATGAGAAAGGAAACCACGACCGTTCCCTAACCTGAGGTGCACTTATGAGAAAATAAGCACGAGAAACAAAAACCAAAAAAAATCATAACCCCAGCCTATTATAAAGTCTTTATTTTTTTCAAGTCTGGACCAAAAACACCAATCATCACCACCATCATTTTATAAAGGGTATTTTATTTTTTAATTTTTATGAAGATTTTGAGAGAGAGAGCACAAGCAAGGGGAGGGGCAGGCAGAGGGAGAAGCAGGCCCCCACTGAGCAGAGAGCCCAATGTGGGGCTCCATCCCAGGACCCTGGGACCATGACCCAAGCTGAAGGCAGAAGCCCAACCAACTGAGCCACCCAGGTGCCCCAAAGGACATTTTAATATAAAAAAAAGAATGCAAGTTAAAACTTTATGAAAACAGTCATTTCCCTTCTTTTGCTCCATGCTGGGGCAAACATCTCATGACACTACGGTAGAGTGTATACCGCTGGCCTCCAGGTGGTCATGTGGCCACGGCTGACCATGTCCAGTTGCTGAGCAGAGCATTTCCAGCCTTAGGTGATGGAGGAGTACAGTGGGAAAAGCATGGATTTTAGAGTCGGACCTGGGTGCAGACACCATCTCTCATCCTCACAGGCCAGTGAGCGCTTGAAATGTGATGAGAACAACTACAGAACGGATTTGTACTTACGTTTTACTCATTTGAATGTAAACAGCCCTATGTGGCTCGTGGCTACTGTACTAAGCAGCACGGGTGTAGACGCTGCCCTTCTGTGAATGGAGTTCACGGCCACATTCACTCGGGGGCAGCCCTCTCAGTCTGCCAGCCAGCATCCTTCTCCAGGTCATCGAACCTGTTTAGTTTTCCACATTTTGTTGCTAAGGTGTCCTTCCCCATTTGGACCTATGCAATCAGATCTTTGTATCTCTATTAAGTTTTATAATCTTAAATTTAGTTTGTAACTTTAGCTTTTAAGCAATAGAAGCAATCTTTAAAATTTTTTAATTTTTATTTATTTACTTATTTATTTATTTATTTAGAGAGTGGGGGGACAGAGGGAAAGGGAGAGAAACTTAAGCAGGCTCCATGCAGAGCACAGAGCCAGATGTGAGGCTTGATCTCACAACCCCGCTCATGACCTCTGAGCCAAAATCAAGAGTTGGATACTTAACCAACTGAGCCATCCAGGTACCCTTCTATCTTGCTAAAGATAGAAGCAATCTTTAATAGAAATTTAAAAAAAAATCCTTGTTGTTACCATATGTCTTAACAGCAAATGGTAAGATAATCTTATATCCCAACTCAGGCTAAAAGAGTTTCCTTCCTCGGGCCCCAGGTTTTCACGGCTGTGGTACGGTTATGAACATACTACCACAGTCAGACGTTTCTACAGTTTCACCGAAGTAAACACCGCTGGCAGGTGAGGAAGAGACTCAGTATCCATCACCTTTCCCATCTAGTAGGAACAGGTTACTTCTTTTAGATAAAGACTCAAATCAGCAACAGAGTCAGGTTTAGGTATGAGGCTAATGCCAGGTAAGTTTTTATTATATTTAGAAAAAAAAAAATAACAGAAAATAAAAGTCAGTCGCTCAAAATGAATGAGTTTTTGAACACCCTGTAATTCTTCAGTGGCAGCATTTGGACCCACCGCCCAAGCCAGTTTTAACCCAGCCAAGATGCTGGAAAGCAGAGCACACCGTCGTGCCCATGAGGCCAATGAGGGCTACGGAGCCCAGGGCTCCCCGATTCCGCTTGCTGGGCTCTGAAACAGGAGAAAGAGCAGAGGTGACTAGCGGTGCCAGAAGGACAATGCCGTCAACATCCACAATCCATTCTAGCAAGGCATCTGGGGTCGCACATCAGACCACCTGGCCTGAAGAGTTCAGCCAACGTTGGCCTCAAGCTGTATGTCCCATACTGCATGCCACGAAATGTGGCACGATAGTATTAGTTGGACCTTAAGAGAATTAGGGGATGATAATTAGAGCAACTTTGCTCCAGGACCTTTGGGAGTGCTCCCCCGCTTTCAAGAGGTAAATACAGCCAAAACAGTCTTTCTCCCCCTCTTTCTCAGGCACACCATTCCTAGTAGGGAATTAAGAGCAGGCGCTCCGGAGTCAGGCTGCCCGGGTTTAAATCCTGGCTTCCTAGTTCACAGTAGCAGCTCTGAGCCTCAGTCTCCCATCTGTAAAATAGGACAGATGGTCTACATTATAGAACTGCTGTCAGGTTAAACAGCAGACACCAGGGTCTTAGAGCAGCAACTGACACATAGTAAATGCTCGGTAAAAATAAGTTCCAAAGGTTAGTAGAAGGAAGATACCAGACCTTTCACCTAAATATCAAGTTACTTCCCCTTTTCTTAAAGCCCTGCTAAGAAGAAAAATATAGTAGCATGGGGTTTTCGATCTGTTTCCTTGGCAGACGTCACTAGGTACTCACCTCCTGTGTAGTAACCATAAGCATAGAGAACTCGTCCAACAATCCAGGCCAAGCCCAGGCCAGAAGCTATACGCTAGAATAAAAAGGCTAGGTTAAAACTGGCATTCCAGAAACAGGCAGGTCTTCATTAACATCTAGGGTTGATGACACAGTGTTTAACCAAAACTTCCATGGATACGGTAAAATGCTCCACCACCCAAGTCAGGGTACAGGTATGTTACTTGTCTCAGAAAAATCAAAGATCTGTGATTCTTCCATGAACTGCTCTGGATGGGGGAGATGAGGGCTGGCCTTCCACGTGCATGGGGTGGAAGGAACCTCCTGGCTTGCCCTGGGGAACTCACGTGTGGGCGCACAAGAGAGGGAGAGGCAGGCCAGGGGGTCGAAGGGTAAGCCCCAAGAGGAAACGGACCCCAAGGCAGGACTGGCAGAGAAGCCTGGTTGCCTCAATGGGCCTGTCACTGCATCTCTCAGTAAGGCTCCCCCGCAACGCCTCCTGGGAGGGGCTCAAAGCAGGCTGTGCTCCGGCCCGCACTTGGGTTGAGGGGCTCCGCTAGAGAAAGTGGGCTGTGTGTGTCATGTTTCCACCCCAGAATACGTGGTCTTGGAGGGAGAAGTCTTCCCCTTCCCATGACCCTTGAGAAGAGAGTAAAACTTAGGCAAGAGGACAAGTCCTATGTGAGAACCCTCCTGGGGTGACCTGTTTGGTCAAAAGGAGTCGGGAGAGAAGGGGGTGTGTGGGCGTGTGAAACATCGTGCTCTGTCTCCGTGTGCCTTCGCAGTTCACAGGGGGTAAGGATAGTACTTCAGATTTTTGTGTTTGTTTAGTTGATTTGGGGTAAGGTTAGCGATCGGGTGTGTGAAACCCAGGCCCATAAGTCACTACCTGCAACCTGGTCTCTAGCAGGCCATGCTTGCTGTAATTTGCATAGTTACCACCAAACCTAGGAACAACATTGATGCTTGTCCCCAGAGTAGTTCTTGGAGTATTTTAGAGAACTAAGCACAGGAATGGGGTCTAGGGAAGACAGACAGGAAAGGGGATGGGGGCGGACATCAGGGGAGGCCTAACTAGGGAGACCGGCCAGTCTAGTCGCTTGCTAGCATTGGGGACCCACAGAGGCACAAGAAAGAACTATGTTCTCTGAGACATCAGCA
This sequence comes from Ursus arctos, assembly GCF_023065955.2. Classification (NCBI taxonomy): domain Eukaryota; kingdom Metazoa; phylum Chordata; class Mammalia; order Carnivora; family Ursidae; genus Ursus; species Ursus arctos. The sequence goes on from NW_026622874.1 coordinate 57,031,793, forward strand.
GATGTTTCTTTGAAAAAAATAGGACTTCAAGGTCACGAACTACAGATGTGCCATTCTGGCTGCTTAGAACGAAGCACGAGGCCCTTCAGCTACAGAGCAGAGGCTCAGGTGAGGCTGGGAGCCAGAAACACGAAGTGTCAGCACTCTGCTCAGAACTCAGCTGAGGGGAAGCTGGCCCCTGAAAAGCAGACACTTCTGTCCGAGGCAGGACCCAACTGGCACCCAATCCGGCTTACGTCAACGCACTTTGTTTAAGTAACGTACAGTGCAGACCACCTCTCCGGCCCACGAGGTCGTCATGGCCTACGAGGCCCTGCGGTCTCCCCCCGCCTCCTGCTCCCCACGGGAGCCGCGCTGCCCTTCTCGCTGTTCGACACACCACACGGGCTCCCGCCTCAGGGCCTTGCCCTCGCGCCTCCCCCGAAGACGTCTGACCACCTGCAGCACCTGCTCCCTCACCTTCTTTAACTTTGCCTCGTTGTCACGCCAGCAGCCGGCACAATCCTCACCTGACCTCCCCACGCACAACAGTCTCCCGACCCGGGACTCCCTTTCCACCCGCCCTGCTGTGTTTTCCTCCCTGGCACGCATCACGTCTAGCGCTAACAGTCTGTGACCCCAAGTAAGAGTAACCCAGGTGGTCTTGGCCTGTTTTGTTCACCGCTGTAACCTCAGGCGATCTGTCAATGTCTGACTGTGGCACGTGAGAAAATTCTGGACATGAACCTTCCAGGAGCAGACAGACCTGGGTTCAAGTTCTGATTCTTCTACTCTGTGTGTCGCTATTTGTCCCTGGGACAGTTACATAGTATCCATGAGGCTTCTCCTGATCTCTCAAAAATGGGAAAGTTCTACCTATTTTAAAGGACTCTGTAACAAGTAATGGAATGACATGCTTTTAAATGGACATTGAAGACGTTCATAAAGGTCCATTTCCCGCTTTCCTCCCTAACAGCTCAGTGAACTAAATCCCAACAGATGAAAACCCCCTGGAAACACTTACCGGGTGGTAAACACCTCCAACAGCTAGGAAAAATAAGAAGGGAGGATACACTTCCAACCTGGAATAGACAGAGAGCTTTTTTTAAAAAGTGCCCCACTGGCGTGTGTCTCCGTGAAACAAAGAGCCACTTACGCTCTCACTTGCTGAGTTAGACCCTTGAGAGTAAAACTAAGCACTGAGAGCAGGGAGAAGCCCCACCACCAGGATGCACCCTCTTTTCTCTGCACGGGATCAAAGGTAACTCAGAACACGCTGAGCAAAAGTCCGCAGCTCTAACATGCGGACAGGGAAGGTGGTGGCGAATTCGAGTAGATTCCCTTCCAGAGCTCACAGCTGCTCCCTCCCCAGGGCTGGGACATTCAGTCTCAGCTTAGACAGGGCACCTTGCAAATGCTGTCAAAGGCCCACACACCTTGAAAGGCATTTTTGAAAAGATTATCCAGAACCCCACTATTATAACAACTCTGAATATTCAATCTGTCCAGACATATTTGTTATGACCCTTTTACGGAGGAGCCCGTGATCATCGTCCCAGCTGCTCTTCAGCCAACGGGGTACTAAAGGCCGGGGTGCTGAGCAGAAAATGCACCCTCTGCAGACATCCCCAGCTCCCTGCGGGGCCAACACTCACGTGTTCTGGTGGGCGCGCTGAATGCAGTTGAAAAGGTGCCCGTTTTCAGGGTCCGTGCTGTACATGGTAGGGTACTGTGAAAACAATGGGATACTGTGGATCAAATGGTCAAGAGCAGCATTCAGTGTTGAGTTACAGTCAACCTTAAAGATAATCTATCCTCAAGCATCTTCTACTTCACCCTTGACAGATGATCACTTTCTGCTTCAATATTTGCAGTGACAAGGGTCTCAACTCTCAGAAGCAGATTCAATGTACTTGTTAAAATCCAGTCCTAAGAATGTACGTCTGTGCCACAGTTGCACAAGGGAGGGAGGCAGCACGCGCCAGACCCCGTCCGTGCCCTTGACATTGAGCCATGACTGCTGGATTCCCGATGCATCACAAAGACACCACAGGGAAACAGCTCCTTCCCAAGAGTTATCAGACACCACAACCTTCTAAGATTTTCCTTAATGGGAGAACAGAAATTGAGGGTGTGAGAATTTTAATGGACGCGTCCATTTAAAAAAAAAAAAAAAGGAAAATCAATATGAAAACTTAAAAAGAACCTCTAGTCAGAGAGTCTAATTATAAGTTGCCAAACAGAAACAGACATTTAAATTTGCTCAGTAATTAATCTCTTGTAGACAGCTGGAATGAAAAGAAGCATTTAATAGACCTCCTTCTTATGTCTAACGTCTAAGCCCAGGCTGACCTCAGCACCACACGTTTCTTCTTTACTTGAGAAGCAGGAAATCACCTTACGACATTGTTTTTAAAGTGGCACACCAGGGGAGACTTGCCATTTACCTCTACTTAGTTAATTTTATTACTTATTTTTAAAAATCCAAGTATAATTGACATACATTGTATTAGTTTCAGGTGTATAACACAATGATTATGTTGTGAAATGATCACTACAATAAGTCTAGTTACCATAGTTGCAGAGTTCTTTTCTTTTGATGAGAATATTTAAGATTTGCTCTCTTAGCAACTTTCAAATTTACTATAGAATAATTAATTATAGCTGCCATGCTGTACCCTGCAGCTTTTTTTGGTTTAGATTCCACATATAAGTGAGATCACACGATATTTATCTTTCTCTGTCTGACTTGTATCACTTAGCATAATGCCCTCAAGGTCCATTGATATCGTCATAAATTGCCAGATTTCATTCTTTTCTGTGGCTGAGTAGTATTCCATCCTAGATATACACCACTTCTCCTTTATCCACTCATCCACTGACGGACACTAGGTTACTTCCATGTCCTGGCTATTGTAAACAGTGCTGCAACGAACATGGGGTGCACGTTATCTGAGTTAGTGTTTTCATTTTCTTTGGATAAATACCCAGAAGTGGAACTGCTGATTCATACAGTAGTTCTATTTTTAATTTCTTGAGGCCCCTCCATTGTTTTTCATAGTGGCCGCACCAATTCACATTCCCACCAACAGTGTGTTCCCTTTTCTCCCCATCTTCGCCAGCTGTGGTTATTTCTGGTCTTTTTCATCATAGCCATGCCCCACCAGGTGTGAGGTGGGGGCTCACTGTGGGTTTGATCTGCATGTCCCTGATGATGAGTGACAGTGAGCACCTTTTCATGTCCCTGTTGGCCATTTGTATGCAGTCTTTAGAAAAACGATGTGCAGGTCCTCTGCCCAGTTTTAAATTCGGTCTTTTTTTTTTTTTTTTACTATTGAGTTGTACGAATTATATATTTTGGATATTAACCCCTTATCAGACGTATGATTTGCAGATTCTTCCTCCCACGCCGTAGGCCGTGCTGTTCGTTTTCTCGGCAGCTGCCTTTGCTGCAGGGCAGTTTCTGGTTTGATGTGGTCCTGCTTTTTTACCCCTCGTTAGAAAATAACACTCTTCCTGGCACCTAGCTCCAGCCCAGGGCCATACTGTTCTCGCCCCAGCACAGCTGGTCTTTCCACGGAAGAGACCACATGAAAACAAGACGGACATTGCTCCCCAGCAGGGCCCCCCATCTCTTGCCTTCTTCCTGCCCGAAACGGGCAGCACTTCGAGTAGCTGCGGTTCTCAGACTGCCAGCGCTGACCTCCAGCTCTCACCTCTCCTTCCACGACTGAAAACAAGGTCTCGCCTTAACAAATCTAGGTTCCCACTCACCTCCACTTTGTACTTCTTTCGGGCCTTGGCAACGTTGACGGCTAGATGAGCCACCATGATGAAGCTGGCAGCGCCGGTCAGAACCACGAACCCATACTCCTTAGAGAGGACAGCCATGCTGGCCCTGCGGAAAGAGGACGACGTTAG